>NC_088378.1:134435000-135115000 GCF_037993035.2 Macaca fascicularis
CACGAATGGCAGCGGGAGGCATACTGATTCCTGGGTGGAAGAGGGCGGGTCCTCAGTAAGGCCCCACTGCAGGCCAGGGAGAGCCTGAAGGCTGGGGCCAGGCCGCCAGTCCTGGAGACCTGAGTGGGAACTCGTGGTGCCTCTTCCAGCCTGCCCATGGCCGCCCATGGACCAATCTGCATACACTTCCTCCCCTCTGAGGTCCATGAAAGACCAGGGCTTAGCCAGAGCAGGGCAGAGGATGGCTAGAGGATGAAGAGGGCAGAGAGATGATAGGACGACCAGCTGCAAAGAGGAGCTATCCTCTCTGCTGATAGGAGACAATGGGAGGACCAGCTACAGAGAGGAACTACCCTCTCTTCTGAGAGCATCAGAGACCTGCAGAGACGTCAGGACTATCAGCTGCATAGAGGAGCAACCCTCTCCAGGGCCTTCTCCCTGCTGAGAGCAGCAGATATTGGCATGACTTGCCTACAGAGAGGAGCTACCCACTGCGAGTCTCCTTTGAGCTGATGAGCACTTAAAGCTCATCTTCATCTTGTTTACCCTTCTCTTGTCTGTGTACCTCATCTTGGACACAGAACAAGAACTCAGGCAAAGGTGCCTCTGGCCACAGAGGTTTCTAGCCTTTTTGAGGGACTTCTCAAAAAAAAAAAAAAAAAAAATTCCACTTACATGACATAACCAGAGTAGTCAAATTAATAGAAACAGAAAGTAGAATGATAAGTTTCCAGGAGCTGGGGCAGGGGGAAATGGGAATTTGTTGCTTAATGGGTGTACAGTTTCAGTTTTGCAAGATGGAAGAGTTCTAGAGATTGTTTGTACAACAAAATGAATATACTTAACACTACTAAACTGTCTACTTAAAAATGGTTAAGACATAAAATGTTATCTCGTGTATATTATATATCTGTGTATTATATGTGCATGAATTACACTACAATAAAAGTAAAACAAAAATTTTAAATAATGCAAAAATATAGTAACCATAGTTGTTTTATGATCAGATACTACTGCAGTTCCGTTTTGCTATCTGTTGTTTCAGCTGGTTCTCACAATGCCTTGTTCCTTACGTGCTTGGTTATTTTTCACTATATACTTGTCCTTGTCCCTGAAAAACTGCTGATGAAAATTCATGGAGAATGAAGACCAGCATAAAAGTACAATCCTCCAGAGAGGGTTTGAATTTGCTTCTGCCAGACACTTAGACACACTTTCAGTTTAGGACTACTTTAAACTAGATTTATAACTTAAAGTTACAAAAAAATTCTTCATGTAATATGGACTATAAATCTACCAAAAAAAAAAAAAAAAAAGGCCAGTTATGATTACAATGTCTCAAGGAGAGTTTTCTCCCTACCTGCTCAGTGTAGTTAACAAGCCAACTTTTCTTGGAGTTTCCTGGCAGAAAGATGTAGGGGAGGTTTACTTCTGATTCACCTTTCCCCAAATCGTAGGCCTCTGGGGATGCTCACAACTAATACAGGAAAGACTCCTCACCTTGGTGGACCCTGAGCTTTGATTTCATTCTTCTTTACCCTGCATTGCTGTCATAATGAAATCCAAGTTTGCCTAGATTGGCAAATAACCTCAGAGCAAAATTTACTTCCTTCCACTTGGGCAGCACTTCTATACTTTATATTTTTAAACTATTTTATCCAGCATTTTAAGTTGCTTTTTAGCAACATGTCAGCCCAAATAACCAACCAGTCAGAAGTCCCTCTACTTTATTTCCTGTTTCATTGACTTATGCTTTTCTATTTATTTTCTTCCTCCTACTTTTGTATTGTTGTTATTTTCCCTCTAACTTCTTGAGTTGAATACTTAGCTCATTATTGCATTTTCTTTTCTATTATAAGGCTAGTCTACCTTAAGGCTCTAAATTTCCCTTACAGTATACATCTTTCATTGTAATCCATATTTTGATATGTAGTAGAGAAGCGATTGCCCGAAGCCAGTTGGCGTCCACCTGTTTTTATCATCTCCACCCAACAGGGTTCTTGTGCTGCCCTGGTTATATTCTGAAACATCTGCACTCAGGTCTGAACGAGTACAGGCAATTTTCACCATCTGGGCAGCAATGGTAGCCCAAGGCAATGCTAGGAGAATTAACAGCATAATTTTTTTTCTTTTTTCTTTTTTTTATATTTTTGAGACGGAGTCTCGCTCTGTGGCCCAGGCTGAAGTGCAGTGGCGCGATCTCAGCTCACTGCAAGCTCCGCCTCCTGGGTTCATGCCATTCTCCTGCCTCAGCCTCCGAGTAGCTGGGACTACAGGCGCGCACCACCACGCCCAGCTAATTTTTTGCATTTTTAGTAGAGACGGGGTTTCACCGTGTTAGCCAGGATGGTCTCAATCTCCTGACCTCGTGATCTGCCCGCCTCGGCCTCCCAAAGTGCTGGGATTACAGGCGTAAGCCACCACACCCAGCTTCTTTTTTTGATACAGGGTCTTGCTCTGTCACCCAGGCTGGAGTGCAGTGGCACGATCTCAGCTCACTGCAGCCTTGACTTCCTGGGCTCAAGTGATCCTCCTACCTCAGCCTCCCAAGTAGCTAAAACTATAGGCATGCACCATCACACCTGACTAATTTTTGTAGAGATGGGGTTTTACCATGTTTTCCAGGCTGGTCTTGAACTGCTGGACTCAAGCAGTCTTCACACCTCAGCCTCCCAAAGTGCTGGGATTACAGGCATGAGCCACTGTGCCTAGCTAAGAGCATAATTTAAGCCATCTTTTTCTAACTCAGCTTTTTCCAACACTGGCTACCTATGAAAATTAGTAGGAAGTTTGAAAAATACTGCTGCCTGGGTCCCAACAAGAGAATGTTGTGATTGGTCTGGGGTGGGGCCTGGACTTGAGTACTTTTGGTGATTCTAAGGTGAATCCAGGGTTGAGAACCACTGCTGTAATTTTTTTTTTTTTTTTTTTTTTGAGACGGAGTCTTGCTCTGTCGCCCAAGCTGGAGTGCAGTGGCGCGATCTCGGCTCACTGCAAGTCCGCCTCCCGGGTTCACGCCATTCTCTTGCCTCAGCCTCCTGAGTAGCTGGAACTACAGGCGCCCGCCACCGCGCCCAGCTAATTTTTTGTATTTTTAGTAGAGACGGGGTTTCACCGTGTTAGCCAGGATGGTCTCGATCTCCTGACCTCGTGATCCGCCCGTCTCGGCCTCCCAAAGTGCTGGGATTACAGGCGTGAGCCACCGCGCCCGGCCCCACTGCTGTAATTTTATTTGGTCATTGCCACCGACTTGACTGAATCCTCTCTCTTCCCCACCCCCAATCCATTTTAAACAGCCTCTGTCTTCCCAAGACTATAGTTTCTTGGTTTTCATATTGCTGTCTATGTTTCTCCAAGGTGGACTGGGAAAGGAGGCAGAACCCTGGTAATTTACCATGTTGGCAGGAACTAGAATTCCCCCTCATGTTGTCTGTCTTCACAGGAGGTCTCGGCGTGAAACAGCAGCAGTGGTGTGGGATGACTGCCAAAATGGGCACCGTGTTGGCAGGGGTCTTCACCATCATGGCCGTACACATGTATCTCATCTTTGAACATAGTCACCTAGGGCATGGCAATTGCAGTGAGATCGCACTAAAGTACGAGAGTGCAAGTGGCATCATAAATGACTTCATCATCTGCTGGAGTTTTAAAATCGTCCTCTTCCTCTCTTTCATCACCATCCTCATCAGCTGCTTCCTCCTGTACTCAGTGTATGCCCAGATCTTCAGGGGCCTGGTCATCTACGTTGCCTGGATTTTTTTCTATGAAACCGTAAACGTCGTAATACAAATCCTCACCAATGACGACTTCAGCGTTACAGAGGTCAGAATCATGCGCTGGTTTGGCTTGGTGTCTCGTACCATCATGCACTGTTTCTGGATGTTCTTTGTCATCACCTATGCCCACATAACCTACAAAAACCAGAGCCAGGGCAATATAGTTTCCTACAAGAGACGAATTTCTACAGCGGAGGCTCTCCACAGCAGAAATAAAAGATTATCAGTTTTGGGTGGGCTCAGTGGCTCATACCTGGAATCCCAGCGCTTTGGAAGGCAGAGGTAGGTGGATCGCCTGAGGTCAGGAGTTCAAGACCAGCCTGGCCAATATGGCAAAACCCCGTCTCTACTTTAAAAAGTAGAAAATTATCCAGGTGTGGCAGCACACGCCTGTAATCCCAGCTACTTGGGAGGCTGAGACTGGAGAATCACTTGACCTGGGAGGTGGAGGTTGCAGTGAGCCGAGATCACACCACTGCACTTCAGCCTGGGTGACAGAGCAAGACTCTGTCTAAAAAAAAAAAAAAATTAGCAGCTTTATTCACCACTATAAGCAATCATGTTGGCCCTTTTCTTTCCCCTGAGAGGTAGGTATCTCAGGTTCCTGGCGTAGTTCTATTTCCTTTTCTTCCCCCTACTTTTGCTTAGCAGTTCCGCAAGTAGAAACCCTACTGCCACTCTTTCAGGAGAACATGGAGAGAAAATGTGATTATAATCACAACTTGAACATCCTGCTCATTGAGGGTATTTAGTTAAAGGATATTGTGATTTATCAAACCTTCTTCTGTGAACTCCACCTTTCTACCACCTGATGGGTCAAAATGAACGGAATAAGATGAAGCTGAATTGCAGTATGGCAATCCTTTTTTCTTGGCATCTTCATTAGCCTTCAACCCACAGCTCTTTAACCCTGGGATAAGCAAATCTGTATTTATACCTCAGATTTTTGTAGCACAAAGGATGTTGTTGGTCCTGGGGTGGGTTTGTGCTATGATTTCCCCACTATTCTTCTGTTTTTTTCCAGATAAGAAAAATAATAAAAATAGAGAAAATTCGTCTGTCTTGAATTTCCCCACCCTTCCCAAATTTGTCAAGGAGTGTGAAAGGCACTTCCTTAATCAAAAGATATATGTTAAACATATTTCTGTATCTGTCGCTGTGCTGTACTCTGTAGTGTGAACACTGTACTGAACATTGTGTATACACCATATACAAAAATGTATAAGATATGAATGACTATGAGAATTTTGTAGTTTAGTGGAAGAAAGTAAATTATTGTTTATGAATCAATTAGCCAATCATATAAGACAGTATATGATTACATACTATCACAAATAAACAGATATCACTTTGCATTCAGGTTCAGAGACTGTCCAAAGCACGTTTTTTATTTTTGAGACCGAGTCTCGCTCTGTAGCCCAGGCTGGAGTGCAATGGTGCGACGTCGGCTCAGTGCAACCCCTGCCTCCTGGGTTTAAGCGATTCTCCAGCTTCAGCCTCCCGAGTAGCTGGGATTACTGGCACAGGCCACCACGCCCAGCTAATTTTTGTATTTTTAGTAGAGGCGGGGTTTCACCATGTTGGTCAGGCTGGTCTTGAACTCCTGACCTTAGATGATCCACCTGCCTCAGCCTCCCAAAGTGCTGGGAGTACAGGTGTGAGTCACCCACTGCTGCTATAGTAACTGAGTAATTTATAAAGAGCTGAGATTTATTTTCTCACACTTTTGGAGGCTAGAAGTTCAATACCAAGGTGCCAATAGGTTTGGTGTCTGGTAAGGGCCTGCTCTCTCTGCTTCCAAATGGTGCCTTGTTTCTGTGTCCTCCAGAGGGCACAAACACTGTCCTTACATGGCAGAAGGGATGGAGAGGCAAAATAAACTAGCTAGTTCCCTCCTGCCCCTTTATAAGGTCACTTATTCCATTCATGAGAGCTCTGCTCTTATGATTTAATCATCTCCTAAAGGCCCCATCTTTTAATGCTGTTGCATTAGGGAATAAGTTTCAACATGAATTTTGGAAGGCACAAACACTCAAACCATAGTACTCACCATTTGCCAAGCTGTACTCATCATTGTCTTCCCCGCTCCCATCCTAAGTGCTCTCCTGCCCCTGTGCTCCTCACTTCAGAGGATGGGCTGTCCTCCATCCAGGTGCTCATCCCAGACTCCTTTTCCCACAGCCCCAGGCCCCAAATCTGTGCCCCAACATCCATCTGCTGCCTTACTTCACCTTATTTCCTTCCATGGCCTCTCAACTCCTCTGTCTACCTCCACCTTTGATCCCTTTCTGACCCATGGCCCTCATAGCACCAAGAAAGATTTTTCTGAAATGCAAATAGGGCCAGGCGCAGGGGCTCACGTCTGTAATCCCAATACTTTTGGAGGCCAAAGCGGGTGGATCTCTTGAGGTCAGGAGTTCAAGACGAAGCTGGCCAACATGATGAGACTCCTTCTCTACTAAAACTACCAAAATTAGGCAGGTATGGTGATGGGCACCTGTAATCCCAGCTACTCGGGAGGCTGAGGCAGGAGAATCGCTTGAACTTGGGAGATGGAGGTTGCAGTGAGCCATAATTGCGCCACTACACTCCAACCTGGGCAACAGAGTGAGACTTTGTTTCAAAAATAAATAAATAAATAAAAAATGCAAATCTGATTATGTCTGTCTGTCTGTCTCTCTCTCTCTCTCACACACACACACACACACACCCCCACACACCTACACACCCTGAAGAACCTCTCCTTTACCTTTCAGAGAAACATCCACATGGCTGGTAGCAGGTAAGGATCATTCCTCATCTGGCCTCTGCCAACCTACACAGCCTTCCCCTCTGCTCAAGCTAAGCCAAACTTTCTGTTTCCAAAATGGCTTTTGCCTGTCCCTGTGCCTACCCCTTTGTGTTGTCCCCTTTGCTTGGGGTGAAGTCCCTCCTTTTTCTGCCTAGTTAATGCCCGTGTCTTTTAAGACCCAAGCTCAGCTATTGCCTACTCCAGAAAGCTTCCCCGATTTTCATCCAATGATTTTCATCTCTCTCATTGTTACATCTTGACAACACTGAGCCATCTCTTCCTCTATCACATTTATCACATTGCACTATAAGTTTTCTTTTTTCTTTTTTTAGATGGAGTCTCACTCTGTAGCTCAGGCTGGAGTGCAGTGGTGTGATATCAGCTCCCTGCAACTTCTGCCTCCCGGGTCCTGGTTAAGCAATTATTCTGCCTCAGCCTCCCAAGTAGTTGGCGCGTGCCACCACGCCCAGCTAATTTTGGTATTTTTAGTACACATGAGGTTTCACCATGTTGGCTAGGCTGGTCTTGAACTCCTGACCTCGTGATCCGCCTGCCTCATGTTTTCTTTTTTATTAATTAAAAGCAATTTTTAGTCATTTGTTTTTTTATTTGTCTAACTTCCACACTAGCATATTTACCTGCTTATCTCCAGTGCCAAGCTCATCCCCCAGCACCTAGTAGATACACAATAGATGTTTGCTGAGTGAGTGTTGAATGAATAGAAGGTACCAGAAGACCTTGGCCAGTGGCAGAAAGAGAAGTTAGGCCATTATTATAGTGACTCAGGAGAGAGGTGCCAAGGGTGGAGACCAAGGCTGGGACAGCAGAGCTGTGGAACCAGTGGGGTTTATATAGACATTTCCTTGAAACTTGCAACATAAAGCAAACGAGTAAAACTGTGTGGTTCAGGGCCGTATTTTTAGATGATTCAGGTGAGTACCCCATGGGTAGTGGCTGCTCTGGAGGCTGCCCTGTGAACTGAGCAGAGGTGAGGTTTCATTGGTGCAGACAGGGAAGTATGAGTGCAGCCATCCACCAGACAACACATTGCCTCCCTCCTGGGCCCTCCAGCCAGGTTCTAGAGTGCACTGAGAGTTTTGTGTATCAGGAGTCACACAGGGTTGGGAGGATGGTGGGGAATAAAATATAAGGATATTTGGGATGAATCTGGAAAACCTGATGCTAAGTGAAGTAAGCCAGATACCAAAGGACAAATGCTGTATGATTCCGTTTATATGAGACACCTAGAGCAGGCATATTTATAGAGACAGCAAGAAAAATGGTTAGTAGGGACTGGGGGAAGAGGGGAACGGGGAGTTGATGTTTATAATGGGTACATAGTTTTTGGTGGGGATGATGAAAAAGTGCTGGAGATGGCCGGGCATGGTGGCTCATGCCTGTAATCCCAGCACTTTGGGAGGCTGAGGCGGGAGGATCACTTGTGGTCAGGGGTTCAAGACCAGCCTGGCCAACATGGTGAAACCCTGTCTCTGCTAAAAATTCAAAAATTAGCTGGGCATGCTGGTGCATGCTTGTAATCCCAGCTACTTGGGAGGCTAAGGCAGGAGAATCGCTTGATCCTGGGAGGCAGGGGTTGCAATGATCCAAGATCGTGCCACTGCACTCCAGCCTGGGTGACAGAGCAAGACTCTGTCAAGAGAGGGAGAGAGAGAGAGAGAGAGAACGGAAGTTCTGGAGATGAATAGCGATATGCTTGCACGACAACGTAGTGAATGTACTTAATGTCACTGAATTGCACCTTCAAAAAGGGCTAAAGTGGTGAATTTCACATTCTGTATGTTTTACTGTATTTGGAGTTGATCCAGTGAGTGAAGAGGAGAGGACAGGAGAGAGGCCAGTGGCAGTCTGTCTGTGCTCTGCCTGGCTGGACAGGACCCGTTCTGGTCACCTCAGAGAGAGGCCAGGTCAGGCTTCCAACAAGTTATCCCCCATTGGACATTCATCGGCCAGAGGACAGCCCTGTGTTCTCCTCATGTGTGACTGTGCCCCTTCCTTTGCCCCACAACAGAGGTAGCTAGCCAGTGTAGTGAATGAACAGGAGAGAGGTTTGCTCAGCAGTCCTCTGAATTGGGCGCCAGTAAGAAGGAGATACAGGCTGTGGAGGAACATATGCACTGGGGCCCAGCCTACCCCAGCCTTGGGTCCTCCATTATCAACATGCCCTCAAGGGATCAGCTTGGGCACCAGCTTCCTGCTGCCTGCCATGAGTTGACCTCTAGAGCTCAGGTGTAACCTAGGTTGCAGCTGGAGGTCTGCCCACTGGGCCTTCACCTGCACAATGGTCGCTTATTATTAAGGCATTTTGGCCTTGGGCAGAGAAGACAGTAAGTCTTGCCTGGCTCCATAAACCTCTACCCATTCCATGCCTGCTGGCCAAACCCTATGACTTGGGACAAGGCTGGGCCATACCCAGGGAGCAAATCAGGGAAATTTCTAAGGGCTTGGAAGGAAAGAGTCGGGGGGTAGGGGATGTCAGGGTTGATTCCAAGCCCTTGAGGAGCCATGAGAGTTTTCTGACTTCAGAGAAGCAGACTCCCCAGATGGGAGCTTCATTCACAACATCATTATTCCCAATACGTACAAGAGCCTCTGAATTCCCACAAACTTACATCAACAGGAGCACTCTTTTTGCCACTTTAAAACAAAGCTGAAACTGGAATAGCAGAATTGGAAGCTACTGAGGAGAGTCCCAGGCCAGTGATACATTCATTTCCCAATGAGGTGGTCATGTCTAGCTAGTTAGGTCAGAGCAGGGACTAGACCCCATGTCTCTTAACTTCCAGCCTATTGCCTGTCCACACACCATCATTGCTCTTAACTCTCCTATTTATATATAGTGGCTTGGGGGATCTGTCTAAGGCTACCTCTGCCATCTTGTCATGTGTCTTCATGATTTTCTTCCTGCAGGAGGTGCTCTGGTAAAACAAGTATAAAATGAACGTCAGGATGTTGTCCCTCATGGTGGGCATCTTCTCTGTCCTCAATAGCATCCAGTTCTTCATCTTTGACGTGAACCACATGACAAACATTGGCTATGAGGCCAAGTTCCACATCTACATGGACTCAAAGTCAGAGCTAGTCACTTGGATCCTGTCCAACAGGGCTAACATCAGCACTGGCCTCTCCTTCACCACCATCATCATCAGCTGCTTCCTCCTTTATAGTATCCACAAGAATATCTACACGGGGCTGCTGATCTATGCCATGTGGATCATCACTTACGAGTGCATCAAATTCTCCATAGTCCTGGTCCTCAACAGGATCACTGAAGATTTCTTCAAGGAGCTGAGTTACTTGCACTGGATCTTCCAGATCTCGCACATGCTCCTGCACTTTTTCTGTCTGCCCTTCATCGTCAAGCATGCATACAACCTTTACAAGGAATCCCAGACTGTGAGCAGGAAACGCCGCCACATGCTCTCCTCCACCACTGCAGTGAACTCATGACCACCTGTCTGTCTGGGAATGTTGTACCAGAAATTAAACTGAACCATGCCAGGAAAGGTGGGAGGGAATGGTGCTCCTCAACAATGGAATCTCCCCACCCTGCCTGGCTTCTGTTGATGCTGCTTGGTTTGTCAGGGCTTTTGAGTTTTATGCACTGAGGAATGATTCTTGGGAGAGGGCAGGTTGTGCGGATCAATTATTTTACAGATGTGTTGTGTGACTTGTTTTAGCAGTTAATGATATGTGGCCTTGTGCTTACTTAACCATCTCACTGGTGTCTGTTTTTGCCTCTCACAGTCTCCTCTGCTCTGCATATCCTTAGTTTCTAGTTCTTCCTTTATGGATTGGCCCACAGATGCCGGTTCTGCTGAGTCCTTTGGAGCAGTGTTGTCCAATAGAGCTTCCTGTGCTGATGGGAATGTTCTCTATCTGTGCTGGCCACTAGCCATGTGTGGCAACTGAGCACTTGGAATGTGGCTATTACAACCCAGTAACCAAATTTTAAATTTTATTCTTTTTTAGCTAATTTCCATTTCAATAACTATGTATGGATGGCTCAAGACTAGCCTATCCTCCCAGCATGGTGGCTCACGCCTGTAATCCCAGCACTTTGGGAGGCCAAGGCAGGTGGATCACTTGAGGTCAGGAGTTCAAGACCAGACTGGCCAGCACGGTGAAACCCCATCTCTACCAAAAATATAAAAATTAGCCAGGCGTGGTGGTGGGTGCTGGAAATCCCAGCTACTCAGGAGGCTGAGGCAGGAGAATCACTTGAACACAGGAGGCAGAGGTTGCAGTGAGCTGAGGCCACGCCATTGCAGTCCAGCCTGGTTAAGAAGAACGAAACTCCGTCTCAAAAAAGAAAACAAAAAAGGCCGGGCGCGGTGGCTCAAGCCTGTAATCCCAGCACTTTGGGAGGCCGAGACAGGCGGATCACGAGGTCAGGAGATCGAGACCATCCTGGCTAACACGGTGAAACCCTGTCTCTACTAAAAAATACAAAAAACTAGCCGGGTGAGGTGGCGGGCGCCTGTAGTCCCAGCTACTCGGGAGGCTGAGGCAGGAGAATGGCGTGAACCCGGGAGGCGGAGCTTGCAGTGAGCTGAGATCCGGCCACAGCACTCCAGCCTGGTGACAGAGCGAGACTCCGTCTCAAAAAAAAAAAAAAAAAAAAAAAAAGGCTACCCTATTGGACAGCACAGCCTCTGGAGATTCACTTTACTCCTGCAGTAACCATAGAAAAGACCCCTTTCTAGAATCATGTCTTACCCTGCTTCCCTCATACTTTTCAGAAAGCAATTTCTCATGTTGGTTCATAATAACATGGCAAGAAGGATCCCCATTTAAGATAGTGCCAGGATTTTTCAACTGAAGCACTACTGACATTCTGGACTGGATAATTCTGTCCTGCAGGGGCTGTCCTTTGCACTGTAGAATGTTTAGCAGCATCCTTGGCCTCTACCCACTATTTTCCAGTAGCATCCACCTGTTCCTCATGCTGTCATGACCAAAAATATCTCCAAGGGATTAAGCCCACCCATCCCCTCCTGGGCTGGTGGATTATGTAGTTTTCAAGTCAGATAATAAAACAGGATCAGTTGGGCAAGGTGGCTCATGCCTATAATCCCAGCACTTTGGAGGCCGAGGTGGGTGGATCATTTGAGGTCAGGAGTTCAAGACTAGCCTGGACAACATGGTGAAACCCCGTCTCTACTAAAAATACAAAAATTAGCTGGATTTGGTAGTGCTTATAATCCCAGCTACTCGGGAGGCTGAGGCAGGAGAATGGCTTGAACCCAGGAGGTCGAGGTTGCAGTGAGCTGAGATGGCGCCACTGTACTCCAGCCTGGGCGACAGAGTGAGACTCTATCTCAAAAAACAAAAAACAAAAACAGGGTCGGGCGCGGTGGCTCACGCCTGTAATCCCAGCACTTTGGGAGCCCAAGGCGGGCAGATCACGAAGTCAGGAGATCAAGACTATCCTGGCTAACATGGTGAAATCCCATCTCTATTAAAAATACAAAAAAAGGCCAGGCGCGGTGGCTCACGCCTGTAGTCCCTGCACTTTGGGAGGCCGAGGCGGGCGGATCACGAGGTCAGGAGATCAAGACCATCCTGGCTAACACGGTGAAACCCCGTCTCTACTAAAATACAAAAAATTAGCCGGGCGCGGTGGCGGGCGCCTGTAGTCCCAGCTACTCGGGAGGCTGAGGCAGGAAAATGGCGCCAACCCGGGAGGCGGAGCTTGCAGTGAGCCGAGATGGTGCCACTGCACGCCAGCCTGGGGGACAGAGTGAAGACTCTGCCTCTTAAAAAAAAAAAAAAAAATACAAAAAAAAATTAGCCAGGCGTGGTGGCGGGCACCTGTAGCCCCAGCTACTTGGGAGACTGAGGCAGGAGAATTGTTTGAACCCAGGAGGTGGAGGCTGCGGTGAGCTGAGATGGTGCCACTGCACTCCAGCCTGGGCATCAGAGTGAGACTCCATCTCAAAAAACAAACAAACAAACAAAAACAGGGCTGGGCGCGGCAGCTCATGCCTGTAGTCCCAGCACTTTGAGAGGCCAAGGTGGGTGGATCACGAGGTCAGGAGATCGAGATCATCCTGGCTAACACGATGAAACCCCGTTTCTACTAAAAATACAAAAAAATTAGCTGGGCGTGGTGGCAGGCGCCTGTAGTCCCAGCTTGTTGGGAGGTTGGGGCAGGAGAATGGCGTGAACCTGGGAGGCGGAGCTTGCAGTGAGTGAAGATCACACCACTGCACTCCAGCCTGGGCAACAGAGCGAGACTCCTTGTCAAAAACAAACAAACAAAACAAAAACACAGGACCAACCCTTTGAAAAACAAAAAGAACCCCCAAAAACATCTCCAGGCATTGTCAAACATCCCCTGGGGTGAGGGGGGTCAAAGTTACCCCTAGTTGAGAGACACTATTGTAAAGCAACAGGCCCCCCGTGTTGAGAGCTGGCCGGCCCCCACCTTGAACTAGGAGCGCTGCTTTTCCTGAGAGCTCTTCACATTCACCAGTTGTGTAGTCTTCATCCTAAAGCTCCTGTTTTATGGTTTGACGAAACTGAAGCTCACTGGGCTTCAGTGATGAGATCAAGGTCATATGGTAGCAAAAGCAGGACTTGCATCTCATCATCTGACTTCATACAGGAAAGTTGGCTCCCTGATTCATTCTTACTTTTACCAAGATAAAAAGGAAGCACCTCCTTTTAGGGTAGTTCCTTTTCCCTTGAAAAATGTTGGGAGTAAAGTCAAGAGACATGTCTGTTTTGGCCATACTATTCCAAATCATGAGCATAAGAGTGACAGTAGCTGGCTTTTACTGAACACTCAGAGCCAGGTACCATCCTATAACCTATAATTCACTCAACTCTTCCCAACATCAGTTTGAACCTGGGCCAGTTCCCCAAATGACCACAAGATGGCAGTCAGTAATAAGCTTTTGCTTAGAGCTGTTGGCCCCTCAACCAAATCCTCTAAGGGTGGCTGTTCAGGATTTACGGAGCTTCCAGCTGATGACTGGGAGCTAATGTGTGTGCCTCTGCCCCAGTCTCACAAGGCATGCCTTGTCTGATTGTGACTTGCTAGTACCGGAAACACAAAATATAAAACATGGGCCAACTTCTGGATTCTGATTCCCCATCCCGGTTGAGGTCGCTAGGGTGGGAGGTGAACCTGGGCAACATTGGGGAACTGGAGACCTGTGTGTTGAAGAAGCGTAGGGAGAAGCAGAGTTCCAGGAATCAGCTCAACTGAGAGTTACTTTAGTTAAGAAAGTTTAAGACACTCAAACGCAAGGTTGTGCTATCCTCTATACCAAGACTCCTCAAAAGCATGGTTGCCTCTGCCTTCACTTCCTGGTCTCCTGTGCTTTCTAGAACCCATCCAGTTAGGTTTCTCCCCCACCGCCCCACTGGGACTGCTCTTTTCAAGGCGATATCCACACTGCTCAAGCCAGTGGTCAGTTCTCCACCTTTGCTGACCTGTCCTGCAGTGGCTTTTGACTGCTGATCCCTCTCTCCTGCCAACAGGTTTCTCTGGTGGCTCCTCTGCCTCCATCTCCATCCCTGCCCTGCCCTGCCGCACTGGCTCCTTCTCCTCAGTCTCCTTTGCTGGCCTCTCCTCATCTTCCCGACCTCCAAACACTGGAGTGCCCCCGGCTCAGTCCTTGGTCTCGTTCTCTGTCTCACTCGCTCCCAGCTCACCTGGTCCAGACCCATCACTGATAAGCCCCATATACATCTTCAGCCTGGACCTCTCCCCTAAACCCTGGCTTTGTTTATGTAGTGGCTTTCTGGATGTGGCAGCCAGCTCTAACATGGTTCCCAGAGATCCCTGCCAACTGATATTCACATTCATCACCTCTTCTTAGATGTGGGCGGGACCCAGTGATCCTCTTCTAGCAAAGAGAACATAGCAAAAGCGATGGGGTGTCCTTTCCAAGGTTAGGTTACAGAAAGATGATTACATCAGTGCTGCCCGCTCCCTGAGGGAAGCTGGCTGTCATGTTGAGAGTATCTTTATGGAAAGGCTCACACTGCCAGGAGCAGAGGTCGCCAGCCAAGAGCCTATGAGGAACAGAATCCTACCAACAGCCCCATGAGGGAGCTTGGAAGCAGATCCTCCCCTACACAACTCTTTTTTTTTTTTTTTAAATACAATATGGGGGTCTCCCTATATTGCCCAGGCTGGTCTTGAACTCCTGGCCTCAGGCAATCCTCCCACCTTGGCTTTCCAGAGTGCTGAGATTATAGACATGAGCCAGCATACCCAGTCAGGATACGTTTTGGGGAGGCTACTGTCGTAGAGACATTTTTGTAGAGATGTGACATGTACTAGTTATCAAATTACCCCAAAATTAGCTGCTTAAGACAGCACATTTATTCTGTCTTAGTTTCTGCGGACAGGAGTCCAGACACAGCTTGCCTGGTTCTCTGACTCAGATTCTTTCAGGGTCTCACTCAGGCTGTCTCTACTTTTATTTGCTTTTTAGAGATAGGGTTGCACTCTGTCACCCAGGCTGGAGTGCAGTGGTGCAATCATAGCTCACTGCAGCCTTGAACTTCTGGGCTCAAGTGATCCTCCCACCTCAGCCTCCTGAGTAGCTGGGAATACAGGTGTGCCACCACATCCAACTAATGTAAAAACAATTGTTTTTGGTCGGGCGCGGTGGCTCCCGCCTGTAATCCCAGCACTTTGGGAGGCTGAGGCGGGTGGATAACGAGGTCAGGAGATCGAGACCATCCTGGCTAACATGGTGAAACCCCATCTCTACTAAAAATACAAAAAAAAATTAGCCAGGCATGGTGGCAGCGCCTGTAGTCCCAGCTCCTCGGGAGGCTGAGGCAGGAGAATGGCGGGAACCTGGGAGGCGGAGCTTGCAGTGAGCCGAGATGGCGCCACTCACTCCAGCCTGGGCGACAGAGCGAGATTCCGTCTCAAAAAAAAAAAAAAAAATTTTTTTTAAAACTTTCTTAAAATGTGGGAGTGTAGCCCGGCATGTTCATGTCTGTAATCTCAGCACTTTGGGAGGCTGAGGCGGGTGGATCACCTGAGGTCGGGAGTTCAAGACCAGCCTGGCCAACATGGTGAAATCCTCTCTACTAAAAATACAAAACTTAGCCGGGCATGGTAGCGGGTGCCTGTAATCCCAGTTACTCAGGAGGCTGAGGCAGGAGAATCGCTTGAACCCAGGAGGTGGAGGTTACAGGGAGCCGAGATCGCGCCACTGCACTCCAGCCTGGGCAACAAGAGCGAAACTCCATCTCAAAATAAATAAACAAACAAACAAACAAATAAATAAATAAATAAAAATTGGGGAGTGTATCCCAATCCATACTCCTGATTTTCTCCCATATACCTGCCCTAACCTCCAGTCTTTGGCACCTCTACCCTTCCATTGCTCAAGTTAAAGACCCAGGAGGCATCCTTGAGTCCTCTCTTTCTCTGAGCCTGTATCTAACCCCTCAACACTCCCCATCAGCCCACCCTTCAATACAGATCCATATCCAACCACTTCATATCACCTCCCCTGCTACCTTCCTGGCCCAGGCCATCACCATCTCTTGCCCAGGCTATTGCAGTAGCAGCTCCTGACTGGCCTCCCCACGCCGCCGCTGTGTTCCCTTTACGGTCATACAGAGATTCTTCTTCTCCGCCCAGCCACCAGAGGGCTCCTATTGAAACCTGAGTCAGATCATGTCTCTACTCCGCTCCTGTAGCCTGCCAGGGCTCCCCACCACACTCAGGGTAGAAATCCCAAGTCCTTACCATGGCATGCCAGCTGCTACATAACCCAGTCTCCTGTCACCGTCTGATGTCCTTTCTAACCACGTTGTCCGCCCTGCCTCCCTCTGCTGCAGCCATGCTGTCTTCCTTTCGGTCCCCCTAACACAGCCAGCACACTCCAGCCTCGGGGCCTTTGCACTCGCTGTGCCTTCCGCCTGAAATATTCTTACTCCAGCTATTCACCAGCTTCCTCTCTTGCTCAAAAGGCATCAGAAAGGCCTTCTCTACCAACCAGTGTGAAACAGCCCCTCCTTACCCCACCCATGTGTCTCTTTCCCACTTATTCTGCTACATTTTTTCATAACATGTACTATCACCTGACTTACTCTATACAGTTGCCTCTCCCACCACCACCCCCCAAAAATGTGAGCACCATATTTACTTCACTGATGTTTACCCAGCACCTAGTTCAATACCCAGCATGTAGCAGGTGCTTGATAAAGATTCATGGAATGAATGGACATAGACTCTCAGTTTTGTTTTTGTTTTTGTTTTGGAGACAGAGTCTCTGTCACCCAGGCTGGAGTGCAGTGGCACCATTGCGGCTCAGTGCAACCTCCGCCTCCCAAAGTGCTGAGATTACAGGCATAAGTCACCATGCCCGGCCTATGAGGGGCAAATTATTACTGCTCTTTCAGTCTCCTGTTCCTGCTCCTTTCTTCTCTCATTCAATTCTGCAGATTCTGGTGAAGAATCTAAACACAGGTAGGAAAATGCCCACAAACGACACGATTTCAGCCCCTTATTCCTTTCCTCCTTTCCCAGTCCTGTTCCCTCGTACCAACTGCTACCACTAGAAGCACCACCTCATCTCCATCTCACCAGTGGAAAACAAGTCTTTCTAACAGTGCAGGTGTCCCCGGGAAGAGCAGCACTCTAAGAGCTGTCACCCATCCCTGACACTTTCAGTCCGTGAAGATCCCCCAGCCTTCCATCCTACTTTTCTTCATACAGTTTATTACTGTGTGGCAGACCCTGAATTAGGAATTGAGGAATACCCGGGGAAGCAAGACACAGCCCACATTCCAAGGGGCTCCCAGCCTAGTGAAGGGCCAAGCCACTTGGGCTATTTGGACCCAGGACGATGGGTGCTAGAGGAAGCACTGGGGGCTGCAGGAGGAGGCCTTGGAGGTGGAAAGTCAGGGAAGTCTTCCTGGAGGAGAAAACCTGTAAGCCGAGTCCTGGAAGATAGTATGATTTAGCCCTTAGGAAGGAGGGGAAGAAGGCTGGGTGCAGTGGCTCCCGCCTGTAATCCTAGCACTTTGGGAAGCTGAGGCGGGAGGATGGCTTGAGCCAGGGGTTCAAGACCAGCCTGGGCAACATAGTAAGACTTCATCTCTACAAAAAAAATTTTAAAATTAGGCTGGGCACAGTGTCTCATGCCATGCCTGTAATCCCAGCACTTTGAGTTGGGGCAGATCATTTGAGTTCAGGAGTTTGAGACCAACATGGCCAACATGGCGAAACCCCATCTATACCAAAAAATATAAAAATTAGCTGGGCATGGTGCCGGGTGCCTGTAGCCCTGGCTACTCGGGAGCCTGAGGCAGGAAAATCGTTGGAAGCCGGGAGGTGGAGGTTGCAGTGAGCCGAGATCGCTCCACTGCACTCCAGCCTGGGTGACAGGGCAAGACTTCGTCTCAAAAAAAAAAATTAAAAAAATTAAAATTAGCCAAACATGGTGGTGTATGCCTGTATCCCAACTACTTGGAAGTCTGAAGTGGGCGGATCTCTTGAACCTGGGAGGCAGAGGTTGCATTAAGCCAAGATTACACCACTCCCACCAGCCTGGATGACAATGAGACCCTGTCTCAAAAAAAACAAAAAAGAAAGAAAAGAAAAAGAAAAAAGAAGGGAAGGAGGAAAAGGAAAAGTGGGAGCCTGAGAAGGCGCAGGTACCCCTGGGATAGCAGATCTGTAAGCTCTTTTCAGTCATTTCCACCTAGGGTTACCGGAGGGGCTGTGTGCAGCGGATGATAGTGTCAAGAGGAAGCACGCAGGCATGGAACTTCCCCAGACAGAAGAGGGTCTCCGCTTTCCCACGGCCTCTGCTCTTAGGTGTCTAACCACCAAGTATTTCTTCAGCAACTTTCCCACCTGACTGTGGCTGCCTTTAACTCCAAGTCATTTCTAGCAATAGTGTCCCACGGAGGACAAACTTCGTTCTCTGTCAGTTTCTCCCCACTGGTTCAAGATACGTCAGTGTTTCCATGAGGTTTACTTCTTTTCACCTCGCAGCCTTCACTCTCCATTTCCCTAGCCTCCTTTCCCCTAGTCCTCCCCACAGGACTTGCTACCTTTCTTCAGTCTCTTTTTTTTTTTTTTTTTTTAATGTTTTTGCTGTGTCACCCAGGCTGCAGTGCAGTGGCGCCAGGCTCAAGTGATCCCGCTTCAGCCACCTGAGTAGCTGGGACTACAGGCACATGCCACCACACCTGGCTAATTTTTGTATTTTTTTGTAGAGACAGGGTTTCGCTATGTTGCCTGGGCTTGTCTTGAACTTCTGGGCTCATGTGATCCTCCGGGCTCTGCCTTCCGAAGTGTTGGGATTACAGGAGTGTACCACTGTGCCTGACCTCAGTGACTTCTGACTGTTGGTCTGTACACATGGACTAAAGCTTTGCCTGCCCCCCACCCCCACTGCATCACTGTCTCCACCCAGCTAGTGTTTTATGAAGGGCCCTGGAGGAGGCTGCCTGGAGACAAGGACTGAGCCCCTGACTCCCAGACACACAGGGAAGATGCGCAGGGAAGCGCTCTCAGCCTCCCTCCCATGTCATCCTCTCACCAGCTATTAGGAAAACAGGGACTCCTTTAAATGCTTACTTTTTTCCCACAAATAAATTATGATTTTATTCCCTGGGAAATAATTTTTTTTTTTATTTTTATTATTATTATTTTTTGAGACGGAGTCTCGCTCTGTCGCCCAGGCTGGAGTGTACTGGCCGGATCTCAGCTCACTGCAAGCTCCGCCTCCCGGGTTCGGGCCATTCTCCTGTCTCAGCCTCCTGAGTAGCTGGGACTACAGGCGCCCGCTCCCTGGGAAATAATTTTTACAAATGCCTCTGATCATATTTCGTTTCATTAACAAAGGATTTTTTTGTTTTGTTTTACACCTATTTTGTTATTATTATTTTTTTAAATTTTATTTTAGGTTCACAAGCACGTGTGCAGATTTCTTTTCTTTCTTTTTTTTCTTTTTGAGATGGAGTCTCACTCTGTAGCCCAGGTTGGATTGCAGTGGCATGATCTCGACTCACTGCAACCTCCGTCTCCCGGGTTCAAGCGATTCTCCTGCCTCAGCCTCCCGAGTAGCTGGGATTACAGGCACTCACCACCACGCCTGGCTAATTTTTGTATTTTTAGTAGAGAAGGAGTTTCACCGTGTTGGCCAGGCTGGTCTCAATCTCTTGACCTTGTGATCTGCCCGCCTCAGCCTCCCAAAGTGCTGGGATTCCACAGTTTTGTTGTTGTTGTTTTGTTGTTTTGAGACAGAGTCTGCCTCTGTCACCCAGGCTGAAGTGCAATGGCGTGATCTCGGCTCACTGCAACCTCTGCCCCGTGGGCTCAAGCAGTTCTCCTGCCTCAGTGTCCCGAGTAACTGGAATTACAGGCGCCCACCAACATGCCCAGCTAATTTTTGTATTTTTAGTAGAGTTGGGGTTTCACCACGTTGGCCAGGCTGGTCTCGGACTCCTGACCTCAGTAATCTGCTAGCCTCAGCCTCTCAAACTGCTGGGATTACAGGTGTGAGTCACTGCACTTGGCTGGATTCCACAGTTTTGTGATCCTCACCCTTCTCCAAACTTCCACCCTCTAGTAGGCTCCGATGTCTGTCGTTCCCTTCTTTGTTTCCATACGTACTCAGTGTTCAGCTCCCACATGTAAGGGAGAACATGCAGTATTTTTTTTTCTGTTCCTGTGTTAGTTTGCTTAGGAAACAAGGGTTTTATGCATGTGTGTTTGGTGTATGATGTGCGTGTCTGTGCATCTGTGTTGTGTATGTGAATGTATGCATTTGTGTGTGTGTGTATGTTCGTAATCTGGGTTTGTGCATGTGCATGTTTGTATTTGTGTCTGTTGTATCTATGTGTGTATGTTTGTGCATCTGTGTTTGTGTATGTGAATATGAGTGTGTATTTGTGTATGTTGTGTCTGTGTGTATGTGTGTTTGTATGTCTATGCTTGTATATGTGTGTGTGTGCTTGTGTATATGTAAAAGACTGAGTTAAATAATTACTTGGTAGCTTCTGTACTGGAAGGGATTAAAAAGAAATAATTACCTGGTGATTGTTAGAAATAACTTTCATATTAAAGATATATAAAACTCAAAATTTTTTTCAGACTTTACATGTTTTTAAAATCTCCTTCTGCCTCCTACCAAGGATACAGAAATGTATCCTGTGAGGGGCATCTTATTTAAAATGTATGTTTGGTTTCTCTCCCCCGACAGTGTGGCGCTGACGAGAGGTCTTTTGTGAATGATGTGATGGAGAATGGATTTGAAGTCAGCCTGCTTCTCAAACGGAGTTTTGGGGGAAATAAAGGATTCCTTTCAGAGGCATTGGGAGAAAGTACTTGTAAAAGTGTCCCAGTGGCTGGGCACAGTGGCTCATGTCTGTAATCCCAACATTTTGGGGGGCCGAGGCAGGAGGATCGCTTGAGCCCAGGAGCTCAAGACCAGCCTGAGCTGGTCACTACAGGGCAACGTAGTGAGACCCTGTCTCTAAAAAATAAAAAATAAATTAAAAAAATAAAAAAACAAGAAAAGAAAAATAAAAAGTGCCCAAGCAATTAGGAATCCTGTCAATTCAGCAAATAAACATTTTGCAGCTCCTTTTCAAGCATTTCCCAGCTCCCAGCATCTTCCTCTCCAGCCTCCTCCCTGCTACCTGGACCTCAGCCTGGCCCCACCTGCCCCACCCTTTGATCTGAGGAACTCTTGCATTTTTTGGCCTGATTGGGATTATTTTATTTAGCATTTGATCACCTGTGTACAATAACCATCCACCTTCTCCACCTTCTGACATCCTGGAGCACACCTATGTTTCCCAAACATATGCATTCACACCTTCTTTCATTCATCAAAGTTTATTCATTCATCAAAACGTATGGCTTGTCAACTATATGCCTTGTGCTAAGTGAGGCAAAAATAAAAAGCAAAATGCAGTCTTGGCCCTGAATCAAGTAGAGAGCGTGTCAGGAAGTCATTACAGTACTATGTGATAAATCAGGTAAGAGAGGAAGTCCAAAGTGCTATGTTATCTCTATTTGTCAGTGATTCATTCAACGAATCTTTATTGAGTTCATACTAAATATATCAGGCCCAGTTGTAGATATTGGAGTGACAAAGGTGAAGAAAACAGGTAAATTCCGGCTCTCACGAAACTTACATTCTGAGGGGGAAGACAGATGGTAAGCAACGAAACATGCACATCTATATAATCATTTCAGCTACGATAGGTGCTGGGAAGAGAATGAGACAAGGTAGTATAATTGAGAGTTTGGTCCCAAATAACAAGACGTTGCCAGTCCTAGTAGTTCTGTCCTCTCATGATTGACTGGCTCAGGAATACGCTCTTGACTCACTGGAGATGGGCAGCCAGGAGGCCTTTGGACACAGGATGTCTCTCTGGGGGAGGTGATGCTTAACACGACTGAGAAGCTCTGTGGGAAGGACATTTGAAGCAAAGAGCAAGTGCAAAGTTCCAAGCAGGGGGAGCAAGTCTAGGGTGTTCAAAGAACAGTCAGGAAGCCAGTGACTGGGCTGGGCGCGGTGTTTCACACCCATAATCCCAGCACTCTGGGAGGCCGAGGCAGGCAGATCATCTGAGGTCAGGAGTTCAAAACCAGCCTTGGCCAACATGGTGAAACCCCATCTCTACTAAAAATACAAAAATTAGCCAGGCATGGTGGCGGGCGCCTATAATCCCAGCTACTCAGGAGGCTGAGGCAGGAGAATCTTTGAATCCGGGACATGGAAGTTGCAGGGAGCCAAGATCGCGCCATTGCACTCCAGCTTGGGTGACAAGAGTGAAACTCCGTCTCAAAAAAAGAAAGCCAGCAACTGGAGCACGGTGAGGAGGGCATGGAAGACAAGGTGGACCAGTATGCCTTCCAATCCCTCTAATGTACCTTCCTGGGCCTCAGAGCAGAAAGCTAAAACCAACATTCCGGATGCCTTGGCAGATACAGTCTTGGAGGCTGCACCTGGAGAGTGAACTTGGGAAGGTGGAAGTGAGGCAGAGCCCATCTTCCTGCTGCCTTTGACTTTGCTGCTGGCAAGTAAGGTCATGGAGACTCCCTGGATCTCCGCAGCAACGTTCCAGTGTTTGATCGCTAGCTTAGTGAGCAGCTGTAGCTTCCTGATCCCTGTCTTCCTGTCGGCAGTGGCTCTCCGGGGGGCCAGTTCAGTGGTGTTCCTTCAGGAGTTACTCCCAAAGGCCAAGCATGAAGCCTCCTATACACCTCCTTCCAAGGATGTTGAAGGAAGCAAGTCCCTGTATTAAATCCCTTTCTGCTGCAAATACCTGGAGTGGTCTCTGGTTCTCTGCAACTGGGCCTGGGGGATGCAGAGGTTTGGGGGACCCAGCTCTCATCCTCCAGGAGACCCCACCATTAAGCAGAGAAGAACCCACTAATCCTACTCTCTGTTTCCCACAACAGTCAAGTCCTTTTTCATAATGAAACATTTCTTCTAACTGCAGGGTAGTTCAAATTTGGTCAAAGAATTGTGGGCAGTCTTAATAAACATAAATCCACAAGTTTCTCTTTGCCACATTTGTTGGATTGCTCAAATAATTTTTATTTTATTTTACATACTTTTTTTAAGAGACAGAGTCTCTCTCTGTTATCCAGGCTGGAGTGCAGTGGTGTGGTCACAGCTCACTGCAGCCTCACACTCCTAGGCTCAAGTAATCCTCCTGCCTCAGCCTCCCAAGTTGCTGGAACTACAGGCACATACCACCTTGCCTGGCTAATTGTTACTTTTTGTATAAAAATACAAAAAATAAGGTGTCCCTGCGGAAGAGGTCTCACTTTGTTGCCCAGGCTGGCCTTGAACTCTTGGCCTTAAGGGATCCTCCCCACTCAGCCACCCAAAGTGCTGGGATCACAGGTGTGAGCTACTGTGCCTGGCCTCAAGTAGAGGTGGCAGGCTTGATTTCCCTGGGCCATCTATTTCGGAGTAGGTTACACTTGGCTAGATGTTCAGTGACCTGCTCATCATTACAATGTTATAGACTAGCCAGGTATGGCGGCGATACTGGTCTGCATTTCCAGGTGACTTACCAATGAAAGTCAACACTTATGGAGTGCTACTGTGAGCCAGACCTGGACAAAAAGCCCTGAGGGAGATTTTCCCTCCAGGTGCTTACCGTTTAGCGGAGAGAAATACGCAAATAAGCCATCAGAACTAACACTGATTGAGTGTTTACCAGGTACTGCTCCAAATGCTTTACACGAATGAACCAATTTATTTTTCAAGACAGTGAAATAAATCATATTGTTTTTCCTATTTTACATATAAGGAAACTGAGGCCCTGTGTTCCTGCCCTCGCGGTGCTCACAAGGTAGGAGGGAAAGCTGACAGCTAAGTATATCAGTTGTGATACAGAATAATAAAGGGTTTGGGGGTACCAAGGGGTAGGTTAACTCTTTGTAGGTGACTTACTGGTAAGAAAGCCTTCTTTGGAGAGGTGACACACAAGCTGGGTTTTGAAAAATGAAAAGTGAAGACAGTCTGCAAGGCCAGTGGTTGTGGGGTGGAAGGTAGGTCAAGGGTCAGGGTTAGGGCAGAAGGCATTCCAGATGGAGGGCATGGCAAGTGCAAAGACAAGGTGGTGTGGAACAGGATGGTGTGTTGCAGGAAGCGGGAGCTCAGTAGGGTTGCAGCAGTGCTAGTGGGTAGCAGCTGGAGGGGAGGCTGGAGAGTGAGCAGCTGCCATGTCTTGAAGGGGACTCCCGTCTGCCACCCGCCACCTCTCATCACCCCCAGCCCCCACTGCTGTGCTGAGTTTACATTTTTCTCTGGGGCAGTGGTAAGGGTTGTAATTCATCCATTAGAGTATTGTGAAATCAGTTAAGCAGGTCAAAAAGGAATAGAATGGAACAGACTAGACTGGAATAAAATAAAGATGCAATATTCTCGTATTAAGAGTAAATGCCATTCTGAAAAATGCTTCCATTTTATATATTGTGATAGAGACTGCAAGTTTTCCATGAATCCATTCTCCTCTCTGTATCTTAATAATCAAATCCCTGGCTGGGCGCGGTGGCTCACACCTGTAATCCCAGCACTTTGGGAGGCTGAGGCGGCAGATCACCTGAGGTCAGGAGTTCAAGACCAGCCTGACCAACATGGTGAAACCCCGTCTCTACTAAAATTACAAAAATTAGCCGGGCATGGTGGTGGACACCTGTAATCCCAGCTACTTGGGAGACTGAGGCAGGAAAATCACTTGAACCCGGGAGGCAGAGGTTGCAGTGAGCTGAGATAGCACCACTGCACTGCACTCCAACCTGGACGAGAGAGCGAGACCATCTAAAAAAAATAATAATAATTAAATAAATAATCAAATCCCTGAGTCTTGGCACTTTGGCTTCCCAGCTAGAGACTACATTCTCCAGCTTCCTCTGCAGTCAGGTGTAGAAATGTGACTAAGTCCTGACCAATAGGATGTGAGCAGAAGTGGTGTGTGTCACTTCTAGGTCACCTTCCTAAAACAAATAGGTATGCACTTCTTTGTGTCTTTGTGTCTTTCTGTCCTTCCGGGGGCTGGGATGCAGATATGCTAGTAGGAACTGGAGCAGCCACCTCGGGCCTGGAGTTGGAAGCTGTGTATTGAGGGTTAACACCCTGAGCCCTGAAAAGCCCAGCCCTAGGCTGTAAAAGAGAAGTCAACTTATGTGAAAGAGAAGTGAATTTCCACCTTATTTAAGGCACTGTTACATATCTGTTACATTATCTCAAAACAATCCCTAATACACATACGCACATACATGCACGTGTGTATGTGTTCGTATATGTATATATGTATGTGTTTACACACACATATGACAAACTATACTGTAAATTATATTTATTACTATGGCTTTGTGGGGGAAAAATAAAGAGAAACTACCTGCCTTTAAAAGATATTTTGGCTGGGCACAGCAGCTCATGCTTGTAATCCCAGCATTTTAGGAGGCCAAGGCATGCGGATCACTTGAGGACAGGAGTTCAAGACCAGCCTGGCCAACATGGTGAAACCCCATCTCTACTAAAACTGCAAAAAAAATTAGCCAGGCATGGTGGCGGATGCCTGTAATCCCAGCTACTCGGAAGGCTGGGCTTTGAACCCGGGTATCAGAGGTTGCGTGAGCCAAGATCCTGCCATTGCGCTCTAGCCTGGGTGACACAGTAAGACTCAGTCTTAAAAAAAAAAAAAAAAAAAAAAAAAAGTGTTTTAAGCAAGTGAGCAATGCAATCAGATTCATGTTCCCAAGCTGAAAGGAATCTTAAGGATCACTTAGCCCAGTTATTCCTTCTTATAGATGGAAAATCTGAGCCCACTGAGGTTAAGCAAATTATTCAAGGTGCTGAGGCTCAGTGGCAAGAGCTAGTTTGCGAACCCTGATTTCTGAATCCAAGACCAGATGTCTTCAGTGTCACCAGCTGACAAAGATTCATTTATCTTGCTCTCTCTTTCAATCCTCAAATACATTTCAACATCACTTTATTCCTCTAATTTTCTAATTAATTTAATTCAATTCAACAAATATTTATGTATAACCCTATTATATACTAGGTTATAAAGACAGAGGAACAACCTTCATAAAATTCTCCTTAGCTGGTATCAAAAATAGATACAGAAGTAAATATTTATTGGGTTTATGCATGGATTCATACATGTACGTATCTTTCCTAGTTCTGACCACTGAGAGGGCAGAGAAGCAATGATATCCTTGTAGCAACTGAGCACATCTAGAGCTCAGATTTTTTAAAAAAATAGATTTAGGGGGTACAAGCTCATATTTGTTACAGGGATATATTGAACAGCTGGGCTTTAAGCATGACCATTGCCCAAATAGTATGCATTGTACCCATTAAGTAACTTCTCATTCCTCACCCTCTTCCCATCCTCCTACCTTTCCAAGTCTCCAGCGTCTATTATTCCACCCTCTGTGTCCATGTGTACACATTATTTAGATCCCACTTATAAATGAGAACATGTGGTATTTGACATTCTGTTTCTTTTTTTTGAGACAGAGTCTCACTCTGTTGCCCAGGCTGGAGTGCAGTGGCGCAATCTCGGCTCACTGCAGCCTCCACCTCCCGGGTTCAAGTCATTCTCCTGCCCTCCCAAGTAGCCTGTCACCACACCCCTCTAATTTTTGTATTTTTAGTAGAGATGGGGTTTTGTCATGTCAGTCAGGCTGGTCTCGAACTCCTGACCTCAAGTGATCTGCCTGCTTTGGCCTCCCAAAGTGCTAATCACCATGCCCAGCAGGACTTTTTGTTTCTGAGTACTCCACTTCAGATAATGGCCTCCAGTTCCATCCATGTTGCTGCAAAAGACATAATTTCATTTTTTAATAGCTGAGTAGTATTCCATAGTATGTATATTTTATTTATATATATTATAAATATAATATGCATAATAGCCATTTTGACTAGTATAAGGTGATACCTCATTATGGTTTTAATTTGCATCTCTCTGATGATTAGTGATGCTGAGCATTTTTCATATGCTTGTTGGTCATTTGTATGTCTTCTTTGAAAAGTGTCTGTTCATGTCATTTGCCCACATTTAAATGGGGTTATTTGTTTTTTTCTTGTTGTATTGTTTGAGTTCCTTGTAGATTCTTCATATTAGTCCTTTGTTGGATGCATACTTTGCGAACATTTCCTTCCTTCCTTCCTTCCTTTTTTTTTTTTTTTTCCAGGATCTCACTCTGTCACCCAGGCTGGAATGCATGGAGTGTAGTGGCATGATCATAGCTCACTGTAGCCTCAAACTCCAAGACTCAAATTATCCTCCCACCTCAGCTTCCAGAGTAACTGGGACCACCAGTGTATGCTACCATGCCTGGCTAAGTTTTTCATTTTACTGTTTTATAGAAATGGGGTCTCACCATGTTGGCCAGGCCAGCCTTGAACTCCTGGGCTCAAGCAATCATCCCACCTCAGCCTCCCAAAGTTCTGAGATTATAGGCATAAGCCACTACACTTGGCCTGCAAATATTTTCTTACATTCTGTAGGTTGTATGTTCACTCTGTTGATTATATCTTTTGCTATGCAGAAGCTTTTTCATTTAATAAAGTCTCATTTGTCTATTTTTGCATTTTCTTTTGAGTTCTTACTCATGAATTATTTGCTTAGGCCAATGTCTAGAATTTTCCTAGATTTTCTTCTAGAGTTTTTGCAGTTTCAGGTCTTACATTTAAGTTTTTAATCCATCTTGAGTTAATTTTGTATATGGTAAGAGGTATGGGTCCAGTTTCATTCTTCGGCATATGGCTATCCAATTTTCCCAGCACCATGTATTGAGTAGGGTGTCCTTACCCCAGGATAAATTTTTGTCAGCTTTGCAAAGACCAGTTGACTGTAAGTATGTGGCTTTTTTTCTGGATTATTTATTCTGTTCCATTGATCTATGTGCCTATTTCTATACCAGCACCATGCTGTTTTGGTTACTATAGCCTTGTAGTATAATTTGAAGTCAAATAATATGATACTTCCAGCTTTGTTCTTTTTGCTTAGGATTACTTTGGCTATTTGGGCTTAAGCCCAGGAGGTTGAGGCTGCAGTGAGCCAAGAATGTGCCACTGCACTCTAGCCAGGACAACAAGCAAGACCCTATCTCTTAAAAAAAAAAAAAAAAAAAATAGCCTGGGTGCAGTGGCTCATACCCGCAATCCCAGCACTTTGGGAGGCCGAGGCGGGTGGATCTCGAGGTCAGGAGTTCAAGACCAGCCTAACCAAGATGGTAAAACCCCATCTCTACTAAAAATTTAAAAAAATTAGCTGGGCGTGGTGATGGGCACCTGTAATCCCAGCTACTTGGGAGGCTGAGATAGGAGAATTGCTTGAATCCGGGAGGTAGAGGTTGCAGTGAGCTGAGATCATACCACTGCACTCCAGCCTGGGTGAAAGAGCGAGACTCCATCTAAAAAATAAATAAATAAAAATAAATAAATAAATAAATAATTTAAAAATAAAAATGAATTTATTGAGACCTGTTTTGTGGCCCAACATAAGGTCTACCTTGGAGAATGTTCCGTGTGCTGATGAGAAGAATGTATATTCTATGGTTGTTGGGTAGAATGTTCTGTAAATGTCTCTTAGGTCCATTTGGTCTAAAGTCCAATTTAAATCCAGTGCTTCTTTGTAGATTTTCTTTCTCGATGATCTATCTAGTGTGTCAGTGGGGATGCGAAGTCCCCCACTATTGTTACATTCCTGTCTATCTCTTTTCTTAGGTCAAGTAGTATTTGTTTGATGAATCTTGGTGCTCCAATGTTGGGTTTGTATGTATTTAGGATTGTTGTATCATCTTGTTGAATTGATCCTTTTATCATTATATAATGACCTTCTTTATCTTTTTTTTTTTTTTTTTTTTTTTTTTTTTTGAGATAGAGTCTCACTCTGTTGCCCAGGCTGGAGTACAGTGGTGCAATCTCGGCTCACTGCAACCTCTGCCTCCCAGGTTAAAGTGATTCTCCCTCCTCAGCTTCCCGAGCAGCTGGGACTACAGGCATGCACCACCACGCCCAGCTAATTTTTGTATTTTTAGTAGAGACAGGGTTTCACCATGTTGGCCAGGCTGGTCTTGAACTCCTGACCTCAGGTGATCCACCCGCCTCAGCCTCCCAAAGTGCTGAGATTACAGGAGTGAGCCACCGTGCCTGGCCTATCTTTCTTTCTTTTTTTTTTTTTTTTTTTTTTTTTTTTTTTTACTGTTGTTGATTTAAAGCCTGCTTTGTCTAAGTATAGCTACTCCTGCTCACTTTTGGTTTCCATTTGCATAGAATATCTCTTTCCACCCCTTTACTACCTTCAGTCTATAAGTGTCTTTACCAGTTAGATGGATTTCTTGTATATATGATTGGATTATTTTTTCTTATCCACTCCACCACGGATTTGGCTTTTAAATAGCATTCTTCAATCAAAGGAACCAAAGTTTCTTGGAGAAGTAGTTGATTTCAGTGCTGGGAAGGGAAAACACATGAGGAACCCGGAGTAGTTTATGGTGGCAGAGAGAAAGTGCTCAAAAAAGGATGGGAGCTCATTGAAAGGACTCAGGAACCAACCTGAAAGAGCTCCCAATGGCTAAAGCTGAAGCAGTTTGAGCAACCAAATAATTAACAATAGTAATGGATTCTATAACCCATAGAATAAAATACATATCCATGAGTCCATACTGATATGAATAACTGAATAAACAAAATGACCTTCTTTACTTATCTAGATGACTGGAAATGTGAGAATTTCAATACTCATAGCTGTGGGTAGGCTTGAGTAATTACACTTTGTAGTATCTGGAATTAAAACCACTTGTAGGCCAGGCGTGGTGGGTCACGCCTATAATCCCAGCACTTTGGGAGGCCAAAGCTGGCAGATCACCTGAGGTCGGGAGTTCGAAACGAGCCTGACAAACACATGGAGACACGCCGTCTCTACTAAAAATACAAAAATTAGCTGGGTGTGGTGGTGCATACCTGTAATCCCAGCTATTAGGGAGGCTGAGGCAGGAGAATCTTTTGAACCCAGGAGGCAGAGGTTGCAGTGAGCTGAGATCATGCCATTGCACTCCAGCCTGGGCAACAAGAGCAAAACTCTGTCTCAAAAGAAAAAGAAAAAAAAAACCCGCTTGTAGTAGACAAGCGGTTTTGTCCGCCACAAGTGGCTTATCTCTGCCACTCAACAGTCTTGTCATCCTCACCATCTATAAAATGGGAATAAGATCATCTATCTTGCTTACCCCATGATTCTCCAAAGAAATAAATATATAAAAGGAAGTGGCTGGGTGAGGTGGCTCACACCTCTAATCCCAGCACTTTGGGAGGCCAAGGTAGGCAGATCACTTGAGCTCAGGAGTTTGAGACCAGCCTAAGCAGTGTGGCAAAACCCTGTCTCTACAAAAAATACAAAAATTAGCCGGGAGTGGTGGTGTGTGCCTGTAGTCCCAGCTATTCAGGAGGCTGAGGCAGAAGGATCGCTTGAACCTCAGAGACAGAGGTTGCAGTGAGCTGAGATTGTGCCACTGCACTCCAGCCTGGGAGACAGAGCCAAACCCTGTCTCAGAAAAAAAAAAAGAAAGGAAAAAAAGAAAAAAAGTAAAGGGAGAAAAATCTCCTTAATCATCAAGTACTCCAATCACCTATGTCATAACATAGTTGATATTCCTTATTTGTGGATTGTGTATTTATGAATTTGCCTACATGCCAAAATGTATTTGTGACCCCAAAATCAAAACTCATAGTGCTTTCACAGTCATTGCAAATATGTGCAAAGTGGTGAAAAATTTGAGTCATCCAGCCGGGAACAGTGGCTCATGCCTGTAATCCCAACAATTTGGGAGGCTGAAGCAAGAGGATCACTTGCACCCAGGAGTTCAAGATCAGCCTGGGCAACACGGCAAGACCCCATCTCTACACACACACACACACAGAAAATACAAAAATTCGAGTCACCCAACGTGCATGAGTTGCTCAGTGATCCCCCCTGAGGTGGAACAAAGCAATGCTCTGCCTCCTTGTTTGCGCTCTCAGACTGTCAACAATTGTCCTTTTGGTGGTATATTTAGTGCCACAGTTTTTGCATTTTTGTGCTCTTTGTTGGTGGTTTTACTGTTTAAAACAGGCCTTGCTCTTGCCCTTCCTCTTTCTGCTATGTGAAGACACAGTGTCTCCTCTCCGGATGATACAGCAACAAGGTGCCATATTGGAAGGAAGCAGAGAACATCCCTCGCCAAATAATCAATCCTGCTGGTGCCTTAATCATGAACTTCTCAGCCTACTCAAGAAGGCCATCACCATATGTGAGCTGATCCATCTTGGACTTCCAAGCCTCCAGAACTATGCTGCTCATTTGAAAGTATGATTACTGCTGTTCCAAAACAACAAAAGCTTTGCAGGGAATTCATCCGTGAACAGTAGCAGCAACTTTCATTGCTGTATTAATTATCCCATGCAGAATTTCCGGATTCAACAAATCTTTTTACCCTGTTCTTAAAAGCACCATATTACTAAGAATAGGAGTGTTCCACCTCTTTAAAGACATGCGTCTGTACATATCTTTTATATATTGCTTCTCACTTTATGTCATCTTCAGAGATTTATTTTAAATATTACATGTCTCTTAACCAATGTAGAATAAAAACCAGTAACCCATTTAACAATTAAAAATAAATTTAAAAATAATAATAATAATAAAATAGCCCTCAAGGGCAGTGCTGAGGTGCTGTCTTATCTTTCTATGCACAAGAAGCTATAATGTGCCTTACAGAGAAATATATGTGTCAGATAAACTTTATTAAAGCATGAGTTATAGCACTTTTTTTTATATATATACACACACACATATATATACACATATATACACACATATACATATATATGTGTATATATATACATACACATACATTGGAGACAGGGTTTCACTGTGTCTCTGTCTGGAGTGCAGTGATGCAATCACGGCTCATTACAGCCTCAATCTTCCTGCCTCAGGCTATCCTCCCACCTCGGCCTCCCAAGTACCTGGGACTACAGGTGTGCACCACTACACCCAGCTAATTTTTTTTTTAGTCTTTTTGTTGATATGGGGGTCTCACTATGTTGCCCAGGCTGATCTTGAACTCCTGAGTTCAAGCAATCCTCCGATCTTGGCCTCCAAAAGTGCTGGGATTACAGGTGTGAGCCACCACACCCAGCCAACAATTTATATTACATAAATGTCTTTAAACAGAAACACTCATATTATAACATAAGCTTATGTATAGATTAGTTGATGAAAATGTTGTGACCAGAGGCTTGCAGAACCTAACCCTGTATTTCCCCCAGGAGTAATGGTTCAGTAATCACTAATTCAGTGTTCATGGCAACTTTATAGAATATAACTACTTCAAGTAATAAGAGTCGACTGCATTTTGTAAAACGTTCCATGTCCCTGGTCCACCTGTACTTGTTTTAACCTAGTCTCAAGTATTCCTTACAGCATAGTAGGAAAATGTATTTATCTAAGGCTCCTACCAGTCATCTAAGCATTGAAGTTTGCTGGTTTGTCTGCCACTTTCTAACCCCTGACAGATATCTGATTAGCTGGGCACTTTGGGGTCCTAATTTTTCTCAAGTAGGTTGATAGTTTTTCCTGATTTCTATATTCAGTTTTTGCCAATTTCAGAGAGAAAATACTTACCCCGGTGACAGACACTTGATTTTTTTTCAAAAATTTCCTGCCAGTCAGGTGTGGGTCACACCTGTAATCCCAGCACTTTGCGGGGCTGAGGTGAGAGAATCGCTTGAGGCCAGGAGTTTGAGACCATCCTGGGCAATGTAGCGAGATCCTGTCTCTGCAAACAAGATTTTTTAATTGGCCAGACATGGTTGGTGTGCACCTGTTGTCCTAGCTACTTGGGAGGCTGAGGTGAGAGGATCGCTTGAGCCCAGGAGGTTGAGGTTACAGTGAACTAAGATTGTGCCACTGCACTCCAGCCTCGGTGTCAGAGCAAGACCCCACCTCTTAAAAAAAAACACATAGAAAAGTGAAGGCCAGATGGTGGTGGCTCATGCCTATAATCCCAGCACTTTGGGAGACCAAGGTGGGATGATCACTTGAGGCCAGGAGTTTGAGACCAGCCTGACCAACATGGCAAGATCCCATCTCTACAAGAAATACAGAAATTAGCTGGGTGTGGTGGTAGGTGCCTGTAGTCCTAGCAACTCAGGAAGCTGAGGTTCGAGGATCACCTAACCCCGGGAGGTCGAGGCTGTGGTGAGCCATGATTGTGCCACTGCACTCCAGCCTGGGTGACAGAGTAAGACCCTGTCTCAAGAAAAGTAAAAAAAAAAAAATTAAATTAAAAGTTAAAAAGAAGAAAAGTTGAAAAAATAGTAAGATGAGCACTCATATACCCTCCACTCCAGTTAGATACTTAGATGCCATGATTGCTATCATTTTGTCAGTTTGCCATGCTCTCTCTCTCCACACACACTTTTCTTTTTCTTTTGCTTACTTCTTACATTTGAAATTAAGTTTTGATTTAAAAAAATGAAATCAAGATACTTCAAGTCAAAATATGTCATGCATCTCCTAAAAATAAGGACATGCTCTTACACAATGACAATATCCTTAACACACCTAAGAAAAAGAGCAATAATTTTCTTTTTTCTTTTTTTTTTTTTTTTTTTGAGACGGAGTCTCGCTCTGTCGCCCAGGCTGGAGTGCAGTGGCCGGATCTCAGCTCGCTGCAAGCTCCGCCTACTGGGGTTTACGCCATTCTCCTGCCTCAGCCTCCGGAGTAGCTGAGACTACAGGCGCCCGCCACCTCGCCCGGCTAGTTTTTTGTATTTTTTAGCAGAGACGGGGTTTCACCGTGTTAGCCAGGATGGTCTCGATCTCCTGATCTCGTGATCCGCCCGTCTCGGCCTCCCAAAGTGCTGGGATTACAGGCTTGAGCCACCGCGCCCGGCCAAGAGCAATAATTTTCTAATATCTTCTAATATCCAGTGAACATTCAAATTTCCCCAGTTGTGCCAAGAATGACAGAAACATGACATTGAATATTCCCAACTGTATAGTAGCCATATATTCAAACCAAAAGGCTGGGCGCGGTGGTTCATGCCTGTAATTCCAACACTTTGGGAGGTGGAGACGGGTGGATCACCTGAGGTTAGGGGTTCGAGACCAGCCTGACCAATATGGTGAAACCCTGTCTCTACAAAATACAAAAAAAATTAGAAGGGCGTGGTGGAGCATGCCTGTAATCCCAGCTACTCGGGAGGCTGAGGCAGGAGAATTGCTTGATCCCAGGAGGCGGAGGTTGCAGTGAGCCAACATTGCACCATTGTGGTTCAGCCTGGGCAACAGAGAGAAACTCCAGCTCAAAAAAATATATATCAGGGTGTATGGCCAGTCAATGGATTTATTGGACAACAAGCCAGAGGATCCCTTTGATTTATCTAAGGCCTCCAAGAGCAACCGTCCACACCCTGCTTCCTCCTCCCCTCACACAGGGGCTCCTGCCCCTCCAGAGAGCAATGCCCCGGCCACCGTGCCGCCCCAGGAGTGTCCCGAGTACAGCTTCCCCTTGCTCAGGAGAACACACAGGAGCTTCCCCAGGATTCTTCTTTGTCTCATTTTTATGATCCTCATTCAGTTAATTCCATTTCGGGAAATCCCAAACACAAATTTTCTCTTCTTTTTTATTCCTTTTGTAAACCCAAAGACACCCTAATTATGACTTGTCCAAGAGGATTACTAGTAGCATACATTTATTAAGGAAGAGAGAATCCATACAGCCAAGCTTTCAGGATAAAATAGGTATAATAAGCATCTGGAGGTTCTATCTGATAATTTTAAAGTACTTTAAGCCCCTTTTAGCATCTACCTCTGTCACACCCATTCTCCACCAATTAAACTTGCTGTGCTACAAAAGCATCAGTCTTCAAGATACAACAGAAGCTACTTCTTATTATTTGATTATTATTTTAGAATTATTTTTATTTTTAATTGACACATAATCATTGTATATATTTATGGGGTACAATGTAATGTTTTTGTACATGTATACATTGTGTAGAAATCAAATCCAGGAGAAGGAGGGAAACTTCTTCTGATTTCCATGGTACAAATACTCCTGCCATGGCTACCAATGTGATGTCCATTGGCTCATGAAACTCCTGAACATTTTTCACAGTCAGTTTTCCCAAGCTGTCACAAGCCAGCTCCAGCACAACACAGGGCAAGAGGGTCTAGAAACCAGGTCATCTATCAAATAGTCAGAGGACCGACACCCCTTGATTGGGAATGAAGAGATTTCAGGGGAACAAGTCATGAGTCCTTAACTATTTGAAGACCTGTCATAGGGGAGAGTTATCAGATTCATGTAGTCAGACAGTGGAGCTAGGACCAAAATACAAGGTAGGCCCGGCGCAGTGGCTCACATCTGTAATCCCAGCACTTTGGGAGGCTGAGGCAGGCAGATCTCTTGAGGCCAGGAGTTCAAGATCGGCCTGGCCAACATGGTGAAACTCTGTCTCTACTAAAATGCAATAATCAGCCCCGAGTGGTGGCACATGCCTGTAGTCTCAGCTACTCGGGAGGCTGAGCCAGGAGAATCACTTGAACCCGAGAGGTGAAGATTGCAGTGAGCCGATATCGCACCATTGCACTCCAGCCTGGGGGACAGAACCAGGCTCCCACTCAAAAAAAAAGAGAGAGGGTCGGGCGCAATGGCTCATGCCTGTAATCCCAGCACTTTGGGAGGCCAAGGCTGGTAGATCAGGAGTTTGCGACTAGCCTGGCCAACGTGGTGAAACCCTATCTAGACTAAAAATTCAAAAATTAGCTGGCCGTGGTGGCAGGCGCCTGTAATCCCAGCCACTCGGGAGGCTGAGGCAGGAGAATCGCTTGAACCCGGGAGGCGGAGGTTGCAGTGAACCGAGATTGCGCCACTGCACTCCAGCCTGGGCGACAGAGTGAGACTCCTACTCAAAAAAAAAAAAAAGAGAGAGAGAAAGAAGGTAGCAGAAGACAAATAACAACTTGAAACAAGGAAGACTTTTCTAACTGTCTTGGGAGGGGAATGCACTCAGCTAAGGGAGAATGCCTATCTGTATGGTGGTGCTGATTCCTGCACTGAGGAGGGAGCTCTAGACAACAAGATGGACCAAGATGTAAGGCGGGAGGGGATGGGGAGATTGACTGGAAAGAGCAAACTCAAATGTCTGAGTCCACAATCCACTGTTTTGTCTGAGCTCTAGAATTCCCAAAGTATTGTTTTCATAGCAGTTGTATAGTATTTCAGCCACCTCATGTGTTAACTCAGCATTTGAGGGCAAAGCTGAGAGCTCAACCTCCATTTGTAATGCGGTTTCTATAGGAAGATGTGTTGGATTTCAAGCAAATGATACACAAACAAATTTTTGAAACATGACCCTTCAGGAGCAGAGAACTGCCTGCTCTTCTTTTCACTGGTTCTTAAACTCCTTAACACATCCAGCTGTCCTCACGCTACTGTTCCTGGGTTTGGGGATTAAGTCTATGTTTGTCTTACTAAATTATCATTTTCTAAACTTCAAATTCCAGGATAAGTTTGACCAGACAGGAAAGAAGGAAACCCAAGACCTGACGCCTTCTGAGTCAGATTTTTCCAACCTAGGCCGAGGCGGGCAGATCACTCGAGGTCAGGAGTTCGAGACCAGCGTGGCCAACGTGATGAAACCCTGTCTCTACTAAAAATACGAAAATTAGCCGGGAGGCCAGGCACGGTGGCTCACACCTGTAATCCCAACACTTTGGGAGGCCGAGGCGGGTAGATCATGAGGTCAGGAGTTCGAGACCAGCCTGGGCAATATGGTGAAACCCCGTCTCTACTAAAAATACAAAAAAACTAGCCAGGCATGGTGGCACATGCTGGTAGTTCCAGCTACTCAGGAGGCTGAGGCAGGAGAATCACTTGAACCCAGGAGGCAGAGGTTGCAGTGAGCCAAGATTGTGCCACTACACTCCAGCCTGGGCAATAGAGGTAGACTCCGTCTCAAAAAAAAAAACAAACAAAACAAAATTAGCCTAGCATGGTGGTGCACATCTGTAGTTCCAGCTACTTGGGGCGCTAAGGCAGGAGAATCACTTGAACCTGGGAGGCAGAGGTTGCAGTGGACCGAGATCGCACCGTTGCACTCCAACCTGGGTGACAGAGGGAGACTCCGTCTCAAGGAAAAAAAAAAGAAGATTTTTACAACCTAGCTTTATTAGTTTGTCTGAAGTAAATGCCTAGGTTGATAGATAATCCTGCCCCCTCCCCGCTTCCCAAGAAACCTGCGTGACACCTGCAGCCAACATTCTCTTCTGAGGCCCCCAGTAGTGATTTGTATCTCTATAAAGCAGACAACATGTTTTGGTGCTGGGTTACCATTTACTTTATCATGTTATTATGTATCCTCTCATCTGCTCTCTAGTTGTTCCGTGTACCCTACACCTGCCTTCCCATAAAACTGTATGCTTTGACCTTACATCAACCTATAACATATTCATCTGTTAGAGCCTCCAAAAAGCCAAGGGCAGCAGCAACACAGTGTGGGTTTTTTTGTTTTATGTTTTTTTGTTTTTTTGAGACCAGGCCTTGCTCTGTCACCCAGGCTGGAATGCAGTGACGTGATCTCTGCTAACTGCAGCCTCCACCTCCTGGGTTCAAGTGATTCTCCTGCCTCAGCCTCCTGAGTAGCTGGGGTTACAGGTGTGTGCCACCACGCCCTGCTGATTTTTAGTAGAGATGGGTTTCACCATGTTGGCCAGGCTGATCTTGAACTTCTAACCTCAGGTGATACTCCTGCCTCAGCCTCCCAAAGTGCCGGGATTACAGGTGTGAACCACTGCGCCTGTCCAGCAATGCAGCGTGTAAGGAAAGACTCTAAAGGTGGCGACACGTAAACTTAGAATTCTACTCTGCCATTTACTAGCCATGTGACCTTGGTAAATTATTCCATTTTGGAGTCTTGATTTACTAGTCTCTAAAAGGGAAATGACTGTACACTTATAAAGTGTCTGTCACATGCTAGGCACCCAATAAATCATCATTCCCATAAATAAGCACATGATGTATGACACCACTTAAATAAAATCCTACAATAGGCAAACCTAATCTACAGTGACAGAAAGCAGATCTGTGGTTGCCTGGGGCCAGTGAGGGTGGGATGGGGAGATTGACTGCAAAGGGCCCAGGGAACTTTTGCGGGAGGTGGAAACGTTCTATATCCTGATTGTGGTCATGGTTACAGGGGCCTGTACGTTTGTCAAAACACATCAAACTGTGTGCTTAAAATGAGTGCTATTTAGTGTATGTAAATTACCCCTCAATAAAGTTTTTTTAAAAAAATATGTATTATCTTTTTTTTTTGTTTCTTGAGAGGGAGTCTTGCTCTGTCACCCAGGCTGGAGTGCAGAAGCACAACCTTGGCTCACTGCAACCTCCACCTCCTGGGTTCAAGCGATTTTCCTGCCTCAGCCTTCCAAGTAGTTGGCATTACAGGTACCCGCCACCACGTCCAGCTAATTTTTGTATTTTAGTAGAGACGAGGTTTCACTGTGTAGGTCAAGCTGGTCTCAAACTCCTGACCTCAAATGATCCACCTGCTTCGGCCTCCCAAAGTGCTGGGGTTACAGGTGTGAGCAACCGCACCTGGCCGTATTCCCTTTCTTTCTCCATCAATTAAAATATGTTGGATTTGGCTGGGCAGAGTAGCTCACGCCTGTAATCCCAGCACTTTGGGAGGCTGAGGTGGGTGGATTACCTGAGGTCAGGAGATTGAGACTAGCCTGGCCAACATGACGAAACCCTGTTTCTACAAAAAATATAAAAATTAGCCGGGCGTGGTGGTGCGTGCGTGTCTGTAACCATAGCTACTTGGGAGGCTGAGACAGAATTGCTTGGAACTTGGGAGGAGGCTGCAGTGAGCCAAGATAATGCTACAGAACTCTAGCCTGGGCAACAGAGCAAGACTCTGTCTCAAAAACAAAAACAATAAAATAAAATAAAATATGTTGGATTTAGGAACACATTCTAGTACCAAATATACATTTTAAGTTATCTTTCATTTTAGATTATTCATACTATCATATACTTTCCCCATGGATTGATGTAAATAAATGAGAATCAACTTGCCAAGCTCGCCAAGCTCACTTTCTTTTTATTTTTTATTTTTTGTTTTTTAGAGACAGGGTCTTACTCTGTCACCCAGGGTGCAATGCAGTTGCACTATCGTAGCTCAGTATCACCTCGAACTCCTGGGCTCGAGTGATCCTCCTGCTGAAGCCTCCCAAGTAGCTAGGATTGCAGGTTCATGCCACCATGCCCAGTTTATTTTTATTTTTATTTTTTAATAGAGATGGGTTCTCACGCCGGGCGCGGTGGCTCAAGCCTGTAATCCCAGCACTTTGGGAGGCCGAGGCGGGCGGATCAAAAGGTCAGGAGATCGAGACCACAGTGAAACCCCGTCTCTACTAAAAATACAAAAAATTAGCCGGGCGCGGTGGCGGGCGCCTGTAGTCCCAGCTACTCAGGAGGCTGAGGCAGGAGAATGGCGGGAACCCGGGAGGCGGAGCTTGCAGTGAGCCGAGATCGCGCCACTGCACTCCAGCCTAGGCAACAGCGTGAGACTCCGTCTCAAAAAAAAAAAAAAAAAAAAAAGAGATGGGTTCTCACTACGTTGCCCAGGGGGTTCTTGAACTCCTGGCCTAAAGCTGTCTGCCTGCCTTGGCATCCCAGAGTGCTGGGACTACAGGTGTGAGCCACTGCACTCAGCCTCCAATCTCACTTTCTAACTGACTTGCAGTATAAAATTGGACAGATGTGTCAAGAGGAGTTGGAAGGAGCAGACACTGGGGCCATGAGAAAGTGAAAGTATAAAGATACCACACATTTTTTGAAAAATCACTAACTTAGAGGGGACAAGTATTTTTCTTGTGAAATACTAAAAGCTTGTCACAGGCCCAGACGTAGTGGCCCATACCTGTAATCTCAGCACTTTGGGAGACTGAGGCAAGAGGATCACTTAAGTCCAGGAGTTCAAGACCAGACTGGGCAATACAGCAAGACCCCACCTCTACAAAAAAAATTATAAAAATTAGTCAGGCATGGTGTGCGTGACTGTAGTCCCATCTATGGGGAAGCTGAGGCAGGAGGATTGCTTGAGACCAGGATGTTGAGGCTGGAATAAGACATGATTGCGCCACTGTACTCTAGCCTGGGTGACAGAGTGAGGCCTTGTGTCAAAAAAAAAAACAAAAAAAAACAAAAAAAAAAACAAAAAAAACAGGTTGTCACAAAACAAGGTGATTGTGGTGACAGCTCAGATTAATGTTGTGGCCTGAGGGAGCCACTTTTTTTTTTCTTTTTTTTTCTTTTTCTTTTTTTTTTTTTTTTTTTTGAGGTGGAGTTTCACTCTCGTCGCCTAGGCTACAGTGCAATGGCACGAACTTGGCTCACTGCAACCTCCGCCTCCCAGACTCAAGCAATTCTCCTGTCTCAGCCGCAGCCTCCCGACTGGCTGGGATTACAGGCACCTGCCACCACGTCCAGCTAATTTTTGTATTTTTAGTAGAGATGGGATTTCACCATGTTAGTCAGGCTGGCCTCGAACTCCTGACCTCGGATGATCCGCCTGCCTAGGCCTCCCAAAGTGCTGGGATTACGGGTGTGAGCCACCGTGCCTGGCTGGGAGCCACCTCTTTTCTTTTTTTTTTTTTTTTTTTTTTGAGACGGAGTCTCGCTCTGTCGCCCAGGCTGGAGTGCAGTGGCCGGATCTCAGCTCACTGCAAGCTCCGCCTCCCGGGTTCACGCCATTCTCCTGCCTCAGCCTCCCCAGTAGCTGGGACTACAAGCGCCCGCCACCACGCCCGGCTAGTTTTTTGTATTTTTTAGTAGAGACGGGGTTTCACCGTGTTAGCCAGGATGGTCTCGATCTCTCGACCTCGTGATCCGCCCGTCTCGGCCTCCCAAAGTGCTGGGATTACAGGCTTGAGCCACCGCGCCCGGCCTGCCACCTCTTTTCTACTCAGCAAGTTTTCTCCCCCCCTCCCACTACTGCCTTCTCATAATAGCTCCTGTTTCCCTCTGTCTTGGAAGGACTTTTCTGGAATCTGCACCAGAACATTTTCACTTTCATTTCATTGACCTTAACTTTGTCATGTGTCCAAAGTTGGTTGCAAGAGAATCTGAGGAATTTCCTGTTTATTCTTAAGGAAGGACTCACGACTTGCTAAAAATAAGTGGTTCTAAAGTAAATAAATAAATCTATAAAAATAAAAATTTGGCTGGGTGCAGCAGCTGACACCTGTAATCCCAACATTTTAGGAGGCCAAGGCAAGAGGACTGCCTAAGGTAAGGAGTTTGAGACCAGCCTGGGCAACATAGCAAGACCCCATCTCTACAAAAAAATTTTAAAAATTAGCTGGGCATAGTAGCATGTGCTTGAGGTCCCAGTTGCTCAGGAGGCTGAGTCAAAATGATCATTTGAACCCAGGAGTTCAAGGTTACAGTGAGCCATGAGATAAAGAGAGGTGAAAGAAGAAAATGGGGAGTGGAAAGGATTGGGACAGAGGCAGACAAGGAGACAAGGAGGGAGCCAGGCCCCAGAGGGAAGCATGTGGTGTTAGCTAGCTGAGGTAAGACAGATGGTAACTCCAGGAATGAGTATGTATGTACAGGGGCACACACGTACACAACACCCACACCCACTATATGTACACACACAGCCCCGCCACCACACACACATAGACACCACCTTCTTTCACCTCTCACATCACACACACCAAAGAGACACATTTGCACACGTACATACACCATACACGCCTACACCACACCAGAGTCCGCACCACGTACACAACACTCACTGCCAGATCTATCGATCTCACTGGGAGGACACTGACACCAGATCTTTGCTTTGCTGCAATGCTTGTCTATTTCCTGGCATCACTGGGAACCCTGAAGAGACAATGGGCAGACCTTGGTTCTGTCTACTCACACAGGAAAAGGAGTTCACAGGTGTTTACAGCATGGTGCCTGGTTCAGTGTGGGTGCTCCATGAATGGAAGGGCAACATGGTCCCTGCTTCTGGCTCCTGGTTATTTTACAAGGGCAAAACCTTTCTGTGTGTATTGATCTCCTAAGTGATTTAACCTAGGGGACATCTAAAGACTGGCTTCTAGCTGGGTGCGGTGACTCATGCCTGTAATCCCAGCACTTTATAAGGCCGAGGCGGGTGGATCACCTGAGGTCAGGAGTTCGAGACCAGCTTGACCAACATGGAGAAACTCCGTCTCTACTAAAAATACAAAATTAGCTTGGTGTGGTGCCACATGCCTGTAATCCCAGCTATTAGGGAGGCTGAGGCAGAAGAATCGCTTGAACCTGGGAGGCAGAGGTTGCAGTGAGCCGAGATCACGCCATTGCACTCCAGCCTGGGCAACAAGAGCGAAACTCCGTCTCAAAAAAAAAAAAAAACTCCGTCAAAAAAAAAAAAAAAAAAGACTGGCTTCTGCTGGCCATAACCCAAATGCCTGTTCATGCAATGGAATATTCTAGAGTGAAAATGAACGATAGCTACGTTATAACATGCATGAGTCCTTATAACATAATGCAGAGTGGAAAGAACAAGTTCCAGATCACTACCTACATGCATGATACTATTTTTATAACTTTCAAGAATAATTGAAACTAAATAGGCTGGGTGTGGTGGCTCATGCTTGTAATCTCAACGATTTGGGAGGCCAAGGCAGGAGGCTCGCTTGAGCTGAGGAGTTCAAGACCAGCCTGGGCAATGTAGTGAGACCCCCATCTCTACAAAAACATTTTTTAAAAAGTTAGTTGAGCATGGTGGTGCACACCTGTGCTCCCAGCTACTCGGGATGCTGAGGTGGAAGGATCACTTGAGCCCGGAGAGGTCGAGACTGCAGTTAGCCTTGATTTGCCACTGCAACTCCAGTCTGGGTGACAGAGCAAGACCTTGTCTCAAAAAAGCCCCAAAAGGGCCAGGTGTGGTAGCTCGCCTATAAGCCCAGCACGTTGGGAGGCCAAGGTAGGTGGATTATTTAAACCCATGAGTTTGAGAGAAGCCTGGGCAAGATGACGAAGCCCTGTCTCTACGAAAAATACAAAAATTAGCTGGATGTGGTGGTACAGACCTGTAGTCTCAGCTACCTGGGAGGCTGAAGTGGGAGGATCGCCTGAGCTCAGGAGCGGGAGGTTGAAGTGAGTCGAGATTGTGCCATGGAACTCCAGCCTCAAGGACAGTGTGAGATACTGTGTCAAAAACCACCAGTAACAATAACAAACTAAATACAGCTAGAGCAATCACATAAGAGAAAGAAATAAAGGGCATCCAAATTGGAAAGAATGTTTGCAGATGATATGGATCTTATATTTGGAAAAACCTAAAGACTCCACACACACACACACACACACACACACACACACACACACACACACAAAACTATTAGAACTGATAAACAAAATCAGCACACTTGCAGGATACAAAATCAACATACGAAAATCAGTAGCGTAGGCTGGGCATGGTGGCTCATGCCTATAATCCCAGCACTTCGGGAGGCCAAGACAGGCAGATCATCTGAGGTCAGGAGTTCAAGACCAGCCTGGCCAACATGGCGAAACCCCATCTCTACTAAACATACAAAAATTAGCCAGGTGTGGTAGCACACACTTGTAGTCTCAACTACTTGGGAGGCAGGAGAATTGCTTGAACCCAGGAGATAGAGGTTGCAGTGAGCCGAGATTGCACCACTGCACTCCAGCCTGGGCAACAGAGCAAAACTCCATCTCAAAAAAAAAAAAAAAAAAAAAAAAAAAAAAGCCAGGTGTGGTGGTTAATGCCTGTAATCTCTGCACTTTGGAAGGCCGAGGCGGGCAGATCACCTGAGGTCGGGAGTTCGAGACTAGCCTGACCAACATGGAGTAAACCCGTCTCTACTAAAAATACAAAATTAGCCGGGTGTGGTGGCACATGCCTGTAATCCCAGCTACTCAGGAGACTGAGGCAGGAGAATCACTTGAACCTGGGAGGCGGAGGTTGCGGTGAGCCAAGATTGCACCATTGCACTCCAACCTGGGCAACAAGAGCGAAACTCCGTCTCGAAACAAACAAAAAAAGTAGCATTTTATATGCCAACTGTGACCAATCTGAAAAAGAAATTTAAAAGTAATCTCATTTATAATAGTCACAAATAAAATTAAATACCTAGGAATTAACCAAAGAAATGAAAAATCTTTATTATAAAATACTGATGAAAGAAATTGAAGAGGACACCAAAAAATGGAAAGATACTTTATGTTCATGCATTAGAAGAATTAATATTGTTAAAATGTCCATACTACCCAAAGCAGTCTACAGATTCACTGAAATCCTTATCAGAATACCAATGACATTCTTCACAGAAACAGAAAAAATAATCCTAAAATTTATATGGAACCACAAAAGACCCGAAATAGCCAGAGCTATCCTAAGCAGAAAGAACAAAACTGGAGAAATCCCATTAGCTAACTTCAAATTATACTACAGAGACAAACCTGCGCATCCTGCACACATATCCCGAACTTAAAATAAAAGTTGAGGCCGGGTGTGGTGGCTCACGCCTGTAATCCCAGCACTTTCGGAGGTCGAGGCAGGCAGATCACGAGGTCAGGAGATCAAGACCATCCTGGCTAACACGGTGAAACCCCATTTCTACTAAAAATACAAAAAATTAACCAGGCATGGTGGCGGGCACCTGTAGTCCCAGCTACTCGGGAGGCTGAAGCAGAAGAATGGCGTGAACCCGGGAGGCAGAGCTTGCAGTGAGCGGAGATCGCGCCACTGCACTCCAGCCTGGGCAACAGAGCGAGACTCTGTCTCAAAAAATAAATAAAAATAAATAAAAGTTGGAAATTAAAAAATATATATATTACATGGCCAGGCGCAGTAGCTCAAGCCTGTAATCCCAGGACTTTGGGAAGGCAAGGCGGGCGGATCACCTGGGGTCAGGAGTTCAAGACCAGCCTGACCAACATGGTGAAACCCCATCTCTACTAAAAATACAAAAATTAGCCGGGCATGGTGGCGGGTGCCTGTAATCCCACCTACTCGGGAGGCTGAGGCAGCAGAACTGCTTGAACCCAGGAGGTGGAGGTCACAGTGAGCGGAGATTGCGCCATTGCACTCCAGCCTGGACAACAGAGTGAGACTTCATCTCAAAAAAAAAAAAAAAAAAAAAAAATTGGCAGGGCTCACACCTGTAATCCTACCACTTTGGGAGGCTGAGGTAGGAGGATCACCTGAGATCAGGAGTTCGAGACTAGCCTAGCCAATATGGCGAAACCTAGTCTCTACTAAAAATACAAAAGTTAGCCAGGCGTGGTGGTGGGCGCCTATAATCCCAGCTACTCGGGAGGCTGAGGCAGGAGAATCACTTGAACCTGGGAGGTGGAGGTTGCAGTGAGCCAAAACTGTGCCACTGCACTCCAGCCTGGGTGACAGAGAGACTCCATCTCAAAAAAAAAAAAAAAAAATTATACTACAGAGTTATAGTAACCAAAACAGCATAATACTGGCATAAAAATAGACACATACCAGCCTGGCCAACATGGTGAAACCCCATCTCTACTAAAAATACCAAAATTAGTCAGACATGATGGTGTATGCCTGTAATCCCAGCTACCCGGCAGGATGAGGCACGAGAATTGCTTTAATCCAGGAGGTGGAGGTTGCAGTGAGCTGAGATTGCCTCACTGCTCTCTAGCCTGGGAGACAGAGTGAGACTCTGTCTCAAAAACAACAACAAACAACATTTTAAAAAACTAGACACATAGACCAGTGGAACAGAATAGAGAACCCACAGAACTCAGAAACAAATCCAGACACCTACAGTGAACTCATTTGCAACAAAGGTGCCAAGAACATACGCTGAGGAAAAGACAGTCTCTTCAATAAATGGTGCTGGGAAAACTGGATATCCATACACAAAAGAATGAAACTAGACCCCTATCTCTCACCATATACAAAAATCAAAATGGATAAAAGACTTAAATCTAAGACTTCAAACTATGAAACTACTACAGGAAAACTTTGGAGAAACTCTCCAGGACATTGGTCTGGGTAAAGATTTATTGAGAATACCCCAAAGGCACAGGCAACCATAACAAAAAGGGACAAATGGGATCACATCATGTTAAAAAGCTTCTGCACATGATTGGGCACAGTGGCCTCACGCCTGTAATCCCAGCACTTTGGAAGGCCGAGGAAGGCAGATCATCTGAGGTCAGGAGTTCGAGACCAGCCTGACCAACATGGAGAAACCCCCTCTCTACTAAAAATATAAAATTAGCCGGGCCTGGTGGCGCATGCCTGGAATCCCAGCTATTTGGGAGGCTGAAGCAGGAGAATCGCTTGAACTCGAACCCAGGAGACGGAGGTTGCAGTGAGCCGAGATCACGCCATTGCACTCCAATCTGGGCAATAAGAGCTAAACTCCATCTCAAAAAAAAAAAAAAAAAAAAAGCTTGTGTAGCGGGGGTTGGTGGCTCACACCTGTAACTCCAGCACTTTAGGAGGCCACGGTGAGAGGATCATTTGATGTCAGGAGTTCGAGACCAGTCCGACCAACATAGTGAAACACTATCTCTACTAAAAATACAAAAATTAGCCAGGCATGGTGGCGGGCACCTGTAATACCAGCTACTAGGGAGGCTGAGACAGGAGAATCATTTGACCCTGGGAGGTGGAGGTTGCAGTGAGCCTAAATCAAGCCATTGTACTCCAGCCTGGGTGACAGAGTAAGACTCCGACTCAATTAAAAAAAAAAAAAAAAAAAGCTTCTGTACAGCAAAGGAAACAATCAACAAAGTAACAAAGGGAAGAGACAACCCAGAGAACAGGAGAAAATATTTACCGACTACCCACCTAACAAAGGATTAAAAACCAGAATATATAAGAAGCCAAACAACACTATAGGGAAAAAATCCAATAATCTGATTAAAAATGAGCAAAAAAAAAAGAGCAAAAGGGCTGGGCGCGGGGGCTCACGCCTGTAATCCCAACACTTTGGGAGGTCGAGGCAGGAGGATCACGAGGTCAGGAGATCGAGACCATCCTGGCTAACACGGTAAAATCCCTTCTCTAATAAAAATACAAAACATTAGCCAGGCGCGGTGGCGGGCGCCTGTAGTCCCAGCTACTCGGGAGGCTGAGGCAGGAGAATGGCGGGAACCTGGCAGGCGGAGCTCGCAGTGAGCCGAGATTGCGCCACTGCAGTCCGGCCTGGACGACAGAACAAGACTCCGTCTCAAAAAAAATAACAAATAAAAAAATAAAAATGGGCAAAAGATTTGAATAGACATTTCTCAAGAGAAGACATACAAAGGGCAAATGGGCATATGAAAAGGTGCTCAATATCACTGATCATCAGAAAAATGCAAATCAAAACTATAATGCGGTATCTTCGCACCCCAGTTAAAGTGGCTTTTATCCAAAAGACAGGCAATAATGAATGCTGGTGAGGATGTGGAGAAAAGGGAAGGAACCCTCCTACACTGTTGGTAGAAATGTAAATGAGTACAGCCACTATGGAGAACAGTTTGGAAGTTCCTCAAAAAACCAAAAATAGAACTATCATATGATCCAGCAATCTGACTGCTGGGTATATACCCCAAAGAAAGGAAATCAGTGTGTTGAAGAGATATCCGCACTTTCATGTTTGTTGCAGCACTGTGCACAATAGCCAAGATTTGGAAGCAACCTAAGTGTCCATCAACAGATGAATGGATGAAGAAAATGTGGTACATACACACAATGGAGTACTATGCAGCCATAAAAAAGAATGAGATCCTGTCATTTGCAACAACATGGATAGGATTGGAGGTCATTATGTTAAGTGAAATAAACCAGGCACAGAAAGACAAACATTGCACGTTCTCATTTATTTGGGAAATCTAAAAATCAAAACAATTGACCTCATGGACAGAGAGTAGAAGAATGGTAACCAGAGGCTGGGAAATGTAGTGGGACCCTGGTAGGGAAGAGGGGATGGTTGACGGCTACAAAAAATAATAGAAACAATGAATGTGACTATAGTCAGTAATAATTTAAGAGTATGTTTTAAAATAACTACAAGAGCATAATTGGATTGTTTGTAACACAAAGGATAAACGCTCGAGGAGGTGGATATCCCATCTTCATGATGTGATTATCACACATTGCATGCCTGTGTCAAAACATCTCCTGTACCCCATAAATATATACACCTAGTATGTACCCCCAAAATTACAAATTAAAAAACAATTGGCCGGGCACAAATGGTTCACACCTATAATCCCAGCATTTTGGGAGGCCGAGGCTGGTGGATCACTTGAGATCAGGAGTTTGAGACCAGCCTGGCTAACATGGTGAAACCACATCTCTACTAAAAATGCAAAAATTAGCAGGGCGTTGTGGTGCATGCCTATAATCCCAGCTACTCGGGAGGCTGAGGCAGGAGAATCGCTTGAACCTGGGAGGCAGAGGTTGCAGTGAGCTGAGATTGCGCCACTCCACTCCAGCCTGGCCGACAGAACAAGACTCCATCTAAAAATGAAATGAAATAAAATAAGATAAAATAAAAAATACTAAATACTACATCATCTAGGGATACATACCTATAAAATAAAATTTTATTTTAAAGTAAGAGAATGCTGCTATGCTGTTAGCCGGGTGCGTTGGCTCACATCTGCATTCCCAACACTTTGGGAGGCCAAGGCGGGTGAATCACTTGAGCTGAGAAATTTGAGACCAGCCCAGGCAACATGGTGAAATCCTGTTTCTATAAAAAATTTTTAAAGTTAGCCAGGCACAGTGGTCACGCCTGTAATCCCAGCACTTTGGGAGGCTGAGGTTGGAGGATTGCTTGAGGCCAGGAATTCAAGACCAACTTATTCAACATAGTGAGATACCCATCTCTACAAAAAATTTAAAAATTAGCAAGGTGTGGTGGCAACATGTCTGTGTCTCAGCTTCTTGGGAGGCTGAGGCAAGAGGATCACTTGAGCCCAGGAATTTGAGGTTGCAGTGAGCCTCGATTGTACCACGGTACCTCAGCCTGGGTGACACACTCAAAATAAATACATAAATAAGCCAGGAGTGGTGGCTTATACCTGTAATCCTAGTACTTTGGGAGGCCAAGGCAGGCAGATCACCTGAGGACAGGAGTTCGAGACCAGCCTGGCCAACATAGTGAAACCCTGTCTCTACTAAAAATACAAAAATCATGGTGTCACATGCCTGTAATCCCGGCTACTTCGGAAACCGAGGCAGGAAAATTGCTTGAACCCAGGAAGCAGAGGGTGCAGTGAGCCAAGATCATGCCACTGCACTCTAGCCTGGGCAACAGAGTGCGACTCTATCTCAAAATAAATAAATAAAATATAAAGTAAGAGAATGCCAAACACAAAATTTAAAACAGTGGATTGTATCTGAGGGAGGTAAGAAATGGACTAAGAGAGCATCATATAGATAGATGAATGTCATTGTTAATATTCTGTTTCTTGAGCTGGGTGGTAGGTTCACTACCCAATAGGACAAAATGTAATAACAACGGGCCGGATGCGGTGGCTCTTGCCTGTAATCCCAGCACTTTGGGAGGCTAAGGGGGGTGGATCGCCTGAGGTCAGGAGTTCGAGATCAGCCTGGCCAACATGGTGAAACCCTATCTCTACTAAAAGTACGAAAAGTTAGCCGGGAGTGGTGGCAGGTGCCTGTAATCCCGGTTACTTGGGAGGCCGAGCCAGGAGAATTACTTGAACCTGGGAGGCGGAGGTTACAGTGAGCTGAGATCGTGTCGTTGCATACCAGCCTGGGTGACAAGACTCTGCCTAAAAAAAAAAAAAAAAAAAAAAAAAAAGAAATCATATATATATATATTATATATATATATATATATGAAACAAAATACCATTCTTGGACCAAGGATGAGAATATATGATGAGCCAAGGATTATGATGAATCCACTTCTGTACATCGGATGTCCTGTTACAATAAATAAAAATAAAGACAGTCCTCTGGGCTTGCCCCTAGTTCTGCTTATTTTTATTTTTGCACTTCCTCCCACAGCACTGCTGAGGGGACACTGCAACCTTGCTCTTGGCAATCGGGGTTAGTAGCGCAAGGCTGGGCAGGAAATGAACTGGGGGATGAGGCCATATCTTTTCTAACACTGTTCTCGATAGGTCTTTTGTGGTGAAGGTTTCCAAGAACCAGCACAGCAGTTGAAGGAGCTGAGCAACATTTACAAGAAATGTACCCCTGCCCCACCCCAACCCCCCTTGAGTCCCCTTTCTTCTCCCTTTTCAGCCTCCAACTCTTCCTCCCCAGCCAGGCCCAAGTGAAAGATAGTTTACAGGAGTTCATAATGACTATTTCCACAGAACAGAACGGCTTACCCAACTCTGGAGTCTGGGGAAGAACTGCTCTCACCTCCAGATCCTGGGCCCTGAAGGGGCCTTCAGGTGGCTAATCCACACAAATGTTTGCAGTGAGCCAAGATCGCGGAGTCCGGATGACCATAGAACACAGATGGACTGGGTCCAAATTCTGACCTGACTGCTACCTAATATGTGGCCTTTGACATGATACTTTACTACTCTGCACGTCCGTTATCCGTATCTGTGAAATGGGGATACATAACTGCATCAAGCCAGGGTGGGTGGCATGCACCTGTACAGCCAGCTACACAGGAGGCTCAGGCAGGAGTATTGCTTGATCCCAAGAGTTTGAGGCCAGCCTGGGCAACATAGCAAGATCCTCGTCTCTAAAAAATAAAATAGGCTGAGTGCAGTGGCTCAGGTCTGTAATCCTAGCACTTTGGGAGGCCAACACGGGTGGATCACCCAAGGTCAGGAGTTTGAGACAAGCCTGGCAAACATGGCGAAATCCAGTCTCTACTAAAAAAAATACAAAAATTAGCTGGGCATGATGGCACATACCTGTAATCCCAGCCACTTAGAAGGCTGAGGCAGGAGAAACCCTTGAATCCTGGAGGCAGAGATTGCAGTGAGCCAAGATCGCGCCATTGCACTCCAGCCTAGGCAATACAGCGAGACACTATCTCAAAATAAATAAATAAATACAAAAATACATAAATAAAATAAAACAAATAACAGTGTCTCCCCCTCTACTCTCCAATAGCATCATAGAGAGTTGTTGTAAGGATAAATAAGTTAAATGCATGCAAAGCATGCAGAATAGTGCTGGGCACATAGTAGGTACTGAATGTTAGCACTTATCACTAAGGAACTACTACATGCCTGGCACTGGGTTAAGAGTTATCAGGCTGGGCGCCACGGTGGCTCATGCCTGTAATCCCAGCACTTTGGGAGGCCAAGGCAGGCAGATCACAAGATCAAGAGATCGAGACCATTCTGGCCAACATGGTGAAACTCCATCTCTAATAAAAATACAAAAATTAGCCAGGCGTGGTGGTGGGCACCTGTAATCCCAGCTACTCGGGAGGCTGAGGCAGGAGAATGTTTGAATCAGGAGGCAGAGGTTACAGTGAGCTGAGATCACGCCACTGCACTCCAACCTGGCAACACAGCCAGACACCGTCTCAAAAAAAAAAGGAGTTATCAAAGATGTAGTTGAGAACAGGCCCAATGGCTCATGCCTGTAATCCCAGCACTTTGGGAGGCAGTGGCAGGAGGATCATTCGAGCTCAGGAGGTTGAGGTTGCAGTGTGTCATGATCATACCACTGCACTCCAGCCTGGGCAGCATTGCAAGACCCTCAAAACAAGCAAACAGCCTGTAATCCCAGCACTTTGGGAGGTTGAGGCGGGTGGATCATGAGGTCAGGAGATCGAGACCATCCTGGCTAACACGGTGAAACCCCGTCTCTACTAAAAGATACAAAAAATTAGCCGGGCGTAGTGGCAGGTACCTGTAGTCCCAGCTACTTGGGAGGCTGAGGCAGGAGAATGGCGTGAACCCAGGAGGCGGAGCTTTCAGTGAGCCGAGATGGCGCCACTGCACTCCAGCCTGGGCGACAGAGCGAGACTCCGTCTCAAAAACAAACAAACAAACAAACGAATTAGCTGGGCACAGTGGCGCCTACCTGTAGTCACAGCTCCTCAGGAGGCTGAGGTGGGAGGATTGCTTGAGCCTGGAAAGTCAAGTCTGCAGTGAGCCCTGATCGAGCCACTGCACTTCAGCCTGGACGACAGAGCAAGACTCTGTCTCAAAAAAACAAAAAAAAAACTCCAAAAAAACAACAACAAAAAATCAGTCAATGGGACCATAATCTAGTGTAGAGATTAGCAAATGTTCTCTGTAAAGGACAAGATAGTAAATGTTTTCAGCTTCACCAGCCATACTGAGTGTCTTAACTACTCAACTCTGCCATCATATCACAAACGCAGCCATAGACGATATATAAATGGACAAGATTTTTTTAAGAACACAGACAATTGACTTGTATATGTGTATACATGTGTTTTTTGTTTGTTTGTTTGTTTGTTTTAAGACGCAGTCTTGCTCTGTTGCCTGGGCTGGAGTGCAGTGGAGAAATCTCGGCTCACTGCAACCTCCACCTCCTGGGTTTAAGCAATCCTCCTGCCTCAGCCTCCCTGGTAGCTGGGACTACAGTTGTGCACCACCACACTGGGCTAATTTTTGTATTTTTTGTAGAGATAGGGTCTCACCATGTTGGCTAGGCTGGTCTTAAGCTCTTGACCTCAGGTGATCTGCTCACCTAAGCCTCCCAAAGTGCTGAGATTACAGGTGTGAGCCACCACAGCTGGTCTCTTTCTTTTTTTTGTTTTTTTTTTAAGAGAGTCTTGCTCTGTCACCCAGGCTGGAGTGCTGGAGTGCAGTGGTGCAATCATAGCTCACTGTAACCTCAAACTCCTGGGCTCATGTGATCCTACTGTCTCAGCCTCCCAAGTAGCTAGGCCACCATGCCTGACTAATTTTTATTTATTTTTTGTAGAGATGGGAGTCTTGCTAGGTTGCCCAAGCTGGTCCAGAACTCCTGGCCTCAAGCAATCCTCCCACCATGGCCTCCCAAAGTGCTGGGATTATAGGCATGAGCCACTATACCCAGCCAAGTATTATATAATTTTTACATATCACAACATATTATTCTTCATTTGATTGATTTTCAACTATTTAAAAATGTAAAATCTAGCCTTAGCTTGCAAGCTGTACAAAAACAGTACGGGGACCAGTTCAGGCAGCAGGCCATAGTTTGCTGATGCCTGGTCTAGTGCAGGAAAAACATTTAGCACACGCAGATTTCTCTGCTTTATCTGCATGTTTGATGCCCATTTTATAGGGAAACAGGCTGAGGCTCCATCCTTCAAAGTCCAGGTGAAATGCCACCTCCTCTTTTAAGCCTTCCCAGATCACCTCAGCCAAGGGCAGTAATAACTCCATCTGCTGCCTCCTACATGATAAGCACAAATATATTCATCACTTTTAAAAGCTTATCATAGGCTGGGTATGATATTCCACACCTGTAATCCCAGCACTTTGGGAGGCCAAGGAGGGAAGATCACTTGAGGCCAGGAGTTAAAGATTAGCCTGAGCAACATAGTGAGACCCTGTCTTAATTAAAAGATAAAGTTAAAGGCTGAGCACAGTGGGTCGTGCCTGTAATCCCAGCACTTTGGGAGGCCAAGGTGGACGGAACACCTGAGGTCAGGAGTTTGACACCAGCCTGGCCAAGAAGATGAAATCCTGTCTCTACTAAAAATACAAAAATTAGCCGAGCATGGTGGCGGGTCCCTGTAATCCCAGCCACTTGGGAGGCTGAGGCGGGGGAATCGCTTGAACCTGGGAGGCGGAGGTTGCTGTGAGCCAAGTTCACGCCTCTGCACTCCAGTCCAGGATACAGAGCAAAAATCTGTCCCTCAAAAAAAAAAAAAAAAAAAAATGGACCGGGCACAGTGGCTCACACCTGTAATCCCAGCACTTTGGGAAGCCAAGACAGGTGGATCACTAGAGATCAGGAGTTCAAGACTAGCCTGGCAAGCATGGTGAAACGCCATCTCTACTAACAATACAAAAATTAAACAGGTGTGGTAGCACACACTTGTAGTCTCAGCTACTTGGGAGGCTGAGGCACGAGAATCACTTGAATCTGGGAAGTGGAGGTTGCAGTGAACCAAGTGAATATAATCAGTGAACCAGTGGTATAATCAGTGAACCAAGATTATACCACTGCACTCCAGTCTGGGTGATAGAGTGAGATCTTGTCTCAAAATAAACAAATTATATATATATATATATAGATATAGATATATATATATATCTATATCTATATATATATATATATATATATATATAGAGAGAGAGAGAGAGAGAGAGAGAGTTTTGTTTTGTTTTGTTTTTTGAGACGGAGTTTCGCTCTGTCGCTCAGGTTGTAGTGCAATGGTGTGATCTTGGTTCCCTGCAGCCTCTGCCTCCTAGGTTCAAGCAATTCTCCTGCTTCAGCCTCCTGAGTAGCTGGGACTACAGGCATGTGCCACCATGCCCAGGTAATTTTGTATTTTTGGTAGAGACTGGGTTTCACCATGTTGGTCAGGCTGGTCTTGAACTCCTGACCTCAGATGATCCACCCACCTCAGCCTCCCAAAGAAACAACAAAGAAAAAAATTTTTTTTTTTTTTTTGAGACGGCGTCTCTGTTGCCCAGGCTGGAGTGCAGTGGCTAGCTATCTCGGCTTACTGCAACCTCCGCCTCCTGGGTTCAAGCAATTCTCTTGCCTCTGCCTCCTGGGTAGCTGGTACTACGGGCACGTGCCACCACGCCTAGCTAAGTTTTCGTATTTTTTTTTTTTTTTTTTTTTTTTTGAGATGGAGTCTCGCTGTGTCACCCGGGCTGGAGTGCAGTGGCCGGATCTCAGCTCACTGCAAGCTCCGCTTCCTGGGTTTACGCCATTCTCCTGTCTCAGCCTCCTGAGTAGCTGGGACTACAGGCGCCCGCCACCTCGCCCGGCTAGTTTTTTGTATTTTTAGTAGAGACGGGGTTTCACCGCGTTAGCCAGGATGGTCTCGATCTCCTGACCTCGTGATCCGCCCGTCTCGGCCTCCCAAAGTGCTGGGATTACAGGCTTGAGCCACCGCGCCCGGCCAAGTTTTTGTATTTTTAATAGAGATGGGGTCTCACTGTGTTAGCTAGGATGGTGTTGATCTCCTGACCTTGTGATCCACCCGCCTCGGCCTCCCTAAGTGCTGGGATTACAGGTATGAGCCACCGCACCCAGCCAGAAAAAAAATTTTTAAATAAAGTTTATCATAAAACATTTAAAACAACCCAAAAGTTAAAAAGAATAATACAAACATCTTACTCCTACCATCTAGTTTATGGAATAAAGCATTGCCAAAACAGTTGAAGGTCTCTTTCCCCAAATCACAAGCTCCCTCCCTTCTCCCCAAAGGTAATAACCAGTTCCCTACCTCTGGGAATGTATTATCACCTTGCACTATTTTTTTTTTCTTTTTTTTTTTTTTTTTTTTTTTGAGACAGGGTCTCACTCTTTCACCCAAGCTGAATGTTGTGGTACCATCTTGGTTCACTGTAGCCTCCATCTCCTGGACTCAATCGATCCTCCCACCTCAGCCTCCCAAGTAGCTGGGACTACAGGCATGCACCACCACGTCCAGCTAATGCTTCTAATTTTGTAGAGATGGGGTTTTGTCATGTTGGCCAGGCTAGTCTCAAACTCCTGGGCTCAAGTGATGCTCCCTCCTTGGCTTCCCAAAGTGCTGGGATTATGGGTGTGAACTACCACACCCTACTCCATCCTGTACTTCTTTGTACTTTTACTACATGTGTATGCATCCATAATCGGGAGATAGTATTTTTTCCATATGTAAGTATATCTGTTATTTAACCCAGTCTCCTAATAATCCAATCTAGGAGTATCTCTGTTTAGAGATTAGTTTTAGAGGGTGTAATAACTTGACCAAGGTTTCTAGATAAGTTAAGCTCAAGGCTGATTCCCAAGTCAATGCTTTTAACCATTGTTCTCTATATTCCTCTGGCCGTGACATTGATGCCCCACGGACTTATTAGTTATCTGATTCCCTTTCCATGCTACATGTCAAACTGCCCCTGAGAAGAGACTAAATATGACCTTTCACCCTCCCCCTAAAACTCTTAATATCTTGCACCCAACAGGAGCGTGATCTGTCTTTATTCAGAGATACTTCCTTCCATTCCCCCTAAGCAGTCTCATTAGATGGGGAAACTGCCAGAAACTCACTTCGAGGAAGAGAAGGGTGGGACCTTGCCTGATTTCGTTAATAGCTTGCAGCAACTTTTAATTATCCAAGTGTCAGCTTTACTGGAAAGGATGAAGCATGCAACCCTCAGGCTCCAAGATGGTGATGGTGTGTGTATGTTGTGTGGGGGATGGGAGATATTAGAGAAAAGGGGAACCTCAGAAAATCAGCCCCCCAGAACCAAGACATCCTTCCTTCCTCTTTATAGCCACATGGGGGCTAAGCTGAGATATGGGATCTAGTCTAAGCTTAAGGGTAGACACACACCAGAACCCAATGAGGGGTGAGGGGTATTGTGGTCTGCGCCCTCCAGCAACCTGGAGGGTGCATGTGGGCCAGTGTCCAAAGGGTGTGTGGATGCACCGAGGGTTGGGAGCAGGATGACCCCCAGGGAGGGAGTATTATAACTGTGGATATTTATAAAGAAACAAGAAACCAACATTTACCAATACTTAATATATGAATTGACAATGGCACTCCAGTGTGCTTTCAAAATATCAGGATGTATCCAGGCCACATGTACAAAGTGGATTCATGGGCCTTGCCATCCAGTTTAAACTAAACTCATACAAAATGGACAAAGGGCCTATTAAACAGATCCCTGCAAAGAAACCATGGACTAAACATACTAATTATCCAAGAATAAGCAGTAAGAAAATGGCAGAGCTAACATTTCACCTACTCCCAATATTAGCCCTTTGTCAGACACATCAGAGGGGGAAACCTTAAGTCAAACACATATTTCTACCCATCCACTGTTGTGTGTGTGTGTTTTAAGTGGGGTTACCTGTTGCCCAGGCTGGAGTGCAATAGCGTGATCATAACTCACTGCAACCTTGGAGCTCCTGGGTTCAAGCTATCCTCTTGCCTCAGCCTCCTGCATAGCTAGGACTACAAGATGTGTGTCCCAACGCTCAGCGAATTTTTACTTATTTTTTGTAGACTGGGTCTTATCTGGCCACGACTTTAATATCAACACACCGATCTATATTTTTTCTATGCTGCATAATAAATTATACTATTGTTAAAGACTAGGCCGGGCGTGGTGGCTCATGCCTGTAATCCCAGCACTTCGGGAGGCCAAGGCAGGCGGATCATTTGAGGTCAGGAGTTCCAGACCAGCCTGGCCAGCATGGCGAAACCTCGTATCTACTAATAAAAAATTAGCCGGCGTGGGGCGCATGCCTGTAATCCCTTCTCAGGAGACTGAGACAGGAGAATCACTTAAAACCTGGCAGGCAGAGTTTACAATGAGCCTAGATTGTGCCACTGCACCCCAGCCTAGGCGACAGAGCAAGACTCCGTCTCAAAAAAAAAGAAAGAAAAATAAAGGCTGCCGAGCGCGCGGTGACTCACGCCTGTAATCCTAGCACTTTGGGTGGCTCAGGGAGGTGGTTCACAAGGTCAAGGATTTGAGACCAGCCTGGCCAACATGGTGAAACTGTCTCTACTAAAATACAAAAATTAGCCAGCTGTGGCAGCAGGTGCCTGTAATCCCAGCTACTTGGGAGGCTGAGGCAGAATTGCTTGAAGTGAAAGTTGCAGTGAACTGAGATGGTGCCACTGGCAGTGGTATGCCAGCTGGTCCAGCCTGAGTGACAGAGACTCAGTCTCAAAAAAAAAACAAAAACTCAACTTCACACTAAAGGTGAAGGAAACTTGAATCAGGAACCGAGAGTAATATAGGCAATAGTTTTTCAATAAACTTAACATGTTCCAAGGGGACATGCTCAAAATGTTTTACTATCAGTGGGAGAAAACTGATAAAAGCTTCGGTGGTTAGTTTGGTAATAGGTATGTATTTGTTATCTCTAGATCAACCCTGTCCAATAGAACCTTCTGCAATGGTATCTTATGTGAGGTGGCCACTAGCCACAAATGGCTATTGAACACTTGAAAATTGTCACCATGTATCCTATTTGCATAGCTTTAAAATTTTAATTTGGAAAAGGTTATTTTATTAGGTCCCCCATGCCAGATATTGCCCAAATCTTGACAATACTGGTCCTACCCCTTGACCATACATTCGTTTCGGGAAGGTGACTATCCCAGAAATCCTAATGGTGAAGGAAGGCAGATTCAGGCTGAAAATTCCTTTCTCCTCCTCCAGTTCTTTGGCACTTACCAAATGCTCAATAAATGCAGGTTAGCAATGCCTCTGCATAGACGACGATTGGAAGCCATGAGTTAAGACAAAAGGTTTTTATTCAAAAAACGCCAAGTATAAAAAAAAAAAAATAAGATCTCTTTTATTCCCCTGTACAGTATTTCACTCAGATAAAACCAGCAGGCTACCTGCTGCTCAAAACACAGCCCCAGAGAGGATCTGGAAGGCACACCATCCAGAACTGCTTTTCATAATTATGCTATATACACAGTCAGCAATGCCCCTCCCCACCACCCACGGAGCCGGGACCCACCTGGGTAAGCAGGTGAGGGGCCCCACAGAAGTCAGGGAGCTGCAGCACTGTCCCGCCTGAGTCCCGTCACCCCACAAACAGAGCAAGCGTCGCAGCCCTCCCCCAAAAGGTCCCCAAGTCAGAGGAGGAAAGGAGGAAAGAAAACTAGGGCAGCAGCTATGGAAGCTTGGAACAGGAAGGGAACCAAATAAATAAATAAATAAATACATAACATTGACCTCCAGGTTAGAATGCGCATCTTTCAAAACAAGAAACAAAAACAGGTAAAATAACTTAAAGGCAAAATTTCTTAAAAATTAGATCAACTACAATCTTTTTGTATACTACCATGCCAACTGTACACACATTTACAGCTTTTCTGTTGATTTGCATTGTTTGTGCATTTTGTGTGTGTGTGAGGTCTTGGCTTTGAAACAGTTAAGTAAAAACCAAAAAGGAAGACCAGTTCACTCGGAGTTTTACTAAAGGAGGCAGAAAAAAGGGCAGGTGGCTCAGCGTTTGGCCCTGTAGCCTCTTCCATGGCACCTTTCATATGAAGGAGGGGGTGAGGGAGGACGGGAGAGAAAAATAGGGAACCAAACCCAGGCAGATTTTTGGAGAAGCAGCAGGTAAAAGAGGCAAGTTCAAGTATTTCTCCCAGCACAGCCGGAGTCCCCACAGAAGGCACTCAGAAGAGTCGGAAGAGGTGACAGGGACTTAAAATGGTGCTAGTCCTATCCCAACCCAACCTGTTTCCCCCCTACCTGACCCATCGCGGCATTCAGCAGAACTCGTGATAAGGAAACAGCTCCATGGTAGGGTTCTGACCCACCCCCACCCCCCACCCCCGGGATATTTCAATGAGTCCAGCAATGCTGGACACCTATGAGAAGGAGAGAGTATCTATGGGAGGAGTTGAGGCCTAGGACCCCTGGAGAGTCTCTCTTCCCCACTGTTGAGAGGCAGCCTCCAGGGGCCTGGGGTCTGGAATGAGTTGTAAATGTTGTTCCTGTATCAAGCACTGTCCTGCTTGGCGAGAAGTGTCACTGGTACTCGGGAAGCTGGAGACAGAAGCTTCCCCTCCCTCGGGCATCTGACAGAGAGGGGAGGACCTGCCAGAAAGGCTGCTATTTGCTGGGCCCTGGTGACAGGCTGTGGAGGTGGATCTCAGCAGTTTCTTGGGGCAGGAGAACATCTTGCATCCATGGATGGTTCTGGATTTCTTCGAAGGTTGGCCTATCTGATGGTCTCAGGGCCAAGCACCATCTAATGAGATGCTGACACTCTGCAAGAAAGGAGGATAGACAGAGGTTATGAATGACTCAACTTGTTTTTACGCTGCAAAGGTCTTCCCCATTTGCTTCTCAGAGGCCCACAAGTCTGGGGTCCCAGGGAGGCCAAGCACTTTCTAGAACACTGTGCTGGGTACCCTTCAATGGGAAGGTATTGACTAATATCTGGGTCCTTCAGTCTGCTTTCAGCTAAAGACAGACTCTCTTAAACCTGTGGTTTTCAAACTTCAATAGTGGGGGCCTTTCCCACAACACCCACTCACCAGAAATAGGAAGGATGATGACAATAGATTTTGATGAGACACCACTGAGCATGATGAGATGATTCAACTCACCTACCAACTTACAAACATGAACACCACCCACATTGAGGTCACTGGTACCGAAATATTTGGAGGTGCTGACTTAAAGGAGATGCTAAAAGAGCTTTTAACTTTTTACTCCTTGGCAAAACAGCCAGGAGTTATCAGGTTTCTGCTGGTACCTTTAACAAACTTTCTGGGGAAGCCAGATTGTCTTTTCTTCTTAATAGGCTCACACATGCTCTTCCTCTGACCTCTTAAGGAAAGCTCAAGTGCAAACCACGTGATTTATGAGGCCAGCTCTCAAATGCAAATCACTCACCTACAATTCTAAGCCAAGGGTCAGGGCATCTACTGGAGAGTGAAGTTCTCCAGAATTTCAGACTGTCACATGAAGACTAATAGCCCCATGGAGACCAATAACCCCATGGCCAGGGGCTTCCATCAGTTACCTGAAGAGACCCTCTGCCTGAAGAAAACTTGGCCCCTGATGATCTCTTCGTCATGCTCGAAAGGAATATCTCCACACACCATATCATACAACAGGATCCCCAGGGACCAAACTGCCGCCGACCTGCCATGGTAGCGATGGTAGCGGATCCACTCTGGAGGGCTATACACTCGGGTCCCTGTGAGCCAAGGGAATAGAAAACACACTTTTAGCAAAAACAAGTACAAAGCAACCAGATAATATATATGACTCTTTTTAAAAAAAAAAATCCTTCTCTCAGGAGCTGGGTGAAGTCCATTTTTCTCCCTGGGCTAAGGAGAGTGGAGGCGCAGCTTATGGCATCTCTCCAACCCAAAGCATTACCTACCTCTCTGCTAGCCCAAACCATAAACAAATTCTTTACAAACTGCTCCAAGAAACAAACACAGCTGGCCGCAGACCCAAAACCTGAGGCTCTGTGAGGCAGGGCCGCCTGCAAAAGGATGAAGGGATGCATGTCTGCACAACCAAGAAAGGTATCCCATAGACTATCCATCCTTACACTGCATTCACCACAGCCCAGGTGAGATTCTCATGGCCCACAGGATCCAAGCAAGGATGCTTGCACAACATCCTAAGTCAAGGATGCCCTTTGGGAGGCCTTCCTCCCCACCCGATGCGCGCAGGAGCAGACACCCACACCCTTTCCTCCCTAGACTGGAAAGGTAGAGAGAGCTGCAGGGTTGGTTTCAGACCACGTGATTCCTGTTTACAAACTTTGGATAGTAAAAGATATAGGAGGGGCCATGCCGCTGGTGCTCACCAGGGGGCAGCAAAGACTTGAAGGAAAAAACATGGGAGGACCCGGCCAGCCATTAACTGTTAAATACAAAAAATGCAGCCCAACCCAGCGTCCTCCAAGGGCAAATAAACATAAACCACAAGCCCGAGTCACAAGTTTTGAAAGGCTGTCGTTTGTTAGGTTAAGCCGCTCAAATGATGACCCACCCTCCGCAGCTTTGATCTCAGGCTCTCCATTCCTTCTTTTCAGAAAGAACCCGCTCCAAGCCCCTCCCTAGGATAGGTTTTCATCTCTCTGCGGAGACACCCAACTAATTTTCAAACCAACGACAGATCTTATTTCACAACATTCATTCCTGACTCTCACCCCATAACACTAAAAAAAAAAAAAAAAAAAAAAAAAGGCCACCAGTAATAATAGTTCCTATTCCCTAACCTTCCCTAGATCAGAAAGGAGGAAAGAACTGCAGCTCTAAAACTACCATACAGAAAACTAACTCCCTTATAAAACAAAACAAAAATTACAAAACCCGCATCAATTTCCACCTCTTCCCCCGCCCCCATCCTTTTACTGGCGGGGAAACTGGGTCAGACTTTAGAAAAATCTGGGCTACCGCCGGTTGCCCACAACCTCTTATTCATCGGGAAAGCTTGGAACTCACTGAATTCCACTTGAAGAATAAAATCATGCCAGAAACATTACAGGTTCAGCTGGCTGAAAATCCCCGGCTTTACTACGCTGGGAGGCTCTCCTGCGTCCCTCCCCGGCTAGCATCGAGCCAGGCGGCCCAATGACCTTTACAAAAGGCTGGCGCGGGAGACTGGCCGAGGCCTCGGGGCTGGGCCGGGCCGAGTCACCTGGGCAGCTCCCTCCCGGGCCTGGCTCACCATCGAAATCCGTGTAGACGGTGTCCTTGAGCAGCGCCCCCGACCCGAAGTCGATGAGCTTGAGCTCGCCGCGATTGAGGTCGATGAGGATGTTTTCGTCCTTGATGTCGCGGTGGAGCACCCCGCAGTTGTGGCAGTGTCGCACGGCCTCCAGCACCTGCCAGAAGAAGCTGCGGGCCAGCTCCTCTTGCAGGGCCCCCCTTTCCGTGATGAAGTCGAAGAGATCTTGCACCGGCTCGGGTCTCTCCAGGATCAGGACAAAACTGTCGGGCCTCTCGAACCAGTCCAGGAGCCTAATGACGCCGGAGAAGCCCGAGCTCACCTTCTTCAGCAGGACCACTTCCATGGGCACTCGGGTGCCATTGGGCTGCAGGGGCGAGGGGGCCGCGTTACGGCGGGAGTCGGGGTCGCCCCTCACCCCACCCACTCATTCTGGGGGTCGCTCCTGCAGGACACTCACCAGCTCTCCCCAGTCGGAAATCCGGTCCTTCTCCACGTGTTTGATGGCCACCTGGAAGCCCCAGAGTCTCCGTCAGGTCCCCTCGCCTGGGTTAATGCACGCCCGTGCGCCCCCCGCCCGGCGCGCCCTCCCCACCGCGGGGCGCCCACTCACCGGCAAGTTGTCGGAGACGCGGATGCCTGAGTAGACCGAGCCGAAGCCGCCGCTGCCCAATAGCGGGCCCACCTGGTACTGCGACTCCAGGGGCTCCTTCTCCTTGCCTAGGAAAGGGGGAGAGGCACGGGGACTCAGTGCCGGCCCGCGAGCCGCCAGCTCCCCACCCAGCAGATCCCGCCGCCGCCCCGCATCCCCGGGCCGGAGGCGGGAGGGTGCTCTCACCGGGCGCCAGCTTGGTGGCGTGCAGGTCGTTGCAGGGCGCGGCGCGCAGGTGGGCAAGCGAGTTGATTTTGGACAAGAGCATCCCAACCTCCAGGATGTCGGCGCAGGGACGGTGCCCCGAGGAGCTGCAGCAGGAGCCGGAGCCGGGGCTGTGCCGATGACTATGCCTGGGGCTGTGGCTGTGGCTGCGGGTGGCGTTGCGGCTGTGGCTGCGGCTGGCGCGGAAGGCCGAGGGCGAGTCGGAGGACAACTGAGGGCGCTGCCGGGACTGGCGGCGGGAGGGCGCGCCAGCGGGGTCGGGCAGCGCTGAGAGCGGCGGGGTGAGTGGCTCGTGGGGCTTGTGCGGCAGCGCCGCGGGGCAGGAAGCTCGTGGCTGCTGTTGCTGCTGCTGCTGCGGGTCCCGCCGCCGCCGCCGCCGCCGCCGCTGCCACAGACTCCTCTCGGGCCTCCTCCGCCACCGCGGCCGCTGCAGCAGACGCCCGGCTCGCCCCGCAGCCAGGAGTAAAGGGGAGGAGCGCGCCGGCGGGGAGGGCGCGCGGGGAGGGCGCGGCGGGCGGGGACAGGGCGGGGCCTCTCCGGGAGGCCAAGGCGGGGAGCAGGGCTGCCGGGCCGGCAGAGGGAGGAGAGGGGGTGGGGAAGCGGCGGGACGGGGCGACTCCCCTCGGCCCCCGCCCCGCGCGCTCCGTGGCCGCGCCCCGGCCCCGCCCCCGCCGGCGCGTCTCCACCAACCAGAGGCCGACTGATCTGCATAACTCGGCGCGCCCCGCCCCCGCCCCGCCCCGCTCTCGCGGTCAGAATGGTCTCTACGCCGCCACGACGTGGCGGGAAGGAAAAGGCGCCAAAATGGAGGGGGAGGGGCGCGGGGCGTGAGGGGAGGCGGGAGCTGGGTGTAGGGCCGCGAGGGAGGAAGGATGGGGAGGGGCGTATCGATTCAAACCCAAACAATAACAAAGCCATCAAAGGCCGCCCGAGGCCGGCTCTGCGGCTCTCTGTTTCGCGGAGGTTTTTGGGTCAAGGGCTCGAGCCGAAGCATAACAAGTTGCGCGGAGACGACGGGCGTTGGTGTGTCAGGCGGGGAGGCTGGCGCGCCGGGTGTGGGACTGTGTGTGGGGATGCCGACGAGGGTGGTCTTTCTGTGTGACTCAGACCCGAGACCTCCAAGTCGGCTGGGGCGGGCTGACGTCGCGCTGTAGGCTGGGGGCGGATTCTGGGGGTTTGTGTGTTGGGGGGCGCGTCGGGGGCGAAGGATCCGCAGGACATGAGTCACGGAGGGAGTGGAGGAGTCAGGCCTGGAACAGAACTGGAGGCGGGAGCCCCGCTCCTGCGGGAAAGGGATGCAGCCCTCGGTCGCTCCGGCCGGCTAAAAGCTCAGCCGCAGGATTCCCATTTTAGAAATGCAAAAAGGCACCAGCGAATCCTGATTCCTGGGAAGGGATGTGTGTCAAAGGGCCGGGTAAAGAGGAAATCACGAAGCAAATGTTGGTGTTGTGATGCCAGATGCTGCCTCAGCCCCTTCTGTGAGGGCGGAAAATTCCTCATCTAAAACGAGGGTGGGAGAGTGCGCTTGACTTCACCAGTTTTCACGTTGTAGTCACCTTTTCATCAGCCTGTTATTACCGGGAAGGCAATACCAGCAATTATTGGCCAACCCGAAGTCTTGTCTCAAAGGAAACCCCCCACCCTCTGCCTCCCTTGGAAATAACCCGGAACACTGACCAACTCCACTTGCATCCTTTGTCCTTTTAAACTTCATGTAGAGTTGATAACGACGTGTGAAATGAGTAAATTAAAATACTATATAATCCATAAATTGAATTGTCAGTGGCCTAAGTAATTGAAAGCTAACTACATTATATTTTAATTTTTTCAAGTGCCTGCCTGCCATTTAAAGGAAAAATTAGGATCCCTATAGCTCGTCGTTAGTGAATTTAAATGTTTCCTTTAAGAGTTTTCTACAGTGCTTGCTCTATAAAAGTGCCCAGATCCTCCACAACTTTTATGAATTTATCCTACGAAATATTACATATTTTCCTTTTGTTTGTGTACTGTGACCGAACTCATTCATTTTTTATGACTAGGAGAAAACCCAAGGGAACCAGAATTACTCCCTTTTTGCAGATAGGAAAATGAAACATAAGTAGGATGGCACAGGGTCATACAGCAGCTAAGAGAGGAGATGAAATGACCTAAATTCAACTCCTGAGTATTCAAAGCTTTCTGCTTTTCAGGGTCTAAAACTGTCCTTGGCACTGAACAAGACATCACTAAATGTATGTGATTCCCACTTCCATCCCTACTACCCTCCCTTTCCTTTCTCAAACCCTCAGATGTAGTCAGACAGAACTATTCCCACTTGTTCCCACTCACCTAGCACTTGACAGACCCTTTGCCTTTGCAGAAGCAATAAACCTGTCCTGGGAGTGCCCTCTCTACCTCTCCACTTTTATTCAAAGCCTTTCCACCCTTTAGGAAACAATTGTAGTTCTACCACAGATTGATGAACAAACTCAGAGCATTGGTTCACTGCCTACTAATCTGACAATCGGGATTTTTTTTTTAAAATCCTTTTTGTTAATTTACTTTTCCATTATACTTTGTCTTCCTATTCCTTGAATGCATACTCTTTTTTTTTTTTTTTTGAGAGGGAGTCTTGCCCTGTTGCCCAGGCTGGAGCGCAATGGTGTGATCTCGGCTCACAGCAACCTCCACCTCCCGGGTTCAAACGATTGATTCTCCTGTCTCAGCCTCCCAAGTAGCTGGGATTACAGGTGCCTGCCACCATGCCCAGATAATTCTTGTATTTTTAGTAGAGACGGGATTTTACCATGTTGGCCAGGCTGGTCTCGAACTCCTGACGTCATGATCCGCCTGCCTCGGCCTCCCAAAGTGCTGGGATTACAAGTGTGAGCCACCGTGCCCAGCCTCCTCAAATGCATACTTTATCCAACATTTGTTGATAAAAGAGACTATAATGGATCCCAACAAAAAGACCATAATTAAAGTCAATTTATACTAAATTTAAATGAATTAAGTGGGCTTAGGGAACATAAAGGTTGAGGGCAAGGGCTTTAAACTGAGTTAGCCTGGTTTCAATTCTGGAACCTGGCAGCTACTTGTTATGTGGCATTGGTCAAGTTAACCTTATTAAGCTTTAGACAGAATGGAGATAATAACAGCACCTACCTCATAGGGTTGTTGTAAGGAGCAAATAAAACTCTTGTTTGTAAAGCGTATAACCCAGTACAGAGTAAACTTCTAATAAATATTAGCAATGATAATGGCAATAATGTTGGTCGTGGTTATGACGATGATGTTTTTCCAAATGGTCTTATGCCTTGAAGGTATCAAAGGTAAAATACTGGATTAATAGTTGGATTTTTAACCATTTGGGGAGAGATGTGATTTAAAATAGTTGTTTCTAGTAGGTCTTTTAGGGCTTTTAGGAAAAAAAAATCAAGTTCAACCTTTTTCACTTTTTCTAGGTCTTTGAAGGACTAAATATTTAATTAGTTAGAGCTAAAGTGATTAACATTTAATCTATGTACTTTATATGGTGGGGGCTTCACAGCTGGAAGTTACAAAACATGGACTTTGCTTGGCATACAGCTTTGATTTACTTAAAATTGCTTTAAAAGATAATTAATAAACATTCAGATGTGTTGTGGGTCAAAAGTTACTCCTCGAGAGCAGGGAACTTGATGTTTTGATTGATCGAAATATAGTCTTAATAAAATTTAGCACTATTTGTGCTATCTCAAAGAATCTAACAAAGAATCAGAAAAATCACCCTAATAATTAAATGACAAGTGCTTTTGGAAAGATAAAAGGCCATAATCATGCTAACATTTCTCTGGGAAGAGGAGCATTTATTAATATTAATTTGAACAATATCCAAATTAATCCTTAGGTGGTTTTCATCTTCTGCCTGATACGCGTTTAATCAAGTCATTGTCAAAGGAATAACTTCATCCAGGGACTCTATGTTTATGCAAAAAAAAAAAAAAAAAAAAAAAGCAATGACTTCAGCAATTTCTCTAGTCACGGAATTTTTTTAAAAAACAAGTTAGAAGAAAGTTTGAAAGGGATATCTGTACACAGTTTTTTAAAGTGTCTGTAAGTCTAGTCAATGCATTTATATAACTAGGATTGTATAACTAAGACTCTATATGCTATTTATAATTAATCAGGTAGAGACATATTGAGTCTATATCACTCATTTATCTCCTAAAAAAAAAGTACTTAGTTTTTTATTCATTTTATTTAGTTTATTTGTTTTTGAGACAGAGTCCCACTCTGTCACCCAGGCTGGAGTGCAGTGGTGTGATCTCAGGTCACTGCAGCCTACCACTCCCGGGTTCACGCCATTCTCCTGCCTCAGCCTCCCGAGTAGCTGGGATTACAGGTGCCCGCCACCACCCCCGACTAATTTTTGTATTTTTAGTAGACACGGGGTTTCATCAGGTTGGCCAGGCTGGTCTCAAACTCCTGACCTCAAGTGATCCGCCCGCCTCAGCCTCCGAAAGTGCTGGGATTACAGGCATGAGCCACTGTGCCCAGCCAGACAGGAAACATTCTAAATTTAAAAAGACTAAACTAAGCCCACCAGGCATGGTGGCTCACGACTGTAATCCCAGCACTTTGTGAGGCCAAGGCAGGAGGATTGCTTGAGCTCAGGAGAGCAGCCTGGGCAGCATAGGGAAACCCTGTCTTTACAAAACAAAACAAAAACTGACTCTTTCTTTTTTTGTTTTAATTTTCATTTATTTATTTTTGAGACAAAGTCTGACTCTGGTCGCCCAGGCTTGGAGTGCAGTGGCACGATGTATCACGGCGCACTGCAGCCTAGACCTCCTGCGCTCATGCCATCCTGCTGCCTGAGCCTCCCACCTAGCTGGAATTACAGGGGTGAGCCACCATGCCGGGCTAATTTTCACATTTTTTGTAGAGATGAGGTTTACCATGTTGCCAAGGCTGTTCTCAAACTCCTGGGTTCAGGTGATCCATCAGTCTTGGCCTCCCAAAATGCTGTGTTTGTTGTTGTTTGAGATGGAGTCTTGCTCTACCTACCAGGCAGAAGTGCAGTGGCGCAATCTCGGCTCACTGCAACCTCTGCCTCCCGGGTGCAAGCGATTCTCCCTGCCTCACCCTCCGGTGTAGCTGGGATTACTGGCGCCTGCCACCACACCCGGCTAATTTTTGTATTTTTAGTAGAGACGGATTTTCACCATGTTGGTGGGGCTGCCCTCAAACTCCTGACCTCAGGTGATCCACCCGCCTAGGCCTCCCAAAGTGCTGAGATTACAGAGATTACAGGCGTGAACCGCTGCGCCCGGCCCAAAGTACTGGTATTACAGGCATAAACCACTAAACCCAGCCGAAAACCTTTTTAAATTGAAATCATTGTGGTAGTGGGAGACACTTAGGATATCCACCATGTCCCAATTTCAGAATGATCAGGGAATCTATGTAATCTATGTAGTCATTAGAACTAGAACTAGTTCTTGTCTTTTTTTTTTTTTTTGAGACGGAGTCTAGCTCTATAGCCCAAGCTGGAGTGTGGGGGTGCGATCTCGGCTCACTGCAACCTCCACCTCCGGGGTTCAAGCAATTCTCCTGCCTCAGCCTCCCGAGTAGCTGGGACTACAGGCGCCCGCCACCATACCGGGCTAATTTTTTGTATTTTAGTAGAGACGGAGTTTCATCGTGTTAGACAGGATGGTCTCGATCTCCTGACCTCGTGATCCATCCGCCTCGGCCTCCCAAAGTGCTGGGATTACAGGCGTGAGGCACCACGCCCGGGTAGTTCTTGTCCTTGATAAGGATATGATAGTTATTTCCTTTTTTTTTTTTTTTTTTTTTTAAAGACCCAGTCTTGCTCTGTCGCCAGGCTAGAGTGCAGTGGTGTGATCTCCGCTCACTGCAACCTCTGGCCCCTGGGTTCAAGGGATTTTCCTGCCTCAGCCTCCAGAGTAGCTGGGACTACAGGCACGGGCCACCACGCCCAGCTAGTTTTTGTATTTTTAGTAGAGATGGGGTTTCATCATGTTGACCAGGATGGTCTCAATCTCTTGACCTTGTGATCCGCTCGCCTCGGCCTCCTAAAGTGCTGGGATCACAGGCACGAACCTCTGTGCCTGGCCTATTTCAGTTTTATAAATCTATTTTAGCCAGCAAGGTTGGGAAAAGAAAGGGTTATTTTACAATAAAGTATATTTAAATTAATTACCAATTCATTTGTTTTTTGTTTTTTAGAGGAAATAAAAGTAACCTAGATTTATTTTTGGAATTTTGCACATTAAATACTGACAGTTTGAGTAAAAATAATATTTACTGAAGGCATTATGCACAAAGATTTTATAGTTCCTGAGTATTGCTGGATAGATGAATATAAAAAGGAGTAGCTTAGAACATATAAAGGCTACAGGAAGCCTGGAGACTATTATAAAATACCTTATTAGAAGACTAGGAAAATGTATGCCTCAGATCAGAAGGACCAGGCAGACACATGAACAAAAACGCTGCATGTCTAACTAACAAAGAAAAGGGCCATCGTGTCTGTGCGCGTGTGTGTGTGTGTGAGAGAGAGAGAATGTCTTCTATCTAGGAGCTGGTGAGGGGATTGTCTACCATCTTTTAAAAGTAAAATAAAATTGCTGATGTAAGACTTTGGAAAAGCCACAAAGTTCATCTAGGTGAAATAAAAAAAAGTGCAAAAAATATTTCATGGAACATCCTTGTAAGCACTACAAAGAAAGTGATGAAAACATTTCTTTACTGTGTATCTAATTTGTCATCTAATAGTATATAGTCTTATTTTTCTGTATTTGTCTCATCTCTACAACTAGATTATAAACAAATTGAAAGAAGAAACCATCATCCTTTAATTGAACATAAAGGCTAAGTAATGAAAATCGGCCGGGCGCGGTGGCTCAAGCCTGTAATCCCAGCACTTTGGGAGGCTGAGACGGGCGGATCACGAGGTCAGGAGATCGAGACCATCCTGGCTAACACGGTGAAACCCCGTCTCTACTAAAAATACAAAAAATTAGCCGGGCGAGGTGGCGGGCGCCTGTAGTCCCAACTACTCGGGAGGCTGAGGCAGGAGAATGGCGTGAACCTGGGAGGCGGAGCTTGCAGTGAGCTGAGATCCGGCCATTGCACTCCAGCCTGGGCGGCAGAGTGAGACTCCGTCTCAAAAAAAAAAAAAAAAAAAAAAGAAAATCATCGGCGGGAGGGGCAAAAGAGATAGGTACTAAAAGCCAATATTGAGCATCAATGATGTGCTAGGCATTGTTCTATTTATATCCTCATATCAATCCTATGACGGGGGGCATTTTTACTATCTTCATTGGTTTACAGATAAATAAACAGGAACAGAGATAAGTAATTTGCCCAAGGCTACACTGTTAAGTGGCAGAGCAATCTCCTACTCACCATGCCATTCTGCTTTTCCAAGGAACACAAAATGAGTTTAAGAGATTTAACAGCAAGGCACAGTGGCTCATGACTGTAATCCCAGCACTTTGGTAGGCTGAGGGTGGGATCACTTGATCCCAGGAGTTCAAGACCAGGTAGGCCGATATGGTGAAACCCCGTCTCTACAAAAAATACAAAAATTACCTGGGTGTGATGGCATATGCCTGTAGTCCCAGCTGTTTGGGAGGCTGAGCTGGGAGGATCTGCTTGAGCCCAAGTAGCAGAGGTTGCTGTGAGCCTTGATCATGCCACTACACTCCCACCTGGGCTATAGAGTCAGACCCTGTCTCTATCATACAAACAAAAAAAGAGATTTAACAAGGTCTTCTGTGATTAAGTTCTGATAGTATCATCCACAAAGTCAAGGTTCAGAGGAGGTTGAAGAGGTCTGGGGAGGCTCCATGGAGGATGTAGATCTTAGGTCTTAATGAGTAAAATATAAATAGGTAGGAAGGAGAGAAAGAACAGGGTGAGTAAAGTCAGGAAGTGAAGCAAAAGATGCTTTGTGTTATGTTTTTTGTATTCCCCAACGCACGTGAAATGAATGAATAAAAGTTTTTTTTCTTTTTTTTTCTTTTTGAGACGGAGTCTCGCTCTGTCACCCAGGCTGGAGTGCAGTGGTGAGATCTTGGCTCACTGCAACCTCTGCCTCATGGGTTCAAGCGATTCTTCTGCCTCAGCCTCCTGTGTAGCTGGGATTGCAGGCGTGCACCACCACACCCGGCTAATTTTTGTATTTTTGATAGAGACAGGGTTTTACCATCTTGGCCAGGCTGGTCTTGAACTCCTCACTTTGTGATCCATCCGCCTCAGCCTCCCAAAATGCTGGGATTACAGGCATGAGCCACCGCTCCCAGCCTCAAAAGTTTTTAAAATCAAAATCAAGAAGCCAGAGACAGAACCAGTAGGAGCTCCTGATGTCATATTGCAAAAGGTGAAAGAAAAACATGATAGAGATTTTATTTCAGTCTTTTTTTTTTTTTTTTTTTTTTGAGACAGAGTCTCACTCTGTTGCCCAGGCTGGAGTGCAGTGGTACGATCACAGCTCACCACAACCTCCACCTCACAGGTTCAAGCGATTCTCCTGCCTCGGCCTCCCCAGTAGCTGGGACTACAGGCATGCACCACCATGCCCAGCTACGCTTTGTATTTTTAGTAGAGACAGGGTTTCACTATGTTGGCCAGGCTGGTGTCAAACTCCTGACCTCATGATCTGCCCACCTCAGTCTCCAAAAGTGCTGGGATTACAGGCATCAGCCACTGTGCCCGGCTATTTCAGTCTACTGAAGAAGAAACTAGAAAGATTCTCTATTCAAATAATCCTTTGAGGCTTATAGTTTAGGAATATTTGCTTATATCGTGGTTAATACACAGAGTGTTCCAAGTTCCAAATGATAAAAAAGACATGTAGTAGCATTATTGGATGAAATCTACTCAATAATTTGGAGAAACTTACATTTTCAACATATACTTCCTCTTTTCCAACTCTGTTTTACTTCTCTTTTTAGGTGGCATGCTGCTAAAACAAACATGACAGCTCACCACAGCCAGAACTAGAACAACTATACTACAGATACAGAGCTGTTTTTTATGGCCTTCGATGTATTACTTTGTCAGAGATTCTTTGCATGTCTAAATACAATCTTGCTCACTCTGGAGAACTAGGGAGCTGTGCTGTTCCCTTTATAGAAATGGTGTCACTTTTCTCTGGATAGGTTAAGTTTGCTTCTGTGTTCAGTGATGCTACTTTATTAGAGAGACACCCACTCACTAGATGAGAAAGTCAGACTTGGCAGTCATCAGGGTTTTATCTGAAGTTACTCTTGTAAATGGGAGTTATGTTGGCAAATAGCTGGTCCTCTGATGCAGGGCTGTAAAGACAATACAGGTTACATTCTTTAACCCAAATTGCACACACATCCCCAAATTCTATCTGTCCTTTGAGACCAACTCAAGGCCATATGGACTTCTTACAGCTTTCCCTGACCACTCCAGTCAATAGTTTTTAAACTCACAGCAGTTACTTGTAATACTAATCTGATACGATCATATTATTTTGTTATCTAAGTATTTACTGTCATTGTAGCATCTTTTTTTTTTTTTTTTGAGATAGAGTCTCGCTTTGTCGCCCAGGCTGGAGTGCAGTGGCGCGATCTCGGCTCATGCAAGCTCTGCCTCCCGGGTTCACGCCATTCTCCTGCCTCAGCCTCCGAGTAGCTGGGACTACAGGTGCGCACCACCACGCCCGGCTAATTTTTTTTGTATTTTTTGTAGAGACGTGGTTTCACCGTGTTAGCCAGGATGGTCTCCATCTCCTGACCTCGTGATCCGCCCGCCTCGGCCTCCCAAAGTGCTGGGATTACAGGCGTGAGCCACCGCACCCGGCTGTAGCATCATTTTAAGGAGCAGCAAGCATTAATTTAATACCCACTTTGAAAGGACCCATGTTTCCCCAATGAGACCATCAGCTCCTCAAGTGCAGAGATCATATTGTAAAAAAAATTTTTTGGCCAGGCGCGGTGGCTCACGCCTGTAATCCCATCACTTGGGAGGCTGAGGTCGGTGGATCACGAGGTCAAGAGATCGGGACCATCCTGGCCAACATGGTGAAATCCCATCTCTACTAAAAAAATACAAAAATTAGGTGGGCATGGTGGCGTGCGCCTGTAGTCCTAGCTACTCAGGAGGCTGAGGCAGGAGAATTGCTTGAACCCAGGAGGTGGAGGTTGCAGTGGGCCGAGATCATGCCACTGCACTCCAGCCTGGCAACACAGTGAGACTCCATCTCAAAAAAAAAAAAAAAAAAAAAAAGAGAGAGAAGGGTCTCACTATATTGTCTAGGCTGGCCTTGAACTCCTGGGCTGAGTGATCCTCCCGCCTCAGCCTCCCAAGTAGCTTGGACTACAGATGGATGCCATGGTGTCCAGCTTGCATTGCACATTTTTAAACACCACATAGTTCCCTTTGAGAGGTGCTAAACAGATGCCTTTTAAAACAGAATTGAATTAAACCCCAAAGAGAACACATCTAAGACACTGAATTTCCCCTGCCTCAATCTTGCCCCTGCCCCTTTTATTTTTTTATTTATTTTTTGTTTTTTGAGACAGTCTTACTCTGTCTCCCAGGATGAAGTGCGGTGGCACGATCTGGGCTCACTGCAACCTCTGCCTCTGGGTTCAAGCAATTCTCCTGCCTCAGCCTCCTGAGTAGCTGGAATTACAGGCACCCGCCACTATGCCTGGATAATTTTTGTATTTTTTAGTAGAGATGGGGTTTCACCACTTTGGCCAGGGTGGTCTTGAACTCCTGACCTCAGGTGATCCGCCCACCTTGGCCTCCCAAATAGCTGGGATTATAGGTGTGAGCCACCGTGCCCGGCTCACTTTTATTGTATATTATAATGAAAAGATGGATAGCTGTTTGCTCTTTTAAAAATATAGACTTCATAGCTAGGCGTGGTGGCTCATGCCTGTAATCCTAGCACTTTGGGAGTCTGAGGCAGGTGGATCACAAGATCAGCAGTTCAAGACCAGCCTGGCCAACATGGTGAAACCCTGTCTCTACCAAAAATACAAAAAAATTATCTGGGCGTGGTGGCGGGCACCTGTAATGCCAGCGACTTGGGAGGCTGAGGCAGGAGAATTGCGTGAAACCGGAAGGCAGAAGTTGCAGTGAGCCGAGATTGTGCCACTGCACTCTAGCCTGGGCAATAAGAGCAAAACTCCATCTCAGAAATAATAATAAATAAATAAGTAAATAGACTTCACCAGGTATGGTGGCTCATGCCTGCAATCCCAGCACTTTGAGAGGCCAAGGTGGGAGGACTGGTTGAGACCAGGAGTTCAAGAGCAGCCTGGGCAGCAAAGTAAGACCCCATCTCTACAAAAAAATTTAAAAATTAGGCAGCCGGGCGCGGTGGCTCACGCCTGTAATCCCAGCACTTTGGGAGGCTGAGGCGGGCGGATCACTTGAAGTCGGGAGTTCGAGACCAGCCTGACCAACATGGAGAAACCCCATCTGTACTAAAAAATATATAATTGGCCGGGCGTGGTGGTGCATGCCTCTAATCCCAGCTACTTGGGAGGCTGAGGCAGGAGAATTGCTTGAACCCGGGAGGCAGAGGTTGCAGTGAGCCGAGATCACGCCATTGCACTCCAGCCGAGGCAACAAGAGTGAAACTCTGTCTCAAAAAAAAAAAAAAAAAAAAAAAAAAAAAAGTTGCTAGGCATGGTGGCACTTGTGTTTAGTCCCAGCTACTCAGGAGATTGAGGGGAGGATTACTTGAGCCCAGAAAGTCGAAGCTGCAGTAAACTATGATCATGCCACTGCATTCCAGCCTAGGTGATAGAACAAGAGCCTATCTCAAAAAGTATATATAAAATAAAAAATAGCTGGGCCCGGTGGCTCACGCCTGTAATCCCAGCACTTGGGGAAGACAAGGCAGGCAGATCACCTGAGGTCATGAGTTTGAGACCAGTCTGGCCAACATGGTGAAACCCCATCTCTACTAAAAATACAAAAATTAGCCAGGCCTGGTGGCAGTGGCCTGTAATCCCAGCTACTCGGGAGGCTGAGGTAGGAGAATCGCTTGAACTCGTGAGGTGGAGGTTGCAGTGAGCCAAGATCGTGCCATTGCTCTCCAGCCTGGGACACAAGAGTGAGACTTCGTCTCAAAAAAACAAAAGAAAACAAAATACAATCAGGATATAAGGTAATGAATGGAAAGATAATAGAGTCCATGGATAATTTCCTTCAATATGTGTCCAAAAGAAATGAATGGGGATTGAAACAATGTTAAAAGTCGAACATGTAGGTGAGTAGTGTCAAAGAAGAATGGCTGCTAAAAATGAGAGCTTTTAGTGGAGAGGCAATATGGAGTAAGGGTTAGCCTTAGCTTAAAGGGAAACTACAATCTTTATAGCAGTAAGATAAGAATCTTTTTTTTTTTTTTTGAGATGGAGTTTCGCTCTGTCGCCCAGGCTGGAGTGCAGTGGCGCAATCTTGGCTCACTGCAACCTCCGCCTCCCGGGTTCAAGTGATTCTCCTGCCTCAGCCTCCTGAGTAGCTGGGATTACAGGCGCCTGCCACCACGCCCAGCTAATTTTTGTATTTTTGGTAGAGATGGGGTTTCACCATGTTGGTCAGGCTGGTCTCGAACTCCTGACCTCGTGATCCGCCCTCCTTGACCTCCCAAAGTGTTAGGATTACAGGCGTGAGCCACTTCGCCCGGCCAATAAGAATCTTTTGTATCTTGCAGTGATACTGACTGATTTGGTCAATTAATGAATAAACATTTACTGAACAGCTACTATGTTTAAAGTACTGTGCTAAATACATGGAGATATATAGAGAGGCAAAAGATATGGTCCTAATTCCTGCTTAAGGAATCATAGAGGCCAGGCGTGATGGCTCATACTTGTAATCCCAGCACTTTGGGAGGCCGAGGCAGGAGGATTGCTGAACTCAGGAGTTTGAGATCAGCCTGGACAAGAGTGAGACCCTGTATCTACCTAAAATTTGTGTGTGGGGTTGGTGTGTGGGTATGTGTGTTGTGTTTTTGAGACAGTCTCACTCTGTCACCCAGGTTGGAGTGCAGTGGCACAACCTCAGCTCATTGCAGTCTCAACCTCTCGGGCACGAGTGATCCTCTCACCTCAGCCTTCCAAGTAGCTGGGACTACAGGCACATGCCACAATGACCAGCTAATTTTTGTATTTTTTGTAGAGACGGTGTTTTGCCATTTGGCCCAGGCTGGTCTCAAACTCCTGAGCTCAAGTGATCCACCAGCTTCAGCTTCCCAAAGTACTGTGATTACAGGCCTCAGCCAACACATCCAGCCCCCAAATTTTTAAAAAAATTAGCAGGGTGCAGTGGCATGCGCCTGTGGTCCCAGCCACTCAGGAGGCTGAGGTGGGAGGATTGCTTGAGGTTGCAGCGAGCTATGATCACACCACTGCACTCCAGCCTGGGCAACAGAATGAGAACCTGTCTCAAAAAACTTTTTAAGTATCATTTGAGATGGGGGTCTTGCTCTGTTGCCCAGGCTAGTCTCAAAATTCTGGCCTCAAGCAATCCTCCCACCTTGGCCTCCTAAAGTGCTAGAACTACAGGTGCAAACCACCTTGACTGTCCTAATCTCTATTTTACAGATGACCAAAACCATATCTCAGACACAGGAAGTAATTTGCTGAAGTTCTCATAGCATTTGCAGAACAAGGATAGTGAACTCAGACTTTATTGCTACCCTAGGATCTTATAGAGATATAATTAGTAATGAAAGGTGGTATTTGCCAAGTGGCAAATTAATGGCATAGGCAATGCATATTTTTTGCTGTAATATGTTTACAAGTTTAAGGTCTAAATGCTAACTAGAACTTTTCCTGGGGAATTTTCAGGTGTAAAGGGACTTTCCCAGTTGTCTCCTCAACTGCTTTAGCATGAAAACAGAAAATGGTCTTGTCTCCATGCACCTGTGCCACCTCAATCATACACATCACATGTGATCTTGATATGTCTGGCTCAGTAGTTCTGAAAGCGTGTGGTCTTCGGACCAGCAGCACCTGGAAACTTGTCAGAAATGCAAATTCTCAGGCCCACTGCCTACCCACTGAATCAGAAACTCCGGGGGTGGAGCCCAGCAATCTGTGTTTTAATAAGCACTCCAGGCAACTCCAGTGTACCTTGGGGTTTCAGAACCCATGGTCTGTCTAATGGCTCTCCAGAGAGTTTGTGAACTCCTTGAAGGCAGAGACTGTGTCCTGGCAGTTTTTGTTTCCCTAGCATCAAGCCTTGAACACAGTGGATATTAATAAATATTTCTAAAACTGAACCACAGGAGTGAATATGGCTCGGCAGATAACCAACATCCCATTATCCAACTCTTTTCATATGATGATTAATACTTTTAGGTTTACTTTATGTAATGGATTGAATTGTGTCCCCCAAAATTCATATAGAAGTCCTAACTTCCTAGTACCTCAGAATATAACTGTATTTGGGGATAGGGCCTTTAAGAGGTAATTAGGGTAAAATGAGGTCATATGTGTAGACCCTAATGCAATATGACTGGTATCCTTATAAGAAGAGAAGATGAGGCTGGGTGTGGTGGTTCATGCCTGTAATCCCAACACTTTGGGAGGCCGAGGCAGGCAGATCATGTGAGGACAGGGGTTCGAGACCAGCCTGGCCAACATGGTGAAATCTTGTCTCTACTAAAAATCAAAAAAATTAGCTGGATGTGGTGGCGGGCACCTGTAATCCCAGCTACTTGGGAGGCTGAAGCAGGAGAATTGCTTGAACCTAGGAGGCAGAGATTGCAGTGAGCTGAGATCACGCCATTGCACTCCAGCCTGGGCAACAAGAACAAAACTCCATCTCAAGAAAAAAGAAAGATTTTACAAAAATACTGACTCTGAAATCCAAGAACTCCCATCCAAGCCCAGCCTATGAAAAGACAATCTTATTTTGGGGTGAGTCTTAAAAGTCTTTAGATGTTAGCCATTAAAGTGTTCAAGAAATTACTCTTTTTTGTTTTTTTGAGACAGAGTTTTGCTCTTGTTGCCCAGGCTGGAGTACAATGGCACAATTTCAGCTCACTGCAACCTCTACCTCCCGGGTTCAAGCGATTCTCCTGCCTCAACCTCCCAAGTATCTGGGATTACAGGTGCCTGTCATGATGCCCAGCTCATTTTTTGTATTTTTGGTAGATACAGAGTTTCATCATATTGACCAGGCTAGTCTTAAACTTTTGACCTCAGGCAATCCACCCGCCTCGGCCTCCCCAAGTGGTGGGATTACAGGCGTGAGCCACCGCACTGGGCGAGAAATTACTCTTTCATGCTCAACATGAGTATAGGTTTTGGAGTCAGAGGTGGGTTTCAATTCTGACTTGGCCACTTAGGAGTTGTGTAATTTTAAATTCTAAAGACTCAGTTTCCTCATCTGTAATTTGAAGCTAATAATAGCTCTCTCCTAGATATAGCTCAATAATTGGCAATTATATCATAGGTACTTAGTAGGGGGTGACTTAAAAATGATAGTTAACTAAATTATTTATATTGGTCCTCTCTGGGAGATGGGATTACTGTGAAATTTTACTGTAATGTTTGAATCAGTTCAAAAGACCATACAAAATGGCAATGATATTTTTCAGGACAAAAACAATTGAAGACTCAAGGAGAATATAAATCAGAATAAGAATGTCAGAGGCCGGCCAGGTGCAGTGGCTCACGCCTGTAATTCCTGCACTTTGGGAGGCTGAGGCGGGTGAATAACCTGAGGTCAGGAGTTCAAGACCAGCCTGGCCAACACAGTGAAACCCCATCTCTACTAAAAATACAAAAAATTAGCTGTCGCGTGGTGGCGTGTGCCTGTAATCCCAGCTACTCAGGAGACTGAAGCAGGAGGATCGCTTGAACCTGGGAGGCTGAGGTTGCAGTGAGCCAAGATTGCACCACTGCACTCCAGCCTAGGCAACAAGAGCAAAACTCATCTCAAAAAAAAAAAAAAAAAAAAAAGAATGTCAGGGGCCAAGCACAGTGGCTCATGCCTATAATCCCAAAACTCTGGGAGGCCAAGACAGGTAGATCACTTGAGGCCAGGAGTTCGAGACCAGCCTGGCCAACATGGTGAAACCCTGTCTCTACAAAAAATACAACAATTAGCCGGGCACAGTGGCACACACCTATAGTCCTGGCTACTCATGAGGCTGAGGTGGGAGTATGGCTTAAGCCTTGGAGGTTGAGGCTGCAGCGAGCCAAGATTGCACAACGGCACTCCAGCCTGGGTGACAGAGCAAGACCCTATCTCAAAACAAAAAAAGAATGTCAGAAATGTAATAGAAAGATATAACACTGGCCAGAAGCAGTGGCTCATGCTTCTAATCCCAGCACTTTGGGAGTCTTAGGTGGGCGGATCACTTGAAGTCAGGAGTTTGAGACCAGCCTGACTAGTATGGCACAAACCTGTTTCTTCTAAAAAAAAAAAAAAAAAAATTAACCGGGCGTGGTGGCGTGAGCCTGTAATCCCAGCTACTTGGGAGGCTGAGGTAGGGAGAACCTCTTGAACCTGGGAGGCAGGAGTGAGCTGAGATTGCACCCCTGCACTCCAGCCTGGGGGACAAGAGCGAGACTTCGTTTCAAAAAAAAGAAAAAAAGAGAAAAGAAAGAAAGAAGGAAAGAAAGAAAGAGAGAGAGAGAGAAAGAGAAAGAAAGGAAAGAAAGAAAGAAAGAAAGAAAGAAAGAAAGAAAGAAAGAAAGAAAGAAAGAAAGAAAGAAAGAGAAGAAAAGAAAAGAAAGACCAAGAATAATTGAATTATCTCAAACTGGTGAGTAATTAAACTATAAGTAGGAATTACTGGCCGGGTGCCATGGCTCATGCCTGTAATCCCAGCACTTTCAGAGGCCGAGGCATGTGGATTGCTTGAACCCAGGTGAAACTTCATCTCTACAAAAAATATAAAAATTAGCTGGGCATGGAAGTGCACGCTTGTGGTCCCAGTTACTTGGGAGGTTGAGGCTGGAAAATGACCTGAGCTGGGGAAGCTGAGGCTGCAGTGAGCTGTGATCATGTCACTGCACTCCTCTGGGTGACAGAGGAGACCCAGTCTCAAAAAAACAAATACAAAAAAGTAGAGAGTATTGATTTTATCTTTGTGTCCCCAGATCCTAATATGGCACCTGGCATTTACTATAAGTTCGACAGCTTTTGGTTGAATGAAAGAATGAATGGCCTTCTACAAAGATGATTATTCTAATTATACAGAGACATTTCAACCCAACTATACTTACACAGAATCAGTGGCTCTGTAGCATTTTGACGTTGTGCAATCAAAACTTTAATTTTAACCTGGAAATTCCACTTTGGGGAAATAACCTAATAAAATAACCCCAAAGGAAAAAGAGTGTTGTGGTTTTTTTTGTTTGCTCATTTGTTTTTAAAGAGTCTTTATTGTGGTGATACTCAAAATAGAGAAATCCTGGGATTGTCTTTAGAGCCTCCTCAACCCACATTCTACATCTCCCCTCCGGAGTTTTGACCAGACCTTCCTAGCTGCCCTCAAACTGTTCTGACCATCCTTGCCACCCTTCACCTGACTGGCCCAGTACCCCATATGTCAGACCTTTTGGGATCAGCATTCTCATTAAAACTTATTTGTTTTGTGCCTGCCTGTCTTTGGGACTCTACTCAGTCAACTAATCTGATAAGTTAATTTAAACTGGGATGCTAATGAGTGATAATGGCTGAATATGAGTCTACTCATGGATAACAATTGCATTTCAGCAGCACCTTACTCTGGGCATAAGTCATACATTTCAGGCATGTGTCAGGGCCATTGGGAAAGATATTTTAAGAAGGGGGATTTCCTCAAACCCCTCAAATTACACCATGTAGACAGCTGTCTATCCTGCATGATCTGGCTAACTTCTTGGCATCCAGTTATCAGCTCTCAGGGGACACTAGAGGAAACAGTTCTGTTCCTCTTTTTAATAGGGCTTGGAGGCCGGGCGCGGTGGCTCACGCCTGTAATCCCAGCACTTTGGGAGGCCGAGGTGGGCGGATCACAAGGTCAGGAGATCGAGACCACGGTGAAACCCCGTCTCTACTAAAAATACAAAAAATTAGCCGGGCGCGGTTGTGGGCGCCTGTAGTCCCAGCTACTCGGGAGGCTGAGGCAGGAGAATGGCGTGAACCCGGGAGGCGGAGCTTGCAGTGAGCCGAGATCGCGCCACTGCACTCTAGCCTGGGCGACAGAGCGAGACTCCGTCTCAAAAAAAAAAAAAAAAAAAAAAAAAAAAAAAAAAAAAATAATAGGGCTTGGAAGTAGTGACTGGACTATTTATATCACTTAAAGGAAAAAGGCATTTACTCTGGAACCCACCCAGAAAGCACACATTTCCTAGGCTTACAGAAGACCCTTCTCTACCTAGAATTGTAAGAACAAGGAACAATTCAAATCAGAAACTATTAATGCCCCTATGATTTGCTGCAAAATAAACTCTGAAACAATACTTTTTTTGAGACTTTCTCTCAAAAATAATAATAACAATAAGCTTCACAAGTGAGAAAATCCTAGACATCAATATGAATTTATACGGATACGCACATGAAGGAATATTGAACCCGATCATAAAAATAGCCGCCTTTTGGCCGGGAGTGGTGGCTCACACCTTAATCCCAGCACTTTGGGAGGCTGAGGTGGGCAGATCACCTGAGGTTGGAAGTTCGAGACCAGCCTGACCAACATGGAGAAACCCCGTCTCTACTAAAAGTACAAAATTAGTTGGGCGTGGTGACGCATACCTATAATCCCAGCTACTCGGGAGGCTGAGGCAGGAGAAGTGCTTGAACCTGGGAGGCCGAGATTGCAATGAGCAGAGATCGCGCCATTGCACTCCAGCCTGGGCAACAAGAGCGAAACTCCGTCCCCAAAAAAAAGAAAGCAAGCAAGCAATGAAACCCTTTAAATCTGATCTCCAGGATCAGGGAAGGCTTCAGAGAGGAGGCAGCCCAGATGTGGGTCTTGAAACAGGAAAAGAAATAGAAGAATCAGCCAGTGGAAGGACAGGTTGGGAAAACTCAAATTTCACCAATAAGAAAAAACATGTGCAAACATCCAGAGGCATGAATTTGCATGGACAGAAAAAAAAAAAAAAAGTCATGCTGTAGTAAGTAGGGTGCAAACATTTTTATTTATGTATTTATTTTTGAGACGGAATTTCACTCTTGTTGCCCAGGCTGGAGTGCAATGGCACAATCTCGGCTCACCACAACCTCCGCCTCCCAGGTTCAAGCAATTCTCCTGCCTCAGCCTCCTGAGTAACTGGGATTAGAGGCATGTGCCACCACGCCCGGCTAATCCAAAAATTTTATAAGCGCAAAACAGAGGAAAAGGTTGCATTATCATTGTGAAGTTAAAGAAAAATGGTTATTTTTTCAGTAGGGTCTGTGCTATCAGAAAAAGCACATAAAGTAAAGATAGTGAAATTCATTATGTACACAACAGAGGCTCACTGAAGTGAGAAAGTCCAAATGATCATGAGGCAGTCACTTCCCAGCTGCCCCACCTCCAACACTTTACTCCCATTTGAGAAGGGGAGTGGGGGCTTAGTAGAGAACTAATTATCAGCTGCAGTTATATCTGAAATTCCCATTATCGCAGACTTTTACCTTGCTGCTGAGTATGGTCCCTGGAGAAAAAGGGAGTGGAGACAAATTCAACTGAACAAGTAGCCACAGGTGATCATGAAGAGCTGTGTATGCCTTTCTTTCTTTCTTTTTTTTTTTTTTGAGACGGACTCTCACTCTGTCACCTAGGCTGGAGTGTGGAGTACAGTGGTGAAATCTTGGCTCATTGCAACCTCCACCTCCCAGGTTCAAGTGATTCTCCTGCCTCAGCCTCCCAAATAGCTGGGACTACAGGCATGTGCCACCAGGTCCGGCTAATTTTTGTGTTTTTAGTAGAGACGGGGTTTCACCATTTTGGCCAGGCTGGCCTCGAACTTCTGATCTCAGGCAATCTGCCCACCTCAGCCTTCCAAAGTGCTGGGATCCACCTTGCCCAGCCTGTGTGTGCCTTTCTGAGGAGTATGAATTTTACCTGAAGAGTGGTAGAGGTCAGGAGCGGTGGCTCACGCCTGTAATCCCAGTACTTTGGGAGGCCGAGGTGGGCGGATCACGAGGTCAGGTGATCAAGACCATCCTGGCTAACACGGTGAAACCCCGTCTCTACTAAAAATACAAAAAAAAATTAGCTGGGCGTGGTGGCAGGCGCCTGTAGTCCCAGCTACTTGGGAGGCTGAGGCAGGAGAATGGCTTGAATCCATGAGGCAGAGCTTGCAGTGAGCCGAGTTTGTGCCACTGCACTCCAGCCTGGGTGACCGAGCAAGACTCCGTCTCAAAACAACAACAACAAAAAAAAAACAGTGGTAGAAGGTTGTGGAATGATTTTCAGCAGGCCCACCTGCTGTAAAAGCTTTCCTGAGCCACCACCATGTGTGTGGTTATTTGCACTCATATCCCCTTAGATTCAATACTCTGACTTATATTTTTAATTGTTATTATCCATATATACAATATGCGCTCTTAGGCTGGGCACAGTGGTTCATGTCTATAATCCCAGCACTCTGGGAGACTGAGGCAGGAAAATCATTTGAGGCCAGGAGTTCAAGACCAGCCTGGCCAACATAGAAAGACCTTTTCTCGGTTGGGCGCGGTGGCTCACGCCTGTAATCCCAGCACTTGTGGAAGCTGAGGCAGGAGGATCACGAGGTCAGGAGATTGAGACCATCCTGGCTAACACGGTGAAACCCTGTCTCTACTAAAAATATAAAAAATTAGCTGGGCATGGTGGCAGGCATCTGTAGTCCCAGCTACTCGGGAGGCTGGGGCAGGAGAATGGCATGAACCCGGGAGGTGGAGCTTGCAGTGAGCCAAGATCGTGCCACTGCATTCCAGCCTGGGCAACAGAGTGAGACTCCAACTCAAAAAAAAAAAAAAAGACCTCTCCTCCACCAAAAAAATTTTAAAAATTAACCAGACAGGCCGGGCACAGTAGCTCACGCCTGTAATCCCAGCACTTTGGGAGGCTGAGGTGGGTGGATCATGAGGTCAGGAGTTCAAGACCAGCCTGGCCAACATGGTGAAACCCCATCTCTACTAAAAACCATAAAAATTAGCTGGGCGTGGTGGCACGCGCCTGTGTCCCAGCTACTTGGGAGGCTGAGGCAGAAGTATCGCTTGAACCTGGGAGGCGGAGGTTGCAGTGAGCCGCAATCGCGTCACTGCACTCCAGCCTGGGCGATAGGGCGAGACTCCGTCTTGAAAAAATAAATAAATAAATAAAATAAAAAAGTAAAAATAAAAAATTAACCAGACATAGGGTGCACCCCTGTCATCTTATTTACTCGGGAGGCTAAAGTAGGAGGATGATCGCTTGAGCCCAGGAGTTCCAGGCTGCAGTGAGCTATGATGTTGCCACTGCAACAATGCCTGGGAGACAGATGAGACTCTGTCTCTAAAACAAACAAATATGCACTCAAAATATATTTGTTGTTTGAAGGAAAGAAGCAAAGGGAAAGGAATCATTTGAATTCCTCTTATTTCATAGTTCAGTCAGTCAGAGTTGAGTTCAGCAGGTGGATGAACTGGTAAAGTTTTATAGAGGCAAAACAAAATTTTTTTTTTTTTTTTTTTTTTTTGTATTTTTAGTAGAGATGGGGTTTCACCATGTTGGCCAGGCTGGTCTTGAACTCCTGAGCTCAAGCGATCCGCCTGCTTCTGCCTCCCAAAGTGCTGGGATTACAAGCATGAGCCACCACGCCCAAAACAAAATTCTTTTTTGGAGGGGACGGATTCTGGCTCTGTCACCAGGCTGGAGTGCAGTGGCGCGATCTCTGCTCACTGCAACCTCCAACTCCCTAGTTCAAGCGATTCTCCTGCCTTAGCCTCCTGAGTAGCTGGGATTACAGGCATGCACCACCACGCCTGGCTAATTTTTGTATTTTTGGTAGAGATGGGGTTTCACCATGTTGGCCCGGATGGTCTCAATCTCCTGACCTTGAGATCTGCCTGCCTTGGCCTCCCAAAGTGCTGGGATTACATGTGTGAGCCACCGAACCTGGTGACAAAACAAAATTCTTAATGGGTTTATAAATGTGAATGTGACTTATACAACCATATTTATTCAAATGAAACCTTTACTTTCCTATCTGCTTAATTCTATTGAACTCAAAAGTACCTAGGACTATGGGGGACACAAAGCCAGTGGGAATGCTAAAATTTATAAATATAATATTAATTGGCTGGGCATGGTGGCTCACGCCTGTAATCCTAGCACTTTGATAGGCCAAGGCAGGTGGCTCACTTGAGATTAGGAGTTCAAAACCAGCCTGGGCAACATGGTGAAACCCCGTCTCTACTAAAAATACAAAAAAATTAGCTGGGCGTGGTGGCGGGCGCTTGTAATCCTAGCTACTAGAGAGGCTGAGGTAGGAGAATTGCTTGAACCCAGGAAGCAGAGATTGCAGTGAGCCGAGAATGCACCACTGCACTCCAGCTTGGGCAACACAGCAAGACTCAGTCTCAAAAAATAATAATAATAAAATAAAATAAGGTTAATCATGGATAGATTAAGTTACCAAGTTAAAGTGTTTTGTAAAATAGGGGAAAGTGATAAGATTCATTAGTAGAGCTAATTCCTCTGTCAATATCCTAGTCAAAGCCCTTAAACCTACAAATCTCCCTACATTCTCTAAGGGTGGGTGCCTAGATTCTACAGAAACCAAACCAGATTGTGAAAAGACCCCATTATCTAGACCAGTGCTTCTCAAAATGTGGCCCTTGCACCAGCAAAGATGGAAATGAAAATTCACAGGCCCTACCCCAACAAGCCAATAGAATCAGAAAGTCAGGAGTTGGAGCGCAGCATCCTGAATGTTAAAAAGCCCTCTGATGCTGGATGCTCAAGTTTAAGCATTGTTCCCATGCCGGATGCGGTGGCTCATGCCTGTAATCCCAGCACTTTGGGAGGCTGAGGTGGGTTCTAGACCAGCCTGAACAACATGGTGAAATCCCGTCTCTATAAAAATACAAAAATTAACCAGGCATGCTGGCTTGTGCCTGTAATCCCAGCCACTCAGGAGGCTGAGGCAGGAGAATCGCTTGAACCCGGAAAGTGGAGGTTGCAGTGAGCCGAGATCATGCCACTCCACTACAGCCTGGGCGACAGAGTAAGACTCTGACCCAAAACAAACACAAAACAAAACAAAACAAAGTTCCAGGTTACTCTGTTGCCCAGGCTGGAGTCTGGAGTGCAGTGGCGCGATCTCAGCTCACTGCAACCACCGTCTCCTGGGTTCAAGCGATTCTCCTGCCTCAGCTTCCCGAGTAGCTGGGATTACAGACAGGAGCCACCATGCCCAGCTAATTTTTGTATTTTTAATAGAGATGGGTTTTCACCACGTTAGTCAGGCTGGTCTCAAACTCTTGACCTTGTGATCCACCCGCCTCGGCCTCCCAAAGTGCTGGGATTAAAGGCATGAGCCACCGAGCCCGGCCCCCGGTTACTCTTATCTCTTAAGGCCCTCTGCAAGGAAGAGTAGAGTGGAGATGGGGACTACGGAACCTATTCCCATCTCTTTGGGGATCTATATTGTCTATTGGTTTGTTTTGCCATTACCCTAATACGGATGGAACGTAAGGCCCATTAGACAAAACATGAACCAGACCTGTTCCATGGAACTGTGAAGTCAGTTTTCCTTGGCTTTGCTTTTGGTCATTAAAAAAAAAAAAAAAAAAATTATTGCTTCATGAGACACACTGGTCTCTGAACTTTTCCCTTTTCTAGTAAAAGTACAAATTCCAGCTGGAGCTCTTGACCAACAACATCTTTCTACAGAAGTTGCTGTCTTCGATGCTTTGCTGAGTTCCAGAGATAAGATAAATAATTTACCAAATGTAGGTTTCTGATTACTCACTCTATTAGCATTTAGAGCAGAGAGCTCTGGCCCCTGGGGAGTTTGATTCGTTCAGATGCAGCCCATCTGCTTTTGTTTTTTTTGTGGGGAGTTTTTTGGGGGTGGGGTTGCCTGGAAAAGCCAGGGAGCTCCCAGCATCCCACACATACTTTAGGGATGAACTGCCTAAATCTTATGGGTTTTACTGGAAATTCTGGGGAATGCTATTTTCTTATTATTTAAAAAATACACAGCTGCTAAGGCTCATTTTCCTTTCCTCTCCTCTCTCTCTCTCTCTCTTTTTTTTTTTTTTGAGACGGAGTCATGCTCTGTAGCTCCGGCTGGAGTGCAGTGGCGAGATCTGGGCTCACTGCAACCTCCGCCTCCCAGGTTCAAGCAGTTCTCCTGCCTCAGCCTCCTGAGTAGCTGGGACTACCGGCGCCCGCCACCAAGCCCAGCTAATTTTTTGTATTTTTAGTAGAGACAGGGTTTCACCTTGTTAGCCAGGATGGTCTCGAACTCCTGACCTTGTGATCCGCCCCGCTCGGCCTCCCAAATTACTGGGATTACAGGCGTGAGACACCGCGCCCCGTCCTCCTTTTTTTCTTTTCTTTTCTTTTTTTTTTTTGAGAAGGCGTCTCGCTTTGTCGCCAGGCCGGAGTGCAGAGGCGCGATCTCGGCTCACTGCAACCTCCGCCTCCCAGGTTCAAGCGATTCTGCTGCCTCAGCTTCCTGAGTAGCTGGGACTACAGGCGCCCGCAACCACGCCCAGCTAACTTTTTTTTTTCTTTTCTTTTCTTTTTTTTTTTGAGAACGAGTCTCGCTTTGTCGCCCAGGCTGGAGTGCGGTGGCGCCATCTCGGCTCACTGCAACCTCCGCTTCCCACGTTCACGCCATTCTCCTGCCTTAGCCTCCCGAGGTAGCTGGGACTACAGGCACCCACCACCACGCCCGGATAATTTTTTATATTTTTAGCAGAGACGGGGTTTCACCGTGTTAGCCAGGGTGGTCTCCATCTCCTGAACTCGTGATCCACCCGCGTCGGCCTTCCAAAGTGCGGGGATTACAGGCGTGAGCCACCGCGCCCGGCCTATTTTTTGTATTTTTAGTAGAGACAGGGTTTCACCTTGTTAACCAGGATGGTCTCAAACTCCTAACCTCATGATCTGCCCCCCTCAGCCTCCCAAAGTGCTGGGATTACAGGGGTGTGCCACTACGCTCGGCCCTCTCTCTCTTTTTCTTTTTAAAAGATGAGCAAGGCCGGGCGCGGTGGCTCACGCCTGTAATCCCTGCACTTTGGGAGGCCGAGATGGGCGGATCACGAGGTCAGGAGATCGAGACCATCCTGGCTAACACGGTGAAACCCCGTCTCTACTAAAATACAAAAAAAAAAAAATTAGCCGGGCGCGGTGGCGGGCGCCTGTAGTCCCAGCTACTCGGGAGGCTGAGGCAGGAGAATGTCGCGAACCCGGGAAGCGGAGCTTGCAGTTGAGCCGAGATGGTGCCACTGCACTCCAGCCTGGGCGACAGAGTGAAGACTCCGCCTCAAAAAAAAAAAAAAAAAAAAAAAAAAAGATGAGCAAAAACAAAACCCCACAATTTATTTTCAGAGTGTACAAAATAAGATATCTGAAAGGGTATTTTCAATCTTGTGCAATTTATCCTAAATTCATGCTGCAGGTTACAAGAGTAATTTCAGGGAATTTTATAGAAAAGATTAACTAGAGTTTCTCCTAAATCAAGTGGCACTGTTTTGGGGGGAATGAAACAGTCTATTATATGAATGCATCTTCATTCATGTAATTTCTGAAGTATAGTTGCAATATCGGTAGTGACAGATAGGTGTTAGAAAAGGTTTGTATCGGTAGTTATTCCACAGGCTCTTTATGGCAAATATACGTCGTCATTATTTTACACCAGTCTTAAAAGTAAACTGGGTTAACAGAAGAAATCACAGCAAAAACCAGCAGATTCTGTGGATGGTCCATTCATTGCAAATATAGAGAGGAAAAAGTTTTGATACACCCAAGAAGCCACGTGTTTTACACATATTAAACGCTCTTCTAATTCCTTCAGGATAATCTGATCAACGACTTACTTTATTCCTTTTTTAAATAAATATTAAACTATGTGCCTGGATGATAGAACGTAGTGATGAGTGGGTCTTATTTTGGTGATCCTTAAGGAATAGAAATTCCATGTAGTCTCCCATGTAGGAGTTTTGTATTTTCATGAACTTAGTATTTTTTTTTTTTCTTTTGAGAGGGAGTCTCGCTCTGTCTCCCAGGCTGGAGTACAGTGGTGCTATCTCGGCTCACTGCAATCTCCACCTCCTAGGTTCAAACAATTCTCCTGTCTCAGCCTCCCGAGTAGCTGGGATTACAGGCACGTGCTACCACGCCCGGCTAATATTTGTATTTTTAGTAGAGGCAGGGTTTCACCATCCTGGTCAGGCTGGTCTTGAACTCCTGACCTCATGATCCACCCACCTCGCCCTCCCAAAGTGCTGGGATTACAGGCATGAGCCACCGCACCTGGCCTTCATGAACTTTCTTAATGCTAAGCCAGGATTGTACATGCTACTTCCTATGGCGAGCACCCTGTGAATAAGTAAAATAATAACATCTCACCACAAACCTGGGTATTGTTTTTCTGTCAGTGATTTAGTAGAAAGTTGATTGTCTCCCAATATCAAGTCACATGAAAAGTCTCTTGTGTGGAAGTTGAGAGTTGTGGGTTGGTTTGGGGCATGGCCCTAGCTGAGTAGTTAGCTCCCATACAAAACAATGATGTTAGAACAGAGAATACCACTAAAAGGGTGAGAAAGGTAAAGTAAGGACACAAAAGGAATTCCTTGTGCCTCACAGCTCTGGGTCTAAAGCAATTAAAGAGTGAAAGGTGTAAAAATGCTACTTGCTACCTATTTTGTGTTTCTCTGGGAGATTAACCTACTTTCTTGGCTCATTTTCTTCTTCCTACATCAGCTGGTATAAAAGCTGTGGTAGCTGGCAGCCTCAGATGACTCCATCAGCGTCTGTTATCTCAGTTTTGGGCCTCTCAGGGACACACAATGTAATTTACGTCTTATTTCTTTTGCTTCCTCCCCACAGCAGGTAAAAACTCTGCCCCGAGCTTAGACACATTCTCCCCTGTCATAAGAATCTGCTCAACCAAGGACAGTGAGTTAACAGTGGGTGCGCGCACTCTTTCTTCTCTCTTGTCTTCTGACAGATCCAAGAGGCTGGAGTAGTAAAGCTGAGAAAAGCAGCATCTAAGTACACACACACACTCAGAAGGAGAGCTCAGACCCAGCCACTTGCTCTCTACTTCTGCTTCCCGTATGCTGCATTTTAGAAGGTTTCATATTGCTCCTGCAACATTTTTTTTTTTTTTTTGGTTAGTTGGATGGCTGAATGAAACACAACCTTCCCTGCAGACATCAAAGCATGTCTCCAGCATAGCAAACCCTCCATCCAGCCTTTCGTCTCTCCGGCTACATTCCAATTTAACCGGGGCTGCCTTGCATGATAATCAGGCCTAATTACCACTTTATCCCTTGATTGTTGTGCTGAGTTTTGGAACTGCAGAGTTCTTTTCTCAGCTTCGGTTCTGCCTTCTCTTACCCTCCCTCCTATTATTTAGCATACCCAGGACTGAGATTTAGCCATTCTAATTAGCAAATAGGTGAAAAGGGCTGGACTGTGCCTTTGGAATATCAGGGCTCTGTCCACTTAGTAAACTTGAATTCCTTTCACAACTGTGGGAAGACCTTGCCATAGACAGGATATTCTGAATACCACAGGAGCTTTAAGAGATTTATTACTAGGTTAAAGAGTAAAACAAAGGCCCTGAGATGATATCCTCATTCCCCAGAGGTATTTTCCTACCTTCTCTCTTACCACACACACAGGCACAAGATCTTTTACAACATGCTGAAACCAGGAAGGAAGGGGGTGTAAACTGGGGCTTTTGGAATCTTTTTTCTAATTCTTTCACTTGCTACAATGCATTTGAATGCCTTCGTTTCCCTAACTGTAGAAAGAATCACAGCCAGATAATTGAAAAATCAGAACACAACTAATCCCATCTACCTGCAGTTTAAACCATCCAGGTAGATGATAATTTATGTTTTACTTTAAAGTTTGTTTTCCTTCCTTTTTTTTTTTTTTTTTTGAGATGGAGTTTTGCTCTTGTTGCCCAGGCTGGAGTGCACTGGCGCAATCTCGGCTCACTGCAACCTCCACCTTCCGGGTTCAAGCAATTCTGCCCCAGCCTCCCAAGTAGCTGGGATTACAGGCGCCTGCCACCATGCCCAGCTAATTTTTTGTATTTTTAGTAGAGACGGGGTTTCTCCATGTTGACCAGGCTGGTCTTGAACTCCTGGCCTCAAGTGATCTTCCTGCCTCGCCTTCCCAAAATTCTGGGATTACAGGCATAAGCCACCATGACTGGCCTAAAATTATTTTTAATTTGTTATTTTTATTACAAATTTATTGAGTACCACGTGCCAGGCACAGTGTTAGATACTGGGGATTTTAAGATAATAGGATATAATTCTTGCCCTAGTGAGAACACACTGAGCAGTAAAGGTAGGTGAAGGGAACCTGGAAGGTCTGGAGGGTCTAGATATGAGTTTTTAAAAAATGTGATCTGAGGGAAACAAAATTGGCCTTGAGGTGACTGATAATTGTTGAAGCTGGGGATTGAAATATGATTAATATTATCATTTTGTCTATTTTTTCCATGTTTGAAATTTTGCATAACAGAAAAGTTAAGAACAAAAACCAGGCCGGGCGGGGTGGCTCAAGCCTGTAATCCCAGCACTTTGGGAGGCCGAGACGGGCGGATCACGAGGTCAGGAGATCGATAGACGATCCCGGCTAACACGGTGAAACCCCGTCTCTACTAAAAAATACAAAAAAAATAGCCGGGCGAGGTGGCGGGCGCCTGTAGTCCCAGCTACTCGGGAGGCTGAGGCAGGAGAATGGCGTAAACCCGGGAGGCGGAGCTTGCAGTGAGCTGAGATCCGGCCACTGCACTCCAGCCTGGGTGACAGAGCAAGACTCCGTCTCAAAAAAAAAAAAAAAAAAAAAAAAGAAGAACAAAAACCATGTAATCTGGCGCCATAATCTGTAGAACTGCGTGGAAGAGACTGATTGAAACACAGATTCTCTGGCCCCACCACAGTCCTAGTCAGTTTCTTGATGGGGTTCAGGAATCTGCATTGTAAATAAGGTCTTCATATGAGTCCTATGCCTACTAAAATTTGAGTTCCTTGGCAGAGGAGACAGTACATTCCAAGACTGGAGACAGAAGAAAGAAGGAAAACTATTTTTTTTGGGGGGACAGAGTCTCACACTATTGCCGGGGCTGGAGTGCAATAGCATAATCTCGGCTCACTGCAAGCTCCGCCTCATGGGTTCAGGCGATTCTCCTGCCTCAGCCTCCCGGGTAGCTGGGATTACAGGTGCCCGCCACCATGCCTGGCTTATTTTTTGTTTTTTTTTGTTTGTTTGTTTGTTTGTTTTGAGACGGAGTCTCGCTCTGTCGCCCAGGCTGGAGTGCAGTGGCCGGATCTCAGCTCACTGCAAGCTCCGCCTCCCGGGTTCACGCCATTCTCCTGCCTCAGCCTCCCGAGTAGCTGGGACTACAGGCACCCGCCACCTCGCCCGGCTAGTTTTTTGTATTTTTTAGTAGAGACGGGGTTTCACCGTGTTAGCCAGGATGGTCTCGATCTCCTGACCTCGTGATCCGCCCGTCTCGGCCTCCCAAAGTGCTGGGATTACAGGCTTGAGCCACCGCGCCCGGCCTATTTTTTGTATTTTTTAGTAGAGACGGAGTTTCGCTATGTTGGCCAGGCTGGTCTTCAACTCCTGACCCTGTGATCTGCCCACCTCGGCCTCCCAAAGTTCTGGGATTATAGGCGTGAGCCACTGTGGCCGGCCGGAAAACTATTTATCAGAGAAGAAAAACTCCCTTGGAAATCACTTAATGAGATCAGACAATTTCAGTACTACGTAGAGGACCTTTGGAGAGCCTGAGTCTAGGCCAAGTCATTTTAAATTGTAATGTGCACTGGAATCACCTGGGGAGCTTGTGAAAATGCAGCAGGTTAGAGTGAGGACTGACAGCCTGCATTTCTAGTTATCTCCCTAGCTAGCCGCTGTTGCACTGCTGCTGGTCTAGGGATTGCACTTTGATTAGCAAGGGTTGGGGTAACCTCAGTATTTTACAGATAAGAAACTGAGGCCTAGAGAGACAAATACTTGCTCTGTTGTTGCAGGCATTGATTCTATCATTTTGTGCTATCTCCTAAGGATGCTGAGCCTTGGTGGGAGCCTATTACCAGTTGGATGTCATGAGCAGGCGGCACTTAACATAAAGATTGCAAACGCGGGGCAGTCTTGGAGCTGAGCTGCAGTACAGATTTCTTCTAAGCACCTTGGGAATGGTCCAAGGAGTTGCAATGTGGCTGTTCTGCCACAGTCTGTTATTTCTTATCACTGTTACTGCATCTTCCAGGTCTGGTCTCTTGAATTCTATGAGAGTTCTTGGGCAATCATTAGACCTATTGAATGCATAACCCTATGCACTAACATGTGCCCAGATTTATCATATATATATATATGATAAATATATATATATTCTTCTTGTTGTTAAATGCTGTTGCATTGAGCAAGTTTTGCAACTGTATGCTGAGTTGCAAAGACAATATGGGTAGTAATCTATTAAATGTACTTCCTAATATTGGGATAGGACTGAACTCCTTGATACAGGAAATTCCATGTCACACAAAGCTAGTAAGCTCAGGAAACTGATTATCCCAGGTGGGTACAGATTCAAAACTGCTTTCTCACCCTCCTTGAAGGATAGATAAGATAGTTAAGCATCCTTAAGGAAAAAGGACGCTTGGGGGGTACTTCCTAACCTTTGAGGAAGAGGTTGAGGTTGACTCAAAGAAGCTGTCCCTGTCCTGTTTCCTCGTCAGTGACAGAACTCGAGACAGGAGGACCAAAGAATTGCCCGGGGGGCATGTTTCATGATCACCAATTTCCAGGTAGTGAAGGCTCAAGACATTTCTTAACAAAAAACATTACCAGAACCTCCACCCCTCACCCATACTCCCCCACACATTGTCTGCCTATCTTGAAGCATCTCTTACTCTGGTCTTGAAACAATTTCTGTTGAAATGACTCTGAGTTAGAACACCCTGTGATCTTTCCTAAAGACCTGAGCATGTCTCCTTGACATGCATCGCATTTACGTTTATATCTTTTCCCCTTGATCCAATGACTCATTTTCCCTGAGCCCTTTCATCTAAAAATGCTAAAGAGGGGACAAATGATTGGTAAGCGAATCTCCTGGCCACTGCAGTCCCAATCAGAATGAGGTTTGAAAGGTTTTCTTAGGCTCAGAGTCCAGGGAAAAGTTAACTTTTGGTTCTCGGCATGTGGACTTAGGTTTCTGTACTGGTGAGGAGTAAGGATGAGGAATGAGCAAACTCCCTGGGAGGTGGGGGGTGGGGAGGGGATGGGGCCTCCCTGGAGCCTCGGGCCATTAGTAATCTGCTTTGTGAATGGAGTTAAAGGAGGAGGGGGCTGCACATACTTGGAATTCTTTCATCTGGGTGGGCTCCTTCTCTCCAAACTTTCAGGATGTGGGAAATATAAGATGAAAGAAGCTGCATTTCCAGCCTATCAGGTTACAGCGTGGAAAATGGAGAGGGAAAGAAGTAGGGGGTGGAGAGGGAGGCGGGAGAAGGCCTCCCCAAGAGGGGCCAGGGAAACCCAGTTTGAGAACTAGCTGGGGAGAGTGAGAAAGAGTGCTGGGGCGGTCAGATCACGTTTCACATCACATCAGAGCTGTGGAATTTCCTCTCTTCTAAGGGGAGCCCTGTGAAGATGAAGTTGGTTTAAGGTTAGTCGGTGATGAATAGCCCAAAGGCGACCGATGGAGGGTGTTACTAAGTGACTGGTGTTTACAAGCAAAACTTTCGTGGTGGGGTTGGGAGGTGGGAGAGGGAGCCATCTTCAGTTTGAGTTGTTCACCAAATTCTGTGACCCGAGAATGGAGTCCATGTATGGATTTTATTTGTGTCTGACCTCTGTGGTATGCAGAGTCCTGAACACCCGGGCTGAGAAGGGGAGCAAAAGAAATGGGAAGGTAATTAGAAAAGGCGGGAGAACCTCCAGCGTGGGTAAGGGATCTAGGGCCCTCTGGGCACAATCAGAGTTTCTGCTTTGTGTCTCTGGCGTCCCTGGGGCGGTCCTGGCAGGATCTGTTTCTGTTCTACTTAATCCACGTGCTCCACACCACTCAATTGTCACTGCCTGGCTCTCCGAGGACCTTACCTCCCCAGAGATGAGTTTATTTTTTAAGAGTACCCAGGCGGCTGTCCCTCCTTATTTTCTGTTATGAGAAAGAAAGCTCCACCCTGGGTGTGAAACAGAAGTGTGAAACTTCTGCGAGGCTGGGTAAGTGGTTCCTGAGGCCAGGTACACCCTCCTTAGGGAAGAACAAAAACAGTGGAAGACCACTGGGGTCAAGTTTGGACCTAGAATGAAATAAAGAACAGCGGGAGGGAAAATGGAACCAGCAACTGGGCTAGCGGTGGTGTGTCTGCAGAAGAAGAATGTTTATTAAACCCTGATTACCAACCACAATCGGGCAATGTATTGTTCTAATATTACGACGAATAGAAAGTTATTAGACGGCATATAAATCATCACATGACAAAAATATTGCTTGTTTTGAAAAAATTAGAATACAATAAAATACACTTGTCACAAACCATACCAAGCTTCATTTCATCTTTTTTCTCCTGTTTCAGAAAGCTGTTTAGGATTTTGCAGCATATCAGGGTCATCATTTTCAAACATCTATTAGTGCCATATTGTAGTCGCGTGAGAGGTTCAGTTAATAAAGATTTCTGGTTGATAGATGGCTAGAGCAAACAGACTTTTGCACTATCTTCTCTGAATTGCTACTGAGTTATTACAATACATTGAGTCCATATTTTATCACTTTACAAACCATACACTCACATTTTCCCCTCCTCCCTCCCTTTCCAAACACTACCACCTCCAACAGTTTTGAGAAAAATAAATAGAATATTTCCTCCTCTTTGCATTAACTCCTCACAGCTCCCTTTCCAACACGAGCTGTAGCCTTGAACCTTGCTGGACTCAGCTCCATTGCCTAATCCTTGCTGGTTTTGACACCCATAGTCATTTTCTAAGACTGGCTTTTTTTTCTTTTCTTTTCTTTTTTTGCCAGACCTGTTAAATTTGGGATAGGTACTATCTTTGAACTGGTCCTTCTGGATTTCTCAGCGGTTTCCTAAGAACAGGTAAGGGTAGTAACTTAAGTGGTATTTCCTGTGTGCCCAAGTGAAATAAGTCAACAGCATGTTTTTCTAAGTTGAAATGAAAATTAATATATATTTTTAAAATTTTGAGATAGAGTTTTGCTCTGTCACTCAGGCTAGAGTGCAGTGGTGAGATTACGGGTCACCTTGACCTTCCAGGCTCAAGCGATCCTCCCACCTCAGCCTCCTGAGTGGCTGGTACTACAGGTGTGCACCACCACGCCATTTTTTTTGCGGGGGTGGGGGTTATTTTTTGTAGAGACAAGGTTTTGCCATGTTACCCAGGCTGGTCTTGAAGTCCTAGATTCAAGTGATCCACTTGCCTTGGCCTCCCAAGGTGCTGGGATTACAGGTGTGAGCCATTGCACGCAGTGGAAAATTATTATTTTTTTTGAGACGGAGTCTCACTTTGTTGCCAGTCTGGAGTACAGTGGCACGATCTCGACTCACTGCAACCTCCAGCTCCCTGGTTCAAGTGATTCTCCTGCCTCAGCCTCCCGAGTAGCTGGGATTATTCGCATTTACCATCACGCCCAGCTAATTTTTGTATTTTTAGTAGAGACAGAGTTTCACCATGTTGGCCAGGATGGTCTCGATCGCCTGACCTCATGATCCGCCTGCCTCAGTCTCCCAAAGTGCTAGGATTACAGGCGTGAGCCACCGCGCCTGGCTGGGAAAATTAATTTTTGAAAGTCCTGTAGTCAGCCTAGTCCACCGTAGCCTGCTGTTGACCTTAGTATTGGAAGAGCTAAGGACTCAAATGTTAAAATTAGAACTGACTTTCAGGACTGGCCTTACCTACCAGCTGGGCACCTTATTTTTATATAACGAACACTTATACAACATATACTAGGTACCAAGCACTGTTCTAAGCATTTTAGAAATATTTGCTTAGCGAATACTCATAGTGGTGTTGTTGTAATACAATACTATTATGAAGTATGTTGTTATTATCCTCATTTTACAGAAGAAGAATCTGAGATGTAAAGGAATTTGCCAGCCTATGAACCTGAGTTTCAGCTCACTGCCCTAGCATATCCCCCATTGGCTGGAGGGATATAGCCCTATTTCCACATCTACCCGCATGTAACTTTGAACAGATCACTTGGCATTGCTAGGAGGCATATGAGGGGTAAGAAACAGTAGGCGGCAGGGGAGACAGGGCCTTTACACACACATGAAAAAGCAAAGCGCATGTACTTGGTACACTTACAGAGAGCCAGAGGAACGGGAGATTTCTTGGGCTGTTCCTCCCACCCCCATCCCTGTATAGAGCAGCATGTTTGGGTTACTTCAATACCTTCTTATAATTCAATCCACAGCCTCGGCCTTGTACCATTTCCGTTTCCTTGAACTGCATCTAGACATGATTCTAGTCCCCACCAGCTTCTGACCTCATTACTCATTCTGTTTACAGCTTGGCCTCACCCTTCAGACTGCCCTGATTTCCCAGATAGGAATTTGGCTGCCCTCACTGACTAGGATTCAGATGTTTGCCCCAGCCACATTGCACCAGGCCCTCCTGTGTCCACACCCCTCCGCTCAGGCTGGCACCCTGGGGCCCTCGCCTCCTTCCCTCACTGAAACCGCTGTCAAGGATCGGACAGGGCTCTATAAAATACATCCTACCACAGAGAGTTTGGGCAGGATTATGGAGGATCTTGAAGGAAACTTGGGAAACTCTTGAAGCATTTGGAGTTGGGTGATAACGTGATGAAGGGGGATAGATTAGAGGGAGGTGAGGCTGGAGGCAGGGGCCTCCATCAATGAGCTATTGCAGTGACACAAGTGACCCAAGGAAGGGCTGAGGGGGCTGCCCTGTGGAAACGGAAGCAAAGCATGAATGGGAGACAGAAGATGAGTCTCACAACACCTGGTCATTGCCTGAATTTGAGAGGAATGGGGTGAGGAGAGTCGCACACCGTGATTCTCCAAGGTTCCCATATATGAAGCATCTGGGAAACTGATGTCTCAAGGACAGGACCAGGGTGCTTGTGAGGCAGTGGAAGAGCCTGGCCTTGTGCCTGGCAATCAGGAATAGGCTCAACAAGTGTTTACAGAAGGAGGTATATTTATATCAAACCTCTAGATCTTGTCATTAAAATGTTAATGCCTGGCTGGGCACTATGGCTCACGCCTGTAATCCCAACACTTTGGGAGGCCGAGACAGGACGATTGCTTGAGCTGGGCAAGGTTGAGGCTGCAGTGAGCCAGGATCCTGCCACTGCACTCCAGCCTGGGTGACAGAGTGAGGCCTGTCTCAAAAAAATAAAAATAAATAACATGACTTTTTTGGGTTTTGGTGTTTTTTGAGACAGGATATGGCTCTGCCATCCAGGCAGGAGTACAGTAGCACAATCTCAGCTCACTGTAGCCTCAACTTCCTAGGGTCAAGCCATGTTCTCTCCTCAGATTCAGTAGCTGGGACTATAGGTGCGCCACACCATGCCTGGCTAATTTTTCTATTTTTGTAGAGACAGGGTTTTACCATGTTGGCCAGGCAGGTCTCGAACTCCTGAACTCAAGCCATCTGCCTGCCTTGGCCTCCCAAAGTGCTGGGATTACAGGCATGAGCCACCACGCCCAGCCCCACAAAAATAAATAAAATAAAATAAAATATTAATGTCCCATGGAAGGAAAAAAACAAGAACCACAGTGAGCCTTGTACACCTTCGTCTTAAGAGAAAGAAAACCCGGGGGGAAATCCAAGAATGAGGTTTGGGAGGCCCGCCTCAGCCTCCCAAAGTGCTGGGATTACAGGCATGAGCCACCGTGCCCGGCCTCCATCTACCTTTTTCTTTTCACCTCTCTTATCTCCTTAGCAATTTAGGTCAGAACAGGAAACTGTCCCCCAAAGAGAGAAAAACTCTTAAAAGTAATTGAAAAAAATGTTTTTGTGTTCATGTTTGACCATGCCTATATATATTTTTTGATACAGAGTTGTGTTTTTTTTCAGATGGAGTCTTGCTCTGTCGCCCAGGCTGTAGTGCAGTGGCGTGATCTTGGCTCACTGCAACCTCCACCTCCGGGGTTCAGGTGATTCTCCTGCCTCAGCCTCCCGAGTAGCTGGGATTACAGGCTCCCGCCACCACGCCTGGCTACTTTTTGTATTTTTAGTAGAGGCGGGGTTTCACCATGTTGGTCAGGCTGGTCTCAAACTCCTGACCTCATGATCCACTCATCCAGCCTCCCAAAGTGCTGGGACTACAGGCGTGAGCCACCTCGCCTGGCCGACGTGTACCTTTTTATTTTCACCTGTCTTATCTCCCCAGCAATTTAGGCAAGAATAGGAAAGATTTGTCACCCAGAGAAAGCAAAACTCTAAAAGTAATTGAAAAAAAAAATGTTTTTGTGTTCATGTTTGACCATGCATATATTTGGTTTTTTTTGTTTTGTTTTGTTTTGGTTTTTTTGATACAGAGTCTTGCTCTGTTGCCCTGGCTGGAGTGCAATGACGTGATCTTGGCTCACGGCAACCTCCACCTCCTGGGTTCAAGTGATTCTCCTGCCTCAGCCTCCCAAGTAGCTGGGATTACAAGTATTGCCACCACACCTGGCTAATTTTTTTTTTTTTTTTTTTTGAGACGGAGTTTCGCTCTTGTTGCCCAAGCTGGAGTGCAATGGCTCTATCTCGGCTCACTGCAACCTCCGCCTCCCAGGTTCAAGCGATTCTCCCACCTCAACCTCCCAAGTAACTGGGATTACTGGCACCCGCCATCATGCCCAGCTAATTTTTTTTCTATTTTTGTAGAGACGGGATTTCGCCATGTTGGCTAGGCTGGTCTTGAAGTCCTGACCTCAGGTGATCCACCCGCCTTGGCCTCCCAAAGTGCTGGGATTACAGGCGTGAGCTACCGCATCTGACTGCTTTAAGGTGATTTATAATCGATATGTTGGGCCTTCCCTACAGATTAAGTTCCCTGCCCCCACACTGCCCCAAGACAGAGTCTTGCTCTGTCACCCAGGCTCAGGCTGGAGTGCAGTGGTGCGATCTCAGTTCACTGCAACCTCCACCTCCCAGGTTCAAGCAATTATCCTGCCTCAGCCTCCTGAGTAGCTGGGATACAGGCGCCCACCACCACGCCTGGCTAATTTTTGTACTTTTAGTAGAGTCAGGGTTTCACCATGTTGGCCAGGCTGGTCTCTAACTCCTGACCTCATGATCTGCCCACCTCGGCCTCCCAAAGTGTTGGGATTACAGGCATGGGCCACAGCGCCCAGCCCAAATCAAGTTTTGATCGATGGGAGATAATAGTCCCAGCAGCCACCATGTATTTTTCCACTGGTAGGTGCTGTGTTGATGGCCTTGTATTCATTCTCATTGAGTCCTCTCAGTAACTGTTACATATGCCTATCCCCGTTGGACAGATGAGGAAATTAAGACTCAGGGATTAAGTGACTTGCCCAGCAGTAGCTGCATGTTGATTCCCTTTATTTTATTTTATTTTATTTTTTTGTCTTGCCTGATTCCAAGCTGACATTTATTGAGCACTTACTACCTGCCAGGTTCTGTACCAGTGCTTCACAATGGGTCCTTAGGACCACACTATGTGAGATAACTATTCTTATTATCCTCATTTTTCAGGTCAAGAAGCAGGCTCAGAGAGGCCTAACTTGCAAATATCACACTACTAGAAAGTGGCAGAAACAGGTTGTGACCCCAGGCAGTGGGATTCCCAGCTTTTGACCACTGCATTTAGTCGTTAAAAACCCAGGACAGCCTCTCTATAATTTAGTGTTACTCCTGAAGTGATCCCAGGGAAGGACCCTCAGGACATGTGAGATCGAGACTCCAGGGTTTGCCCTGACTGTCTACAGAAGGGAGAGCTGGGGAGGATAGGGCTGGGATTCTGAATTGGTTAATATCTGCACAGAGGGCAGAAGCAGCTAAGCCGTGTTCGGACTGCTCTGTGCGTGCCCTGGAAATGCAAGCAGCCCTCAGCTTCTGTGGCTGGCCTGGATGGCTGGCAGCAAGCCTGCAGGAGGGAAGCCCCGTCTCAGGGAGGGGCAGCCAGACCCTCGGGCAGTGGCTTCCCCCTCGCTGACCTTTAGCTGGAGCTGATGAATTGGCAGCAACTGCATGACATCAGGGAGACATTTTCTTCTTTGTGAGCTCAGAGCTTCCATTTAAAAATTCCTCAGTCACAAGACCGAGGCTGCAGCAGCCCGGGCAGCACTTGTGGTGGCAGCAGGTGATGTGCACTTGCTCCAAGTCCTCCAGAAGTCTGCGTAATCCCCGGGATTCCGGGCGGCCGCTGGGATGGCCATGTAAGGTGTGGTTGTTGGCCTTATTTATCCCTGTGGCGCTGCCAGCTCTTAGAAGCCCTGCAGGGAAGGGATCATGGGGGGGTGGGGCAGGTCCCATCAGCTGGCGCCTGGGAGTCACCAGCTTCCTCCAGCAGTTTCCTCTGCCTGGCCCCTCTCTCCCTTCTTGTCTTTACCCCTGGTGAAAACCAGCACTCAGTTTAAAATTAAGTGAGCTCAAAAGTTATCCAAACATGTTTGTCTTGACTTTTGTATGTGGGGCAGGTGGAGGGAAGAGAGGCTGCAGTGAGTCAAGATTGTGTCACTGGACTCCAGCCCGGGTGACAGAGCAAGACTCCATCACACACACGCGCGCGCGCGCACACACACACACACACTTTTCCCTAAACTTGACGGTGGCAGAAGGAACCATTATTTTATTACAGCAAAAGGCAGAGTTGAAAGGGAAATTAGATCTCTAAATACTCCAAGCTCCTCATTTTACACAGGAGGAAACTTCCAGCTCAGAGAAGGGAAGTGACTTGCCCAAGGTCTCACCACAAGTTAGTGGCAGAGGAAGGACCAGAACTGATTACCTTGGGCAGCTTAGCTTTTCTCTCTGAGCTTCGTTCCTCCATTGATAAAGTAACATGGTGGAGTTTGATGATGCACAAGATTTATCTCTAGATCTCAAAATATAGAACCATAATTGAGTGACCCTCTCAGGCTCCCTGGGGGATCCTAGAGGATCCAGGGGAGCAGAGCCCTGGAGAAGGCAGGATATATGGTAAAGAAGGTGGGGACTGTTTGATGAACAAGTAACTCCAGGATCTTGGGACAGATGATTCATTACCTCGGCTAGCTGCCTCTTCACCTCAGTCTCTCCCCTGCCCTTGCCCTTGCAGAAAAGCGTTCCTCCCAGAACAGCCATCTTCCCTCTTTTCCTTTCTTCCCAACCCACAGATGTACGTATTCCCTAATTTATGATTATTTGCTGGGCCACTATTACTCTAGCTTATATATTTCTAGCTTTCCGGTAACACTCATCTAGGAATCACTCAGGGTGTCAGGTACTAAGTACTTTATATTATCACATTTAATCCTCCTACCTCCACCCTCTGAGTTAGGCTATATTATCCTCAGTATGTAGATAAAGAAACCCAGGCTACGTTGAGTGCTGTGGCTTACACCAGTAATCCCAACACTGTAGGAGGCCAAAGCCAGAGGATCGCTTGAACCTAGGAGTTCGAGGTCAGCCTGAGCAACATAGTGAAAACTTGTCTCTATAAAAAAGAAAGAAAGAAAAGAAACTCAGGCTCAGAGACTTACATCTTTGCATATTCCTATAGTTAATAAGTGGGGAATCCCTAAAGTGACCCATATTTGGCTGGAGACTAAGGACTAGTTTATTTATTTATTCATCCTTATTTTAAGATGGAGTCTTGCTATTTTGCCCAGGCTCGAACTCCTGAACTCAAGCGATCCTCCCTCCTCAGCCTCCTCGTGATGCCATCACTCCTGGCACTGAGCTCTAGTTCCTTTTTGTGTGTGTGTGAGCCAGTCTCACTCTGTTGCCCAGGCTGGAGTGCAGGGGCGTGATCTCAGCTCACCGCAGTCTCAACCTCCTGGGCTCAAGCAATCTTCCTGCCTTAGCCTCCAGAGTAGCTGGGACTACAGGAACGCACCACCACCCCAGGCTAATTTTTTGATTTTTTGTAGAAATGAGGACTTGCCATATTGCCCAGACTTGAACTCCTGAGCTCAAGAGATCATCCTGCCTCAGTCTCCCAAAATGCTGGGATTACAGGTGTGAGCCACCACACACTTAGTTCTTTTTTTTTTTTTTTGAGACGGAGTCCTGCTCTGTTCCCTAGGCTGGAGTGCAATGGCATGGTCTCGGCTCACTGCAACCTCTGCCTCCCGGGTTCAAGTGATTTTCCCTGCCTCAGCTTCCTGAATAGCTGGGACTACAGGCGCATCTGCCACCACGCCCCACTTTTTTTTTTTTGTATTTTTAGTAGAGAGGGGTTTCACCATGTTGGCCAGGCTGGTCTTGAACTTCTGACCTCAGGGGATCCACCCACCTTGGCCTCCCAAACTGCTGGGATTACAGGTGTGAGCTCCTGCGCCCAGCCTAGCTCTAGTTCTTAACCACTGCCCTGGATTACCTCTCTGGCAGCCCTGAAGCTCTGGCTGCGGTCTATTAGTTGGGTTGGATGTAGTAGGTGCTAATGAGACTGTGAGGGCCCAGTATATTTGTCCTAACTTGAGGCCAGAGACTGCACCCTTGAATTTGACCCTCATCTCATAATGAATACTCAGGATTGGGGCTCGGCACAGAGAAAAGAAGGAGGATCGTTTGTGTCTTTCATGACTACTGGACAAAAATTTGAAATGATCAGGTATCATTTTGTTATGCTGAGTTTCCTAATAGCTAAAGAGGACACAAACCCACCAAGTTGTTAACATTGACATACTACATTATACAGATCTGTTTGCAGACACTCCCTAGCGTAGCAGTTTGAATACTATCCTGTAACTGAACTCTGTAGTTTTGGCGCTAAAGTATCTTTCGGCTACCCTGAGTCATGCTCTTGTGGCACCTCCAGCTGGTCAGCAAGTCACACGAAGTGGCGTGGAGATAGTCGCTGAAAATGCAATCATACCCTGTTTTTGTAGATTCCAGGGATCTGCCAGGAAAGACAATTCTCGAAGAGGTGCCATCAAACGTTTGAGGGTTAAGAGGCCAGGTGGGTGGGACTTGGTGTGAGGACATGCAGGTACCCTCAGGGACAAGCCATTGCTTTGTTCATTCCTTCCACATACTCTTACTGAGCACCCATATAGGCAGGTTAGACCCAAGACTGTATTGGACCCTGAAAATTCTGAAACTATGTTTATATGTCACCTCTGGAGACCAACATATAAGCAAACTATTATTATACAATGTGAGACATGCTGTCTTAGAGCTATGAGCCCTTGGTGGAGGGAGCAATTAGTTTTGCTGGGCCAGGGGTGAAGTGCTGGTCTGGGAAGGCCTCCCTGGGAAGGTGTCCTTTGAGCTGAATATGGAGATAAGAGAAGGAGGGGAGAGTACATTCCAAACCCAGCCAGGAGCTAGAGCAAAGGTACAAAGGCCTGCATGACCACAGCCTGATCAGGGAACTTGGAGTCCAGCATGTTCTACAGAGAGCCGGCTTGTCTTTTTATGCAAAGAACTTTTGCGGGTATCAGTCTATATCATCATTATCATCAAAGCTTACATTTATAGACCTGATTCTGTGCCAGACACTCTGCAAAGTACTTTACTCACATCTCCTTTTATTTTTATTATTTATTTATTTATTTATTTTTTGAGATGGAGTCTCACACTATCACCTGGGCTGGAGTGCAATGGAGTGCGATCTCAACTCACTGCAACCTCCGCCTCCTGGGTCAAGCGATTCTCCTGCCTCAGCCTCCCGAGTAGCTGGGATTAGAGGTGACCCACCACACCAAGTTAAGTTTTGTATTTTTAGTGGAGACAGCGTTTTGCCATGTTGGCCAGGCTGGTCTTGAACTCCTGACCTCAAATGCTTCACCTGCCTCAGCCTCCCAAAGTGCTGGGATTACAGGCGTGAGCCACCGTGCCTGGCCAGAGGGTGGTCTTTTAAATATGGGGAGGACATGCAGTGGGAATGTTAGGATTGAAAATTAATCAGGTTTAGATTTGGAGGGCTATAAATGCCAGGCTGGAGAGTTTGAACTTCATTTTGTAATGGTATAAAGAAAGATGGAGGGGAAAGGAATGTCTGTTCTGCCTGAGCACTGCACTAGCACACACCTTATCACATTCAGCCTTGGTGAGCAATGAAGGTTTTGAACACAGCACAGATACATTTGAAGACGATGAACTGTATGGGATGCAGGATGAATGGAAGTGAAGGAGTTTACAAGTGGGGTTCCAGTTTGTAAATTACGTCAAAATCCACTGGTGAAGAGTAGAGAGTTAGAGCCTAAATTACAGTGATGACAATGGGATAAAAAGAGAATATTTAATTTTGTCTATTTTTGTTTTGTTTTGTCTTTTAGAAACAAGATTTCAGTATGTTGCCCAGGCTAGTCTCAAACTCCTGGCCTCAAGCAGTCCTCCCACCTCAGCCTCCCAAAGCACTGGGATCACAGGCATGAGCCACCATGGCCAGCCCTGGCCCTGGGACATTTTATATAAATATGCGAATATGTGATAAATGTCTTTTTACAGTGAAATTATTCTTAAGGTTTTTGGAGAGAAAATGTATAAAGGCTTTAACTATATAAAGTATATGTGATTTTCATAAAATCAATGTAGTTGTAGTGAACTGAACCGACAAAATATCTTTTTAAACATAAATTCTGGTTCATCAGTTTTCCACATTTGATTTTTGGATATTAGTTGTTTTGTTTTTTTTTTTTTACTATGGACCCCACTTGAACAGTCATAATACATTCTCTTGCAAATATTTTGAGCCCAGAATGCCACTTGTTGCCTGTACCTGAATGAAATTCAGATATCTGAAAGCTTGAATTGGAGCCTAAACTTAGCCCCCTACTGACTTGGAGAAGAATCTAAACTTGGCAAAATGCCTCCATCTCTCTTCAGGCAACGGTCTAAAAAGTAGCTCCCCTAGCCCCCACCCCCAACTAATGAACTATATCTAATAGCCTCTCTTTAGAGAGTCCTTTGAGAAAGAGATGGCGTTTGTTTTTGACCTCATTATCCATTTCAGCCTGTCCTTGATGAAAATAATCGCCCCTTAGGCAGGTACATTCCTCACATTCCTCTCCCTGTTAGCTGCTAAGACGTCGTTAACCCCAGTGACCATGGGAAAACGCCGCTGTCTGCTTCAGAGAGTCTAAGGGGAGTGGGCCCAAGATAACAAGAGGTGAAGAGGTCAGAGTGGGAGCCCCTTTCATCTTTTCAGGCTGTTTCCAACCCAGACAAAAGATTCTGTCCAGGGGTGCAAAGCCCACGCGGCTTTATTTTATGGTCTGGCCCTGAAAGGGGGCTGGGAGGGCCGTGTCTTATCTGGATATTGTTTTGGAGGCGAATGCCGGGCTCCCGGGAAGTCCTCGACTCCTGCGGGAATGCTAAGTGGAAGGAAGGGCCAGCAGCCCCCACTTGGTCGGAAGAGACCACCCAGCTACTCAGAGGAGGGTGTGAAGGGCTTGAATGGAACGAGCTGCCCTGCAGGATTTATCATTCAGACAGTGAGATTAAGGGTGTGAGACTGTTTAGCTGCTTCAAATCAGGGTAGCTCTTGCATTTGCCGCCATAGAGAGAAAGGGAAGGGGGAAAGTGGCGGGGGAAGGGAGGCCGGGGTGGTGTGGAGATGGACGGCAGGCAAGGACAATTTGGAAATCTGTGGGGGAGGGGGAGATCCGGATTTCCTCCCATCTTGCCGCTAACCTGCTTTACACTTTGAGCGTGTCATTTCTCCCTTTTGTAAAATGAAGGGATTGGAAGGATACCAGAAGGTGCCTCAAGGGGCTGCCTTAGAGTAAGGGGAGGGAAGGCTTGTGCTGCTCCACCTCCTCCCCCATACACTTTCCCCTAACTTGCCTCATTGACTGTTTTATTAGAAAAGCAACACAGCTGTCGGCCAGGCGCGGTGGCTCACGCCTGTATTCCCAGCACTTTGGGAGGCCAAGGCGGCAATCACGAGGTCAGGAGATCGAGACCATCCTGGCTAACACGGTGAAACCCCGTCTCTACTAAAAATACAAAAAATTAGCCAGGTGTGGTGGTGGGCGCCTGTAGTCCCAGCTACTAGGGAGGCTGAGGCAGGAGAACAGCATGACCCCAAAAGGCAGAACTTGCAGTGAGCCGAGATCGGGCCACTGCACTCCAGCCTGAGTGACAGAGCGAGACTCTGTCTCAAACAAAAACAAAAACAAAACACAGCCACATTATCAATCACTGAAAGTCAAGAACTCGCCATCTCACCAAAATCCTTCCCCAGTACCTTCATACAATAATGATAGCCTTCAGGATGGGCAGATTCCTTTCTGTCTTTTTCTCAAATGTCTCTCTATATATTGACATCTCTGTTGTACACATGCAATTTTGTGTCGCGCTTTTGCTTTTTCCAATAAATTGTTATTTCCAATAAATGGACAGTGCTGGATCCCTTTTCTCACACATCCTAAGGGTCATAGCCCACACTCTTATAACAAAAGACAGGTTGACAAGCAAAAAGCCTAACACATTTTTTTGTTTGTTTATTTATTTATAGAGATGGGGGTCTTGCTATGTTGCGCAGGCTGGAGTACAATGGAAATTCACAGGCTCAATGACAGCTTTCTACAGCCTCGAACTCTTGGGCTCAATTGATCTTCCTGCCTCAGCCTCCTGGAGAGCTGGACCTGGCAACAAACTTATTTATTTATTTTTTCTAGATACTGGGGTCTTGCTCTGCCCCAGGCTGGAGTGCAGTGGCACCATCATAGCTCACTGCTGCCTCCATTTCCTGGGCTGAAGGAATCCTCCTGCCTCAGCCTGCGTAGTAGCTGGGACTACAGGCACGCACATGCCACCATGGCCGACTAATTTTTAAATTTTTTTGTGGAGACAGGGTCTCGCTCTTTTGCCCCGGCTGGTCTCGAATGTCTGGGCTCAAGCAATCCTCCCGCCTTGGCCTCCCAAAGTGCTGGGATTACAGGCGTGAGTCACTGCACCCAGCCCAACAAATTCATTTAATCCAAGTTTTTCTTGATGTAGGAGCCTTCAGAAATGAAGACCCAAAAACCCAGGGAAAATGGTCTGGTTTTTTTGCTTAGGTTGGGTGAAGAATGGACAGCTGTGTAGAAATGTGATTGGACAAAATGGGATGATCTAGTGGTAACAGACCTAGAGGAAGGCTCAGCAAGGCCTTCGTGCAGACTCGTCTTGGTCTCCCTGTGTAGCATTCCTTCCTCCAGGGCCTGGGGCAGGACCTTCTGGAATGAGGGTCTTCAAGGGAGAATGGAGGCTGGGCGCGGTGGCTCTTACCGGTAATCCTAGAACTTTGGGAGGCTGAGGCGGGTGGATCACTTGAGGTCAGGAGTTTGAGACTAGCCTAGCCAACATGGTAAAACCCTGTCTCTACTAAAAATATAAAAATTAGTCGGGTTTGATGGTGTGCACCCGTAATCCCAGCTACTTGGAGGTTGAGGCAGGAGAATCACTTGAACCCAGGAAGCAGAGGTTGAAGTGAGCCGAGATCGCGATGCTGCACTCCAGCCTGGGTGACAGAACGAGACTCCGTCTCAAGAAAAATAAAAGAAGGGAGAAGGGAGAGAGAGTGACCTTTTGGGGTTTTAGGGCTTGCTATGGGGGAGAGGGATTCTAGTTTCCTTTCTTTCCCCTCCCCTCCTCCCCTCCTTTTCTTTCTTTCTTTCTTTCTCCTTTCTTTCTTTCTTTCTTTCTTTCTTTCTTTCTTTCTTTCTTTCTTTCTTTCTTTCTTTCTTTCTTTCTTTCTCTCTCTCTTTCTCTCTTTCTCTCTTTCTTTCTTTCTTTTTTTCTTATATAATAGGTCGAATCTTACTCTGTCACCCAGCCTGCAGTGCAGTGGCACAATTTCAGCTCACTGCAACCTCCGCCTGCTGGGTTCAAGCAATTCTCCTGCCTTGGGCTCCCAAGTAGCTGGGATTACAGACACCTGCCACCACGCTCGGCTAATTTTTGTATTTTTAGTAGAGACGGGGTTTCACTATGTTGCCCTGTTGGCCAGGCTGGTCTCAAGCTCCTGGCCTCAAATGATCCACCCGGCTCGGCCTTCCAGAAATGCTGGGATTACAGGCCTGAGCCACTGTGCCCGGCCTTGGGATTCTAGTTCCTTTTTTTTTTTTGAGATGGAGTCTCTCTCTATTGCCCAGGCTGGAGTGCAGTGGCGTAATTTCGGCTCACTTCTACATCCACCTCCTAGGTTCAAGCAGTTCTCCTGCCTCAGGCTCCCAAGTAGCTGGGATTACTGGCACGCGCCACCACGCCCAGTTAATTTTTTTTGTTTTTTTAATTGAGATGGAGTCTCACTGTGTTGCCCAGGCTGGAGTGCAGTGGTGCGATCTTGGCTTACTGCAAGCTCCGCCTTCTGGGTTCACTTCATTCTCCTGCCTCAGCCTTCCGAGTAGCTGGGACTACAGGGGCCCGCCACCACGCCCGGGTAATTTTTTTGTATTTTCAGTAGAGACGGTGTTTCACCGTGTTAGCCAGGATGGTCTCGATCTCCTGACCTCGTGATACGCCCTCCTTGGCCTCCCAAAGTGCCGGGATTACAGGTGTGAGCCACTGTGCCTGGCCGTACGCCCAGTTAATTTTTTTTTTTTTTTGAGATGGAATCTCGCTGTGTCTCCCAGGCTGGAGTGCAGTGGCGTGATCTCGGCTCACTGCAAGCTCCGCCTCCCGGGTTCACGCCATTCTCCCGCCTCAGCCTCCCAAGTAGCTGAGACTACAGGCGCCCGCCACCACGCCCGGCTAGTTTTTTGTATTTTTAGTAGAGACGGGGTTCACCATGTTAGCCAGGATAGTCTCGATCTCCTGACCTCGTGATCCACCCGCCTCGGCCTCCCAAAGTGCTGGGATTACAGGCTTGAGCCACCGCGCCCGGCAATTTTTGTATTTTTAGTAGAGATGGTGTTTCACCATGTTGGTCAGGCTGGTCTCAAACTCCTGACCTCGTGATCCACCCGCCTCGGCCTCCCAAAGTGCTAGGATTACAGGCGTGAGCCACCGTGCCCCACCAGGATTCTAGTTTCTATAACCCGCCTTGGGGAAGAGGAATTTTGTTTTCTAGGACTTCAGGTGGAAGAAAGAAGGGTGAAAAACAGGAGGGCAGGAGGTCAGAGAGAACTGACTTCTGAGGCTGCTTTGGAGGCCTTCCAGCCTCCTTTAGTTCATGCCAAAGTGCCATACTTTGGGGTGTTGTTTCTGAGCACCAGCAACATCTCCTGTCTGCCCCTCCAGATTGCCCTCCATCTGCCTGCACCCTGCTGGGTGCTCCAGGAGGCTACTGTGTGCTGCTCCCCTGCCCTCCTCTGGCTTCTGGTTGGGTTTAAGGGATATTCCTTCCCCTTCTTCCTCCCTTCCAGATCACCGAAGACTAACAAAGTCCCTCCATCAAAGCCTGCGACTCCTGTCTGGGGGCCCTTGGACCCTCTCCAGGTAGCTCTCCCCTCATGTTCCAGCAGGGCCCCCCTTCCCCCTTGACACCTGGCCTAGCCATGGAAACAGCGCCCCTCTGTTCCGTCACTTTTCCAGAGCCACCCACACCTTTGTAAATAGTCACTTTATTAGACCCTTTTCAATTTTCCCAATTTTGAGCGTGCCATCTGTTTCCTGCAGGGACTCTGACTGTCACGGGATATATATCATTGGTATTTTCCACATTACCACGTGTAATCTGTGTGGACCATAGCTGCATAGCATTGTGTTGAGCATATATACCATAATTCAGTTAACCATTCCCTTATGGGTTCACATTCAATTGGCCTCATTTTTTCTGTTTCAAAACCTCAGTGAAATACTCCTTGCCTGAACTTTTTTTTTTTTGAAACGGAGTCCCGCTGTGTCCCCCAGGCTGGAGTGCAGTGGCGCGAACTCAGCTCACTGCAAGCTCTGCCTCCCAGGTTCACGCCATTCTCCTGCCTCAGCCTCCCGAGTAGCTGGAACTACAGGCGCCCACCACCACCCCGGCTAATTTTTTTTTTTTTTTTTTTGTATTTTTTAGTGGAGACAGGGTTTCACCGTGTTAGCCAGGATGGTCTTGATCTCCTGACCTCGTGATCTGCCCGCCTTGGCCTCCTAAAGTGCTGGGATTACAGGCGTGAGCCACCGCGCCTGGCTCCTTGCCCGAACTTTCTTTCCTGTCTGGGTTTAGGCTCACAGCAGATGATTGGTCCTTTCTACAGGTATGTTTTCAGCTGTGGTCCTTTGCTGCCCTCACGAAACTTACCAGTTGACAGGACAAAATCGAGAAACATTGTTAGAGCAACAATGGAATACAACTACGTGAGATGATTAGAAATTCAAAGATAGGCCAGACATGGTGGCTCACGCCTGTAATCCCAGCACTTTGGGAGGCTGAGGCAGGCAGATCACTTGAGGTCAGGAGTTCAAGACCAGCCTGGCCAACATGGTGAAACCCCGTCTCCATTAAAAATATGAAAATTAGCAGGGCATGGTGGCACACACCTGTAGTCCCAGCTGCTTGGGAGGCTGAGGCAGGAGAATTGCTTGAACCTGGTAGGTGGAGGTTGCAGTGAGCTGTGATTGCGCCACTGTACTCCAACCTGGACAACAGAGCAAGACTCCGTCAAAAAGAAAGAGGTAGGGCACTGTGACTCATGCCTGTAATCCCAGCACTTTAGGAGGCTGAGATGGGTGGATTGTGAGACTAAGAGATCAAGACCATCCTGGTCAACATGGTGAAACCTTGTCTCTACTAAAAATGCAAAAAAATTAGCCGGGCATGGTGACGCCCACCTGTAGTCCCAGCTACTCGGGAGGCTGAGGCAGAAGAATCGCTTGAACCTGGTGGGTGGAGGCTGCAGTGAGCCAAGATTGCGCCACTGTACTCCAGTCTGGGCGACAGAGCGAGACTCTGCCTCAAAAAGAAAAGAAAAAAAAAAAGAACGAGAGAGAAAAAGAAAGAAATTAATTCAAAGATAAGATAGATGAGAAATTATTGTTGGAAAGAGCCTTGCTGGCTGTCTGCACTGTCTCAGGACAGGGCCGTCTAAAGTGGCATTTATCACTGTGGCTAATTTATTTACCAGAGTCCAGGAATTGGACCCTCACCTGATTTTGTCTGATTTTTGTCTGGTTTTGTTTGATTAGTATATAAAATAAGAATGCCAATTGTTTAATTTACGAGTAGAAAAAAAATGTCTATTCTAATGTCATGTGGACTGAATCTTTGCATCAAGTAGAAGCCAAGTGATAATAGGAACATTGTTTGGGGAAGCTCAGGTACATTGCAAGGAATGGGCAGATGACTTGAAAGCTTTAACGACATCAAGCTCTACAGGCAGACTCAGCCATTCCCACAGTAGGGACTGCCTTGCCCATCTTATGGGACGCTAATAAATATTCCAAGCCTGTTGGCCAAAACTCCCTTCTCTACGCTCTGGATAGTGCTCTATAAGCACTGTCACCTGGAGTGACTCCACCTTTTCCCAGCCTTTGACCCTGCATTTAAAGGATGCCTTGCAACTTTTATCTGCATGGGAATCACCTGGGGATCTTGCTAAATGCAGATTCTGATACTATGGATCTGAGGAGGGCCTGAGATCCTATTTTATTTTTATTTTTAGAGACAGGGTCTCACTCTTTTACCCATGCTGGAGTGCAGTAGCACAATCAGCTTACTGCAGCCTTGAACTTAAGCCTGTGCTTGCTTAAGTGATCCTCTTGCCTCAGCCTCTCGAGTAACTAGGACTACAGGTGCATGCCACCATACCTGGCTTTTTTCTTTCTTTCTTTCTTTTTTTTTCTTTTTGAGACAGAGTTTCGCTCTTGTTGCCCAGGCTAAAGTGCAATGCCATGATCTCGGCCCACTGCAACCTCTGCCTCCCGGATTCAAGCGATTCCCCTGCCTCAGCCTCCCAAGTAGCTGGGATTACAGGCATGTGCCACCACACCTGGCTAATTTTTATTTTCAGTAGAGACGGGGTCTCTCCATCTTGGTCAGGCTGGTCTCAAACTCTCAATCTCAGGTGATCTGCCTACCTTGGCCTCCCAAAGTGCTGGGATTACAGGTGTGAGCCACTGCATCCAGCAGGAGCCTGCATTCTAAATATGCCTCAGCAGATGCCAAAATGTGTTCAAGCAATATGCAATGGAGTCTTCTAGAACTGCTGAGTCTCTTTAAAACCATGTTTATCTCTGTTCTAATCTCCATGAGGTGGTTGCTTTACAATTTATTAGGGTGGTGCAAAAGTAATGGTGGTTTTTCTACCCCCTTTACTTTTGCACCAATGCAATAATACTCAGGTGGGAAATTTTCTGTTTTAGTTGCTGGTTGAGGAGTCACCTGGGTGAGAGGGGACCTTTGCGGTAGTTCCCTGATGCAGCAGGAAGAGATCCCTGAGGAGGTGGGCGCTTCACCTGGAGCTGAAGGCCTGAGGGTCCCACTTTGATGCTATCTCCCCATGCCCAGGAACTACAGACCAACCACTCACCCTGCACTATTTTTTTTTTTTTTTTTTGAGACAGAGTCTCGCTCTGTTGCCCAGGCTGAAATGTAGTGGGGTGATCTTAGCTCACTGCAACCTCTGCCTCCCAGGTTCAAGCAATTCTCCTGACTCAGCGACCCGAGTAGTTGGGGTTACAGGCACGCACCACCACACCCAGCTAATTTTTGTATTTTTAGTAGAGACGGGGTTTCACCATGTTAGCCAGGCTGGTCTCAATCTCCTGACCTCAGGTGATGCGCCTGCCTCGGCCTCCCAAAGTGTTGGGATTACAGGTGTGAGCCACCGCACCCTGCCTCACCCTGCACTTTTACCTAAAACTGGAAAACTCAGCCCACCTGAAATCTTTGTTTCCTCTCTTGTTTGTTTGTTTGTTTTGAGATGAAGTCTCGCTCTGTCGCCCAGGCTGGAGTGCAGTGGCACAATCTCAGCTCACTGCAAGCTCCGCCTCCCAGGTTCACGCCATTCTCCTGCCTCAATCTCCAGAGTAGTTGGGACTACAGGCGCCCGCCACCACACCCGGCTAATTTTTTTTTTTTTTTTTTTTTTTTTTTAATTTTTAGTAGAGACGGGGTTTCACCATGTTAGCCAGGACGGTCTCGATCTCCTGACCTTGTGATCTGCCCGCCTCGGCCTCCCAAAGTGCTGGGATTACAGGTTTGAGCCACCGCGCCCGGCCTGTTTCCTCTTTCTACAGAGGAAGAAAAACAAAACCCATATAAGTGTTTGTGAAATGATTTAGCTTGAGCCTTCAAAGCCAGCCCCTTCATAACTTTAAATGAATAATTGAGTAGACTATAGATGGAGGAATTATTCACCACCATATTACTATAGTTGCCTTACATTTTAAGAATACTTGACAGTTTTCAGAGCATCTGAATATCTACAATCTTTTAGATCTTTTCAACAACCCCAGAAGGCAGAGCAGGCGTTATGATCCCCTTATGATCTCCATTCGCTACATAAAACTGAGCCTCAGAGAGAGGGCAAATGACATATCCAGGCTCAACTAGCTACTGAGCGGTAAAGTTTGGTTCAAAGTGGTTTTTATTTTTTCTTTTTTTTGAGACTCTGTCGCCAGGCTGGAGTGCAGTGGTGTGATCTCAGCTCAATGCAACCTTTGCCTCCCGGGCTCAAGCAATTCTCCTGCCTCAGCCTCCCGAGTAGCTGGGATTACAGGTGTGCACCACCATGCCCCCCCAAAATAATATATATATATATTTTTTTCTGAGATGGAGTCTCACTCTGTTGCCCAGGCTGGAGTGCGGTGGTGTGATCTCAGCTCACTGCAACCTCCACCTACCAGGTTCATGTTATTCTCCCACCTCAGCCTCCCCAGTAGCTGGGATTACAGGTGTGCACCACCATGCCCCCCCAAAATAATATATATATATTTTTTTCTGAGACGGAGTCTCACTCTGTTGCCCAGGCTGGAGTGCAGTGGTGTGATCTCAGCTCACTGCAACCTCCACCTACCAGGTTCATGTTATTCTCCCACCTCAGCCTCCCCAGTAGCTGGGACTACAGGCATGCACCACCATGCCCAGCTAATTTTTGTATTTTTAGTAAAGATGAGGTTTCATTATGTTGGCCAGGCTGGTCTCGAACTCCTCACCTCAGGTGATCCGCCCACCTCAGCCTCTCAAAGTCCTGGGATTACAGGTGTGAATCACTGCACTCTGCCCAATTTTTGTGTTTTTAATAGAGACAGAGTTTTACCATGTTGACCAGGATGGTCTTGAACTTCTGACCAGGTGGACCTCTGCCCACCTCAGCCTCCTAAAGTGTTGGGATTACAGGCGTGAGCCACCACGCCTGGCCGGTTCAAGGATTTTATTTATTTATTTATTTATTTACTTATTTACTTACTTATTTTCAGACAGAATCTTTCTCTGTCACCCAGGCTGGAGTGCAGTGACTTGATCTTGGCTTACTGCAACCTCCGCCTCCTGGGTTCAAGCGATTGTCCTGCCTTGCCTTCCAAGTAGCTGGGACTATGGGTGCGTGCGTCACCACACCTGGCTAATTTTCCTATTTTTAGTGGAGACAGGGTTTCACTATGTTGGTCAGGCTGGTCTTGAACTCCTGGCCTCAGGTGATCCACCTGCCTCAGCCTCCCAAAGTGCTGGGATTACAGGTGTGAGCCACTATGCCTGGCCTGGCTCAAAGCTTTTATTTATTTATTTATTTATTTATTTTAAAGACGGAGTCTTGCTTTCTCGCTCAGGCTGGAGTGCAATGGTGAGATCTTGGCTCACCACAACCTCCGCCTCCTGGGTTCAAGCAATTCTCCTGCCTCAGCCTCCCGAGTAGCTGGGATTACAGGCGCCCGCCACCACACCTGGCTAATTTTTGTATTTTTAGTAGAGACAGGATTTCACCATGTTGGTCAGTCTGGTCTTGAACTCCTGACCTCAGGTAATCCACCCTGCCTCGGCCTCCCAAAGTGCTGGGATTACAGGCATGAGCCACCGTGCCCATCTCAAAGCTTTTAAATGCTCATCATGAGTCCACATCTTTTGCCTCATGTGCTATCTGTCGCTGTCCCTGACATGCACACCACATTTGCCCACATGTTATTAAAAATTACCCAAGGACCCAGAGTTGGGAGCAGACTTGGTACTGCGACCTGTATTTTCCCTCTTAGACTGGGTCTCATGTCTTCTTTTTTTTAAAAACAGGGTCTCACTCTGTCGCCCAGACTGGAGTGCAGTGGCATGATCTCGGCTCACTGCAACCTCCACCCCAGTCTCAAGTGATCCTCCCACCTCAGTCTCCCAAGTAGCTGGGATTAAAGGCACGTGCCACCATGCCCGGCTAATTTTTGGATTGTAGTAGAGATGAAGTTTCATCATGTTTGTCAGGCTGGTCTCAAACTCCTGACCTCAAATGATCTGCCTGCCTTGGCCTCCCAAAGTGTTGGGATTACAGGTGTGAGCCACCACACCTAGCCAAGGGTTGCATATCTTCTTGACTTTCCATGTAAAAATTATCACTGTAACAGTTTTGTGCCTCTTCCTCCAGATGTTCTGCGATTTTGACCATGCGCATTCTCGCTGCCATCATCCTCACTCAGGTGTTCATCCTCACACGTGAATTATTGCATGGCAGTCACTCAGGTTATTAAGACTTTAGCAAACACTCATGGAGCCTTACTACGTGTCAGGCCTGTGCCAAGCTTGAGGATCGGGCTGACTATATCTTTGGCCCTGCCCTCAAGGGCTTTCCAGGGAAATGGCCATATAGAGGTCTGAAACAGGTCGCTATAACAGGACACGGAAAGGGCATTGATGGGGAGATGTGCAGGGGCCTGAAGAGGGCCAGGTGACGGCAGGCTGTTCTTCCCGTTGGTCTTCAGGCCTTCGGGTTCTCTCCTGTGACACGCACTCAATGTTCTGTGTGTCCACTGGTCAAGATCCTTTGGTGATGTTACAGCGCCAAGACTTCAGCTTGGGATTCAGTGTTCTCCACTATCTGGCCCCTGCATCTCACTGTTCCCCAGGACGACCTTCTGTGCCATTTGCAACTGCCTCCCAATTGGTGCAGGTATTTTTCACACAGCTTCCTATCATATAGTCAAAGAATCACAGTAGTAACCACAGTACTACTCATTGCCTGTCTATGGCCCTCTGCTAAGGACTTTGTTGTGTTATTTTATGTAATCTTCACAACTCATTATGGTAGGGGTCATCTTCCTCATTTTGTAGATGAAGACACCAAGGTTCAGAAAGTTCAAATAATTTGCCTAAATCGTACAGCTGGAGTAAGGCTGAGTAGAACTCGGCCCCCCGGTCAAGCCCAAAGTCATCCTACTATTCCCCTTCCACTCCACTGTAATGATAGGAAGGAAAGAGCAGAGGTTAGGGGTTGGTGATTTTCTCCCTTCATTCTTGCTGCTCCCACACCGGAACTACTTCCTTCCTTCCTTCCTTCCTTCCTTCCTTCCTTCTTTTCTTTCTTTTCTTTCTTTCTTTTCTTTCTTTCTTTCTCTCTTTCTTTCTTTCTTTCTTTCTTTCTTTCTTTCTTTCTTTTTCTTTCTTTCCTTCCTTCCTTCCTTCCTTCCTTCCTTCCTTCCTTCCTTCCTTCCTTCCTTCCTTTCCTTCCTTCCTTCCTTCCTTCCTTCCTTCCTTCCTTCCTTCCTTCCTTTCTTTCTTTCTTTCTTTCTTTCTTTCTTTCTTTCTTTCTTTCTTTCTTTCTTTCTTTCTTTCTTTCTGCCTTCATTGTTGCTGCTCCCACACCTGAACTACTCCTTCTTTTCTTTCTTTCTTTCTCTCTCTTTCTCTCTCTCTCTCTTTCTTTCTTTCCTTTCTTTCTTTCTTTCTTTCTTTCTTTCTTTCTTTCTTTCTTTCTTTCTTTCTTTCTTTCTTTCTTCCTTTCTTTCTTTCTCCCTTCATTGTTGCTGCTCCCACACCTGAACTACTCCTTCTTTTCTTTCTTTCTTTCTTTCTCTCTCTCTCTCTTTCTCTCTTTCTTTCTTTCTCTTTCTTTCTTTCTTTCTTTCTTTCTTTCTTTCTTTCTTTCTTTCTTTCTCTCTCTCTCTCTCTCGATGGAGTCTCACTCTGTCATCCAGGTTGTTGGGGTACAGTGGCACAATCTTAGTTCACTGCCACCTCTGCCTCCCGAGTAGCTGGAACTATAGGCATGTGCCACCACGCCCAGCAAATTTTTGTATTTTTAGTAGAGATGGGGTTTCATCATATTGGCCAGGCTGGACTCGAACCCCTGACCTTATGATCCACCCACCTCGGCCTCCCAAAGTGTTGGGATTCCAGGCGTGAGCCACCACACCCGGCCAAAATATTCACTTCCTCCTCCAGCAGTGAATGAAAGCTGAGAGACAAACGTCTTCCCCTTTTCATCCCTTGACAAACAGTTTGGAATCTCCTTAGCTGGTCCTTTGGGGTCAGGCATCTGTCTCCCATAGCGGTGGGCAGCTCAATAATGCTCTCTTGAATTGTGTTCCTTTTTTTTTTTTTTTTTTTTTTTTGCTGTTTAACTTCTCCTGTCCCTCTTTTCTGCTCTTTGGAATTTCATTCCCATATAAGCTACCTACATGCCATCTGTTTATTAAGGTTGCCCTCCTAGGGGAATGTGGGCTATGCTATGTGACATTCAATGCTATGAGACTAAATGAGATCAGCAACAGATTAAGATAGGGAACAGATCCCAGGACTGAATCCTACGACCCTCCAACGTTTGTTGTTTTTAGAGATAGGGTCTCGTGCTGTTGCCCAGGCTGGAGTGCAATGGTGTGATCATAGCTCACTGCAGCCTCGCCCTCCTGGGCTCCTCCCTGTTTCAGCCTTCTGAATAGCTGGGACTATGGGCACGTGCCACCATGTCTGGCTCTCTCTAACATTTAGAGATGAAGGAGATGAGGAGAACCTAGCAAAGGAGACCTTGATGAAATAATCAAGAGAATATAGTGTCTTGGAAGCCAAGAGGAAAAACAAAAAATGTCTCAAGGAAGGAGGAATGCTCAGCTGATCCTTGCTGAACAGTCAAGGAAGGTGAAGATTAAGTGATAACCTTTAGGTTTAAGCACACTAGAGGGGACTGGCAATCTTAACGAAGAGCAGCTTGGGTGGAATTACAGAGTGATACAAATGGGTTCAACAGAGAATGGAAGGGGAGAAAGTACTATTGTCCCTTATCTATCCTTCAGTAGCTGCTGGGGATTGGTTTCAGGAGGCCCCTGAAGATTCTAAAATCCATTTTTTTTTAGAGATGGGGTCTCACTATGTTGCCCAGGCTGTTCTTAAACTCCTGGGCTCAAGCAATCCTCCCACCTCAAAAATCCTCCCACCTCTCAAATCACTACATTTACAGGAGTGAGCCAAGGTTCCTGGCCCCTAAATCCTTGGGTGTGCAAGTCTCTTATATAAAAGGGTGTAATAGCTGGGTGCAGTGGCTCACACCTGTAATCCCAGCACTTTGGGAGGCCGAAGCAGATGGATCACTTGAGGTCAGGAGTTCCAGACCAGCCTGACCAACTTGATGAAACCCATCTCTACTAAAAAAATACAAAAATTAGCTGGGTGTGGTGGTGGGCACATGTAGTCCCAGCTACTCAGGAGGCTGAGGCAGGAGAATCTCTTGAACCTAGGAGATGGAGGTTGCAGTGAGCCAAGATTGTGCCACTGAACTCCAGCCTAGGTGACAGAGTGAGATGCCATCTCAAAAATAAATAAATAAAATAAAATGGTGTAATCTTTGCATATAACCTACACATCCCCCCATATACTTTAAATATTCTCTAGATTAATTTAATACCTAACAGAATGTAAATGCTCTGTAAATAGTGTAAATAGTGTTATACTGTATGTTTTTATTTGTATTATTATTATTTTTTGAGACAGGGCCTCTCTTTGTCACCGAGATGGGAGTGCAATGGCACAATCACGGCTCACTGCAGCCTTGACCTCCCTGGGCTCAGGTGATCCTCCTGCCTCAGCCTTCCAAGTAGCTGAGACCACAGGCATATGCCACCATGCCTGGCTAATTTTTGTCTTTTTGTAGAGGTGGGATTCCACCACGTTGCCCGGGCTGGTCTTGAGCTCCTGGGTGCAAGCTGTCTGCCCACGCTGGCCTCCTGAAGTACTGGGATTACAGGCTTGAGCCACCATGCCCAGCCTATTTGTATTATTATTATCATTTATTATTTAAAGTAGCAGGATTTGATCTGTGGGCTTTAATTTGCCAACTCCTCCTGCACAATGTTTGAATGCTTTCTGTTGGTTTTTTTGTTTTGTTTGTGATGGAGTCTCACTCTGTCACCCAGGCTGGAGTTCAGTGGCATGATCTCAGCTCACTGCAGCCTCCCCACCCCGGGTTCAAGTGATTCTCCTGCCTCAGCCTCCCGAGTAACTGGGATTACAGGCATGTGCCACCACACCCAGCTAAGTTTTGTATTTTTAGTAGAGACGGGGTTTCACCATGTTGGCTAGTCTGGTCTCAAACTCCTGATCTCAGATGATTTGACAGCTTCCGACTCCCAAAGTGTTGGGATTACAGGTGTGAGCCACCACACCCGGCCCTATTTGTACTTTTTTTTTTTAATTGTTGGCTTCTTTTTTTTTTTTCTTTTTTTAAAATTTTTTAATTTGTTTGTTTTGAGATGGAATCTTGCTCTGTCACCCAGGCTGGAGTGCAGTGGCGCAATCTCAGCTCACTGCAGCCTCTAGCTCCCAGTTCCAGCGAGTCTCCTGCCTCAGCCTCCCAGTAGCTAGGACTACAGGCACACACCACCATGCCTGGCTAATTTTTGTATTATTAGTAGAAATGAGGTTTCACTGTGTTGGCCAGGCTGGTCTTGAACTCCTGATCTCAGGTGATCCACCTGCTTCAGCCTACCAAAGTGTTGGGATTACAGGTGTGAGCCACCGTGCCCGACCTTTCTCAAATAGTTTTGACCTTTGGTTGGTGGAAGCCATGGATGCAGAACCCATGGATATGGAGGGCCGACTACATAAATAATTATTTTATGGAGCTTTCCTATGAAGGTGAGTGGAGAAAGGGGATGCAAGCTGGAGAGGATGCTATGGTTTGAATGTGTCCCCCAGAGTTAATGTGTTAGAAACGTAATCCCCAATACAACAGTGTTGTGTGGTGGAACCTTTAAGAGGTCACTAGGCCGGCCAGGCACTGTGGCTCACGCCTGTAATCCCAGCACTTTGGGAGGCCAAGACGGGCAGATCAGCACGAGGTCAGGAGATTGAGACCATCCTGGCTAACACGGTGAAACCCTGCCTCTATCTACTAAAAATACAAAAAATTAGCCGGATGTGGTGGTGCATGCCTGTAATCCCAGCTACTGGGGAGGCTGAGGTGGGAGAATGGCATGAACCTGGGAGGCCCAGCTTGCAGTGAACCAAAATCGCGCCACTGCACTCCAGCCTGGGCGACAGAGAAAGACTTCATCCCAAAAAAAAAAAAAAAAAAGAGGTGACTAGGCCGCGAAGGCTGTGTCCTCACAGATAGATTAATGCCATTGTTTCGGGGGTGGTTTTCTCATTAAAAGATGAGCTTGAGCTTGGCCCCCTTCCTTCTCCCATTGCATTCCCCTCTCTCTTGCCCCTGGGATGCCTTTTGCCATGTTATGATGTGGCAAAAAGGCCCTCACCAGATGCCAGCCCCTTGACCTTGGACTTCCCAGCATCTAGAACTGTGAACCAAATGAATGTTTTTTCTTTATAAATTACCCAGTCTCTGGTATTCTGTCACAGCAGCACAAAGCAGACTAACACATAGGGTCAAGAGCAACTTTTTAAAAAAAGATGAGTGAAATTACAGCATATTTATGTGCTGATGAAAATGATTCATCAAAGGAGAAAACATGACACGAGAGAGGATGGAGAATGACTGGAGTGAGGGGATGGGAACTCGTGCTCAGTGAAGGTGTATGCCTTAGATAGGGGCATAGACCATTTATCCCTAAACTACAGAAAGGAAAGCCGAGCATGTGGGCAAATTCTCCCATCTCGTGACTTACTGAGTGCTTGACTTGCAAGAGATCATTAAGACTTTGAGTCTGTGCTGCCTATCCTTCCTCTCCATTTTGCAGATGAGACATAGAGGGAACTGGACTTACCAAAGGACACACCAGTGATTATTATGTGTGCACCAGTGATTATTTGTTTTGTTTGTTTTTGAGACAGAGTTTCGCTCTTGTTGTCCCTGCTGGAGTGCAATGATGCGACCTCGGCTCACTGCAACCTCCGCCTCCTGGGTTCAAGTGATTCTCCTGCCTCAGCCTCCCAAGTAGCTGGGATTATAGGCACCCACCAGCATGCCTGGCTAATTTTTTTTCCCTTTCTTTTTTTTTGAGATGGAGTCTTGCACTGTCACCCAGGCTGGAGTGCAGTGGTGCGACCTCAGCTCACTGCAACCTCAGCTTCCCGGGTTCAAGCGATTCTCCTGAGCTGGGATTACAGGCGCCTGCCACCACGCCTGGCTGACTTTTTGTATTTTTTAGTAGAGACGGGGTTTCACCATGTTGGCCAGACTGGTCTCAAACTCCTGACCTCATGATTCGCCTGCCTTGGCCTCCCAAAGTGCTGGGATTACAGGCATGAGCCACCGCGCCCAGCCATGCCTGGCTAATTTTTTGTATTTTTAGTAGAGATGGGGTTTCATCCCAAAGTGCTGGGATTACAGGCATGAGCCACTGCACCTAGTCTGCACCAGTGATTATTAGAGGCAGAGCTGGAATCAGAACCCAAGACCTTTCTTGCACCACCCAGCACATTCGGGTTCTCTGTGGTCAGATGTTCTACCTGCCCCACCTGTGCTCTGGGTAGTAGATGCATAGTGTGGGGGCCTCCAAGAAGACACTGGAAGAAGAAAGTGGAGAACTGAACAAACTTCAGAATAAGATCAATAAGCCATGGGGTTAGGTGATTTGAAAGTCTACTGATGAGTCTAAGGGATCTCCCTAGATGTATTTAGGAGTAACCGAATCATTGTAAGGAAAGCTATAAACTGGCAAACTGGACTCAGAAAAATCTGTCAAAATGCAGAAAGAGGATAGTGTAAATCCAAGTGCAAACAGAAGGGCATGGATCCTTCCGGAATATAGATTCCTGGTTTCAAATGTTCTATCAAGCTTTGTTTCCTGATGTGGGGTTTGGAAACATAGTCCCTTTAAGCTTAGATGGAGTTGAATGCTGCAACTCCATTCAGTACTGGATGATGAGTTTCCAGAAGGGAGAGGCCGCAACAAAAGAGGCACAAACAAGCTGGTCCCATGAAGGAGCCAAACACCAGATTTCACCTTGACCTCCAGGAAACTTGTGAAACCACTGCATTCTCTTTCCCCTAATTCCACTCATTTCAAAACATTCTCTGAGCTGTTGTGCGAGGCACTGTGCTTAGTGCTATAGGTATGGCTGGTAAGGGAGAGGTGGAGGGTGGTGTACAGAACAGATAAACTGAAGGAGGTCCCACCTTCCAATTTTTATAGCCTTCTAGTAAGAATGAGCGATTCACACATTGGACTGTGATTTCATGCCCACTACTCAATCTCCTGATTACTCATTCTGCTTCTCAGCTCTGTGCTGGACAGGAGAGGGCGTGTAACATGGGGGGAGTCTGTGTCTGTAGTCACTGCAAAGATAACCCCCTGACTGTGGATTCAAAGATATAAATTATAAACTGCTATTGGGTACAAATTATTCCCATGTGAGCTTGTTGAGCGTGATCCACTTATCTCTAGGGCTGATCGCTAGTTAAATCCTGCCCAAGTAGCTGAAAGCCTGTTTGTTTTACGACAAACAGGAGACAGAGGCCCTGTTGAAATTCGGGTGTAAGATTGAACCTTAAGCCAATGCTCTAATATATATATATATTTTTTGAAACGGAGTCTTGCTCTGTCACCCAGGCTGGAGTGCAGTGGCTGGATCTCAGCTCACTGCAAGCTCCTCCTCTCGGTTTCACGCCATTCTCCTGCCTCAGCCTCCCGAGTAGCTGGGACTACGGGCACCCGCCTCTTCGCCCGGCTAGCTTTTTGTATTTTTTTAGTAGAGACGGGGTTTCACCGTGTTAGCCAGGATGGTCTCGATCTCCTGACCTCGTGATCCGCCCGTCTCGGCCTCCCAAAGTGCTGGGATTACAGGCTTGAGCCACCGCGCCCGGCCTGGAGAATTCTTAAGTGGGTACAGTCTGTTACAGCTGTCTTCTACCTCTGCACCAAAGCAGTATTGGAAGAGACCCACAAGGTCAGGGTTCTGACTTCCAACACTCAGGCTGTTGAGGATAGGTGGAGGAGATGAGCTGGAATGTCATCAAGAGATAATCCAGGAAACGCTTCTCTGAAGAAATTACCACGATCTCTTCATTTCTGCAGCCCTTTGCAGTTGTTTTCAAAGCATTTGCAGTATCACTGATTTCATGGAATCCTCACATCGCCCCACGAAGTAGGTGGAGCAGGTTTTATTATCACTGTTTTGCAGCTGAAGAGACTGAGGCCCCAAGAGGTGGCATGACTTGGCCCAGGTCACATGGCTAATAAGCAGTTGAGCTGGAGCTCGAGTCCAGGTCTCCTGACTGTGAGTCGAATGCCCAGGTGTCAGCCAGCCATTCCTTGGCGGCTCAGCTGCCTCCTCAGCCCCCTTGGCTCTCAGATGAGAGGCCTGGGTGAGAGCGTGGGCTTCACTCCCAGGATGACCTGGGTTTGAGTCCCACCTCTGCCCTAACTGGCTGTCTGACCTCGGGCAAGTTGCCAAACCATCTCTGTGCCTCTGTTTCCTTGTCTGCAAAATGAGCAAAATAATAGTACCTCCCCATCAGGTGATTTGGAGGAGTAAATGAGATATTAGAGACAGAACAAAACACAATGTCTGGCATAGTTCGAGGCATCAATAAATGCTATATTACCCCCTCACCAAAGTCTGTTTTCCTCGAAGATGCAACCCGGAAGAGAGTACTCAAGAATCTTGCAGGCCAGGCACCGTGGCTCATGCCTGTAATCCCAGCACTAGCACTTTGGGAGACTGAGGCAGGAGGATTGCCTGAGTTCAGGAGTTTGAGACCAGCCTGGGCAACAAGGCAAAACCTCATCTCTACAAAAACTACAAAATGGTCAGGGCGCGGTGGCTCACACCTGTAATTCCAGCACTTTGGGAGGCTGAGGTGGGCAGATTACCTAGATCAGGAGTTTGAGACCAGCCTGACCAACATGGAGAAACCCCATCTCTACTAAAAATACAAAATTAGCCCGGCATGGTGATGCATGCCTGTAATCCCAGATACTTGGGAGGCTGAGGCAGGAGAATCACTTGAACCCGGGAGGCAGAGGTTGCAGTGAGCTGAGATTATGCCACTGCACTCCAGCCTGGGCAACAAGAGTGAAACTCCATCTCAAACAAAAAACAAAAAACAAAACACAGAACTTAGCCGGGTGTGATAGCATACACCCTGACCCTGGAGTTCGAGGCTACGGTGAGCCGACTGTGCCACTGCACTGTAGCCTGGCTGCCACAGTGAGACCCTGCCTCAAAAAAAAAAAAAAAAAAAAAGTCTTGCAGAAGGCTCCCTGATTTCCTTCCTCATCATTTCTTGCCTTTCCCCCCTCTCACTTTGTGATAATGCTACCTGAAATTTGTATGGGCCAGGCACAGTGGCTGATGGGCACAGTGGCTCATACCTGTAATCCCAGCACTTTGGGAGGCTGAGGCGGGCAGATCACTTGAAGTCAGGAGTTTGAGACCAGCCTGGCCAACATAGCAAAACCCCATCTCTACTAAAAATACAAAAATTAGATGGGCATAGTGGTGCACGCCTGTAATTCCAGCTACTTTAGAGGCTGAGGCATGAAAATTGCTTAAACCCAGGAGGCAGAGGTTGCAGTGAGTCGAGATCACGCCACTGCATTCCAGCCTGGGTGAAAAACAAAATAATAATAATAATAACAATAATAATAGTAATAATTTGTACATCCCTTTTTACTTTATTTTTCTTTCCTTCCTTTTTTTTTTTGAGATGGAGTTTCACTCTTGTTGCCCAGGCTGGAGTGCAGTGGTGTGATCACTGCTCACTGCAACCTCCACCTCCCAGGTTCAAGCGACTCTCCTGCCTAAGCCTCCTGAGTAGCTGGGATTACAGGTGTCTGCCACCACATCCAGTTAATTTTTGTATTTTTTTTAGTAGAGACGGGGTTTCACCATGTTGGCCAGGGGCTGATCTGGAACTCCTGACCTCAGGTGATCCTCCCGCCTCAGCCTTCCAAAGTGCTGAGATTACAGGCGTGAGCCACTGCGCCCAGCCTCTTTTTACTTTTCTTTTCTTTTTTTTTTTTTAGACAGAGTTTTGCTCTTGTTGCCCAGGCTGGAGTGCAATGGTGCAATCTCGGCTCACTGCAATCTCCGCCTCCTGGATTCAAGCAATTCTCCTGCCTCAGCCTCCTGAGTGGCTGGGATTACAGGCATGTGCCTCCACACCTGGATAGTTTTGTATTTTTAGTAGAGACGGGGTTTCTCCATGTTGGTCAGGCTGGTCTTGAACTCCTGACCTCAGGTGATCCACCCGCCTTGGCCTCCCAAAGTGCTGGGATTACAGGTGTGAGCCACCATGCCCAGCCCTCTTTTTACTTTTCAAAGTGCTTCCCCACTCAGCACCTCTTGGGATCCTCCCGTCAACCCTGTAAGATAAATAGAACCAAAATCTTCGTTCCCTTATTACAGGTGAGAAAACCAAGGTGAGAGAGGTGAATTGACTGTGCTAAGGCAACACCTCTGTTAGCTGAGGAGCTGGGACTCTTCTTTCAGTTTTGGTTCCTTGCTGGAAATATTTGTGGAATTGTATGGGTTTCCTTTCCTACCTTTGGAATTGGGAGCTAGGGGACCCCCTCATGGACTTTCTTCAGACTCAGGATTATCTTTGAGAACCCAAATGGTGAGGAGAAAAGTGATTTGCCTCCATGAGACTCCCCGATCCCACTCAATTTCCCCGCACATCAAGACCTAGGCCTGGGGATTGGAAAGGTAATCCAAGGTAAGGGGTAAATTCCATCTGCGGTCAAAGACCAGCTCTGAGCTGGCTTCCCATGAGCAGGGGAGGGTGGAAAGGTCAAAGGGTGGTGCTCTTCCTCAGAGTCCAGCGTCAGCTCTGCTACTTGATATCTGAGAACACCTTGAACAAGGCAAGGTGCACCTCAGCTTCCTCATCTCTAACAGGAACACTGGATTAGATAATGTCTCAGCTGACTTCCTGATAACATGAAATAGATTTGCTTGAGGATAACAGTGACACATTATGCACTTGAGAAACTTTTATTACGGAAAATTTCAAATAAATTCAAAGTCAACAGAACAATATAATGAACCCCCATGTATAGATCCCTCAGATTCAGCCATCATCAACATTCTTTCTTGTTTCATCTCTACCTCCACCACCTCACCCACTCAATGGTTCTTTCTTTTCTTCTATATGCGGTGGGAAGGGCTTGCTTTGTTGACCAGGCTGGTCTCAACCTCTTGGCCTCCAGTGATCCTCCCACCTTGGCTTCTCAAAGTGTTGGAATTATAGGCACCTGCCACCACACCCAGCCTGGTTATTTTATTATTATTATTATTTTTGAGACAGAATCTCACTCTGTCACCCAGGTTGGAATGCAGTGGCGCGATCTCGGCTCACTGCCTCCTCCAACTCCCAGGTTCCAGTGATTCTTGTGCCTCAGCCTTCTGAGTAGTTGGGACTGCAAGCGCGTGCCACCGCACTCAGCTAATTTTTGTATTTTTAATAGACATGGGGTTTCGCCATGTTGGCCCGGCTGGTCTCAAACTCTTGGCCTCAAGTGATCCTCCTGTCTTGGCCTCCCAAAGTGCTGGAATTACAGGCATAAGCCATCATGCCTGGACAACCTGGTTATTTCTTATAGTCTTTTTTTTCCCCTTCTAGTGAAATTTACGTACCTTGAAATGCAGAAATCTTAACTGTGTAATGTTGACAAAAGGATCCACCCATGTAACCAATGTCCATCACTGGCAAATGTATCACTATAACTGAATTTATTAACAAATTAAACATTTAAATATGACTTTAGCACACTAGGGATTAGCAAATGCTCTCTTTTTGGGACTGGCTAGGTTAGCATCAGATCTGCAGTCTTAAGTCATTATTTTCCTTCCTGCCTCTATCCACGCTGTCATCCTTGTGTGTCCCTGGAGCTTATGGCTTTCTCCTGCATGGACCTCTATTATGAGGCTTTTATTGCCTTGGCTACAAATTCTTATAAACTTGCTTTTTTTCTTTCCTATACATTTATCCTTCTCTGGGTTTTTTCTTGTTTTCTTTTTTTGTTTCGGTCTTCTATAACCTCTTTCTCATACCTGTTGCTGTTTTCTCCTTTAGAGTTCTTACTTTTCTGTGTTCACTCCACCTTCTCTGATCTCACTGTCCTTTATCTTTTGGTCTGTTTATATGCTGGACATTAGACACTGAGCCATAACCCCAGGGTCCAGCCCGGGGCCAGGCACTTAGTCAACAGTGAGTGAGTGAATGAATGAAAGCAAAGAATGACATACTCTGGAACCATCTGCAATCTGGTTACAGTAATGTGGTCAACTAAGGAACCCTAACCCGTTACCCTGGACCACATCTTTCTCTTTGCATTGAGCAAGAAGCTATTTATCTGCCCTCTTGGAAGCACCAGCATTTGAAAGGAAGGAGGCTGATTTCCTGACAAAATGTGACCCAAAGGACCATCCTCCTCCTACTCCCCATCATTTAAAAAAAAAAAAAAAAAAAAAAAAAGAGCAAGCCGGGGCTATCAGGGATACTTCCTGTTTTCCTCTCTTGAAAGCATCCTGGATAGATGAAACTGAAGGATCAAAGGGACTGCCTCCTCTGGGGCCTGGGGACTGGCAGAATGGCTTTTAACCCTCTGCTGTCTCCCACATGTGAGTGGCATGCACAGTCGACGTCTTACATTTCCCTAGTAGATTTTTAACTTCTTTTGGGCAAGGGCCTTGGCATTCATTCATTCATTCATTCATCAAACATTACTGTACTCTACCAAATCCCAGGCTTTGAGGATCTGGGGATATAGAGATGAATATGACAGTCCCTAGCCTCATTCATCTAACAGTAATGATCCCATGTGCTAACATGATCAAGCATTTTCTCCCTGTGAGGCTCTTACTACATGCTTTTCATGCATTTGGTCCTCACAACAAGCTGATGGGGTATTCTTGCCCCCATCTTACTGATAAGAAAAGCAAAGCTCCTGAAGGTAAAATAACCTGATGCAGGCTTATGACTGGTAGGTGTCATGGCTGGGGTTAGAACTGAGTGGTCTGAGCAGAAACCATATTTATAGCTGATACACTAGCCTGCCCCTGGAGACCTGCCTCCGTGTTTGAAACATGGCAGTGACTTTATTGCTAGTAATTTTTACAAGTGCATTTTATCTCTGGGCTTGGTCAGGTGGCTTCTGGTGAACAGGTTTGTTTACATCCGACTTACTGTATCATATTGTGTTAGAGCAGAGGTGAGTCAGCTTGCGGCCCCCTGAAGAGTGACAACAAGGCTAGAAAAACCAAGAGGCAACCTTTGGCCCTGTTTGCGGAACAAAGACAGCGTCAGGCTCTTGCTTCCCCTCTCTCATTTCTGGAATAGATAAGATTCCACAGATTTGTTTTGTTTTGTTTTTTGTTTTGTATTACATTTTTTTCAAATCTTGGAAAGAAAGCCAAAGGAGGCTGGGTGAGGTGGCTCATGCCTTGGAGCCTAGCACTTTGGGAAGCTGAGGTGGGCGGATTACTTGAGGTCAGGAGTTTGAGACCAGACTGGCCAACGTGGTAAAACACCGCCTCTACTAAAAATACAACAATTAGCTGGGTGTGGTGGCAGGCACCTATAATCCCAGCAACTCAGGAGGCTGAGGCAGGAGAATTGCTTGAACCCAGGAGGCAGAGGTTGCACTGAGCCGAGATTACGCCACATAGTGAAACCCTGTCTCAGCTAGAAATACAAAAAAATTAGCCAGGTGTGGTGGTGAACGCCTGTAATCCCAGCTATTCTGGAGGCTGAGGCACAAGGATTGCTTGAACTTGGGAGGCAGAGGTTGCGGTGAGCTGAGATCACACCACTGCATGCCAGCCTGGCCGACAGAATGAGACTGTCTCAAAAACAAAACAAAACAAAAAAGGAAAAATATTTTCTCCATTTTTCTGGAGAGGAATTGAGGCTCAGAGTAGTTAGTTAATATACCCCAAATCACACAGCTAGACAGAGTCAGGATTTGATCCTAGGTTTGACTAACTCCAGACCCTCCACTTTAATCATTCTATTTCCCTGATGCTAAAGTTGGCAGAGAGAGGAAGAAACTCCCTTCCTGCTGAGGTTCCTGACAAACAGTAGGGGCAGGTGAGGGTAGCAAGTAACCTTGAGATCTGCTGGTTAGGGACGCCTGGCACAAAAGGATCTTAAGGTGCTTCTGATTCTGCAATTCTATCTCTTTAAGACCCAGAGTTCCCATGCCAAGCCTGCTCTGTGATCCTCAGAGATTTCAGGGGTGGGGAAACTGGATTGAATGCGCTGACATACAAGCAAAAAAAGACCTCAGCATTTTTGCCTCGCCTCGGTGGCTCCGGCCTTTTTAAATTGTTTTTCCCCTCTCTCTCTCATTTATTTATTACTATGCTATTCCTTGGCCCTGCTGCTGTGTCAATCCTGATAAAAGCAAATCACCCCACAAACAGGTGCAGCTGGGAGCTGCCCCTTGGACAGCTGCCAGGGAAATGTGATCGCTCAGCTGGGGTGACCTGCCCCAGCCCAACCCCCTCTCAGGTTCCAGCCCAGGGCATGTGTCCTTGGGCAGTTAATGTCGGTCCACATGTCACAGCCCTGGTATCCCAGTTGGCATTACGGACTTGTGCTGGTGTGTGTGGTTTGGGTGGGGTGGATATATGCAGGAGAGAAGGGAGGCTCCCAGGAGTCTATTTTCTCTTTCGGTTTCTTCCAACAAATTCAGAAAATACAATGTCACCAAGTCCCCCTTGCAAGTATTTGAAAATATTTCCTAAGAATATCACTGCCTTATTTCCCTAGGTAAGAAATATTTTTTCCCATTCCCAAATTCACACACACATGCAATGTAATGATCCAAAAGAAATTTTCTGAGTATCTCCTAGGGCTTAGCTGTGGGTTCACCTAAATAAACATTTCTTAGCCAACCCTGCTATCCAGAATGCATTTTGATGCTACCAAGCCATGTGACTTTGACTCTGGCTTGGAAAAGATTTTATTTCATTTCCCCTCCCCCCATTTCAGTGTTTTGTCCCCAAGCATCATTTCCCCACTTCCCTAGGGCACCAGCCTTTCCGGAAATGCCCTAGCTCTGCGTGCAGCCTCCGCCTCCCGGTGTGGAGAAGGCGGTGACAGCGCCGCGCAGGAGCCGCAGGGCTGGCCTGGGCGGAGGGCGAGGGGCAGGGGCGGCCGGGCCAGGCTGCCCGCCTGCCGCAGAGCAGCGCGCAGCTCGGGGAGGGAGGAGGTTGCCATGCAAATGACGCGGCGTCCTGCGGGCCCCCCTTACCCGGGGGCCCTCTGGTTGCCAAAACAGAGCATTCCCCAGAACAGTCGCCTGGAAACGAGCGCTGTCATAGCAGCCTTGAGCTCAGTAGCAGCGAGCCAGCTGTGCTGCCACGAGGAGCTGGGTCAGGATGTTCAGACCTCCTCAGCACCCCCTCCCCACCCAGTCTCCACCTCGGGGAAGGGAGTGGTGGCTTGGCCCACCGTGGAGGGGAGGGAGGGCACTAATTGGATTGGAACACTCCTGAAACGCATCAGCTGCTCCTCCCTGGGGGAGGGGGAGAAAGAAAGCGGCAGACTGTCTTTGTGATCGGCTCAGCCTCTCCCTCCCTGCAGCCTCGCCCTGACCTGGTCCTCACCGGCCTCTGCCCACCTATGGCTGTCCTGGGGCACAATGGCAAGATCTTTGTAAAATGGAGGAGGCAGATACCGGATCAGATAACCACCAAAATGAAATTCAGCCTTGATATGAAGGGTACCGTAGTGATGCTACCGGGCTCTGACCTGGTTTGGAAGGGTTAGGGAAGAATGCAGGTTTGCCACAGCCCCCATGTCAATACTCTAGTTACTTCTTCCCTTAACAGCCCCCGTCTTTCCAGCACCTTTTCTCATCAGCTCACCTTTGCCAGCCTGGTCTTCCCTAAACCTTGGGAGCATTTACTTTTTCCTATTTCATTTGGCACCCAGAGAGCTGCCTCATCATTTAAGCGTGTGTGTGCTCACCAATTAAACTACAATATAAACTTTAAAGAAGCAGGACCCATGTAATCATTGTCATGGCCCACCTTGACCATGAAGAACGAATCAGGCCGGGTCCAGTGGCTCACGCCTGTAATCCCAGTACTTTGGGAGGCCGAGGTGGGTGGATCACGAGGTCGGGAGATTGAGAACATCTTGGCTAACACAGTGAAACCCTGTCTCTACTAAAAATACAAAAAAATTAGCCAGGCATAGTGGTGGGTGCCTGTAGTCCCAGTTATTCGGGAGGCTGAGGCAGGAGAATGGCGTGAACCTGGGAGGCGGAGCTTGCAGTGAGCCGAGATTGCACCACTGCACTATAGCCTGGGCAACAGAGCAAGGCACTGCCTCAAAAAAAAAAAAAAAAAAAAAAAAAAAAAAAAAAAAAAACAAGACAGAGTTTCACAGACCTGCTTGAATTTAGGTGCCAGTGATCTTTGTCAACATAGTCATCACCCTGGGAGGCCTCTGGCATTGCCTTTGCAACAACTGTTTTAGATTGGCCTTCAGAGACTAGTAAAACCTCTTCTGGGACTGGGGAGGGGAGGAGATTCAGTGACAGCCTGAGTGACAGTAAGCCAACAGGTGGGCTACAGAGAAAGTGGACGACTACTCAGGACACACCGAGTGCTTCATGTGGTCCGGACGCTGCACACCAGTGCTTACAGGTGTGACTTAAGCATGTGTGTGCAAGGGAGTCCCCTTCCTTCAAATTCCTAAGGGGCCTTGGAAGTCTTAGGTACCCAAACAGCAAGTCTTCATTCAACCTGCCTTGGTAACGCAGCATGTAAATGTGCAATCTCTCTCTCCTCCCTCTTCCTTTCCTTTGAGTTCCTGCTGTTTGCCAGGCACTGAGCTAGGCTCTGGAGGTTCAGAGAATGATTAAATTAGTATCATTCTGTATTTATGAGAAAAAATCCTAAACCATATGTAGGGGGCATTTGCTGTGCCTATAGTCACCAGCATTTTTTGATCAACTTTCCTATTTTGGGTTTTTCCCACATCATAAATCCCACTTCCCCAAAATAAAGGCCAGAAATTGACCTTCCCAGATGTCCTTGCAACTAACATGTAAGCAGGTGACCTAAGTTCCACTGATCAGATGCACCCACATGAGATTTTTTTTTTCTTTTTCTTTTTCTTTTTCTTTTTGAGGCCGAGTCTTGCTGTGTCGCCCAGGCTGGAGTGCAGTGGCCCGATCTCGACTCACTGCAGCCTCTGCCTCTGCCTCCCGGGTTCAAGCAATTCTCCTGCCTCAATCCCCCGAATAGCTGGGACTACAGGCACATGCTACCAAGCCCAGCTAGTTTTTGTATTTTTAGTAAAGACAGGGTTTCCCCATGTTGACCGGGATGGTCTTGATCTCCTGACATCGTGATCTGCCTGCCTCGGCCTCCCAAAGTGTTGGGATTACAAGGCATGAGCCACTGTGCCCAGTCTTTCTTTTCTTTCTTTTTTTTATTTTGAGACAGAGTCTTGCTCTGTCACCCAGACTAGAGTACAATGGCGCAATCTCGGCTTACCACAATCTCCGCCTCCTGGGTTCAAGCAATTCTCCTGCCTCAGCCTCCCAAGTAGCTGGGATAACAGTTGTGCACCATCCCTGGCTATTTTTGTATTTTTAGTAGAGACAGAGTTTCACCATGTTGGCCAGGCTGGTCTCGAACTCCTGACTCAGGTGATCTGCCCACCTCAGCCTCCCAGAGTGCTGGGATTACAGGTGTGAGCCACCACACCCAGCCTGTTTTTTCCTTTTTTAGACAAGGTTTTGCTTGAACTGGTCTCAAGCAGTTCTCCCTCCTGAGCCTCCCAAGTAGTTAGGACTACAGTTCTACAGTTGTGTACCACCAACCACATGAGTTGTTTTTTGTTTTTTGAGATGGGGTCTCACTCTGTCACCCAGGCTGGCGTGAAGTGGCACAATTTTGGCTCACCGCAACCTCCGCCTCCCAGGCTCAAGCGATCCACCTCAGCTTCCTGAGTAGCTGGGACCACAGGCACGCACCACCACTCCCAGCTAATTTTTTGTATTTTTCGTAGAGATGGAGTTTCACCATGTTGCCCAGGCTGGTCTCGAACTCCTGAGCTCAAGCGATTGTGCCCAAATTGGCCTCCCAAAATGCTGGGTTTACAGGTGTGAACCACTGGCTTCACATGAGATTTTGATTTGGAAGAAAGCAATTGAGGAAGAAAGCATCCTGGGGAAGGGGGCTTTCCATCCTCTGAACCCCACACCCATGGCTGTGCCCATTACTCAAAGGCATGCAGTTGGCTCGTGTTGCCTTGTGATATGGTTCCTATTATTACCCAAGAGTCCTATTTTACCTTGAGCAAGGATGACATGCACATTTGTGACTCATTTCATATTGTTCTGCCCTCTCCCATCTCCAGACTCCCAGAGGCACTGACTGTCCCGTGGCTGGCATGTGCACTGCAGCTATTTTTCACATGGGCACAACCCATCACCCAGCATACCATCAACTCCACGGTGTCTTGGGATTGCAACTTATGTGATTTTTGCCAACCCCCTTTCCTACAGCTTTATAAGAAATAGGATTTTATGATATGCTTGTGGAAAATGAGAATCATATTGTTTATTTTCAAATTGATGACTTTCTCCATAATAAAATTAAAACATTTGCAGGCATAACCCATTCATTCATTCATTCATTCAGCATTTAATGAGTGCCTATGATGTGCCGGGCATTGTGTTGAGTGCTGGGACAGAACTGAGTACAGCACAACTCCTCCTCACAAGATGTTAGTTTATTAGCAAGAAACAGGTAACAGGCTGGGTGTCATGGTTTAGGCCTGTAATCCCAACACTTTGGGAGGCTGAGGCCTGAAGATTGCTTGAGCCCAGGAGTTAGAGAGCAGCCTGGACAATACAGGGAGACCTTGTCTCTGCAAAAAATAAAAAAAAATTAGCCAGGTGGAGTGGTGTGCACCTGTAGTCTCGGCTACTCAGGAGGCTAAGGTGAGAGGATCACTTTAGCCCAAGAGGTTGAGACTGCAGTGAGCATGATCACGCCACTGCACTCTATCCTGGGTGTCGAAGCAGACATGTAAGTGGGGGAAAGGTGGTACAAGAGCTCTGAAGGCCAATGTGCAGAGTAGAGAAGGGAGTGGTTTGTTGGGCGCAGAAAAGACTTTTTCATAGGAACAACATCAAGTGCTTATTCTAGGACAGCTTTTTTCTCAGGACTTAATGTATATTCATTCACTTAATCTTCACAACAGCAATAAAGCAGGTGTTATTAATACCCTATTTTTTTTTTGAGACAAAGTCTCACTCTGTTGCCCAGGCTGGAGTGCAGCGGCGCTGTCTCAGCTCACGGCAACCTCTGCCTCCCGGGTTCAAGTGATTCTCTTTCTCAGCTTCCTGAGTAGCTGGGATTATAGGCACCCACCACCATGCCTGGCTAATTTTTGTCTTTTTAGTAGAGACAGAGTCTCATCATCTTGACCAGGCTGGTCTCAAACTCTTGACCTTGTGATCCACCTGCCTCAGCCTCCCAAAGTGCTGGGGGTACAGGCATGAGTCACCATGCCCAGCCAATACCCTATTTTACAGGTAAGGGAACCAAAGCCCTGAGACGTGTAATGTCTCGCACGGTTGCACAGCTGGTGAGTTGCAGAGCTGGGATGTGTCCTTCATAATTTAACATCCATGTGCTTAACTGCTGCACTACACTGCCTTGAGCAGATTCTGGGAAGTGAAAGCTTAGCGACCACCAGGCATCTTTACAGGCTCAGGGCATGGAGTGGCTGCCTGTTTGGTTCAGCTGGGACATGGTGCACTGGAAAACGGTATGGTGCAGAGGGCGGCCATCCAAAATACTTAAAAGTGATAGGTGAGAACTCACTACCACAAGCTTGGACTTCAGTTGCTCTCTTTGTTCCTTGATGGATAATTTCACTCCGTAAGAGTGGTTGACCTAGACAAACTTGTAAGGTTGGCAGAATGGGCTTCTCCCTAAGCAGATATAATTTGCTTTGGAATCTCAGGGACTTGGGATCTAGTCCCCACTCTTCCCTTGACCAGCTGAGTGACTTTGGGCAAGTCACTCAACATCTCTTATCCTCAGTTCTCTCCACTGGTAATTGAGAATAATAATCTCATAGTGTTGACATAGGATTAAATGAGATAATGCATGTCGATCAGCTTAGAATGCAAACAAGCCAAAAGTAACATTTATTTAAGTTTTAAGTTCACAATATCTTATCTACAACTCCAAACACCTAAAAGCTCTGAAAACAAAACACATTTGGCAACAAAACCTGAGTTTTGTTTGTTTGTTTGTTTTGAGACAGAGTCTTACTCTGTCACCCAGGCTGGAGTGCAATGGCACAATTTCGGCTCACTGCAACCTTCGCCTCCTGGGTTTAAGTGATTCTCCTGCCTCAGCCTCCTGAGTAGCTGGGATTATAGGCACTCGCCATCATGCCTGGCTAATTTTTGTATTTTTGTAGAGATGGGGTTTCACCATGTTGGCTAGGCTGGTCTTGAACCTCTGACCTCAGGTGATCTGCCTGCCTCGGCCTCCCAAAGTGCTGGGATTACAGGCTTGAGCCACAGCACCCAAAATTTTCCATGTACTTTTTTGAAGGAATATTAAAGTATTTGTTTAAAGTATTTTATGCCATCCCAGATTCTGCTATGGGCATTGCAAAATATGTGGTGTGGCACTGTGTTGCTTTTCTAAAATCCAAAAGACTTATATTACAAAACACATCTGACCCAAAGGCATCAAATAAGGGATTTTAACTAGCATTATCTCATCTTTAGACCACTCTCTCCACTCCCAGTCCCCCTCTTACTCTAACTGTTCAAATGGCCATTGGGCATCTAGAATCAATCCTTCTCTGCAAAAGGAATACACATACACCCACATACCCTTTGGGTCTCCCCCACACAACTGTCTCCCTCATCCAAGCTCCTTTGCTCCCACTATTTCTTCAGTCCTGATTTTTGCCAACCTCATTGAATTTAAATTCCCCCCATACCCCTCTACTCCCATGCCCTGGTCAAGAAAACAGATTTTAGACATGGCGCCTTCTCTGAATTACTCTGGTAGTACAGGCCCAGCCAGTTGTTACCTGCCTGTGGGCTGCAGAATTATTCCAAGAAACTCTATGTCTATTTGAACGCCAAATACTATCTGCCAACTGTGTAAGTAATGTCTGATGCGTAACTGTGCTACTCCTTTTCAGCTGTGCTGAAGGCCTGATTGTTTTTTGTCACGATGAATTTTCCCCGTTGACCAAAGCCCAAAATAACAGCTTCTCTCATTTGCAAGGCTGCGGTCACTTCCAAAGGGAACAAGGGGTCTTTAGGCTGGGGCAGGTTGCAAACCACTGAGCTGGGCTGTCTTGGCAGTGTGCCATACGTCCTTGGTGCGGGGGAATCATGAGACCTGAGGTCAAGTTCCAGCTCTTCCCTGGCTGGTTAGATGATCTTGGAGGCAGACCCTTGTGACTTGGAAGGCTTTGGTTTCCTCATTCTGGAGCAGAGATCATGAAAATTATTTGGCAGGATTGTGAAGAAGATTAAATGAGATAATGAAAGGACTTTGAAAACTGTGAAGTGTTGCACAAATGGAAAGCTTGTTGTTGTCTTACACATATTGTCAACTTTTTTTTTTTTCTTCTGGATGGAGTCTCGCTCCGTTACCCAGGCTGGACTGCAGTGGCGCGATCTCGGCTCACTGCAACCTCTGCCTCCCAGGTTCAAATGATTCTCCTGCTTCAGCCTTCCAAGTAGCACCACCATGCCCGGCTAATTCTTGGATTTTTAGTAGAGATGGGGTTTCACCATGTTGGCCAGGCTTGTCTTGAACTCCTGATCTCAGGTGATCAGCCCGCCTCGGTCTCCCAAAGTGCTGGGATTAGAGGCGTGAGCCACCGCGTTTGGCCACATATTGTCAGCCTCTTTTTTTTTTTTTTTTTTTTTGAGACGGAGTCTTGCTCTGTCGCCCAGGCTGGGGTGCAGTGGCCGGATCTCAGCTCATTGCAAGCTCCGCCTCCCAGGTTTACGCCATTCTCCTACCTCAGCCTCCCGAGTAGCTGGGACTACAGGCGCCCGCCAACCCGCCCGGCTAGTTTTTTTGCATTTTTTAGTAGAGACGGGGTTTCACCGTGTTAGCCAGGATGGTCTCGATCTCCTGACCTTGTGATCCACCCGTCTCGGCCTCCCAAAGTGCTGGGATTACAGGCTTGAGCCACCGCGCCCGGCCTATTGTCAGCTTCTTAAAGGTGGGAATGGTGTCTTCTGTTTTCTTCAGTTTCCTCAGTGGCACTCCCCACCCCCATTCTGCAATCAACACGGGACTGGCTATAGAGATGGCCTTGTATGAAACACTGCAAAATAACTTGCACAGTGGCTTAGCAAATAAGAGGTATTTAATAAATGGTAGTTAATATGCATGCCTGTGCCATCCACTGTGCAGAGAAGCAGTGTAGTGCAGCGGTTTAGAGCACGGGCCCTGGTATTAATCCACTCTCTGCCACTTGCTGGGTTAGCACATGTGACCTTGGGCAAGGTTAGCACTAATAGGCCCTAATATTCTCATCTATCACACATGGCTGATGATAATAGTAGTTAATTCATGAAGTTGTGAAAACTGAAAGGGTTTAGTCTATGTAACAGAGCCAGGCACGAATCGAGCACTCTGTAGGCATCGGTTGTTTTTGTCTTTTTTTGCTACAAGATCTCAATCTGTCGCCTAGGGTGAGTGCAGTGGCGCAATCATGGCTCACTGCAGCCTCGACCTCCTGGGCTCAAGTGATCCTCTCACCTCAGCTTCCTGAATAGCTGGGACTACAGGTGTATGCCACCACGCCCAGCTAAGTTTTAAATTTTTTTTTGTAGAGACAGGGTCTTGCTATGTTGCCGAGGCTGGTCTGGAACTCCTGGCCTCAAGCAATCCTCCCATCTCAGTCTCCCAAAGTGCTGGGATTACAGGGGAGCCACACACAGTTGTTATTTAGCTATTATATGCCAAACGATTCTTCAAAAGCTGGTCAGTGGCTGGGCGTGGTGGCTCAGGCCTGTAATCCCAGCACTTTGAAAGGCCGAGGTGGGCGGATCACCTGAGGTCAGGAGTTCAAGACAAGCCTGGCCAACATGGCAAAACCCTGTTTATACTAAAAACATAAAAATTAGTTGGGTGTGGTGGCACGTGCCTGTAGTCCCACCTACTTGGGAGGCTGAGGCACGAGAATTGCTTGAACCTTGGAGGCGGAGGTTGCAGTGAGCCAAAATTGTGTCACTGTACTCCAGCCTGGGACACAGAGCAAGACTCTGTCTCAAAAAAAAAAAAAAAAAAAAAAAAAGGGGGTCGGAGAAAATCGCCAGACAGGAAGTCTAGCTTCTGGTCTTTGTTCAGCGTCAGTAAGGTCTTCAAAGAGGGTTAGATGCTCAGGCAGCCTCTCAGGATCAGCACAGATCATGCAGCGGTGAAATTCAGGCTTGAGTGTCATTTCCCCCAGCTGTGGGCGAAGATCCTAGACCAGACCAGATATCATTGGGTAAAAGGTGTGCCTGTTTAATATTTGGATAAGTATCACTATTGTCGGACATACAGAAGTTTCTGTCTGCACCACCTCCCGTCAGAACAAGAATGCCTATTTTCCCATGCCCTAACCAACTCATATTTTAAAGTATTTTATTAATTTTTTGACTAGGTAATGTTTGCAGGTGGCAGAAAATTTAAAGAGATAGGGAAGGGCATGCAGTGAGAGGTCTCTACGTTCCCGTCGCAGCCATCCCAGGCCCGGCCCCAGAACCACAAACTTTGATCTCAGCCTTTCTGGTAAACGGAAAGTGGTATCTCACTCAATCAATCTCACAATCACGTTGATGTGAAAACAAATTACTATATATTAGGGAGTAGAATGTTGCATGTGAATGAACTTTAAGATAAAACAGGAGACTTCAAAGGCATTTTATGCTCAAGGGTGGGGCAGGGCGTGGAGCGGCCCTTCTCTTGGGGGATACCTTGGTACGGCTGTGTGTTAGTCTGTGGAATGAATGCTGGACGGTGCCCCCACTCGTCTCAATCACATTGAGGTTTCCCTCATCCCCCAGTCACCTGTTTACCATACATCCCTCTGGGCTCTTCCTGCCCTTGGCCTGGTCACCACCTTGCTGCCTTACCTTAAGTCAGTCACCTCCCACTCTGGGCTTCCTGACTTGTAAAAAGGGGGCTGGACTAGGCCTCATTCCAGGTGTAGCATTCCAAGACTGATCAACTAATTCACATTAAGGTGTAGATGACTGATAACAGCTTAATGTATTACCTCTCCTGTGGGTGGAAACATTTTAAGAGATGCAATTTCTCATCCTCCAAGAATGAGTGTGCGTGGTGCAATTTCAGGTATGGTCACAGGTATGTGGGGACGATGTAGGGGGAGGGGTCCCTTTCCTGGCACCCCTCCAGTGGTCACTGTAGGCCCCCACCTGCTCCAGCCAGGGGTGGTGGCAGCCCTGAGGGGAGCAAACCTGCTGGCTTCTCTCACACCACACTCCGCATTTATTTCTCTCTGGCAGTGGCCAAGAGCAGAGTTTTGTCATACAGAAAAATGCCTCATCAGGGAAACCTACGTGTGTGGCCTGGAAAACTACCTTGTCCCCTGGGCCGAGGGGTGCGGTGGAGGTGTTAGCAACCTGATTTCCAGGTTCTCAGATCAGTTCTCGTCCTGGGTGGGTGAGGAGACCCCCACTGGAGGGCCACTGGCCTTCCGCCAGAGCAGGTGGTCCTGCCATACCTGGATCCAAGACGTCTGCTTTTCACGGAGAGAAAGAGGCTGTGTCAGACGCTGTCTGGTTTTGTTGGCTGAAGGAGGTTTGGTTTGGCTTCTGAATTTTCAGGGAGGGCTGATGGCCCGCAGCCACGAGCCACCGTTAGCCTGTGAGAAAGAGGAAAGGAGGCCGGGCGCGGTGGCTCAAGCCTGTAATCCCAGCACTTTGGGAGGCCGAGACGGGCGGATCACAAGGTCAGGAGATCGAGACCATCCTGGCTAACACGGCGAAACCCCGTCTCTACTAAAAACACAAAAAATTAGCCGGGCGAGGTGGCGGCGCCTGTGGTCCCAGCTACTCGGGAGGCAGAGGCAGGAGAATGGCGTAAACCCGGGAGGCGGAGCTTGCAGTGAGCTGAGATCTGGCCACTGCACTCCAGCCTGGGCGACAGAGCGAGACTCCGTCTCAAAAAAAAAAAAAAAAAAAAAAAAAAAGAAAAGAAAGAGGAAAGGAGTTTCTTTAGCTGTGAAGTCTAGGCCGGCTGCTCTTGCTCTTGTGCAGTGCAGGCCACCGCATCCCAGCCCGCAATCCCCACTAACCCACTGGGCCCTCATGGGGCGCCGTTTTGTCCCACTACTGTCTGGGCCTTTCTTCAGTGTAGGCGGCTGGGGAAGCCAGTCTGTGCTGCCCCCAGGACAGTGGTGGGTGGGGATGGACACCCGGGGCTGAGGGGCCCAGGTCAGATCAGGGAGAGACGTGCTTTGCTTTCTGGCAGAACCTCCACTGTTGCAACTCCTCCTCCTTCCTGGACCAGGGCAGCTTCTCCAGACCTGATGATGCTTAACCCATGAGCCTCATCACAGAGCATTCAGAGCTCTAGACCCTCCCTATGCAAAGGGTGGTCCATGACCAGCCTCATCCGCCTCACCTGGGAGCTGGTTATGCTGAAGGCCTTAGGGAGATGGGAATGCCATAGAAGCTCTCTGGGGAGGCCCCTCTGAGGTGGAGACTCATCACAGGCCTGATTCAATGGAGAGAGATGGGTACTGGGAAAGAAATGCATGACGGGGCCACGGGCTGAACTAGGGAGGTGTCTTTTCTTTTCTTTTCCTTTCCTTTCTTTGTTTTCTTTCTTTCTTTTTTTTTTGAGATGGAGTTTCCCTCTTGTTGCCCAGACTGGAGTGCAATGACGCGATCTCAGCTCATTGCAACCTCCGCCTCCTGGGTTCAAGCAATTCTCCTGCCTCAGCCTCCCAACTACCTGGGATTACAGGCGCCCGCCACCACGCCCGGCTACTTTTGTATTTTTAGTAGAGACGGGGTTTCACCATGTTGCCCAGGCTGGTCTCAAACTCCTGACCTCAGGTGATCCACCCATCTCAACCTCCCAAAGTGCTGGGATTACAGGGGTGAGCTACCACCCCCAGCCTTAATTTCTTTCAAAACAGTTTCTTTTAGTTTTATTTTCATTTTATTTTGAATAGGCAATCCACTCACACAGTTAAAATTCTAAGGGCACAGGAGGGTATGTAAGATACAATTTCTTTTGCAGACTTGTTTCCTAGCTGCTTCCCCTCTCAAAGGCAACCCATGTGGCCCAGGGACATTAGATTATGCCAGTAAAGGCTGGGCGCGGTGGCTCAAGCCTGTAATCCCAGCACTTTGGGAGGCCGAGGCGGGTGGATCACGAGGTCAGGAGATCGAGACTATCCTGGCTAACATGGTGAAACCCCGTCTCTACTAAAAATACAAAAAAAACTAGCCGGGCGTGGTGGCGGGCGCCTGTAGTCTCAGCTACTTGGGAGGCTGAGGCGGGAGAATGGCGTGAACCCGGGAGGTGGAGCTTGCAGTGAGCCGAGATCACGCCACTGCACTCCAGCCTGGGAGACACAGCGAGACTCCGTCTCAAAAAAAAAAAAAAAAAAAAAAAGATTATGCCAGTAAAAACATGCATGTGTGTGTGTGTGTGTGTGTGTGTGTGTGTGTGTGTGTGTGTATTCATACTCACTAGACCTCTTTTTTTTTGTTTGTCAAATGATCCTTTATTGAAATATTTTCCTTTGTGCTTCTTAACTAACAGGGCATTCCACAGCACCACTGTTGATGTCATCTATGATGTCATGAGGGTGGCAGCCATCAACATTACAGCCCACAGACTGGGCAGTCCCCAGGATTTCTTTAATGGTTCCAGTGAGTTCTCTGGCTAAAGGTCGGTGCCGCATCTGTCGAGGAATGTTGACGATCTCATCAAAAGTGCCATTCCCACTACGTTGAATGTTTTCCTGTTTCTTTCTGTCTCTTGGTGGTTCCTTGAGGGCTTTGATGATCAGGGTGGAGGCAGAAGGCACCACCTCAATCTGGGCCTGTCTGTTCTGAATGGTCAGTTTCACCGTAATCCTCAGGCCATTCCAGTCACCCGTTGCCTTGGCAATGTCATCACCAGCCTTTTTTGGAGACAGGCCCAGGGGGCCGATCTTGGGGGCCAGTACAGACGTGGCACCAACTTCACCCATAGTGCACCTCAGGTATACGACTTTGATCTCGTTGGGGTCACACTTTGGCCGCATGGTGGAGGCGGCTGTTGTCGGATGAACCCAGATTCTGGACGGCCAAAGAAAGTTGCACCTTGGCCTCCTCTGAGCTGAGAGCCGAAAAGCCCACTAGACCCCTCTTAAAAAATTCAAAGGTTGGCTGGGTGGGGTGGCTCATGCCTGTTATCCCAGCACTTTGGGAGGCAGAGGCAGGCGGATCACAAGGTCCGGAGTTCGAGACCAGCCTGGCCAATATGGTGAAACCCCATGTCTACTAAATATACAAAAAAAATTAGCAGGGCGTGGTGGCACATGCCTGTATCCAGCTACTCAAGAGACTGAGGCAGGAGAATTGCTTGAACCCGGGAGGCAGAGGTTGCAGTGAGCCAAGATCACGCCACTGCCCTCCAGCCTGGGCGACAGAGTGAGACTCTGTCTCAAAAAAAAAAAAAAAAAAATTCAAAGGTTGGCCCATGGCACATGTATGAACCTTACTTTTCTCACTTAGTATGTCTTGTAGATCATTCTATATCAGTATGTAAAGAACATCCTAGATACATATTTCAGATGAATATTATTCTACTCTAAAGATAGACCTCAATTTATATAGCCAGGACCCTACTGATGGACTTTTAGGTTGTTTAATAAATGTAGCCGAATTTTAGAATCTTAGAAAATGGAAGGTCATTTAACCCCAACTCCTACCACCCTGCCTAGGTTTTTTTTTTTTTTTTTTTTTTTTTTTTTTTTTGGTAGAAATGAGGTCTTGCTTTGTTGCCCAGGCTGATCTTGAACTCCTGGCTTCAAGCTATCCCCCCGCCTCAGCCTCCTTCCCAAAGTGCTGGGACGCGCCCAGCCCTGCCAAGGAGTTCTTTCATGGTATCTGACTGCATGCCTGAGACCCAGCTGCAATGTCACCTCTTCTGGGAAGCTCCACCTTCCTCTCCCTCTCATCACCTTTGCACATACCTTAGCCAGAGCCCTAATCACATGATATGATTTAGGCAAAAGCGTGATAACTTTGCTTTTGTATCTTCTCAGCTCTGACCCTATTGCAGAGCACAGTAGGTACAGAACCAATGTGAATTGACAGTCCTTGAGAGGGGACGCCTCCAAATTCTGCTGCCTGGACACTTCCAGTAACAGGGATCTCAATTCCTGAAAAGCTCATTCTGCCTGTGAAAGGCGGTATCAGACAGTCCTTTGATGGAGCAAAGTCTGTTTCCCGTTGGCTTTTCCCTCTGGGTTCTAGTGCATCTTCTAAACACAAATGTAATCCCTCTTCCAGATATTTAAGATAACCTCATTTCTCTAAGCCAGATACCCATCCCCCTAACCTCCCCTCCCCCATTTCCTTTGGACTCTGGTTGCAGATCCTAGGCCTTCTAGCATTTTCCTGCAGACACTTTTTGATTTGTAATATGATTCATTTAAAAGTGATCTCTGTCCGGGCATGGTGGCTCATGCGTGTAATCCCAGCACTTTGGGAAGCTGAGGTGGGCAGATCACTTGAAGTCAGGAGTTTGAGACCAGCCTGGCCAACATGGTGAAACCCTGTCTACTAAAAATACAAAAATTAGCCAGATGTGGTGGTACATGCTGTCATTTCAGCTACTTGGGAGGCTGAGGCATGAGAATCACTTTAACCCAAGAGACGGAGGTTGCACTGAGCGGAGATCATTCCACTGCACTCTAGCCTGGGTGATGGAGTAAGACTCTGTCTCAAAAAAAAAATAGCTGAAATTAAAAAAAAAACTGACCATACCAAGTGTTCACCAGGATGTGGAGCATTAAAACTCTCCAGCACTGCTGGTGGGAGTATGAAATGGAACAGGCACTTTGGAAAACAGTTGGCAGTTTCCTAAAAAGTAGTTAAAGATACAGCTTTCATGTGACCTAGCCATCCCACTCCAAAATGTTTACTCAAGATAAATGAAAGCATATGTCCATTCTAAGGCATATGCTCCTAGCAGCTTTATTTGAAATAGCCAATGTCCATCGGCAGTGAATATATCCATGCCATACAATTTGACTGAGCAAAACAAAACCTGCTTGAACAGGTATTGATACAATGATAGTGAACAACATTGATGAATCTCAAAATAATTATGCTGAGTAAAGAAGCCAGATGAAAATTAACGAGTCCATACTCTATGATTTCATTTATATGAAATTATAAAAAATGTAAACTAGGCCTCACGTCTGTAATCCCAGCACCTTGGGAGGTCGATGTGGGAGGACTGCTTGAGCCCAGGAGTTCAACACCAGCAGCCTGGGCAACATAGTGAGACCTTGTCTCTCTCTCTCGCTCTTGTTTTTTTTTTTTTTTGTTTTTTTTTTTTGAGATAGAGTCTCACTCTGTGTTGCCCAGGCTGGAGTGCAGTGGTGTGACCTTGGCTCACTGCAACTCCACCTCCCAGGTTTAAGTGATTCTCGTGCTTCAGCCTGCTGAGTAGCTGGGATTACAGGCATGCACCACCACGCCCAGCTACTTTTTGTATTTTTTTTTTTTTTTGAGACGTAGTCTCGCTCTGTCGCCCAGGCTGGAGTGTAGTGGCCGGATCTCAGCTCACTGCAAGCTCCGCCTTTCGGGTTTACACCATTCTCCTGCCTCAGCCTCCCGAGTAGCTGGGACTACAGGCGCCTGCCACCACGCCCAGCTAGTTTTTTGTATCTTTTAGTAGAGACGGGGTTTCACCGTGTTTGCCAGGATGGTCTCGATCTCCTGACCTCATGATCCGCCCGTCTCGGCCTCCCAAAGTGCTGGGATTACAGGCTTGAGCCACCGCGCCCGGCCTACTTTTTGTATTTTTACTAGAGATGGGGTTTTGCCATGTTGGCCAGGCTGGTCTCGAACTTCTGACCTCAGGTGATCTACCCGCCTCGGCCTCCCGGTGTGCTGGGATTTCAGGTATGAGCCACCATGCCCAACCAAGACTTAAAAAAAAAAAAAAATTTCTTTAAAAAAAAAAAAAAGCCAGGCGTCATGGTGTGCACCTGTAGTCCCAGCTACTCAGGAGGCTGAAGTGGGAGGATCACTGGAGCCCATGAATTGCAGCTGCAGTGAGCTGTGATTACACCACTGTATTCCAGCCTGGACAACAGAATGAGTTCCTGTCAAAAAAAAAGAAAAAAAAAATCTGATCTTACAGAGTTATGACCTTTCAATGAATGGTATATAAAGGAAATAAACTTAACATTGCAACTGGTCCATCATGACACTCAATGAAAAAAAGCTACTTTTATAGCTTCGTCACTCTGGCCTGTCATAGTATTTTAAAATCTTCATTCTGCATATGGCAGACCTCTCATCTGGTAACATCTTTATATTTGATGAGCAGACCTACATGCTTTTATTAGAATTTCTAGCACAAATGCTGAAATGGACCAGGTCAAAACCTGCCCCATGGCACGTCACCATTGAGTCTCCTCCAGCTCCTTGGGTTAGGAGAAATGAGTTCAGTGTCACATTTTAAAGTGCGACAGCTAATATGCCAGCTAATGTAGAAGATGTCAGAGGAGTGTAGTGTGGGATGAGCTTGAAAAGGGGAGCAGCAGCTGTAGTAAACAGCATGGTGGTTCCTCAAAAAATTAAACAGAATCACCATATGATCCAACAATTCAGTTTCTGGTTGTATACCTCAAAGAATTGAAAGCAGGGACACAAACAGATATTCATATGCTCATGTTAATAGCAGCATCATTCAAAATAATCAAACAGTAGAAGTAACTCAAGTGTCCATCAACAGATGAATGGATCAACAAAATATGGCATATACACATAATGGAATATTATTTAGCTTAAAGCAGGAATTTGCATAATGGAATATTATTCAGCTTAAAATAGAAACTTGGTATGTTTTTTGTCTGTTTGTTTTGAGATGGAGTCTTGCTCTGTTGCCCAGGCCGGAGTGCAGTGGTGTGATGTTCACTGCACCTTCCACCTCCTGGGTTCAAGCAATTCTCATGCCTCAGCCTCCCGAGTAGCTGGGACTACAGGCGCCCACCACCACGCCCAGCTAATTTTTGTATTTTTAGTGAAGACAGGATTTCACCATGTTGGCCAGGCTGGTCTCAAACTCCTGACCTCAGGTGATCTGCCTGTGTTGGCCTCCCAAAGTATTAGGATTACAGGCGTGAGCCACCACATCCGGCAAAACAGAAACAGAACGTTTGAGCTTTGAAGACATTACGTTAAGTGAAATAAGTCAGACACAAAAGGACAAAAACATACTGTATGATTCCACTTATATGAGGTGCCTACCTATAGAAGCAGAAAGTAGAATGGTGGTTGCCAGGGGCTGGGCCGGAGGAAACAGGGAATAGGGAGTTACAGTTTAATGGGTGTAGAATTTTCAGTTTGGGAAACTTAAATGTTCTGGAGATGAATGGTGGCACTGGTTGCATAACAATGTAGATGCTGCTGAACTGTACACCAAAAAGTGATATCAACAGTATATTTTATATTATGTATATTTTATCACGATTTTTTTCTTTCTTTTTTTTTTTTTTTTGAGATGCAGTTTTGCTCTTGTTGCCCAGGCTGGAGTGCAACGGCACGATCCCAGCTCACTGCAACCTCTGCCTCTGGAGTTCAAGTGATTCTTCTGCCTCAGCCTCCTGAGTAGCTGGGATTACAGGCACCCACCACCACACCCAGCTAATTTTTTTTGTATTTTTACTAGAGATGGAGTTTCACTACGTTGACTAGGCTGGTCTCGAACTCCTGACCTCAGGTGATCCACCCCTCCTCGATCTCCCAAAGTGCAAAGGATTACAGGAGTGAGCCACCACACCTGGCTTATCATGATTTTAAAAGGGGGAGGGGAGCAGCAGCCTGCTTAGCAGTAGGGAGGACCTGGCTATGGGCTGGGTGGACAGCTGAGTTGGGATGAGTTGGAGAACAGGCTCACCTTGTCAGAACTGGGAGGTGACAGGAGAGGAGGCTGAGCATGCTCTGCTGAGCCTTGAAGTCCAGATTGAGAAATTTGGGTTTGAGATCTGAGTCACTTCTTGGGTCAAGTCTTTGTCTCCTGGTTAAAAAACAATTTCCTTGGGGTGGAGTAATCCAGGAGCTTTAAAGGTAGCAGGTTAAATTAATGCAGATTGGTTTAGTCATCAGCCGTTGGTAGGGGGTTTATCATCAGAGAGCGGGGGCAGGTGGCATAGGACATTGTCCAGGGGTCTGATAGCTCTGGGCTTGTGTTGTGATTTCTCCATTCCCTGGCAGTGTGCCCTAAACTAGTGAGTGCCACCGTTTCCTCATCTGTAAACCGGGGATAATAGTGACCTTGCGTAACAGGGTTAAAAGGAAAAAGAGTTATATGCTAAGTATTTGCCACTTCTGTCTTCTTTCTCCTGCCAAGGAGGAAGGATGGCAGCTGGCCTGTTCAGATGCTGTTTCAAGAGAGGTGAGGCAGAGCAAAATCCAGAGTAGATCAAATTTCTTTGAACAAGAAAAGATGAAGGCAGGGCGTGGTGGCTCACACCTGTAATCCCAGCAGTTTGGGAGGCGGAGGCGGGCGGATCAATTGAGGTCAGGAGTTCACGACCAGCCTGGCCAACATGGTGAAATCTCATCTCTACTAAAAATACAAAAATGAGCCAGGCATGGTGGTGCACACTGGCAGTCCCAGCTATTTGGGAGGCTGAGGCAGGAGAAATTGCTTGAACCCAGGAGGCGGAGGTTGTGGTGAGCCAAGATCGCACCACTGCACTCCAGCCTGGGTGACAGAGCAAGAAGAGAGCAGCAGAACTAGGTCCGGGGTGTGGGAGGAGAGAAGCTGAGCTGCTGTGCTGAGGACTGGGACTTGGGCAGGGATAGAAGCCCCTTGTGTTTTGTGAAATAGTTTCCTCTCTGTGCTTCCCCAAGAGACTCTTAGAAGAGACCTACTATGGTGCTTTCTAAGCAGTGTTGGAATCTCAGCTGTTTTTGAATGCTGGGACGGGCCTCCAGGTGGTTCAGTACATCTGGGTTCCATTTGCAGAGTGTCTGACACATTTTAGGAGCTTAACAAAATGCTCAGTTATTCTACAAGAAAACAGATCTGGGAGCTGGAGAGATGAGGGCTGGGTATCTTCAAAGAGCAGACAGAACACCTTCCTGAGATATCAGGCCACTAGGTTAGGTTAAAGGAGTGTTTTTAAAGGAGTGTTAGGTCCCCATGCCTTTCCTCTCTCTAGAGCTGCACTGTTCAGTATGGTAGCCAATAGCCACAAATATTTGCATTTTATTATTTTATTTTATTTTATTTTTTTGAGACAACCCAGGCTGGAATGCAGTGGCACGATCTCAGCTCACTGTGACCTCTGCCTCCTGAATTCAAGCAATTCCTATGCCTCAGCCTCTTGAGTAGCTGGGATTATAGGTGCGCACCACCACGCCTGGCTAATTTTTGTATTTCTTAGTAGAGATGGGATTTTGCCATGTTGGTCAGGCTGGTCTCGAACTCCTGACCTCAGGTCATCTCCCCTCCTCGGCCTCGTCAAGTGCTAGGATTATAGGTGTGAGCCACCATGCCCAGCCAGTATTTGCTTTTTAATTAAAAATGGAAAATAATGGCCGGGCGCGGTGGCTCAAGCCTGTAATCCCAGCACTTTGGGAGGCCGAGACGGGCGGATCACGAGGTCAGGAGATCGAGACCATCCTGGCTAACACAATGAAACCCCGTCTCCACTAAAAATACAAAAAAATTAGCCGGGCGTGGTGGCGGCGCCTGTAGTCCCAGCTACTCGGGAGGCTGAGGCAGGAGAATGGCGGGAACCCGGGAGGCGGAGCTTGCAGTGAGCCGAGATCGCGCCACTGCACTCCAGCCTGGGCGACAGAGCGAGACTCCGCCTCAAAAAAAAAAAAAAAAAAATGGAAAACAAAAATAAAAACGATGGTTCTCATTCACACTTAGCTGTACATCAAGTGCCCAATAGCCACCTGTTTTTTTGGTTTTTTGTTTTGTTTTGGGGTGTGTGTGTGTGTGTGTGTGTTTTCAGACGGAGTCTCGCTCTGTCACCCAAGCTGGAGTGCAGTGAGGCGATCTCGGCTCACTGCAACCTCTGCCTCCCAGGTTCACGCCATTCTCCTGCCTTGGCCTCCCGAGTAGCTGGGACTACAGACGCCCACCGCCATGCCAGGCTAATTTTTTGTATTTTTAGTAGAGACGGGGTTTCACTGTGTTAGCCAAGACGGTCTCAATCTCCTGACCTTGCGATCCGCCCGCCTCGGCCTCCCAAAGTGCTGGGATTACAGGTGTGAGCCACCGCGCCTGGCAATAGCAGCATGTTAATAGTGGCCACCATATTGGACAAGGCAGATACGGAATCTTTCCATCAGCATGGAAGGTTCTGTTGGACAGCACTGTGCTAGAAAGATGAGGAAAAAGCCAAGTAGGTCGGTTTGTTTATACCCTGATTTGTTCCTCAAAGGATCTGAGGCAGCTGAGGACAGCCTGAGGCCATCAGACCAGAGCCCTGTGGCTGGAGTGGGGGAAGGTTGGTGTGTGGGCTGAACCCAGTCAGGAGTGGAGCCACAGAAAGAAGCAAGGTCCCAGTTGGCTGAGCTCCAGGACCCAGATAGGAAATGGGAGGAAGGTGGGGGTGGGGTGGTTGTGGGAGTGAGTGTCAAAGGACAAGGCCGTGTGCAATCAAATGTTGAGCAATGAGTCTGCTGCGGGAAGAGGCTCCCCCATTCCTCTTAGCAGCGTATGGTTCTCTGACCTGTTTAATCAAGGAGTCTCCTGTGCCCTGCTGTTCTCAAGTACAGATTCCAAATTCCAGCTAATCAGATGCAATTACAGGATATTGTTGGGTGCAAGTTCTGACTTGCAGCACCTCGGGTAGGATGCCAGGCCTGGGTCCCTGCACACCGCCTGGCTGGTATGTTTTCAGCAGCCGTCCTGGAGGCGGTGGGGCCAGGAGACATCCTTCCTGGTGGCGGTGCTGAGAGTGGAGAGGGTGAAGGGAGCCAGGCCTGGGTGGTATCCTGCAGCACTTTCAGAGCAAAGATCTGCTCCAGGGATGGATTCTTCTTGAGGGCAAATCAGAGTTTAAAAAATATTCATTAAAAGTGACTTTGTGTTAAACTCATTTTTGGGGATTAAAGAAAAGCCAAACTTATATTAAGATCATTTTAATTTAAGCTTTGTTGGGAAGTTCGAAGATATCGCAGGGTGGGTTGGAGTGCCAAGGGAGCAGCTTCTTATTGCTTAATTTGAGATAATGTATTCCCGTAAGTTTTATTTTTACTTTTATTTTGAGGTATAACAGACTCACAGCAAAGCACACTCATCTTTACTGTACAGCTTGATAAATTTTTACATATGTATGTACCCATGCAATCTCCACCCAGATCAGAATACGGAACATTTCCATTACCCTAAAAGGTTCCCTCACCTCCCTCCCGTCCATCAGTCTCGCCCCCCAGAGGTAATTGCTGTTCTGATCTACCACCAACAATCAGCGTTGCCTGTTCTTGAACTTCATATAAATGGAATCGTATGGTGGGTGCCCATTTGTTCCCTGACTTCTTTTGCTCATAAGCCTGTGAATGATTTTCTTTCTTTCTCTTTCTTTCTCTCTCTTTCTTTCTTCCTTTCTTTTTTTTTTTTTTTTTTTTGAGACGGGGTCTCGCTCTGTCACCCAGGCTGGAGTGCAGTGGCCGGATCTCAGCTCACTGCAAGCTCCGCCTCCCGGGTTCACGCCATTCTCCTGCCTCAGCCTCCCGAGTAGCTGGGACTACAGGCGCCCGCCACCTCGCCCGGCTAGTTTTTTGTATTTTTTAGTAGAGATGGGGTTTCACCGGGTTAGCCAGGATGGTCTCGATCTCCTGACCTTGTGATCCACCCGTCTCGGCCTCCCAAAGTGCTGGGATTAGAGGCTTGAGCCACCGCGCCCGGCCCTTCCTTCCTTCCTTCCTTCCTTCCTTCCTTCCTTCCTTCCTTCCTTCCTTCCTTCCTTCCTTCCTTCCTTCCTTCCTTCCTTCCTTTCTTTCTTTCTTTCTTTCTTTCTTTCTTTCTTTTCTTCCTTCCTTCCTTCCTTCCTTCCTTCTTTTGTTCTCTTTCTTTCTTTTCTTGTTTTTTTGACAGGGTCTCACTTTTTCACCCAGGTTGGAGTGCAGTGGCATGATCACGGCTCACTGCAGCCTCAGCCTCCCAGGCTCAAGCGATCTCACCTCAACCTCCCGAGCAACTGGGATTATAGGTGCGCACCACCACACCCAGCTAATTTTTTTTTTTTTTTTTGTAGAGGCAGGGTCTTACTATGTTACCCAGGCCAATCTTGAAATCCTGGGCTCAAGTGATCCTTCTGCCTCGGCCTCCCACCACGCCCAGCCAGCCTGTGAACTTTTTTAGGATAAATGTTTATAGCTACAGATTCATAGTCCTTTACCTGAAACCCCTGGGGCCAGATAGGTTTCTGAATTCAGATTTTTTCACAGTTTAGAAAAAAGCCACGGTGCGCACACTGTATATTATGAAATACCCACCGCAGGATCTGGGGCAGCACCTGGTAAACACATAAATATTTTTAAGCAAAGTCCATGAATATTCACACACTAAATGGTGTAAATAAAGGCTGTAAATAGCCTTGCGTCAGTTGGGGGCCATTTTGTTGCCAAATAAGTTCACGTCAGGTTAAGTTCTGCAGTCAAATGTGTTATGATAAGACTTGTTTTATCATATGGTTTTCAGAAGTTCAGGGATTTTGAAATTGAGAATAAGGGATGGTGGACCTGTTAGTTCTGGACTAGCCTTTGGCTGTGTGGTAGACAAATCCCGAGTAGTCTCCCAGGCAGAGGGAAGGTTGCAGAAACCGGCTGCCTCATAGGAATATGGACTGCACTGTCCACCAGGACAGCCTCTCCCAACCACGGCTCTCAGAAGGTCCAGACGTGAACTCCTGACACCGAAGGCACATCTTTGCTGTGCGGGTATTTTCCTGGGATCTCTACCTTTGCTTAGATTTTCAAAAGAAACCTAATGCTTAAATATGGTCAAGAGCCCCAGCTAGAAAGCATCCTTGAGATCAAAGAATTGCTTAGCTAGAGCCCTCAGTTATAGACCTGAGTTTGTTTCTGAGGGACGTGAGTCTCAAATGAACGACGTTTCAGTGATTGGCAGGGGAGGGGAGAGAGAAGGGGCAGACACTGGAGATTGAGAGTGTGGAGAAAGATGGGGCAAGAGAAGTTGGGATGAGTGTGAGGGGAGCCAAGAAGAGAATACACACGGGTCTCCATGCAGGACTGAGCACGGGAGAGATCATCCCAGGGGTTGGGGGTTGGGGGTTGGGGGTTGGGGGTTATGTCTTCAGTTTAGGAGCCTGCACGGAGCGTCTACTAGGTGCAAGGCGCTCGGGATGCAAAGATGAATAAGAGCTGCTCCCTGACAGTGGTACCTATTTATGGCTGTATTGCTCCTCTCTGAAGAGCTCTCTTTTCATTTTCTCCCCCCTCCTCCACCCCACCTCCCCACCAAAGAAAACACACACGCAGCCAGGAGTGGCCTTGAGGTTCAGGCCACAGGCTCCAGACCTTTTGGACTCTTTCCTCCGCTCCCAATCAAAGTGCCTGGGTCCAAGGGGATCACGGAGGCCAGGAGTTTGAGACCAGCCTGGGCAACATTGCGAGACCCTGTCTCTACAAAAAATTGTTTCTTTTTTTCTTTTTCTTTTTTTTTTTTTTTTTTGGAGACAGAGTTTCGCTCTTGTTGCCCAGGCTGGAGAACAATGGCGTGATCTCGGCTCACCGCAACCTCCGCCTCCCAGGTTCAAGTGATTCTCCTGCCTCAGCCTCCCGAGCAGCTGGGATTACAGGATGCACCATCGCACCTGGCTAATTTTATATTTTTAGTAGAGATGGGGTTTCTCCATGTTGGTCAGGCTGGTCTCCAACTCCCGACCTCCAGTGATCCGCCTGCCTTGGCCTCCCAAAGTGCTGGGATTACAGGTGTGAGCCACCTCACACAGCACAAAATTTAAAAGTTAGCTGGGTGTGGAGGTAACACGCTTACTCCTACTCAGGAGGCTGAGGCAGGAGGATTGCTTGAGCCCAAGAGGTTGAGACTGCAGTGAGCTGTGATTATGCCACTGCATTCCAGCATGGGTAGAGCAAGACCCTGTTTGTTTGTTTGTTTGTTTGTTTCAGACAGATTTTTGCTCTGTCGCCCAGGCTGGAATGCAGAGGTGCAACCTTGGCCCACCACAACCTCTGCCTCCAGGGTTCAAGCAATTCTCCTGCCTCAGCCTCCTGAGTAGCTAGGATTACAGGCACGGGACACCACACCCAGCTAAGTTTTGTATTTTTAGTAGAGACAGGGTTTCACCATGTTGACCAGGCAGGCCTCAAACTCCCGATCTCAGGTGATTCGCTCACCTCGGCCTCCCAAAGTGCTGGGATTACAGGCGTGAGCCACTGTGCCCAGCCGACCCTGTCTCTTAAAAAAAAAAAAAATTAAAAAGCCTGGGTCCTACGTCCCGTGTTGAGAAAGCCCTGTGTAAAGGAAGGAATGCATTCTTTGCTGACAGCAATGTGCAGTTCATCAGGTGATAGGTTGATTAGAGGCATGGAGTGGTGTCACTGGAGTCTAGTTCCTCCCCACTACTTAGTTGTGTGACCTTGGGCAAGTCTCCTGCCTTGAGCCTTAGTTTCCTCATCTGTAGAATGAACTTAAGTCTATACTCCCTGCCTCACAAGGGTGTTGTGAAGATCAAAGGGGAGAATATGGAGGAAGACATAAGTGGTAAGTCTTGCTGAGGTCTGAGCTGTGCTTGTGATGTGCTTACTGTATTCCCATCAAACAGGGAGATTTCATTCTGCACTTTAACGCCTCAGGGATTGTACAGCTTCCAGCCCCTGCTAGGCACCCAGGGGTGCTATAGGGCTGTATGACCTCATAGGTGACTCAGGAACAGATTCTCTGCACCGCAAATGTGGTTTCACTCTCTGGTTGCAATGGTTCTTTGGGAAATAATAGTTGTTCATGGATGTTCATTACAGTGTTGTTTCTGATAGGCCAAGAAAAGTTATTTTTCACTATAATCCCCAAGCCCACTGTAGTACAAGTGCTCAAGAAATGGATAAAGACTCACAGACCCCACTTTCCATCCTCCTCAATGTCTCCTTTTGTGGTAATGAGGTAGACCCCTTCCCTAGCATGTAAGGATTAAATAAGGAGCTGGGGCAAGAGCCATGTGTAGCCTAGAACCTGAGAGTTTAAAATGGTCTTCAACATGAGCAACAGTCCTATTTCTTGGAATGTTTCTGTACAACAAAGATGGAAGTATGTGGCCGGGCACGATGTCTCACGCCTGTAATCCCAGCACTTTGGGAGGCCAAGGCGGGCAGATCACAAGGTCAAGAGATTGAGACCCTCCTGGCCAACATGGTGAAACCTCGTCCCTACTAAAAATACAAAAAATTAGCTGGGCATGGTGGCATACACCTGTAGTCCCAGCTACTTGGGAGGCTGAGGCAGGAGAATTGCTTGAACCCTGGAGGCGGAGATTGCAGTGAGCCGAGAGTGCGTCACTGCACTCCAACCTGGTGACAGAGCCAGCTCCGTCTCAAAAAAAAAAAAGATGGAAGTATGAGAATGCCCATCATATAACAGGGTTTTATATATATATACACACACATACATACAAATAACAGGGTTATTTATAATAGCAGTACATTGAAAACAACCATAATAATGTTCATCCATTGAGGGATGCTGGAATAAACCGTGGCATACACATGCAATTGGCTTCTCTGCAGCCTGATGAATAATGCATTTCCTACATGATGTTCCACAGACTCAAGTCCCAAGAGGATCCCTCAAGAGATTTCATGGTGAAATGTGTTTAAGAAGTGCCAGTCTCTGCTTGATGATTCAGAACACACATTAGTAAATTAGAGACTCCAAGAAGTCCTTCAGCAAAGCAGCCCATTTAAGTTGGCGCAAGCCTATGCATCTCAAATAGTTGGTGGAAGACTCCCAATTAATAGCAAAATGGCCCTAGTGTTCTATGGAGCCAATTTGGGAAATACCTGTGTAGCAGACGCAAGTGGAAAGAGTTGAGTGAAAAATGCAGATTTTGAGAGTCTTTGCAGCATGATTTAAACAAACAAACTTATGTATATTTGTATTTGAAAAACGTCTAGCAGGATGTACGCCAGAACTTTAATAGTAGTTGAGGCCATGGGATCATAGGTGATTTTTATTTTCTTCTTTGTTTTCAACTTTTAGGTTATTTGGGTTTTCTAAATTGCCTTTCATCACTGTATATAACATTTTATTTTATTTTTTTAAGAGATGGGGTCTCACTCTGTTGCCCATGCTGGAGTTCAGTGGCTATTCACAGGAACAATCATAGCATCATTACAGCCTGGAACTCCTGGACTCAAGCAACCTTCCTGCCCTAGCCTCCCAAGTAGCTGGGATTACAGGCACGTGCCACCATGCCCGGATCTATGTCACTTTTATAAGTAGTAAAAAAAAAAAGACAAAAAAAAAAAACAGTTGTCAAGAAAAGGAGCCAAGGACAGCTGAAGACACTTTCATAGTGCTCTGCACCTAGAGGAGCTGGGGCCTCCAGCTCCAAGAAGAAGCCAGGTCCTTATTTAGTCAGAGACATCCCAAGAGCTCACATTCCAGTGGGAATCCTTCCCAGAGCATTCCTCCTCCAGCACCGCCGCGGCCAGCTGCAGCCTGGCTGCTCCCTCACAGGGCCTCCCTCTCCTTTGGTAGCAGCCGCTGCTGGCCCAGGCCAGGCTGCACATCTGGACCTCATTAAGAGCCGCCAGCACCAAAGTCGGCACATCTGGCCACCGCGAGACAGAGTGCACGGCAGGGCAGCAAAGGGGCAGGGGCATGTCAGGACAGGGCTGCCCATGCGGGCTTCAAGGCAGCCAGGGCTCCTCTGAGACATTTGGAAGTGGGAAGGTGGTGGGCAGCTGGCCGCAGACGGTGCGCTGCTTGCTGGCGGGCCTGGCTCTGGCCCCTCTGGGTGCAGCAGAGTCGTGCCCTGGCTGGCAGAGGCCTTTTAGGCTGAAGGGGGCAGGTCTGGCAGAGAGACAGGTACTCAGGACTCCAAGCACAGTGCTCTTGCTCGTGGGGAGGGCTGGGGCTGGGGGCAGTCTCAGGACATGTTGAAAAGAAGGATTAGACAGGAATGGGGTTGCCTAGCTTTGTGGTGGCCGAGCTTTGTGGCTGCAGGTCAGAAGGCAGGTTTTCTACATCAGGAAGGAGAATTCCCTTGTCTGAAGTTAGAGAGGAGGAAGTCAAATGAGGCACCTTGGAAACAGAGCCTGCTTGCTGCCTGCTGCCTTTTCCCTACACGGGGACATGCACAGGTCCCTGGCTCTACCCCTGTGGCGCCATTATTTTTCCCTTTGGTGCCTGTGAATCTAAAGCTTTGTCAGCCCTGCCAATTCTTTCTTTGCGACAGCAGCAGCTGCTCCTAAGATCCTTTCCAAAGTCAGGCAGAGATCAAAGAAACCAACCAGTCAATCGAATGTAAGAATCTACCAGTCCTTCCCCTTTATCCTACAACCTTAGACCTCAAATTGGTCCCGCATTAATGGTACCCTCCAGATTCTCCTGCCTCTGCTCTCCATCTTTAGCTCCTGCCCACTACAGCAAGGGGGTCCACGTACCCACACTAGTGCCTCTGAAGAGGCCACAGCAAGAAAATTCTCAGATCTAGTGGGTGCCAGCCGCTAAGGTAGAAGCGAAGGGACTGCTGCAGAAAGTAAAAGGCTTCACAGTAAACAGACGGGTCCAAAACCCAGCTACTTAACCTCTTTGAGCACCAGTTTCCTCATCAATAACATGAGGATAATACCTCTTACAGAAGTAACTATGTTAGGTTCTGTAATAGAAATATAATAGAGTTCGGCTGGGCACAGTAGCTCACACCTGTAATCCCAGCACTTTGGGACGCCGAGGTGGGCAGATCACCTAAGGTCAGGAGTTTGAGACCAGCCTGGCCAACATGGCGAAACCCCAGCTCTACTAAAAACACAAAAATTAGTCAAGCGGGGTTGTGGGCGCCTGTAATCACAGCTACTCAGGAGGCTGAGGCAGGAGAATCGCTTGAACTCTGGAGGCAGAGGTTGCAGTGTGCTGAGATCATGCCAACCTGGGTGACAGAGTGAGACTCCATCTCAAAAAAAAAAAAAAAAAAAAGAAAAAGAAATATAATAGAGTTACATGTTTCTCCAATAGAAATGTAATGTAATTATATTTGTAATTTGTAATTTGTAATTTGGGTATTTTACGCTTTTCATTCTGGAATGATTTTAGATTTAGAGAAAAGCTACAAAGATAGTACAGTGGGTTCCAGTAAACCCTTCACCCGCTTCTCCTAAGGTTGACATCTTGCATAACCAAGGCACATTTGCCAAAACTGAGAAATTAACATTGGCACAATACTATTAATTAAACTACAGACTTTTTTCAGACTTCACCAGATTTTCCAACACATATGTGATTTAAATTTTTCTATTAGGCACATTTAAAAAAGTAAAGAGAAACAAATAATATTAATTTTAATAATATACTTTAACCAAAAATATCCAAACAATTGTCAATCAGCATTAATCAATATGAAAAACATAATGAATGAGATATTTCACATTCGCTCTCTTTTTTTTTGTTGCTTTTTTGAGATGGTGTCTCAATCTGTTGCCCAGGCTGGAGTGCAATGGTGCAGTCTCGGCTCACTGTGACCTCCACCTCCTGGATTCAAGTGATTCTCCTGCCTTAGCCTCCCAGGTAGCTGGGATTACAGGTGCCTTCCACCACGCCCAGCTAATTTTTGTATTTTTAGTAGAGGTGGGGTTTCACCATGTTGGCCAGGCTGGTCTCAAATGCCTGACCTCAGGTGATACACCCGTCTCAGCCTCCCAAAGTGCTGGCATTACAGGCATGAGCCACCATGCCCAGCCCACATTCTCTTTTTTAATGGCAAGTCTTCTAAACCAGTGTGGATTTTAAGCTTACAGCACCTCCCAGTTTGGACGCTAAATTTCCCCTGGACATACTTGATCTGCAGTTAGGTATTCACAAAATGTAGAGTGGAAACAGTAGATTCGCATACCCAAGTTGTTAAACATACTTAAAAGTTTTCTGATAATGGAATTATCAGTTTTTAAATTTAAAATAAAATTTTAAAAATGCATTTCTGGCTGGGCGTGGTGGCTCATGCCTGTAATCCCAGCACTGTGGGAGGCCAAGGCGGGCAGATCACCTGAGGTCGGGAGTTCAAGACCAGCCTGACCAACATGGAGAAACCCCGTCTCTACTAAAAATTCAAAAATTAGCCGGGCGTGGTGGCGCATGCCTGTAATCCCAGCTACTCAGGAGGCTGAGGCAGGAGAATCATTTGAACCCGGGAGGCAGAGGTTGCAGTGAGCCGAGATCATGCGATTGTTCTCCAGCCTGGGCAACAAGAGCGAAACTCTGTCTCAAAAAAAAAAAAAAAAAATGCATTTCCTCAGTCGTACTAGTGCTTGATAGTCACATATGGCTAGTGGCTGCCATATTAGGCAGCCCAGGTGTAGAGGATTAAATGAGATGATGTATGGGAACAGTGACTAGCACATGGTAGGTGTTCAATAGATGGTATCTATTGTTGTTCCTGAAGCCTAGAGTTGCTTCTGACGAAATCCAAATTCTAACATAACCTTTCCTGCATATCCACTGCCAGGTATAATGGAAGGATACAGAGAAAGATCTTGGTCAGGGAAGAGAAAAAATGGAGGAGGGATGAGATGAAGACACCTGGTACTTCTGTAGCCCTTTCATGGGCTGGGCTCCCACTCAGGAGCACCTTCACTCTCCTCCATTCAATGCTCCTGACGGTCTTTCTTCGGGGCAGGCACTGTTACTTACCCCTGTGCGCAGATAGAAAACCCGGGCTCTGAGAGTTGAAGCAGCGGGAAGGCAGGGAGCCTTCAGTTCCCACCCAACCACTCCTGGTCTCGTTCTGAGGTATGGATCCTCATCCCCTCTTGGGGCCTCAGTTTCCCCAAAGGGGTTAAGTAAATGAGAGTGAGGTTGGTTTGGATTACTGGAACGGTCCCTGAAATTTTAGGATTATTCAAATAGGGGACATTTGGCTGGCCCTCACCTTGCAAAATTCGCCCAATGCTGATTTGTAAATAGGTAAATAGATGAGAGCGAGAGAGAGAGAGAAAGTGAGAGTGAGAGAGAGAGACAGTGCACATGCACTGGTTTTTCAGTTCACAGTTGGGGGTGGGGGCTGCCATGTAGTTTGCAATATTTGTGTCCACAGCAGGCTGGGACACCCTCTTCCAGTCTTGAGGTGCCTAGGAAACCTAATTAATTATGGAATAATGGAGCGCAGCTTGTGCTAATATAGAATCAGGGCCGAGGGAGTTAGGTGTCTCAGGGGATATTTATAACAAGCTGTGGCAGTCTGGTGAGTCACTGCTCTGCTCTCCAAGAGGACACACCTGCCTCCGAGAAGAGGAGGCCGTCACTCTCCAGTCAGGCCCCTCTTCCCGGGAAGGGCTGGAGACACACACACTATTGGGCAATCCTCTCCACTTCTTTAGTCTCCCCTGGGACACCAATCATTACACCCCATCCCTCCTCCATTTCAGCAGAATTTCCCAGCAACCTCCCACTTCCCAGACTGAGGCTGTGCTGTCCACTGATGATGCTACAGACCATTTGTACCCTGGGAACATCTCATTCCAGAGAGATTTCTTCTGGGAAGGTTTCCTACGGTCAAGCCAAGCTACGCAGCTAGGCTCTTGGGCAGCTTCCATCCAGGGCCAATTCTTCCCGGACATAGAAAGGCAAAGTCTAGAGAGGGGAAGGGGACAAGCATTTGTTGAGCCCCTTTTCTGTGCTCTTAGGCAGAACACTTGGCATCCTGTAAACTCACTAAAGTGTCACAATAAGCTGTGTAGTGGGTTCTATCATCCATGTTTAACAGATACGGAAACTGAGGCTTAGGGGAAAGCAGCTAAAAGGAATACACAGCTAGAACGTGCCAGAGCCAGGGTTCTAACCCAGGCCTGCCTAACACCGTCCCAAGCTATAGGACTAGTGGTACAAAACACTTTACACACACACACTCACTTAATTATCAAAAAATTGAGTTGAGGGCAAAGTCAAACAGAAAAGGACATAAAACCTCCCAACTAATAGAGGGAAAAATTCAACAGCAAAAAGAAAAACCTAAAAAACAACAACAACAAAAAAAACCCAATACCAAAAGAAGGGGGAAAAAGGAGAGAAAAAGGAATGTAGAACAGATGAAACCAATAGCAAGCACAGAGTAGATTTAATCCCATATGTCTATATATCTGTAATTACATTAAATCTAAATGGACTAAATGCTCCTATTAAAAGATAAAGATTGTCAGCCCGGGCGCGGTGGCTCATGCCTGTAATCCCAGCAGTTTGGAAGGCCAAGGTGTGTGGATCATGAGGTCAGGAGTTCAAGACCAGCCTGACCAAGATGGTGAAACCCTGTCTCTACTAAAAATACAAAAAATGAGTTGGGTGTGGTGGTGCATACCTGTAATCCCAGCTGCTCGGGAGGCAGAGGCAGAGAATTGCTTAAACCTGGAGGAGCAGAGGTTGCAGTGAGCCGAGATCATGCCACTGCACTCCAGTCTGGGCGACAGAGTGAGACTCCATCTCAAAAAGAAAAAAAAAGATAAAGATTGTCAGAATGGATAAAGAACAAATCCCATCTCTGGGGTTTACAGGAGATACACCCAAAGCATAAGGGTACAGGAAGGTTGAGGGGAGAGCCGAAGTGTGAACCAGGGGCTTTTCAGGCTGCAGGACACACTCTCTGTTCCAGATCTCAGCCCTCTGACTTGTCCCTTTCCTGGCTTGGCCTCAGTCATCCTCAGTGACTTCTGGCCTCGCAGTGTGGTTCAATGGAGGGCACTCAGGCACTGGCATTCGGTGAATCAACCACGTGACCCTGGACTTTCTTTCTTTTTTTTTTTTTTTTTTTGAGACGGAGTCTCACTCTATGGCCCAGGCTGGAGCACAGGGGCGCGATCTCGGCTCACTGCAAGCTCCACCTCCCGGGTTCAGCCATTCTCCTGCCTCAGCCTCCGAAGTAGCTGGGACTACAGGCGCCGCCACCACGCCAGGCTAGTTTTTTTTTATTTTTTAGTAGAGACGGGGTTTCACCGTGTTAGCCAGGATGGTCTCGATCTCCTGACCTCATGATCCGCCCATCTCAGCCTCCCAAAGTGCTGGGATTACAGGCTTGAGCCACTGCGCCCGGCCGACCCTGGACTTTCTTAGGCAACCTGAGCCTTCATGTCCTCCTCTGTAAAACAGAACAAAGATTCATACCTCACAGGGCTGCTGTAAGAATTAGAACCAGAAAAAAAAAAAAGAACATGTTCATTGCATCTGGCACACAAAATTTGAATTATGTTAATTTTTTGCTATAATGTATTATAATTTTACATGTGCCTATGTAGTAGATAAGGCCCTACGGGTTGCCCCTGACAGTCTGATAGAATATGAGAGCCTTTTTCATGTGTGTTTTTGGTGAGGGCTGTGTGTATATAAGGTGCATCCACTCTTCCTCCCAGGAAATTCAAGTAGGGCCAGGAGGATGGGGTAACTCTAGGATGCCCTCTTCCTGTTTGTTTGCAAACCTGACAAATCTGTTGCTCTCTGTCTTTGATTAGATCATACTCCTGTTCGGACCCTAGCCTTGGCGACTTCCTACTGTTTGTGTGCCTGCCTGCCTTCCTTCCTTCCTTTCTTCCTTCCTTCCTTCCTTCCTCTCTCTCTCTTTCTTTCTTTTCTTTCCTTTTTTTTTCAGACCGAGTGTCACTCTTGTTGCCCAGGCTGGAGTACAATGGCGTGATCCTGGTCACTGCAACCTCTGCCTCCCGGGTTCAAGCGATTCTCCTGCCTCAGCCTCCCAAGTAGCTGGGATTACAGGCATGTGTCACCACGCCTGGCTAATTTTGTATTTTTAGTAGAGACGGGGTTTCTCCATGTTGGTCAGGCTGGTCTTGAACTCCCGACCTCAGGTGATCTGCCCGCCTTGGCCTCCCAAAGTGCTGGGATTACAGGCATGAGCCACCGCGCCTGGCCTGCTGATGGCATGCTTTCTGCCCCCTCCTTCCGAATGTGAACTCGCCCCTAAGGGCAAACCATTCAGCCCTTCCTACATCCCATGCCAAGCTTGGTGGGTCTCCTCACCATCCCCATCGAAGGCTGCCCCTCCTCCTTTGTTATCCAGCTTCACACTCCCTGATCTGCAATTCTAAAAACCAAAAACTCCAAAAAAGCACTCTTCCCCCCACCCCCCACAAGTTTGGTATAAACTCATTTGGCCACAAACCTGACCTGACCTGGTGTGAGGTTATTTAAAAATCTTTACGTTGTCTCTCACTGCTCAGACATTGTCCTGCAAAAATTTGCTGGGTGTAATTAAGGGCACTGCCCAGACCCTGCTGGAGTATTATGTAGTGTCAGCACATGCATCGAGTGACCTTTCTGAAACCGCAAAGCTCTGGCCCCAGGGCTTCGGGTGAGGGCGTGAGCCTGCCACAGTGACAGCCTGAGGGCCCTTTCTGTGCTGCGCCTTCTGGACTTATCTCCCCTGCTATTCACAGCTCTGTTAGGTGGGCATCAGTCACTCCATTGCACCAATGAGGACACTGAATCCCAAGGAATCCAGCTGGGAAAGTAGCTGAGCCAAGCCCTTCTGAGTGCCCAGCCTCCCCCACTTTCTCTTTTCTTTATATCAAGCTCCTGTCCTTCCCTCAGGGGCCAGCCCTCTGCTCCCCCGCCCCCTTCTCCATCCTGTTGATGCTCCTGGGACTTTCATATTAAAATGCCCAATTTCATTCATTTAACATTATTTATTACGGGCTTCTCACACTCCATGTGCACATAAACATCTTACAATACTGATCCTAATTCACCAGCTCTGGGTCTGACATTCTGCCTCCCTAACAAGCTTCCAGGTCCTGTTGGACCCCACTTTGGGGAATAAGGGGCAAGGGAACAGGTAAGCATACAGAGTTTGTTTCTGTTTTTGTTTTTGTTTTTTGAGACGGAGTCTCTCCCTGTCGCCCAGGCTGTTGTGCAGTAGCACGATCTCCACTCACTGCAACCTCCGCCTTCCGGGTTCAAGCGATTCTCCTGCCTCAGCCTCCTGAGTAGCTGGGATTACAGGCGCGCACCTCCACGCCTGTATAATTTTTGCATTTTTAGTAGAGACAGGGTTTCACCATGTTGGTCAGGCTGGTCTCAAACTTCTGACCTCGTGATCCGCCCGCCTCGGCCTCCCAAAGTGCTGGGATTACAGGCATGAGCCACTGTGCCTGGCCTTGTTTTTGTTTTGAGTCAGGGTCTCACTCTGTTGCCCAGGCTGGAGGGCAGTGGTGCGGTTATGGCTCACTGCAGCCTTGACCTCCCAGGCTCAAGTGATCCTCCCACCTTAGCCTCCTGAGAAGCTGGGGCTACAGGCACGCGTCATCATGGCTAGCTAATTTTTATTTTTTTTGTAGAGATGGGGTCTCATTATGCTGCCTAGGGTAGTCTCACATTGCTGGCCTCCAACAATCCTCCCACCTCAGCCTCCCAAAGTGCTGGGATTACAGATGTGAGCCACCACCCCCTGATAGCATACAGAATTGAATAATAAACACAACTCAGCGGTGGCAGAGGCAGGATTTGAACCCAGCAAGCCTGGCTCCAAAATCTGTGCTGTTAACTACTATGCAGCACACAAGTTGGAGGGCTGGACCCTGTCTATGAAGTGTAATGAAGCAATCACTGCAAGCACAGCTGGCAATGCCAGAGCACTGAGGGGAAGGCTGGGCTCCTTTTTGCAACGCAGTTAATTTTCTTTTTTTTCTTTTTTCTTTTTGACATGGAGCCTTGCTCTGTTGCCCAGGTTGGAGTGCAGTGGTGCCATCTCAGCTCACTGCAACCTCCGCCTCCCGGGTTCAAGTGATTCTTGTGCCTTGGCCTCCCAAGTAGCTGGGACCACAGGCGTGCGCCACTACGCTCTGCTAATTTTTGTATTTTTAGTAGAGACAGGGTTTCACCATGTTGGCCAGGCTGGTCTTGAACTCCTAAACTCAGGTAATCCACCCACCTCGGCCTCCCAAAGTGCTGGGATTACAGGTGTGAGCCACCGTGCCCGGCCTCAGCTCGCAGTTTCTCATAGCTGTTCCTAAGCATGCTTCCAGTGAACTGTGGACTGAGAAAGCAACTGACCAAGCTCCTTAGAATTACATATAAAGAAAAGGTTTATAGGTACCGAGAGAGGGAACAGCAGTTTTTTGAAGATGAGCATGCTTCAGCTGTTTTGCATGGAATTTATGAGATTCAGTTTGGTTGCTTATTTACATATATTTGCTAATTTCCTGGTTCATGGCTATGTTTTTGAGAGTTGAGGAGGCTGGATGAGCATCCTTTCTATCTGTAATTTTCAAACCGGAATGTGATCGGACTCCTAGGAGAGCTTTTCAAATCTGCAGAGAATCCTAATCCATACTTGGAGGGTGGGATTTGGACCTCTACATTTTGCAAAACTGCATTTGGAACCACCAGCACTTATTGAGCACCTACTGTATGCTCACAAGTGCTGGACACTATGGACAGAAAACCTATGCAGTCGTCATGCATTATGTTACTACGCAGCCCTCGTGCATTACAACATTTGAGTTGCAGTAGACAATTTGAAACACAGGAAGCAACTAAGGCCAGTTCACCTTCAAACAGAGAAGGCTAGCGGCAGTGGTAGCACAGCACGCTGAAGGCGCCTTCTGGGAGGGAAGGAAGACCACTCGGTGTGATGAAAACAGCCTGGACATGAGGTCAGCAAACCTGGTTCTGAGTTTCTCCTCCCTAATCTACCTGCCAACGGACTCATATCCTCTCTGAACATCAGTTTCTTCATCTATGACGTGGGGATAAGGTGTTCTCCCTCTCGTGTTGGTTGTGATGAGAGAATGCCTGGGAAAGCACCATGTAAACTGTAAAGTGCTGTCTGCACATGTGCAGTGAGGGTCCTGCAGGCTGCAGGGAGCACAGACCCACTCTGGTTACCTCCAGTGATGAGGCTTTATTGTAAAGCTAAGCAGCAGGGTGGGAAGCCGGGGAGGGCCTCGGCAGACAAAGAGCAGCCCTCCTGGAAGAGAAGAACCTCTTTCTGGAGTCCTTGGAGGCTCAGGCCACGGCCAACTATGGATCCTTTCTGCCTGATGCCTTCTGCTACCTCTTGGCTTCCACCTTCTGGTCCCTGCCTACTACGTTCTCCTGCGAAGCCCTCACCTACAGCCCACTTTGTGGCCCTCTGGTTTTCAGGCAGTCCCGTGAGGGATAGTCTGATGGGCTTGATAAGTCACTGTCCAGTGTAGAAGGTCTCCACTGGGCAGTCTTTTTGCTGGGCTGCCCCTCCCACATATCCAGTCCATAAATGGCCGCCTTTGTGTCAGGCCAAACCTTTGCCTGGGCAGTTGTGGCCAGGGTGTGGGCTCCTATGCCCCAGCAGTGCACGGGAGTGCCTGTGGGGGCTGTGGGCATAGCTCACGCTCAGAGACAGCAGGGCGGGCTGTCGATCCGTCGCAGAATGTGAGCGGTTTTCATAGAGGGAAGATGGCACTAACACAGTTAATTTGTCCAGCAAACAGCACCTGCCCGTCACGTCTCACATGCCACTCAGTGAGGGCCAACTGCAGGCCACGTTGTACAATCCTGGAAGGTTGTGGTGCCCTCAGTCTCCACATTATTCGGGTTTCCCTGGTGGATGACACTCTCTTCTCACTGCCCATCTGCCCCCAGGCACTGACATTCCTGTGTGTGCTCCCCAATCCCGTGACTAAAACCTGCCCTCAGCATTTCTATAGAGGATGTTCACTGCAGCATTGGACGCAGTAGAGAAAGATTAGGACCAGCTTACATGTCCAGAGTGAGGGGAGTGGTTACCTATGATTATGTATCTTTCTATGACTGTGCCTGTATGAGGGGACTTCATAAAGTTTGTGAGAAAATGGGATTAAAAGATACAAATAAAAAATATAAACTTATTTCTTAACATAAGCTCCATCAAGTACAAAATACTTCTGTAAGTGATAATGCCAGCCATGTAGTCCATCCCTAAAGAACTGAGCGTCCTGGGACTTTCAGTGTGTCAATGCAGTCTTTTGAATACTATTAACTGAAGAAAAATGGTTCCCTTTTACATATTTTAAAATTTATTTTATTTATTTATTTGAGACAGATTCTCACTCTATTGCCCAGGCTAGAGTTAAGTGGAGTAATCTCGGCTCACTGCAACCTCCACCTCCCAGGGTCAAGCAATTCTCGTGCCTCAGCCTCCCGAGTAGCTGGGATTACAGGAACCTGCCACCATGCCCAGCTAATTTTTGTATTTTTGGTGGAGATGGAGTTTCATCATGTTGGTCAGGCTGGTCTCAAACTCAAAATCCCAAAGTGCTGGGATTACAGGCGTGAGCACTTTGGGAGGCCGAGGCCGGCAGATCACCTGAGGCCAGGAGTTCGAGACCAGCCTGGCCAACATGAAACCCAGTCTCTACTAAAAATACAAAAAATTAGCTGGGCGTAGTGGAGGGCACCTGTAATCCCAGCTACTCAGGAGACTGAGGCAGGAGAATCGTTTGAACCTGGGAGGCGGAGGTTGCAGTGAGCTGAGATTGTGCCGTTATACTCCAACCTGGGCGACAGGGCGAAACTGTCTCCAAAAAAAGGAACAAAAAGAAGTTATAAGGAGCCACACTGAGATGTCTGATGATTTCCCATGGAAACTCTTGAAAACTTGCCCTTGTGTGATGAGAGGAAGGAGCAGGAGCATTGTTGTGGTGGAGAAGGACTCCCTGGTGAAGCTTTCCCAGGTGTTTGTCTGCAAAAGCTTTGGTGAACTTTTTCAAAACACTCTCATAATTAACAGATGTTATTGTGATTTGGCCTTCCAGAAAGTCAACAGGCAAAATGGCTGGAGCATCTCAGAAAACAGTTGTCATGATCTTTGCGCTTTTATTTATTTATTTATTTATTTTTTGAGACAAAGTCTTGTTCTTTTCACCCAGGCTGGAGTGCAATGGTGCGATCTCGGCTCACTGCAACCTCCATCTCCCAGGTTCAAGTGATTCTCCTGCTTCCACCTCCTGAGTGGCTGGGATTACAGGCACCTGCCACCACGCCCGGCTAATTTTTGTATTTTTAGTAGAGATGGGGGGTTTCAATAGGTTGGCCAGGATAGTCTCGAACTCCTGACCTCAGGTGATCCACCTGCCTCGGCCTCCCAAAATGCTGGGATTACAGGTCTTTGGGAGTACAGGCATGAGCCACCGCGCGTGGCCGCTCTTTTATTTTTATTTTTTGAGACAGTATCTCACTTTGTCACCCAGGCTGGAGTACAGTGGCATGAACATGGTTCACTGCAGCCTTGACTTCCCAGGCTCAAGTGATCCTCCCACCTCAGCCTCCCAAGTAGCTGGGACTACAGGCACATGCCAGCATGCCTGGCTAATTTTTGTATTCTTTGTAGAGATGGAGTTTCGCCATGTTACCCAGGCTGGTCTCGAACCCCTGAGCTCAAGCCATCCACCCACCTTGACCTCCCGGAGTGTGGGATTACAGGCCTGAGCCACCGCCCCCAGCTGATCTTCACTCTTGATGGTCCACGTTTGCTTTTTCACCTCTTGGTAGCCATTGCTTTAATTGTGCTTTGTCTTCAGGATCGCACTGGTAAAAGCCCTGTTTCATCTCTCGTTCCTGTTACAGTTATTTGAAGAAATGCTTCAGGATCTTTTTTTTTTTTTTGAGATGGAGTCTCACTGTATCACCCAGGTTGGAATGCAGTAGCATGATCTCGGCTCACTGCAACCTCCGCCTCCTGGGTTCAAGTGATTCTCTTGCCTCAGCTTCCCAGGTAGCTGGGATTACAGGCACCCACCACCACGCCCGGCTAATTTTTGTACCTTTAGTAAAGACGGGGTTTCACCATGTTGGCCAGGTTGGTCTCAAACTCCTGACCTGAAGTGATCCGCCCGCCTCTGCCTCCCAAAGTGCTGAGATTACAGGCATGAGCCACCGGCCCGGCTGCTTCAGCGTCTTGATCCCACTTGTTTGAAATTTCCATTGAAAGCCCTGCTGTTGTCTGCAGCTGATCTGGGCACAGTGGCTTCTGGGCACAAACTTTGGAGTAGAAAGTTTGCTCACCTCTAATTTTTCAGTCAGAACTATTTAAGGTGTTTCAGTCAGAACTATTTAAGGTGAACCAGTTGAGATGTCAGTGGTGTTGGTTGTTGTTGCTGCTGTAAATCATTGGTTCTTTTCAATTAGGGTGTGTACAAGATTAATTCTTCACAAATTGCTGTGGATGGGCTGCTGCTGCAGGTTCCATCAGCCTTGTTTTGTCCCTTCTTAAAATGAGTCGGCCGGGCGCGGTGGCTCATGCCTGTAATCCCAGCACTTTGGGAGGCCGAGACAGGTGGATCACCTGAGGTCAGGAGTTTGAGACCAGCTTGGCCAACCTGGTGAAACCCCATCTCTAGGCTGGGTGAGGTGGCTGTGGCTTACACTTGTAATCCCAGCACTTTGGGAGGTTGAGGTGGGTGGATCCTGAGGTCAAAAATTCAAGACCAGCCTGGTCAACATGGTGAAACCCCATCTCTAGTAAAAATATGAAAATTAGCCAGGCGCGGTGGCGGGTTCCTGTAGCCCCAGCTACTTGGGAGGCTGAGTGAAACCCCGTCTCTACTAAAAATACAAAAATTAGCCAGACGTGGTGACGCATTCCTGTAGCCCCAGCTACTTGGGAGGCTGAGGCAGGAGAATCGCTTGAATCCGAGAGGTGGAGGTTGCAGTGAGCCGAGATCGCACCATTGCACTCTAGCCTGGGAGACAGAGCGAGACTCTGTCTCAAAAAAAAAAAAAAAAAAAAAAAAAAGAAGAAGAAGAAGAAGAAGAAAAGAAATCCCGTCTCTATTAAAAATACAAAAATTAACTGGGCGTGGTGGTGGGTGCCTGTAATCCCAGCTACATGGGAGGCTGAGGCAGGAGAATCACTTGAACCTGGAAGGTGGAGGTTGCAGTGAGCCGAGATCGCGCCACTGCACTCCAGCCTGGGTGACAGAGCGAGACTCCATCTCGAAAAAAAAAAAAAAGAGAGAAAAAGAAAAAGAAATTATCCACTTGTATAATAAACTGCTGATTTTGGGGGGGCATTTTCCCCATACACTTCTTGTAAAGCATCAGTGATTTCACCATTCTTCCACCCAAGTTTTACCATAAATGTGACATGTGTTCTTGCTTCAGTTTTAGCGGAATTCATGTTTCTCTGAAAGGAGCTCTTTTCAAACTGAGATCTTATCTTTCTTAGTGCCTAAAACTAGTTTTTTGTTTTTACTTCTGTTTTTGTTTTTGAGACAGGGTCTCACTCTGTCACCCAGGCTGTAGTGCAGTGGCACGATCATGGCTCACTGCAGCCTCGACCTCCTGGGCTCAAGTGATCCTCCCACCTCAGCCTTCCAAGTGTCTGGGACCCCAGGTAAACACCACCATGCTTGACTAATTTTTAAATTTTATGTAGAAAGGGGATCTCCTTATATTGCCCAGACTGGTGTCGACCTCCTGGGCTTAAGTGACTTATCCTCCTTGGCCTTCCAAAGTGTTGGGATTATGGGCGTGAGCCACTGTGCCCCGCTGCCTAAAACTAGATCTTCTTTGGCCATGTTATAACTTTAGTATGACCCTATTTTGATGCAAAAGAAAAATTGAAATTCATGCAGGTATTTTCATACTACACATTTTTTTTTTTTTTTTTTTTTGAGGCGGAGTCTCGCTCTGTCGCCCAGGCTGGAGTGCAGTGGCACGATCTCGGCTCACTGCAAGCTCCGCCTCCTGGGTTTACGCCATTCTCCTGCCTCAGCCTCCAGAGTAGCTGGGACTACAGGCGCCCGCCACCACGCCCGGCTAGTTTTTTGTATTTTTAGTAGAGACGGGGTTTCACCATGTTAGCCAGGATGGTCTTGATCTCCTGACTTCGTGATCCACCCGCCTCGGCCTCCCAAAGTACTGGGATTACAGGCTTGAGCCACCGCGCCCGGCCTTTATGAACTTTTTGAAGACCTTTTATATACATTAAAACTATATGCACAAGAACATTTAATGACATGGTACAATAATAAAGGAAAGTTCTCATTTTGGCATCATTAATATGTGTATATAAGAAGGTGCCTGTGTATATACATTTATACACTGTACATAATTTACATAGAAAAAGACTGGAAAATTTTATATCAATATGATAGTTGTGGTTATCTCTGGGTGATTTTTTTTAATTAAAAAATTTTGGGGGGCCTATGATCCCAGCTTTTTGGGAGGCTGAGGTGGGTGGATCACCTGAGGTTGGGAGTTCGAAACCAGCCTGACCAACATGGAGAAACCCCATCTCTACTAAAAATACTAAATTAGCCGGGCATGGTGGCATGGACCTGTAATCCCAGCTACTCGGGAGGCTGAGGCAGGAGAATCACTTGAACCTGGGAGTCAGAGGTTGAGGTGACCCGAGATCGCACCATTGCACTCCAGCCTGGGCAACAAGAGCAAAACTTCGTCTCAAAATAAATAAATAAATAAATAAATAAATAAAATAAAATAAAACAAAACATTCTTTTGGCTAGGTGTGGTGGCACACCCCTATAATACCAGCACTTTGGGAGGCTGAGGTGGGAGGATTGTTTGAGGCTAGGAGTTTGAGACCAGCCTGGGCAACATAGTGAGACCTCGTCTCTACTGAAAACTAATGAGTAGGCCGGGCGCGGTGGCTCAAGCCTGTAATCCCAGCACTTTGGGAGGCCGAGACGGGCGGATCACGAGGTCAGGAGATCGAGACCATCCTGGCTAACACGGTGAAACCCCGTCTCTACTAAAAAATACAAAAAAAAAACTAGCCGGGCGCGGTGGCGGGCGCCTGTAGTCCCAACTACTCGGGAGGCTGAGGCAGGAGAATGGCGTGAACCCGGGAGGCGGAGCTTGCAGTGAGCTGAGATCTGGCCACTGCACTCCAGCCTGGGCGGCAGAGCGAGACTCCGTCTCAAAAAAAAAAAAAAAAAAAAAAAAAAAAAAAAAAAAAAACTAATGAGTATATTTTTAACACTTTTTTTTTTTTTTTTTTTGTAGAGATAATGTCTTGCTATATTGCCCAGGCTGGCCTCGAACTCTTGGGCTCAAGTGATCCTCCTGCTTCAGCGTCCTGAGTAGTTGGGACTATAGGTGTGTACCACCATACCTGTCTTCTGGGTGATACTTTATAAGTAAGTATTATTTTTGTTTTTTTATTTATGCTTTTCTCTTTTTTCCACATTTTCTACAAGAAATGTGTTACTTTTATAATCAGGAAAACCATACCCATAAATATTATCAACTTTTAAAAAAGCCAAACCACGTCCTCACAAAAGAAAATTACAACTTATTTTTTTTTTTTTTTTTTTTTTTGAGACGGAGTCTCGCTCTGTCGCCCAGGCTGGAGTGCAGTGGCGCGATCTCGGCTCACTGCAAGCTCCGCCTCCCGGGTTCACGCCATTCTCCTGCCTCAGCCTCCCGAGTAGCTGGGACTACAGGCGCCCACAACCGCGCCCGGCTAATTTTTTGTATTTTTAGTAGAGACGGGGTTTCACCGTGGTCTCGATCTCCTGACCTTGTGATCCGCCCGCCTCGGCCTCCCAAAGTGCTGGGATTACAGGCGTGAGCCACCGCGCCCGGCTAACTTATTTTTTTTACTATCCCATACTTTTTTCCTTTTTTTTTTGAGACGGGGTTTCGTTCTTGTCGCCCAGGCTGGAGTACAATGGCATGATCTTGGCTCACTGCAACCTCTGCCTCCTAGCTTCAAGAGATTCTACTGCCTCAGCCTCTTGAGTAGCTGGGATTATAGGTGCACGCCACCAGGCTCAACTAATTTTTGTATTTTTAGCAGAGATGGGGTTTCGCCATGTTGGCCAGGCTGGTCTCCAACTCCTGACCTCAGGTGTTCTGCCCACCTCAGCCTCCCAAAGTGCTGGGATTACAGGCATGAGCCACTGCACCTGACTTCCTATAATCTTAAAGGATTCACAATTTCCATGTATTTTCAGGGAAAATGAAATTTTCTGTTGAAGGAATGATGTCGAATGGTGGAATTTTGGGTATCAGTGATCTGATGAAAAGGTGTCTGAAGGGTGGCAAAGCCTCCTGGTTGCTTTGAAATCAAACCCCAGAGGCCTCCTTCTCTGGTCTGGCTGGAGCGAGATTGTAAGGGTGACCAGAGGTGGAGCCAGTAAAAGTGTCCCGAGTGGGTGGAGCCGGGAAACTCCCCAGAGTGCCTTGTCACCAACATATTTCATACTTAAAAAGAATGAGAGTGAAATGGACATTTATGTTTTCAATCAAAACAGTGACGGAGTTTTTGTTTCCCCTCTTGGGAAAACCCTGCACCACTCCTTCTAAAGGAAGGAGAAGAAGAGAGAAGGCATCTTAGTAACTGCTACTGTTATGACCTTGGATGGGGAGGGAAGAGATGACAAGGAGAAGACAGGAGCATTTGCTTATCAACTTTTGTACTTTATACAGTTAAAAAGAGACAGCACTAGGTCAGGTGCGGTGGCTCACGCCTGTAATCCCAGCACTTTGGGAGGCCAAGGCGGGAGGATCACGAGGTCAGGAGTTTGAGACCAGCCTGGCCAACATGGTGAAACCCCCATCTCTACTAAAAACAGAAAAATTAGTGAGGCGTGGTGGTGTGCATCTGTAATCTCAGCTACTCAGGAGGCTGAGGCAGGAGAATTGCTTGAACCCAGGAGGCAGAGGTTGCATTGAGCCAAGATCACGCTATTGCACTCCAGCCCAGGCGACAGTGCGATACATCATTTCAGGGGTGGGGGGAGGAAATAAAAAAAGACAGCACTATGGGTGATTTTTATTTTTTTATTTTTTATTTTTTAATTTTTATTTTTATTTATTTTTTTGAGATGGAGTCTCGCTCTGTCTCCCAGGCTGGAGTGCAGTGGCCGGATCTCAGCTCACTGCAAGCTCCGCCTCCCGGGTTCACGCCATTTTCCTGCCTCAGCCTCCCGAGTAGCTGGGACTACAGGCACCCACCACCTTGCCTGGCTAGTTTTTTGTATTTTTTAGTAGAGACGGGGTTTCACCGTGTTAGCCAGGATGGTCTCGATCTCCTGACCTCGTGATCTGCCCGTCTCGGCCTCCCAGAGTGCTGGGATTACAGCCTTGAGCCACCGCCCCGGCAAAGATTGGGTGATTTTTATTTCATGCATATGTGGGGTTTTTTGGTAGTCCTCAGTTTGTCTGTTATGAATACAAGATACTTTTGTAATCAGGGGTAAAAATGTCATAATGAAAGGGCCAAACCGATGTGGTTGGGCCATCCTGCTGCTCTGTCTGCAGGCCACTGACCGCCTTCACTCTGGGCGAGAATCCTCAGGCCCACTTGGGCAAGAGTGAGTAACAGGGCAGAGAGCAAGCAGCCTTGGTCCCCTGCCTGGCCCACTCCAGCCCCTCTGGCCTAATGCATCTCTAACCCCCTGGACAGCAGACCTGCTCGGCTCCTGTAGATGGCATGGCCCTGTGTCCCCCAGCCTGACCCTGTCTGTGCCTCCCTGCATGGTGCCAGCTGCCAGGTCTTTCTGCTTAGCTGGACTCTGGCCTGACCCTCCTGACCAGCCCTTTCCAGAGGCTAGAAATACCCCCACGTGACACTCACTGGCACATGGTGTTTGGTTGAGTATTCATCGCAGCAACTGCAATCTCAAGAAAGGCGCCTGCAGCCTTCAGGACTGTCTGGAGTTTATTTGGCTGCGATGATCGAGGCTTGCCCTCTCAGCAGCAGGTGAACACAGCACAAGACCAACAGAGAACCACGAGCGAGATAGGGTGCCCAGCCCCAGTTTACCAGGCCACCTGCAAAGGCAACACAGACTTTGGTGTCCTGAGACACCTGTTAAGTCCTGCCTCCGGGAATTGTAATCCCAGTTGCATGATCTTAAACACATCCCTCCGATCTGTAAAATAGAGATGATGATGATCTTTTTTTTTCTGAGACGGAGTTTCGTTCTTGTTGCCCAGGCTGGAGTACAATCGGCTTGCTGCAGACTCCACTTCCTGGGTTCAAGCGATTCTCCTGCCTCAGCCTCCTGAGTAGCTGGGATTACAGGCGTGTGCCACCATGCCCGGCTATTTTTTTAATTTTTAGTAGAGAAGGAGTTTCTCCATGTTGGTCAGGCTAGTTTCGAACTCCCAACCTCGGGTGATCCATCCACCTCGGCCTCCCAAAATGCTAGGATTACAAGCGTGAGCCACCGCACCCGGCCGATAATGATCTTTTTTATCCAGTTACTCCATCGGGAGCACATAGGCTAATGTATGTGAAAATGCTTTATGAGCTGAAAGTGCTTAAATGGTATTTCCTGTGAAAATTCATCATGGTGCTTTGAAAAGTTGTTTTATTTATTTATTTTAAATATTTATTTGTTTATTTATTTTGAGACAGAGTTTTGCTCTTGTTGCCCAGGCTGGAGTGCAATGGCGTGATCTCGGCTCACCGCAACCTCCGCCTCCCAGGTTCAAGCAATTCACCCAAGTAGCTGGGATTACAGGCACCCGTCACCTCTCCCGGCTAATTTTTTGTATTTTTAGTAGAGACAGGATTTCACCATGTTGGCCAGGCTGGTCTTGAACTCCTGACCTCAGGAGGTCCGCCTGCCTTGGCCTCCCAAAGTGCTGGGATTACAGGCTTGAGCCGCCTTGTGGGCCTATGTATTTACTTTAAATCAACTAGTTTGATTTAAAGTGTTTGATACCCACTAACTGCATGTGCCCAGCATTGTGCTTAATTCTTCCAGCAAGTCAAGAAATACAAGATGAGTATGGCTTGTTGCCAAGGAACTTATGCTCAATTGGAGGAAATGGAGCACTCCTGTTGAAAGCCCATTTCCTTTCTGTCAATGAGAGGGAGCACTCAGACTCTTGTAAATCAGTTTCTATCACTGGGCCTAGTTTCAGCTGTGAAAAGGAAATGGCGATGCCTGCCTATAATTCCAGTATCTGGGGAGGCCGAGGCAAGAGGATTGTTTGAGCCCAGAAGTTTGAGATCAGCCTGGCCCACGTGATGAAATCCTGTCTCTACAAAAAAATACAAAAATTTACCGGGTGTGGCCATGTGCGCCTCTGGTCCCAGCTACTCGAGAGGCCAAGGTGGGAGGGTCACTTGAGCCTGGGAGGTGGAGGCTGCCCCTGTCACCAGGCCCTGGTGTGTGAGCCGGAAGCACCAAGACCGTCCCCTGTCAATGCAGACAACAGCAGGAGAGAATGAGCTATGCAAATGGTCCTGGCTGAGCCCGAAGGAGCGCAGGACTCGGGAAGTGTTGCTTCCCCCAGTAGCAGGGCCTAGGGGCACCTGCCTGGGCTAAGTCTTCTCCACAGGGAGCAGGAGGCTCTGCAAGCCAGCCGCCCTGTCTCTCCTCCTCCTCCGGGCCTGCCACCCTCTCCACACACAGCAGGGTCTGTGGGGGTGGAGGCTTTTTCCAGACATGTATTTAAGTGAGGAGAGAAAACAAGGCGAGTCGCCTGGGATTTGCCAAGTCAGTAGGCAGGAACACAACCCAGGAGGCCAGAAATAAGACGCTGGTGAGGGTCACCCTGCTGTCCGTAGCTGGGGACGGTTTATAGCCCGTGCGGAACGCTTTATAATCACACTTTTGTCTGAGGATGGCCCTTGATCCCCGGGTGTTGCTCTCCTGGTTGGAAGGTAGCAGAGCCCTGATTGTGGGCAGTGAGTAATGGTGACTCAGGGAAATTCACAAGGACACAGGGAACACCCCCAAAGTCATCCAGGGACATGCCCTGGTTCCCCCTGCCGGTCAGGGAGCCAGAAGTTCTGGTCCCCTTTGTGAAGGAGGAATTTCTAAAGTTTTCTCTGGAACTTTGGCAGAATTCTACAGAACCTTTCAGGGGAAGCATTAAGCTTTGAGAATTTTTGGGGGGGAAATTACTAAAAAATTTAAGGCTTTGTATCTATTTATGAATTAGCTTCTTTTCTCTCTCTTTTTAAAATTTTTAATGTATTTATTTTTATTTATTTATTTGTTTATTTATTTTGAGACCAGGTCATGAGACTGGCTAATTTTTTTATTTTTGGTGGAGACACGGTTTCACCATGTTGCCCAGGCTGGTCTCGAACTCCTGGCCTCAAGTGATCAACCCACCTTGGCTTCCCAAAGTGCTGGGATTATAGGCATGAGCCATCGCACCCGGCTTTCTTTTCTCTTTTAGCTCCTAATTATATTTGTCTCTTATTCTTATTGGGCATTTGTTACCTTGTATGACAAACGATTCTCTAGAAAACAAATTATGACAATAATAATAACAGCTAACATTTATTCACCCCTTATGACATGCCAGGTACTGGTCTCTCCGTGTATTTTTGTGTTTCATCAAATCTACAGTTCCATCAATCATTAGACGTAGTGTTATTTGTGTACCTCTAAACGATGCAGCCGATTAATCCTTGACATGCCATTGATTTTCAGACTCACGCTGATTTCAGAAATGTTAAAATGGAGATCAATTTTAATCATCTTAGAATCCATGAAATGCAGTAATTAAATCTCAGTTACCATCCTTGCCTTACGGATGGTAAACTGAGGGACAGAGAGGTTGAGTAAATCTGTCCCAATGTTACCCAGCAAGTATGTAGTGGAGATGACAGCTGAACCCAGAGTTGGGCTCCAAAGCCTGTGCTCATAACCACTGTACTACATTGTGCCTAAGGAAGTCATATCACCGGCAAGACAGGAGGAAGGACACAAAATAACAGAGGGAAAGCTGGACCCACCCTCCACTCCCTTCTCACTATCTCCAGGGCCAGTGGTCACCAGGTCCTGTTGATGTCTCTTCCAAAAGCTTCTCCCAGATCGTGCTCCTCCTCTTGCTCCCAGCAGCTGACTCGCTGGTTCTATCCTTCCTTGCATCTGCTTGGACTATTGCAGTAGCCTCTAAGCTGCTGCCCACCTCCAGCCCCGCCCACTCCCCCAACATAGACGCTGGAGTGACAGTCATCTTCCTAAAATGTGAGTCTGATCTTGTTATTCTGCTTGGAAGCGTCTGAGGGATCCAAATCCTACTGCACATTTGCTTGCACCCGTGGCAGCCTCTGTTCTAGGCAAACCCCAACATGGTCCAAAAGCCCTTGTGGAGGCCATGGTCTCACAGAGAAGCAAGACCCCACAGTGGGCAGTTATGATACAATGTGAAACACGCTTCAGCGGGGGGCATGCTGGGCCCATGGGAGGAGCCCCTGCTCTGGGACCTCAGGGACCGCTTCATAATGTCTAAGCCAAGACTGCCAGGATGCATGGGAATTTACCAGGTAAAGGACAGTGAGGATTTCCAGGCAGAAGGAAGAGCAGTGCAAAGGTCCAGAGTAAAGAGAGAGGTCGGAGCATGGAGTGTCAGCTGGGGCACCATCCCGGCTGAGCCTGGAAGAGGACAGGCTGAGGTGGGTTGAGTGAGGCTGGCACCTTTCTCTTTCAGCCTCAGCTCCTTTCTGCTTCTCTTCCCACCAAATCCCCCTGCAGCAGGTACTTGTGTCCTGAACAGTCTTCCTCCTCTTCACATGTGCTCCACAGGCACCTCACCCGTGCCCAGCAAACTCATGCACCCAGACCCTGCTAGAAGGTAGCCTCCCAGAGAAAACCCCCCTGACCCTTGGGTTATGGCTCCGAGCTCCACGCTGGGCAGAAGAAGACTGAGGGGCTGCTCTCAGGTTCAACTGGGGGATTTGGGAGCATTTTGACAGAAACCAACTGAGAAAAAGCCAAAGTTCTTACAAAGGCCTGTAAGACCCCACAAGTCTGCACCGCCTCCACCTCTCTGACCCCATCTTCTGCCACCTGCCTTGTTGCCAGCTTGCTTCAGCTACGCGTCCCCTGGCTGTTCCTGAAACCACCCCGACTTCCACTCCCACCTCAGGGCCTTTGTCCTCGCTGATTGCTGGTACAGCTTATTTCTCCCTCATCTGCACAGCTCCCTTCTTTACCTCCACCTTCATCAGATTTTGCTCAAATACCACATTCTCAGAAAGGCCCGCCCTGAACACCCTATTTAAAGGCATGGCCCCCATCTCACACTCTTCCTGGCTTTATTTTTCTCCACAGCACTCACCAGCTTCTACAGCTTATGTGATTCACTTATTTATTTGTTTACTGTCTGACTTTTCCCACAAGAATGTGAGTTCCAAGAGGGCAGGGATTTGGGTCTGCCTGGTTCACTCTGTAGCCCCAGCACCTCACCCAGTGCCTGGCATACAGTAGGTGCTCAGTAAATATTTGTTAGTCAAATGAATGAATTCTGAGCTCTGACTGTGTGCCTGGCACGCTCTGCCCTGGACACCATGGAGGACGGGGAGCTGAGGGAATGAGGTCTCTCCCCCTCTGAGGGTGCTGGCTGAGCTGGTTCCAGCGGGCAGTGGGACAGGTCCCTGACAGCCAGGTGAGTCCGGGTGAATCACCGCTAATGAGATGGGGAGGGCCACGCCAAGCAGCTTCCCACACAGGCAGCCGACAGGTCACTGCCTGTCGCCAGGAAACTCCTCAATAAGGATTGAACAGGACCCTGGGCTGGGGTGGAGGAAGTGCCCGCCTCTCCTGGAGACCCCACCCATTCCTGAGGACTGAGTCGGCTCACCTGGGCTCCCCCACCCCCCAGGCCTTGGCAAGACGCTGGTTTCTCAACCTGGCCCGAGATTTCCTTCCTAAAAGGAGTTTCGCTCGCTCAGCCCCACGCCCCTCCCGGGCAGGACCTGTTTGTCAGCCAGCCCTGTCTGGGTCCCTGAGACTACACAGGGAGGACAGCTGAATCTGGAAAACCCTGGGACCTCCCCGGCCCCAGCAGCCCATAGGAGGGTCGGTAGACCAGAGCTTATTCAGGGTATGGACAGACCAATGGGGCTCATTAAACCCAATAGGACAGCGTGGGGTGGCCGCCGTGACCACATTCCACTCACCCCGCCGGAGCCTGGGACCCACTAGAGTGCCCTGAGCCCAGGCCAAATGACCATCCCAGGGCAGGGCATGGCTGTCTCATCGGCACAATGGGCAAAGCCTCCTGCCCTGTGGGTGGCTGAGGGCTGGGATGAGATCATGGGTACACACAGTGAGGAATGCAGGTGGGCAGCCAGGCCTCCACCCCACAGCTCAGAAGATGTGGCCGATGTGGCCCGGGTCTGGGGAGGAAGCTGTCCAGCCCTTGGCCCACAGTGAACTTGGCCAGTCCAGCACCACCTTCCTCCCTTCCTCCGGGAGGGGGGGCACTTGAGGCCCCACCAGGCCCTCCTGCCCCAGAACCCAAATAGCCCCTTGCTGAATTGCCTCACCCCAGCCATCTGTGCAGACCTAAAGCCGCCACCTGTAGTTACTCACATCATACTCATACGTCGATAGCGTTCAACAAATGTATGTGGTCAGTCATCAGGCGTCCCAGGAGCACTCCTGGCTGCCGGGCACGGGGTGGGACCAACGACGCAAAGGCGGTGGGGCAGGCCCCATCTCAAGGGGGACACAGTTTGGGGAGGGTAGTCACACAAATATAGCTTTCATAAAAACACCAGCAGGGCGCGTGCGCGCGCGCGCGCGCGCACACTCACACACACACACACACACACACACACACACACACACACACACACACAATCTATGATGGGCTCCCCGGGGGCTCAGAGAAAGGAGTGGTTGGCCTGGCAAGGTGAGGTGTCAGGTGGAGCCTCGTGGGAGAGCTGCAGCTTGAGCAGGGCTGTCCCTGTGCCTGGCTGACCTGCCTTTGTCATGTAATCCTCACAACAGCCCTGTGAGGCCAACAGCACAGGGGTCACCATGCCCATGTTATGGGTGAAAAACCAAGGTTCGAAGAGGTGAAGTGACTTGCCCAAGGCCTCACTGATGGTGAGTGGCAGGGGTTTATCTGGAATTCCAGTTTCCTGACCCCCATGCCGTGGTCTCTCCTGCTCTGCTGTGAGTTCCTTTCCCTCTTCATGTGTCCATTTGTACAGCGAATCCAACCTGGCTACTTACTAAGTGCCAGGCAGTATCTGCAAGCTGGGGACCTTAGAGACAGTAAGGTATCACCCAGGCAGGGGAAGCCACATGCACATACCCAGACAGTGCAATCTCCCATTCAAGTCAACATTCAGCAGATGTACGGTGGAGCACCGACTGGGAGCCAGGCGGCACGGCAGGTGCCGGGGATGCAGCAGTGAACGAGACAGACAGAGTGCGGCCCTGTGGAGGCTTTCTTCTACTGGAGAGGGCAGAGAATAATCGCAGAGTGAGGAAGCACGATGCAGGATGATGGAAGAGAGAGGGGCCCGGGCGCTCCTTCAGACGGGCTGATCAGTGAGGGCCTTCCCAGAGCAGGTCCTATTTGCTTGTAGTTGTTTTGAGATGACAGTTGAGCAGAGGAGCCCTGTGGATACCTGAGGAAATATGCCAGGCAGGAGTAATGTCAAGTGCAAAGGCCCTGAGGCAGGAATGCACTTGGAGGTGTTCTGAGGAGCACCAGGGAGCTGAGTGGGTGCAGGGGAGTGGCAGGACATTAGGTAAGGGAGGTGATGGGAGTACGGGAGGCACAGGTCCTAAAGGCTTGGTGGGTCATAGTAAGGGCTTTGCTTTTACCCCGCATGAAAGAGCCACTGGACGGTTGTGAGCTCAGGACTGACCTGATGTACCCTAGGTTTTGAAAGGATCTCTCTGGCTGCTATGGAGAACACACTCTATGGAGAACAGACTCTAAGGGGGCAAGTGACGGAGAGGCAGAGAATCCAAGAGGTGGCTACTGAGATAACCAGGTGAGAGGTGGGCCAGGGTAGTAGTGGAGTGGGGAGCTGTGGTGACATTCAGGATGTGGAGTTTTTAAAATTAATTAATCTGTTACAGGTGAAGTCTCACTCTGTTGCCCAGGCTGGAGTGCAGTGGCACGACCATAGCTCACTGCAGCGTTGAACTCCTGGGTTCAAGCGATCCTCCCTCAGCCTCCTGAGTAGCTGGGACCACAGGTGTGCACCACCATCCCCAACTGGGGATGTTTTGAAGGTAGCCCCAACGGTACTGGCAGACATCCTGGACATGAGGTATGAAAGAAAGTGAGGGCTGAAGAATAATCCTGGCTCCAAGAGCAGGAGGGCAGCTCTGCCCAGGTCATGCTTGGCCTGAGGTGCCACATCTAACTGGAGTGTGGCATGGGACATGGCACTCTGCAGGTTGACCAATGTGGAGTTTGGACAGTGTTGGGCCCTTCTTCCCTGCCTGGGTGCTTGGGCCTCCTCGTTTAATCTCAGATGTCATGAATTGGGCTAAACAGGGTTTCATGTGAGTTGGGCTGAGCAGGCTGTCGTCTCCCTCCCACCCTGGGTGGAACCGTCAGCCGGCACATTTTTGGAAAGCATTTTGTCCATATGTATCAGGAGTTTTAAACTTTGATGCCCTTTGACCCAGTGAATCCCTTGCAAGGAAGTTCCTCTGGGGAAGCCATCTGAAATGCAGGCAGTGCTGACGCATCAAGCCCTTCACAGGGAGTTGTTTATCATCACCAAATAAATAAATACACAGCCTGCATGTCCAACAGTAGGGAGTGTTTAAGTCAAGCAGATATAGTCTGGCACCTTGTACTGGATTGTTGTGCTGTGCTTAAATTCACATTTCTGAGAGTTTTAACATCAAAGGACAACACTTATGCTACGATGTCAAGTGGATACCATGGTATGCATGAGGTAGACACATAGACAAGAAAAAGAAATAGACTCATACTGATTAGCTCTGATTGACTCAAGTTTGGATTACTATTTTCATTTTTCTTCTTTACAGTTTTCTACATTGTACTAAAGTTCTAAGATAGACATGCTGATTAGCTCTGACTGACTGAAATTTGGATTACTATTTTCATTTTCTTCTTTACAGTTTTCTACATTGTACTAATGTTCTAAGATGGACATGCATTACCTTTCTGACTTGAAACTAGTATGTAAAAAAGGGGCCAGGCATGGTGGCTCACACCTGTAATCCCAGTACTTTGGGAGGCCAAGGTGGGAGGATCGATTGAGTCCAGGACTTTGAGACCAGCCTGGGCAACAGAGTGACACCCCTGTCTCTGCAAAAAATTAAAGAATTAGCTGGTTGCATTGGTGCACACCTGTGGTTCCAGCCACTCGGGAGGCTGAGGCGGGAGAATTGCTTGAGCCAGGGAGGTTGGGCCTGCAATGAGTTATGATGGAGTCACTGCCCTCCAGCCTGGGTAACAAAGTGAGATCCTGTTTCAAAAAAAAAAAAAAAAAAAAAAAAAAGAGAGAAAATGTGAGTTCCTAGAAGCTGGAGCACAGTGTTTGCCAAGCCAGGAACTGAGAGCCAACTAACCCATCCTTTCCAGGGCTCCAGGGTCCACCTCCTCCAGGCAGGGCCGGCAGGTGCAGTCAGGATGGGGATTACGTTGATAGCTGTGGTGGGGAGAGCCAGGTCCAGAGGCCCCTCCTTCTCCCCCTCCGGCCACCCCCATCATGGGAGTATGTCCCCCCTTGGGCCCCCTGCAGCCCTTGGAGTTTGCCCCTCTATGTCTTCGAGGCTGATGCTTCCTGCCTTGTGTATAACCCTGTGGGTCTCTCCTGACTGCCACCAAGCATCCTGTATGCACTGGTCCTCACGGTGTAGTCCCCAGGCCCGAAGCATCAGCACCACCTGGAAACTCTTTAGAAATGCAGAGTCACAGGCCTCTCCCCAGACCTACTGAATCTGCCACTCCTCTGGAGGCGGGGCCTCTGTGTTTTCAAAAGCCCTCCAGACCTAAAGTGTGAGAACTGCTGCCTTTTGGTAGGGCCCCACTGTGGCCAATGTTTTACACTGATTATTTCATTTTGCAGATTGCCATGATTCCTACTTAACAGACAAGGAAACGAGCTCAGAGAGGTTAAGGAACTTGCCCGAGGTCACACAGCCAGCAGAGGCAGGGCTGCGAGTGCGAGCCCATGCCTTTACTTCCACGCTCTGCAGCTCTGCAGCTGCATGGACGCCAGTACCTCCTGCGGGGTCGGGGTCCAGTTCCGCGCTGGGCACACAGATGGCCCTACACATGGGTTGGACTAGGGTTTTGGCTGCTGGGTCAGAAGACCAGGCTGATTCCCCACAAGACCCAGGCAGCCCTGACCCCCGGTGGGAGGAGGGAGCTGGGCTCCCTGTGCCTGCTGAGGCCCCTTCAGTCTTGACAGCCGCCGGCGGTTTGGACCAACGAACCCGCAGAGGAGGGGCGCAGCGCCACCTGCTGGCTGGCGTCATGGGTGATGCTGGGGACAAACGCAGAGATCCACAGACACACGTCTCAGGGACACCATGGCAGGCGTGCACGTGTCTTCTCCTGCCGCACGCGGGTGCACTTGCCCACACGTGGATGTCTGAGCATGTGGGCACGTGGGGCTCTCAGCCACAAGGCCTGGTAGATAGCACTAAATTCACCCATTTACTTATTACCTCATCAAATGTTCATCCAGAGCTGCCAAACCCACTGTTGCTGTTACCCGGGAGCCTACAGGCCTGGTGATGGTCAGAGCAACCACCAAGTGATGCGGACAAGGGTCCCTGGGGGATATACTCAGTGAGGTCATGCAGGCAGCCCCTACCCATCTGGACTGGGGCTCCGTCTCACAGGGTGAGCAGGAGAGGGCTGGGAGAAGGGGGCAGAGGCTCATCACAGCAAAGTCTGGAAGAGGAGCTGGAATGGAGCACAGGGGTCCCTGGCACAGGTCTTGTTCAAGGCCATGCAGGCTGGACCCTGTCCTCACAGTGGTGGCCGGACTACGGTGCCACACCATCCTGACATGTTTATACTAAAGCTTAGTAGAAATAAGCTTAGGGACCCTTTAGGACCCAAGGGTCTCTCGGCCCCTTTGGGGCTGGCCTGGGATGTGATTTGTCCCTGTGCACTGTCCCCCTTGCCACAGCAGCTGCCCTGGGATGTATCAGGGATGGGGAGAGGCATCCCCAGTCCCAGAGAAAAACCTGTTTCTGATCTCTGAATGGACACAGCAGACGGCAGTCACCGTTAAGTCAAGTATTCCTGCATGCCCAGCAGAAGACCTTTTTTCTTAACCTACTAGCCATCCAAAGCAGCTCACACGGTGTGACCTATTCCAAAACACAGCTCCGCGTGCCTGTGAGGTCCCCCAGGACCCCACGGGAGACTCAGTGCCTCTCTGGGGGCTGGGGGCTGGATGGATGAGCTTTGCTGGATGGTGGGCATAGCTGCGGGTCAGAACGCAGACACAGGACGACCCTGGTTGGAGGGCTGGTGAGAGTGGGGAGGGACCCATTGGCAGAGCTGAGGGGTTGGTGGCTCCCAAACAGGAGCTGGCAGGTGGTGCTGGAAGAGGAAATGTTGGCAGCTCCCCAGTTCTGCCCGTGGGCTTAGATGGAGCCTGCGACTTTTATCAATGGCCAGTCCTCACTACCTGGCCCCTGGCCTGGCCCCTGGCCTGTGGTTTTGCTCAGCAGTGCAGCGGTGGCGGCTTCCGAGAAGCCCCACCAAGACTTTCCTGTCAGGGCAACGCCAAGTTCCTCTTATCAAGGAAGGGGAAGTGGCGGAGTTTCTCCTAAGGCCTTTCAGTTTCTTTCTAAGAAGGTGGGTGTTCCAACCCCTGGGCCCTCAGTAGAGCCAAGTGTTAAAGGAAGAGAGATTGACCTTTGGGGGCTTTCCTCACCCCAGTTCTAACCGAAGCTCCTTTTTTGGGGCTCATAGTGGACATGCCGAAAGAGGAAATGAGACACGTGCATTCCACAGGCCCCTTCCCAAGCCCCCTCCTTTCTCCCTCCTCCAGGGACACACTCCTTGATGCCCGCCCCCCCCACCAACACACACACTTAGGAAGTATGGCCTGCTACCCTTGGGGGCACCCAGGTGGAAAACTTACTTCTTACACCTTCAAAGCTGAACTCTTCTGAGTCCAGATTCCTCAAGACCCTGATGAGTGACTAAAAATCTAACCCAGGGCTGGCCACGGCGGCTCACATCTATAATCCCAGCTCTTTGAGAAGCCAAGGCGGGAGGATCGCTTGAGCCCGGGAGTTCAAGACCAGCTTGGACAACATAGTGAGACCTTGTCTCTCAAAAAAAAAAAAATTAAAAAATTAAAAAATTAGCTGGGCGTGGTGGTGTGCGCCTGTAGTCCCAGATACTAGGGTGTGGTGGGAGAATAGCTAAAGCCCGGCAAGTCGACGCTGCAGTGAGCTGTGATCGAACCACTGCACTGCAGCCTGGGCAACAGAGCGAGACTCTGTCTCAAAACAAAACAAAAAAACAACTAACCCAAACAAAGAGCTGACAGATGACACTGGCTTAATGCAGATTCCAGTCCAGGGGATATGCCTATATTGGAGGCTCACAGCTTTCTGAGGGGCAGCAAACCACAGGCGCCCAGATAATTCCAAGCACACCCTCTTCAGAAGACTCACTGGCTTGATGGCCAAGTGCATGTCCTGACATTCTTATAACAATAGTCACCATTGATTCTAAGTGCTTATTGTGCACCAGGTACTGGGCCAAGCATTTTATATTAATTTCCTCCTATAATCCCCACAGTAGTGCCATGATAAAGATACAATCATGATCCCACAATCAAGCAACCTGCTCGGCTCACACAGCCCATGAGCCCATTCTTCCTCGTAGGCCTCTTCTCAGAAAGGTGGGGAAGGACGAGTATCAGACCTTGACAGGAGTTGGCTGGGAAGGTCTGGTCTCCAATTTCCCACGATTGTCAAAGCCAGCTGTGCCTCTCCCAGAGGTGAAGATCCAGCCATCCAGTCGTGGCCATCTTGGCTGCACTAATGTGGCCGTGGCTGGGGCCTTCCCCAAGTCATTAGGAACTCTTGGTGCCTTCTTTATTTTCCTCCCAGAGATGTTGTTTTAAGGTTTTTGCTTTGCTGAAGCATGTGTTATGGGGACAGTGAGGGGATTCCCCTAAACCGTGATGCTATTCTGTTCAAAAACATTTGCCTGGAGGTCCACAGCTGTGTGACTCATGCTGTTTGGTGGCAGAAAAACTCACAGCTGCAGGGGGGAGGGTTAGGGATACTTACAAGGTGGCCAGGTTTAGTAAATATAAATGCAGGATGCCCAGTTACATTTGAATTTCAGATAAACAGCAACATTTGGGACACCTTCGTGCTAAACAACTTATTTGTTATTTATCTGAAATTCAATTGTAATCCGATAACCCTAGATACTCAGCACCTGGGACAAAACTCCAGCCTTCCCCCCCGCCCCCCCGCCGGCTTCAGCAGGGTGCTGCTGAGAGAAGGCAACACAACAACCAAAGCTGGGAGAAGTCCACTGGCCTGGGGTGAAGACGGATCTGAGGGTCTCAGCGGTCTGAGGAAGGTGGAGACACTTTGCTTCCCGGGTGCCCCCGAACAATCGCAAAATCTCATCCTCAGCCCAGGGCTGAGTTCCACGTTCAAATTCCACAAAATGCCAGGATGCACCTGAAGGTCACCCTTCATTCTCAGGGCCTCAGTTTTCTTTTTTCTTTTTTTTTTTTTTGAGACGGAGTCTCGCTCTGTCGCCCAGGCTGGAGTGCAGTAGCGTGATCTCGGCTCGCTGCAAGCTCCAGCCTCCTGAGTAGCTGGAACTATAGGCGCCCGCACCACACCCGGCTAATATTTTTTTGTATTTTTAGTAGAGACGGGGTTTCACCGTGTTAGCCAGATGGTCTCCATCTCCTGACCTCGTGATCCGCCTGCCTCGGCCTCCCAAACTGCTGGGATCACAGGCGTGAACCACCGTGCCCGATTGGGCCTCAGTTTTCTTATCTCTGTAATGGGAAGAACTTTTGGATTCTATGATGGCGAGTGACCCTCTTAGCCCTTAACTTTTCTTGCGTAGTGGAAAATCTGCTGGAAGCAAGCGAAGGTGTGAGTGAGCTAGCCAAGGAGCAAGTGTAGAGAGGAGGAGGAGGCCATCTCAGCTTGGAAATGGGCCGCCCCTCTTGCCCTACAGCACTGCACGGAGACTGGGCCATTGTACCCGGATATTGGGTGGTTTGGAGGGCTCCCCTGGGTCAGGCACACCAGTGCATGCCTGGAGTTCCTTAGAAGGGACCCTGAGCATGGCCCACAGCTGGGTCCATAACTGAGGTGACCCAGCCATGAGCAGTGGCAAAGGCCCATGGCAACACCTGAGCCACAGCAGGGAGGGGACCATCATTAACTTCAAAAGTAGAGAAGTAAACTATTAACGGTGAAATTATTAAATGACTACAAAATGTTAACTAGACAATTGCAACTTAACACCTATGGTTTATGTAAATTATATGTAATGCATGTGGGTGCATATGAATATATTTGACACACAGAAGCATGTGGCCTCGAGAATAAGAATGCCTGGGCCTCTAGGGCCCTTGGAAGACAGGCTGGGGATATGGAGACAGTGAATTTCCTCCAGCCCAGAAACCACAACTCTGGGTCTAATAGCAGCAGGGTGGTGGTGAGGGAATGAGCTAGAACCTCTGGGGATAGAGATGGGGTCTGGTCTGGGAGGCAGGAAGACCCATCTGATAGGAATGTCAGACAGACGAAAGCACGTCCCAGAAGGTCCCTGCAGAGGTTACTGGTGAGACCAGACAGGGCCTCAGGGCCAGGCTGCAGTTCTGCACAGGGACCTGGGCCCCACCGGGAGCTGCGACCCGGGATCTCCAGGCTCGTGGTGTGGTAGGATTGCTTCTAGACCTCTGCCTGCTGGGAAGGCTGGGGTGCAAACCTGCAGCCTGCAGTGGAGGTGCCTGGGGGCTGGAGATGCCCAAAGTCCCCATAATGGCCATCAGCTCTATATCTCAGAGGCACCACTAGAAGATAATACCCTTTGTTTTGGACAATGGACATTTTCTCAGTCTTCTATAAAGTATACATTAAAAAGTGTCTTCAGGGCCAGGCATGGTGGCTCACCCCTGTAATCCTAGCACTTTGGGAGGCCAAGGCGGGCAGATTGCCCGAGCTCAGGAGTTTAAGACCAGCCTGGGAAACACGGTGAAACCTTGACTCTACTAAAATACAAAAAATTAGCTGGGTGTGGAAGCGTGCGCCCTGTAGTCCCAGCTACTCTGGAGGCTGAGGCAGGAGAATTGCTTGAACCTGGGAGATGGGGGTTGCAGTGAGCTGAGATCGCGCCACTGCACTCCAGCCCGGGCAACAGAGTGAGACTCCATCTCAAAAAAAAAAAAAAAAAAAGAAAGTGTCTTTAGGAAACATGATGTCTTCATTTACTGAGGCTGCCATAACAAAGTATCATAGACTGGGCGGCTTAAACACAGAAGTTTATTTTCTCACAGTTCCGAAAGCTGGAAGTCCAAGAGCACAGTGTCATCAGGGCTGGCTTCTGAAGCCTGTCTTTCTGGCCGGGAGCCGTCTTCTCTCTTTCTCTTCACGTGGTCTTTCCTCTGCACATGTCTCTCCTCATTTCCTCTTCTGATTGGATCAGGGCCTATCCTCATGACCTTATTTTACCTTAATTACCTCTGTAAAGAGCCTGTCTTTAAATACAATCACATTCTGAGGTACTTGGGGTTAGGACTTCAACATAGGAGTTTTGGAGGCATACAATTCAACTTGTAACACTTATTTTTTTATTTTTTATTTTTTTTGAGACAGGGTCTTGCTCCCAGGCTGGAGTGCAGTGGCACCATCATAGCTCATTGCAGCCTCAAACTCCTGGGCTCAAGCCATCCTCCCACCTCAGCCTCCGGGGTCGTTGAGAGTACAGGCGCAAGCCACCACACCTGGCTGGCTTAAAAACAATGTTTTAGAGATGGGGTCTCACTCTGTTGCCCAGGCTGATCTCGAATTCCTGACCTCAAGTGATCCTCCTGCCCTTAAGTGATCCTCCTACCTCAGCCTTCCAAAGTGCTGAGATTACAGGTGTGAGCCACTGCACCCAGCTGGCCCCAGCCCACTTTTTAAGTTATGATGTAAGTACGAACAGTGGGCTGGCTTTGGAAGTGCAGATTGGATACTGGTCCCAACACCATCTTATGGAAATTCTGGCGCCTCCCATGCCTACTAGTTTTGATTAGAGGTAGTTTAGGGACACAGTCTGCACTCAGGATGTCCCCTCTGGACATGGCCACCACTGGTCAGCTGGACTGGGAGGGGATCAGTGTTGTCACCGACATGGTAGGACTTTTTAGAACAGGCCCGGCAGCTCTCTCTAACCAACGAAGTATGTCTGGTCATCTTTGACTTTGAAAACTCTGTTCTCTTTAAAAACAAAGTTTCAAATTCTCTATCTGGAGCTGCTATTTATAGAATCATCTATGAGCCCTTAACAAAAAAAAGGAGATAAATTTGTGGCATTTGTGTTTTTACTAAGTAGCACATTTATTGTTGAAAAACACAGGTGAGAAAGAAGAAAACAAAATCAGCAGTAATTGGACCTCCCAGAGATCAGTGTTAACATTTTGATTTCTGTATGTATCTTCATCTCTCTCTGTGTCTTTTTTTTTTTTTTTTTTTTTTTTTTTGAGACAGAGTCTTGCTCTGTCGCCCAGGCTGGGGTGCAGTGGCCGGATCTCAGCTCACTGCAAGCTCCGCCTCCCGGGTTTAGACCATTCTCCTGCCTCAGCCTCCCGAGTAGCTGGGACTACAGGCGCCCGCCACCTTGCCCGGCTAGTTTTTTTGTATTTTTTAGTAGAGACGGGGTTTCACCGTGTTAGCCAGGATGGTCTCGATCTCCTGACCTCGTGATCCGCCCGTCTCGGCCTCCCAAAGTGCTGGGATTACAGGCTTGAGCCACCGCGCCCGGCCTCTCTGTGTCTTAATCTACATCTCAATCTACACTTATATAATTAAATTGACTTGAAAGATAAGATTACATGGTGGCATGTCATAACTTCTTATCAATTAGTGTATCATGATCCCTTCACAGGGCATGGAATCATTTTCTAAGAGGCCATTTAAGACGGTGGCCGAGTACGAGAATGGCAGAAGTTATTTAACAAATTTCCTATTGTTGAATAACGGGGTTGTTTTACCTTTTTCACAGTATCAAATGAAACTGTGATAACATCCTTTAAGCTAAATCTTTGCCGTGATCATTTACTAAGGATAAATTTGTAGAAGTGAAACTTCTGAGTTAAAGACAAAGCATTATTTTAAAATGTTCAACTTTATTTACTTTTGAATAGATAATATATAGTGTATATATATACATTACAAAATATATGTGTATTATCTCTATGCATATGTACATATATACCTCTCTCTATGTATGTGTGTGTGTATATATATAGTGTGTGTATATATATATGTAGAATATACATATACTACACACAGAATATATATATATGTATCTTCAGAGGCAGGATCTTGTTCTGTCGCCCAGACTGGAGTTCAGTGGTGCAATTGTAGCTCACTGCAATTCGAACTCCTGGGCTTCAGTGATCCCCCGCCTCAGCCTCCCAAATAGCTGGGACTATAGGCATATGCCACTATGACAGGCTGCTTTGCTTTGTTTTGTTTTAATTTTTAGTAGAAATGAGGTCTCTCTATGTTGCCCAGGCTGGAGTGCAGTGATGTGATCATAGCTCGCTGCAACCTTGAACTCCTGGGCTCCAGTGATCCTCCTGCCTCAGCCTCCCCAGCAGCTGTGACTACAGGCACACATGCCACAATATCCAGTTAATTTTTGTATTTTTTATAGAGACGAGGTCTTGCTATGTTTCTCAGGCTGGTTTCAAACTCTTGGCCTCAGGTGATCCTCCCGCTTCAGCCTCCCCAAATGCTGGGATTAGAGGCGTAAGCCACTGTACCCCACTATTTTTTTTTCCACAAATGGTAGTTGCTGTGGTTTGAATGTGTCCCCCAAAGTTTATGCGTTGGAAACTTAATCTCCAATGCGACAGTGTTGGGAAGTGAGGTCTAATAAGAGGTGATTAGGTTATGAGGGCAGAGCCACGATAATGCAATTATTGTGGGAGTGGGTTAGTTATTTTAAGAATGGGCTTATTATAAAAGTGAGTCTGGGGCCAGGCACAGTGGCTCATGCCTGTAATCTGAGCACTTTGGGAGGCTCAGGCGGGCAGATCACGAGGTCAAGAGAGTGAGACCATCCTGGCTAACACAGTGAAACCCCACCTCTACTAAAAAATACAAAAAAATCAGCCAGGCGTGCTGGCATGTGCCTGTAATCCCAGCTACTCTGGAGGCTGAGGCAGGAGAATTGCTTGAACCTGGGAGGTGGAGGTTGCAGTGAGCTGAGATTGCACCACTGCCCTCCAGCCTGGGTGACAGAGCAAGACTCCGTCTGAAAAAAAAAAAAAAAAAAAAGTGAGTCTGGCCCCCTTCTGCTCTCTTGCTCTTGCCCTCTCTTGCCCTTCCACCTTCTGCCATGGGATGATGCAGCACAAAGGCCGTCACCAGATGCCACCATCATGCTCTTGGATTTCCCAGCCTCCAGAATTATGAGCCAAATACATGTATTTTCTTTATAAATTACCCAGCCTGTGGTATTCTGTTATAGCAACACAAAATGAACTAAGACAGCAGTATCCTTTATACTATTTTGCACTTTGCATTTTTCACTTAAGAAATTATCTTGTAGAGCTTTCCAAGTCAGTACTGCATAATATTTTATTATATGCATCTATCATAATATATTTAAGTAGTCCCCTATTGGCTAGACACAGTCCCTTATTGATGGTTATGTATTAGTTATATATGACTGTATAACATATTATCCAGAAGCTCAGTGGCTTAGAAATACAATAAAATGGGCTGGGCGCGGTGGCTCACACCTGTAATCCCAGCACTTTGGGAGGCCAAGTCGGGTGGATCATGAGGTCAGGAGATCAAGACCATCCTGGCTAACACAGTGAAACCCTGTCTCTACTAAAATTACAAAAAATTAGCCAGGCACGATGGCGGGCGCCTGTAGTCCCAGCTACTCGGAGGCTGAGGCAGGAGAATTGTGTGAACCTGGGAGGCGGAGCTTGCAGTGAGCAGAGATCATGCCACTGCGCTCCAGCCTGGGCGACAGAGCAAGACTCCATCTCAAAAAAAAAAAAAAAATACAATAAAATTATTTTCTCATACAGTTTTTGCTGATCAGAAATTTGAGAAGGATACATCTGGGCAGTGCTCACTTGGGGTCTTTAATGTGGCTGTAGTAAGATGCTGATTGAGGCTGAAGGTATCTGAAGGCTCCACCGGGACTAGAAGATCTATTTCTTTCTTTCTAAAAAAATATTTATTATTACTGTTTTTGCTCTGCCGCCCAGGCTGGAGTGCAGTGGCCAGATCTCAGCTCACTGCAAGCTCCGCCTCCTGAGTTCACGCCATTCTCCTGCCTCAGCCTCCCCAGTAGCTGGGACTACAGGCGCCCGCCACCTCGCCCGGCTAGTTTTTTGTATTTTTTAGTAGAGACGGGGTTTCACCGTGTCAGCCAGGATGGTCTCGATCTCCTGACCTCGTGATCCGCCCGCCTCGGCCTCCCAAAGTGCTGGGATTACAGGCTTGAGCCACCGCGCCCGGCCTTATTATTACTGTTTTTGGAGATGAGGTCTCAGTATGTTGCTCAGGCTGGGCTCAAGCAATTCTCCCACCTCAGCCTCCTTAGTATCTGGGACCACAGGTGTGTGCCACCAGGCCTGGCTAATTTTTCATTTTTTTGTAGCAATGGGAGTCTCACCGTTTTTCTCAGGCTGGTCTCAAACTCCCGGGCTCAAGCAGTCCCCTACGTCAGTCTCTCAAAGTGCTGGAATTACAGGCATGAGCCACCATACCCGACTCAAGAAAATCTATGTCTAGAGTTACTCATACAGCTGGAAAGCTGGTGCTGGCTATAGGTAGAGGGACTCAGTTCCTCTCTACGTGGATCTCGCCACAGAGCTGCTGGAGTGTCCTCTGGAAGCAGTCCAGGAAGCTGAGGCGGAAGCTGTGATGCCTTTTATAACCTATCCTTGGAAGCCACACACCTTTGCTTCCACCACATTCTATTGGTTATGGCAACTACAAAGGTTTGCCCAGGTTCAAGCAGAGGGAATTGACCCTACCTCTCAAAGGAGGAAGCTAACATCACATTATATGAAGAGCATGGGAAATGGGATATACCAGTGCTTCCATCTTTAGAAAATACAATCTGCCGTAGGTTATTTCCAATATTTTGCTATTACCATATGTTAGTAAGTAGATTTTAAAGACTTTCTATATGTATTGCCAAATCTCCTTTAGAAAGTTGTACTAATTTAGATTCCAACCCCTTGTGATTGAGAAAGTCAATTTCTCCATGTCCTTACTAGCACTAAGTTTATCTTTTAATTAAAAATCTCTGCCAATTTGATATGCAAGAAATGGTATGTCATTGTTTTAAGAAAATTCCTTCTAAGAAAGCATAAGAGCTAAATTTGAGTAGCAGTATCTATATTAGTTTGCTAGTTTAGTTGCTATATTAGTTTCTGCCATAAGAAAATACCACAAACTGGGTCGCTTAAACAACAGAAATTTATTGTCTCATAATTCTGGAGGCTGCAAGTCTAAGATCAAAGTGTCACAGGTTGTTTTCTCCTGAGGCCTCTTTCCTTGACTTGCAGACGGCTGCCTTCTCACTGCCGCCTTTCCTCTGCACACACATCCCTGATGTCTCTTCCTTTTCTTTTCTTCTTTTTTTTTTTTTTTTTTTTTAACATGGAGTTTCACTCTTGTTGCCCAGGCTGGAGTGCAGTGGCGTGATCTCAGCTCACTACAACCTCCACTTCCTGGGTTCAAGTGATTCTCCTGCCTCAGCCTCCCCAGTAGCTGGGATTACAGGCGCCCGCCGCCACACCTGGCTAATTTTTGTATTTTTAGTAGAGACAGGGTTTCACCATGTTGACTAGCTGGTCACAAACTCCTGACCTCAGGCGATCCTCCTGCCTCAGCCCCCAAAGTGTTGGGATTACAGGCGTGAGCCACTGCGCCCAGCCTGTCTCTTCTTTTTCTTATAATGATACCAGTCATGTTGGATTAAGGCCCTCATGACCTCCTTTAATCTTAATTACCTCTTTAAAGGCCCTATCTCCAAATATAATCACACTGGGGACTAGGGCATCACCATATAGATTTTAGGGGGACACAGTTCAGTCTATAGCAGCACCTTTACTGATTTGCTGAGTAATCTTGGGACAGTCACATATCTCTCTGAGCCTCAGTTTTCTTATCTGTTTAATGGAGATATACAACATTTCCTCTTCCTCTTTCTCAACGGGTTGTCATGACAAATTAGATAGAACCTGTGGAACTGAGCGTGGTGGCTCATGACTGTAATCCTAGCACTTTTCAAGGCTGAGGCAGGAGGATTGCTTGAGCCCAGGAATTTGAGAACAAACTGGGCAACATGGTGCAATCTCATCTCTACAAAAAAATTTTAAAAAGTTAGCCAGGCATGGTGGCATGTTTCTGTGGTTCCAGCTACTCAGGAGACTGAGGTGGAAGGATTACTTGATCCCAGAGGGTCAAGGCTGCAGTGAGCCACGATCATGCCACTATACTCCAGCCTGGGCTACAGAGCAAGACCCTGTCTCAAAAAAATAAAAGGAACATGTGAAAGGGTTCTGGAGAATATAATTATTAACACATAAAATGCTCACAATTTAGGTCTCAATTCTGAGTTTGCACAACATGAGATAACCTTTGTTGACCTGAGTGGTACATTGATAGTGTAGATGGATGTATCAGTTATGTAATGCTGTGTAACAATCTATTCCTAAACTTAGTGACTTAGAACAGCTGTTTATTATTTCTTGCAATTCTGTGGGTTGGCTAGATGGTTCCCCTGATGTTTTCATTCACATAGCAACAGTCTGCTAATGGCTTGGCTGGGTTAGGTAGCCTAGACTGGCTGGGGTGCCTGGGCCTCTCTCTTCCTGTGGTCTTTCAGGCCAGGTTCCTCACGTAATTATGAAAGCACTCCAAAAGCCCAAAAGCAGAAGCCCAGCCTCAGAAACTGCCCAGCATCACTTTTTTTTTTTTTTTTTGAGATGGAGTCTCACTCTGTCGCCAAGGCATGCAATGGTGTGCTCACAGCTCACTGCAATCTTGGCCACCTGGGCTCAAGTGATCCTCCCACCTCAGCCTCCAGAGTAGCTGGGACTACAGGACCATGCCTGGCTAAATTTAAAAAAAAATTTTTTTTTTGGCCAGGTGTGGTGGCTCACGCCTGTAATCCCAGCACTTTGGGAGGCTGAGGCAGGTGGATCACCTAAGGTCGGGAGTTCAAGACCAGCCTGACCAACATGGAGAAACCCCGTCTCTACTAAAAATACAAAATTAGCCAGGCATGGTGGCGCATGCCTGCAATCCCAGCTACTCAGGAGGCTGAGGCAGGAGAATCGCTTGAACCCGGGAGGAGGAGGTTGCGGTGAGCCGAGTTTGCGCTATTGTACTCCAGCCTGGGCAAAAAGAGCAACTCCGTCTCAAAAAAAAAAAATTTTTTTTTTGTAGAGGCTGGGTTTTACCATTGCCCAGGCTGATCTCAAACTCTTGGCCTCAAGCGATCCACCCAGCTCTGCCTCCCAAAGTGCTGGGATTTCAGGCATTAGCCACCATGCCCGGCCTACTCAGCATCACTTCGGCCACATCCTATTGGTCACAGCAAGTCACAAGGCCAACTCAGATTCAAGGGGAGGTGAAATAGATTCCACCTTGTGGTAGCGGAAGCAACAAAGTTACATTGCAAAACAGCATGGACACAGGGAACTTGATTCTGTTTGGGGCTATTATTGTTACAATTCTCCATGGGGACCCTTTGCAAAGCCCATATGTATCAGTCCCCATACTGAGTCAGCATGCCCCACCCGTTCTCCCAGAGACTAGTGGAATTTGCCCTGCCCTTATTCTCTCTCTCTCTTTTTTTTTTCTTGCTCTGTTGCCCAGGCTGGGGTGCAGGGATGCAGTCTCGGCTCCCTGCAACCTCCACCTCCCTGGTTCAAGCGATTCTTCTGCCTCAGCCTCCCAAGTAGCTGGGACTACAGGCGTGCACCACCATGCCCGGCTAATTTTTGTGTTGTTTTTTTTTTTTTTTTTTCTGGAGACGGAGTCTCGCTCTGTCGCCCAGGCTGGAGTGCAGTGGCCGGATCTCGGCTCACTGCAAGCTCCGTCTCCCGGGTTCACGCCATTCTCCTGCCTCAGCCTCCCGAGTAGCTGGGACTACAGGCGCCCGCCACCTCGCCCGGCTAGTTTTTTGTATTTTTTAGTAGAGACGGGGTTTCACTGTGTTAGCCAGGATGGTCTCGATCTCCTGACCTCGTGATCCGCCCGTCTCGGCCTCCCAAAGTGCTGGGATTACAGGCTTGAGCCACCGCGCCCGGCCATTTTTGTGTTTTTAGTAGGGATGAGGTTTCACCATATTGGCCAGGCTGGTCTCGAACTCCTGACCTCCTGATCCACCCGCCTCAGCCTCCCAAAGTGCTACGATTACAGGCGTGAGCCACCGCGCCCAGCCAGACTTTGCCCTTATTCTTGGCAATGATCCAGTGTCTCCCAATTTGCATCTAAGCCCATTCTCAGCCAGTCCAGCTCCAGAGCCCTGCCCACTGGCTGTGGCTCTGGTTGGGGGCTCTGTTTATACCCTCTGGCCTTGCTGATGTACCTGGGGATTTGAATTTGCATCACCTTGCTAGCCCTCCCACTCCTGACTAGCCCCTACTCTGTTTCCTGGAACTCAGCCCAGCCCAGCTCTCTCAGCTGCCTTCTGGCAGGGCCAGACCTGCTCTTCCCAAGAAGTTCATACACCACCAGTGGATTCTCTTGACCAATTTCCCAGGAAAACTGCTTAATACATCTAAAAGGGCAAAATAGTTCTTTCCACTTTGATTCACCTCAACCTAATAAGTTCCAATAATTCAGGCCTTTGAGAAATTCCACAATTTATGCTCCAAATTTCAGTCATATTTTTGTGTGTGTCTTACACATGTTCTTTAGAACTCATGAGTTATTGCTAATATAAATCTGTGTGGTTATTATTGATAAGAGCTATAAAGGAAGAGGTAATACCAAGATGGCAGCATCTCACAGCACAGTTTATTGGGAGGACTGCCGAAAAGTTAACATGAATCACGTTTTCCTAATTGAATTGCATTTTCTGATGTAGCAGCAGGGCTTGCTGCCTAAGGACCTTCAGAGGGCTGTAAAGCCAAGCATCATCGAAGTGTTTGGTAATGAAGGTTTCAATTTTTACAGACCAACTCTTTTGTAAGGGGCACTTTTTGGTAAATTTATTAATTCGCTAATTATTGAAATGATTCTAGCATTGTAAGTTGTATTGTTAAGTACACAATTGACTAGTTACATATCTTTTGTGTAAAAAGGTGAGAAAATTAATATAGTATAATATGATATGATATAATATAATACATAAAGTGTGTGAGGCCGGGCGCAGTGGCTCAAGCCTGTAATCCCAGCACTTTGGGAGGCCGAGACGGGCGGATCACGAGGTCAGGATATCGAGACCATCCTGGCTAACATGGTGAAACCCCGTCTCTACTAAAAAATACAAAAAAACTAGCCGGGCGAGGTGGCGGGCACCTATAGTCCCGGCTACTTGGGAGGCTGAGGCAGGAGAATGGCGTAAACCCGGGAGACGGAGCTTGCAGTGAGCTGAGATCCGTCCACTGCACTCCAGCCTGGGTGACAGAGCGAGACTCTGTCTCAAAAATAAAATAAAATAAAATAAAATAATAATAAAGTATGTGTATCTCCTTTCTTTGGAGGTGTCTGCAAGAAACCAGTAACATGTTCTCATGGAAGAAAAAATGAGGCTGGACGCAGTGGCTCATGCCTGTGATCTCAACACTTTGGGAGGCTGAGTTGGGCAGATGGGTTGAGCCCAGGAGTTTGAGACAAGCCTGGACAACATGGTGAGACTCTGTATCTACAAAAAATACAAACAATTCGCCAGGTAAGGCTGAGCTGTAGTCTCAGCTACTCAGGAGGTTGAGGTGGGAGGATCACTTAAGCCTGGGAAGTTAAGGCTATAGTGAGCCGTGATTGTGCCACTGCACTCCAGTTTGGGTGACACAGCAAGACTCTGTCTCTCCCCAACCACTCCAAAAAATGGGTGTCTGGCAGCAGGATGGGAGGGAGATTTTCTAGTTTACCTTTTGTACTTTTCGAATTGTACCATGTGAATGTATTGCCTATCCAAAATTAAATCGCTGCTGTGGGAGTGGGTACTGACTGGGAGGGGGCACAAGGGAGCCGTCCGGGGCCCTGCACATCTTCTGAGCCTTTGTCCTGGATCTTGATGGTTACGTGGGTGAACACATGTGAAAAGTCATCAATCCATACACTTCAGTTCTGTGCACTTTATTTTAAATTATGCTTCACAAAAAGTGATGTATTTTAATGAAATGATAAAATACAGCCAGCCCTCCATATCTGTGGGTTCCATATCCATGGATTTAACCAACCACGAATCAAAAATATTTTTTAAAATGGATGTTTGCATCTGTACTGAATACATACAGACTTTAAAAAGAATCATTATTCTCCCAGCCTGAGGAACATAATGAAACCCCATATCTACCAAAAATACAAAAAATTAGCCAAGTGTGGTGGCAGTGTCTGTAGTCCCAGCTATTCAGGAGACTGAGGTGGGAGGATTGCTTGAGCCTGGGAGATGGAGACTGCAGTAAGCCGAGATCATGCCATTGCACTCCAACCTGGGTGAGGGTGTGAGACCCCGTCTCAAAAAAAAAAAAAAAAAAAAAAACATTCTCTAAACAATATAACCTAACAACTATTTACATACAAACACACACACACACACACACATATATATACACACTTTTTTTTTTTGAAACAGAGTCTCACTCTTTGTCACCCTGGCTGGAGTGCAATGGTGTGATCTCAGCTCACTGCAACCTCTGCCTCCCAGGTTCAAGTGATTCTCCTGCCTCAGCCTCTTGAGTAGCTGTGATTACATGTGCCTGCCACCACACTCGGCTAATTTTTTTTTTTTTTTTTTTTAAATGGAGTCTTGCTCTGTCACCCAGCCTGGAGTGTAGTGGCGTGATCTCAGCTCACTGCAACCTCCCCCTCTTGGGTTCAACCATCCTTCTGCCTCAGCTTCCCCAGTAGCTGGGATTACAGGAGGGCACCACCACACTGAGCTTATTTTTATATTTTTGGTAGAGATGGGGTTTTGCTATATTGGCCAGGCTGGTCTCAAACTCCTGACCTTAAGTGGTCCACCCACCTCGGCCTCCCAAAATGCTGGGATTACAGGCGTGAGCCACCATGCCCAGCCTATTTGCATATTTTTTACAGTATATTAGACATTATAAGTAATCTAGAGATGATTTAAAGCAGCAGTCCCCAAACTTTTTGACACCAGGGACTGGTTTTGTGGAAGACAATTTTTCCATGGACGGGGGCATAAAACTGTTCCACCTCAGATCATCAGGCGTTATAGTCTCAAAAAGAGTGCACAGCTGAGATCCCTCGAATGCTCAGTTTGCAGTAGGGTTTGCGCTCCTCTGAGAATCTAATGCCCCTACTGATCTGACAGGAGGGGGAGCTCATGCGGTCATGCTAGCTTGCCAGATGCTTGCCTCCTGCTATGTGGCTCCATTCCTAACAGGTACAGGCTGGTACCGGTCCACGATCTGGGATTTGGGGACCCTCCCGATTTAAAGTATATGGAAGGATAGGCATAGGTTACATGCAAATACGATACCGTTTTATATCAGGGACTTGAGCACCCGAAGATTTTGGTATCCGCGGTGGGGAGTGGGGGTCCCAGAACCAATCTCCCATGGATAGCAAGGGATTATTGTATATTACAAATAATTTTATTTATTTATTTATTTATGTGCCATGGTGGTTTGCTGCACCTATCAACCGGTCATCTAGGTTTTAAGCCCTGTATGCATTAGCTATTTGTCCTAATGCTCTCCCTTTCCTTACCTCCACCCCCCCAAAATAATTTTAAAAATAAAGTCAGACCAGTATATATTGCCTTGCTCCACAAAAATAAATGTGTTTCTAAAAAGTTTACTCAAGCCCGTTTCTAGAAAGCGAAGCATAACTTCCAACTGGCTTCCATTGTAATGTCTAAGATGTATTCATGTACTGACTTCATTCAAGGAGTGCCAGTACTGGTGTTGGTCTGAGCACTAGGAGCCTGCTGGGGTGAACCCACCCACTCTCTGAGTCTGGGTTTGGTGATGGAAAGGGAAAAGGAGAGGTGAATTGAGTCTCCTTGAAAGACTTGAGAAATTAGAGCCCAGCACCAGGCGCAGTGGCTCATGCTTGTAATCCCAGCACTTTGGGAGGCCAAGGCGGGAGGATCACCTGAGTTCAGGAGTTCGAGACCAGCCTGGCCAACATGGTGAGACCCTGTCTCTACAAAAATACAAACATTAGCTGGGCATGGTGGCATGTGCTTGTAATCCCAGCTACTTGGGAGGCTGAGGCGAAGAATCACTTGAACCCAGGAGGTGGAGGTTGCAGTGAGCCAAGATTGTGCCATTGCACTCCAGCCGGGGTGACAGCAAAACTCCATCTCAAAAAAAAAAAAAAAAAAAAAAAAAAAGAGAAATTAGAGCCCAGCAGAGAACACAGGAAGAGAAGTCAGCACTGCCTGATCGCTTCCACATCTGGGAGCTCACTGGGCACTGTGCATGCTGGTACAACAGAAGTGACAAAGAATTCTTCTGAGAGGCAAGAGAGGAATTCAAAATTGGAAAACAGAACCATATACTAATAATCCACTCATTTGCTGAGCACTTTACCATTTTCTTTTCCTTTTCTTTCTTTCTTTTTTTTTTTTTAATTTTTAAGACGGAGTCTTGCTCTGTCGCCCAGGCTGGAGTGCAGTGGCATGATCTTGGCTCACTGCAACCTCTGCCTCCCCAGTTCAAGTGATTCTCCCGCCTCAGACTCCTAAATAGCTAGGATTACAGGCATGCACCAGCACACCTGGCTAATTTTTGTATTTTTTAGTAGAGACAAGGTTTCGCCATGTTGGCCAGGCTGGTCTCAAATTTCTGGCCTCAAGTGATCTGCCCACCTCAGCCTCCCAAAGTGCTGGGATTACAGGTGTGAGCCACCGTGTCCAGCCCACTTTACTATTTGCTATATCCTTTTACACCTGTTACATAATTTGACTTTGAGATCACCCTATGAACGGATGAGGTGCATGTTCATCATCCCACCTTGTGAATGAGGAAGGAAGCTGAGACCTAGAGAGCAAAGTCACAGGAGGTGACAGAGCCGGTATTCAAACCCATGTTTTACAATTCTAAGTCTGACGTGCTCATTGCTGCTTTCCAGAGAGGTCTCAGATCATCTACACTGAGTTCTGGCTTCTCTATTTACCAGCTGTGTGATTTTAGGCAAGTTGCTGAACCTCTCTGTGCCTCCCTGTTCTCATTCTGTACAGTGGAGCTGGTATAAGGATTACATGAGCCAATAAAAAGAAAGCTCATGGTAAATGTTCATCAAAAATTAGCTTTTGTTTTTATTCCTAGAAAAAAAGAAAGTGAGACATGATGAGAATGGCAAAGATAAGAAATCTGAGAATCATAGAAGAGGGTGAGAAGAACAGTTCTAGCATGTCAGTGCTCAGTTCCCCCAGGCGTAAGAGTAGGAATAGGGTGACCAGGCAGAGGCCAGGGCAGGCCAGCAGTACCAATAGGAAGATGCCCTCATCCCCACCTTGGCCTTCAACCTGAAGAAGCTCATTGTTTCCCTAGGCCCAAATCTAGCTGGCAGCCAGCCCAGGACAAAGATTGAGGACAGGAGTGGGGAAAAGAGATGGATAAGGCATCTTGGCCACCCTCGAGGGGCTCATGGTCTGGTTGTACGATCAAGACAAGGCTATGTGAGCAAAGATGGCTTCTCTCAGTCTCGCCTGAATGCCAGGTTCCCTGTCCATTGAGGTGCTGGTAAAAATGGAACAACTAACTCTTTGTTGGGGGATGAGAGGTCAGAGGGGCTGATATGCCGATTTTCATGTTTGCCAATTTCCATGGTGTAAATACTCTTATTGTGGCCATCTTCAAAAAGAAACAGGTCCTGGCATCAAGCCATGAGGGCGGGACAGGCAGTAAGGTGAGGACAAAAGTGTGGGGTCACGGTGAGAAGTTGGAGACCCGCATCCTGGTCCCTAAGAGAGTACACAGAGATGCTACATGCCTTGGACACATCATTTTACCTCTTTGACCTCCAGTCACCTCAAGGAAGAAAATGAAAACATACCGTGTTGGAGGGTGGACAGAGCTGGTGTGAATCCAGGCCAGAGGGTATTTTTCAAGCACTTGCTATGTGCTAAGCCCTGGGATACAGAGATGAATAACAGACGGTCGTGCTGGGGAAGTGGGAAGATGTGAAAGTCCCATGACCTCATCGACACAGTGGTGGCAATGATTAGTAAGTACGAGGTGATGGGCTTGTCGTGTCTGAGTCACACAATTCATTCTGTCAGTCCCCAGATCTTTTGTTTTGTTTTGTTTGAGACAGAGTCTCACTCTGTCACTGAGGCTGGAGTGCAGTGGTGCCATCTTGGCTCACTGCAACCTCTGCCTCCCAGGTTCAAGGGATTCTCCTGCCTCAGCCTCCCAAGTAGCTGGTACTACAGGCATGCACCACCATGCCCGGCTAATTTTTATATTTTTTGGTAGTGACAGGGTTTCACCATGTTGCCCAGGATGGTCTCAAACTCCTTACCTCATGTGATCCTCCCGTCTTGGCCTCCCAAAATGCTGGGATTACAGATGTGAGCCTGTATGTATTTCTTTATATCAGAAACTTTTAAAAGGTCATGAGCCCTATACACTCACCAGAATGTCTAAAATTATTAATTAAAAAAAAACAAACTTCAAACCTGACTACACCAAATGCATGAGCAGGGGGAACTGTCAAACATTGCTGGTAGGAATGCAAAATGGTACAACTGATAATGGAAAAGAGCATGGTAGTTTCTGATAAAGTTAGACACTTACTCAGTGACCCAATATTAGGTATTTACCTGAGAGAAAAGAAAATGTGTGCTCACACAAACACTGAACATGAATGTTTATAGTTCATAGAAGTATTATTCATAATTGTCCCAAACTGGAAATAACCCAAGTGTACTTCACCTGGTAAAGAGATGAACAACTGTGATATGCCCATGCAATGGAATACTACTCAGCAATGAAAAAGGAATGAACTACTGACACGGGGAACAAAGTGAATGAATCTCAAATATATAATGCTGAGTAAAGGAAGCCAGGCTCAAAAAGCTGTGGTTCCATTTAAAGGACATTTGGAAAAGGCAAAATTATCAGTCAGAAATAGATCAATGGTTACCAGAGGCAAGGAGTAGGGGTGTGTGTTGACTACAAAGGGTGGCATGGGGACACTTACAGGGGGATTGTGGTGGTGGCTGTATGACTGTACTCTTCTGCCAAAACTTAGAAAATATACCAACAAGGGTGGATTTTACAGTCTGTAAATTACACCTCAGTAAACCTAACAATGACAACACAAAGGTTGTGTGCCCCGCTTCCCTCTTCTGACAGCTACCTCATTTTGTTCCACGGTGAAGCCACTCCCTATACTCCCACTCAGACTAACCCCCTGGAAAAGCTTAGGTACCAGTGCCGCAGTTTGACTCTGCTGTCACTGAGCCAGCTGCCTTCAGCATCACTGGCGAGTTTTAAAATGCTGATGCAGGGGCTGGGCGCGGTGGCTCACGCCTGTAATCCCAGCACTTTGGGAGGCCAAGGCGGGCGGATCACGAAGTCAGGGATTGACACCATCCTGGCTAACACGGTGAAACCCTATCTCTACTAAAAATACAAAAAATTAACTGGGCGTGGTGGCGGGCGCCCGTAGTCCCAGCTATTCAGGAGGCTGAGGCAGGAGAATGGTGTGAATCCGGGAGGCGGAGCTTGCAGTGAGCTGAGGTCGCGCCACTGCACTCCAGCCTGGGCGACAGAGCGAGACTCCGTCTCAAAAAAAAAAAAAAAAAAAAAGAAGAAGAAGATCCAAAACTTCAGTCAATTCAGTGCTTTCTAACAAATGGATACCAGGCCGAGCGCAGTGGCTCACGCCTGTAATCCCAGCATTTTGGGAGGCCGAGGCGGGCGGATCACGAGGTCAGGAGACGGAGACCATCCTGGCTAACACGGTGAAACCCTGTCTGTACTAAAAATACAAAAAAATTAGCCGGGCGTGGTGGGCGCCTGAAGTCCCAGCTACTCAGGAGGCTGAGGCAGGAGAATGGCGTGAACCGAGGAGGCGGAGCTTGCAGTGAGCCGAGATGGCGCCACCGCACTCCAGCCTGGGCGACAGAGCGAGACTCCTTCTCAAAAAAAAAAAAAAGAAAGAAAAAAAAGAAAAAAAATGCTGATGCAGGCTGTGCGCAGTGGCTCATGCCTGTAATCCCAGCACTTTGGGAGACCGAGGCGGGTGGATCACCTGAGGTCAGGAATTTGAGACCAGCCTGGCCAACATGGTGAAATCCCGTCTCTACTAAAAATACAAAAATTAGCCAGCCATGGTAGTGCACGCCTGTAATCCCAGTTACTTGAACCTAGGAGGCAGAGGTTGCAGTGAGCCGAGATGGAGCCAGCTTGGGCGACAGAGCAAGAGACTCCATCTCAAAAAATAAAAATGAAAATAAAAAAGAAAATAAATAAAATGCTGACGCTGTCCGGGAGCGGTGGCTCATGTCTATAATCCCAATATTTAGGAGGCCATGGCAGGAGGATGCTTGAGCCCAGGAGCTTGAGGTCAGTCTGGGCAACATAGTGAGACCCCATCTCTACAAAAATTTCAAAAATTAGCTGGGCGTGGTGGCGTGTGCCTGTGGTTCCAGACATTCAGGAGGCTGAGGAAGGAGGATGGCTTAAATCCAGGAGGTCAAGGTTCTGGTGGGCTCTGATCACACCACTGCACTCCAGCCTGGGTGACAGAGCAAAACCCTGTCTCAAATAAACAAACACTCTACAAGACGGAAGTGGCCTCAGGTTGGAGGCAGGCAAGCTGTTGAGCCTGTGATGGGACAAAAACCTGTGACTCATCCATGCTTCCTCCTTTCAGGGCAGAGCCCAGAAATGGCTGGACCTGCTGAGAGCAGCTGAGGGTGTTCTGGCCACTGCTGGGGCCACTCCATGTGACCTGCTGACCACTGCCACCCCCTGGTGGTCTGTTATGAAAAAGCATCCTCACCCACCAGCGAGGTGGGGATGAGGGAACAGGGATGCTCCTCCCATCCCCCTTCCTCCCACCATTCACCTTTCCCTCTTGTCTTCCCAGCTTTCTTCACTCTCTTTCCCTCTCCTTTCCTTCTCACTCTCCTCCCCTCTCTGCTTGTCTTATTGTTCTGCTACATAATGGAAAGAGCTTTGACCTTAGTTCACTGGGTTAAAACCTGGCTCTCGCATCTATGAGTTACATGACCAATTGAACCAATTACTAAACGTCTCTGAGTCGGTGTTCTCATCTGGAAATGGGGATAACTATGGATGGTAAAATGACATAATCCACATAAAACACGTTGCACAGAGCCTGGCCAATAGATGTTTATTATTTTTATTATTATTACTACTATCATGACTGGCACTTGATAGGGGCTCAACCATCGGTTGTGGTAGTTTGCTTTCTTTATTCTTCATCCCAGGTAACCCAGGCTGTATATTAGACTCCAGTGTGTACTCTTAAAAAGTACACATGCGTCTGCACACGTATGTTTATTGCGGCACTATTCACAATAGCAAAGACTTGGAATCAACCCAAATGTCCATCAGTGACAGACTGGATTAAGAAAATGTGGCACATACACACCATGGAATACTATGCAGCAGTAAAAAAGGATGAGTTTGTGTCCTTTGTAGGGACATGGATGCAGCTGGTAACCATCATTCTCAGCAAACTATCGCAAGAACAGAAAACCAAACACCGCATGTTCTCACTCATAGGTGGGAACAGAACAATGAGATCACTTGGACTCGGGAAGGGGAACATCACACACCGGGGCCTATCATGGGGAGCGGGGAGTGGGGAGGGATTGCATTGGGAGTTATACCTGATGTAAATGACGAGTTGATGGGTGCTGGCGAGTTGATGGGTGCAGCACACCAACATGGCACAAGTATACATATGTAACAAACCTGCACGTTATGCACATGTACCCTAGAACTTAAAGTATAATAAAAAAAAAAAAGTACGCATGCGTCAGGTACAGTGGCTCACACCTGTAATCCCAACACTTTGGGAAGTGGAGGTGGGAGCATCACTTGAGGCCAGGAGTTTGAGACCAGCCTGGGTAACATGGTGAAATCCCATCTCTACAAAAAATAAAAAAATTAGCTAAGCACAGTGGCACACACCTATAGTCCCAGCTACGTGGGAGGCTGAGGTGGGAGGATCGCCTGAGCCTGGGAGATGCAGACTGTAGTGAGCCATGTTTGTGCACTCCAGCCTAGGCAACAGAGTAAGACTCTATCTCAAAAAAAAAAAAAAAAAAAAAAAGACCCCGTGCCTCCCCCATCGCAGACCAATTAACTGGTTGGTGGTGCTTCAGTACAGGCATTGTTTTCTACATTTTAAAATTAATTTACTATGTGTTTTTCACCAGTACTCTTTAAAAGCTCCCCGGGAGACACAAATGAGCAGCCCCGGTTGAAAACCACACTCTGGTACCACCAGTCCGGGGTTACCTGGGGCTTTCCCAGTTTCAGCACTGGAAGTCCCATGGCCCAGGAGCCCCCTCCCCGCAAGGCAAACTGAGACACTTGGTTGTCCCCTTTCTAGAAAGGAATGGACCCATATTTTCTGCATCCCAGATCGGGACACATGGCCTGAGCGCAGATGGCTGAATCAATTCTGTGAAAGCACCCCTTGGGGCAGTGGGTCCTGAGGCCACAGGGTCAGTCTGTGGCAGGAGCTGGGTTCAGGGTGGGGAGAGGTGGGCAGGAGAGTGGCTGGCAGTGGCTCAGTCGGACAGGTCCCCATCGTTGGGCCAGCTGGGACTCCATCCACTGGCCGCCCGCTCCATGGCCTTCACCCAGCGGCCCTTCAGCTCCTCCGTCTCGGCCTTGAAAGTGTAGAGTTGGCCTGACTGCTGTAGCTGGAAGACCCGAGGGTCCCCCTGTGGCCCAACGGTCACCTGGTAGCCCAGCAGGGGGATGGAGGTGTGAGCCCTCATGTCCTGGGGGGAGGAGAGAGCAGTGGGCCACTATCCTCTCTCAGTCCTACTGCCCCAGATAGCCATTGTGAAGGTAACAGCCACTCACGCACAGCTCACACCTCAAACCCCCATGGGTTGGGGGTGGGCTGGTGAAGGCCATTGAGGAAGAGGAGAGAAGAAATGGCTGCCTCTGAGGGCAAAGCAGTGGTGACCTAGAGTCAGGGCCCAATTCTGAAACTTACTAACCTTGAGACTCCAGGATACCACATCCTCATTGGGCCTCAGTTTCCCTATCTGACATATGGAGCTAGCAATATTCACCGCTGACCCCCACCATACACATGCTGTGGGAAGGCCAGGGCCTGGTGGGGGATGGGTAGGTGGTGGCCTTACCTGAGGGGCAGCGTAGACATAGAGCACAAGGGGGTCATCTCGAGGGATCACACACCAGCTCCGGGGGCCACTCTTGCCCCACTTGTCCCCGATGAGCTGCAGGAAGCTGCACATCAGGCTCTGGTCAGGCGTGGCTGAGGACCCTTTCTAAAACCAGAAGGAGGGACTGTCAGGGAACAGAGCAGTCGCAAGTGCCAGATGTTGGTCTGGGGGCTTGACAATTACTATCTCCAATCCTTACAGCAGTACTGAATGGAGAGGTCCTTGGTCCTTGAGACTCAGAAAGTCCCATCAAGTGCCTGTGGTCACACAGCTAGCTGGCCAGTGGCAGAGCTGCGGCCAAATGCCAGCCTGCCTGAACCTGTCGTGTGTGTGCCCACAAGGGGCAGGTGCTGGGAGGGTGCCTGGAGCTGCTCCAGGAAACAGAATTGGGCCTCGAGAAGGGGCTGAGCATCTCCAGCAGCAGGCTGTGTTGCCTATCGGTCAGGGGGGTCCTGGGCCTGGAAGAATGAGGAGGATTGGAAAGGGGGCAGATGCTCATGGAAAGAGGCCAACTTTTTTTTTTTTTTTGAGATGGAGTTCCGCTCTTGTTGCTCAGGCTGGAGTACAATCGTGCAATCTCGACTCATTGCAACCTCCACCTCCCGGGTTCAAGAGATTCTCCTGCCTCAGCCTCCTGAGTAGCTGGGATTGCATGCATGCACCACCATGCCCGGATGATTTTTTTTTTGTATTTTTAGTAGAGACGGGGCTTCACCATGTTGGCCAGGCTGGTCTCGAACTCCCGATCTCAGGTGATCCATCCACCTTGGCCTCCCAAAGTGCTGGGATTACAGGTATGAGCCATCCCACCTGGCCAAAAGAGGCCAACTTGAACCTGGGAGTGAATCTCAGCTGGCACAGGCTGGACCTTCTCCCACCTCCCAGGGACAGTAGGATATCAACCTGGCCTTCATGAGGGAGGGGCAGTGGATGGTGGTACCGATGCTGGGCTGGGTGACATTGTATTTGTGGTGCTTAGCTGAGCACAGTTGTACCCCCACAAGGGAGCACCTGTGGGGGCAAGTGTGGCTCAGTGAGGCCCCCAGGGCAACAGAAAGAACATCTGTGGCTGAGATCAGAGAGCTGGCTCCTAACTTGCTGTGTGATCTTGGGCAAGTCACTTCTCCAGCCCTGGGTCTCCATGGGATAAGACTGACTGGCTCCTGGAGTCCCTTCCAGTTAGAATGGAGTCTCCAATCTGTCTGACCTGGAGCCTCAGTGTTCCCATCTGTAAAATGGAATTAGTGACCAGCTCTTGTCACCCTGGGACTGTTGGGGCAGGACGTGGGGATGTGAACAGGAGCTGTCCAGAGGGGGCGTACTATTGGATGAGGACATAGAGGAAGCGCAGAAGAATGTGGATGACAGCCTGCAGCCAAAGGGTACCTCCATTTGGTGACAGGCTCCGCACTGCCTGGGCTGTGGGGAGAGACCCGGGTCTGTGGGCAGAGAGAGGAGGAGGGATTGGAGGGAGGGTGTGACCACAGCTGGCTTATTCCTCAGCACTGGACAGTGTCAGCCCAGGGTGGTTACTGGGCACACATTCCCTGAAAAGAGGACGGATGGTGAGCATGGGGACAGTGGCCCTCACCTCCAGGATGCCCCGCCTCTTGTCCTCCTTGGCCTCAGGGAGCACGTTTCCAGTGAGGAACGTGTAGCAGTGGAGGCAGACTCGGTTTTGCCTATTGTCGTTATATTTCAGCTCGGCCCGGTAGTCGGAGCACCTGGCACACACCACCTGAGGAGGACACACACACGGGGGCGTGGGGCTGAGACCAGGCACCGGAGGGCTGGGCTCCTGCCTTGGCGGGCAGGTGGGGGCATGAGAGCAACCAGGAACTGGGGGAGGAAAAGAAAGCTTCGAGAGTGGAATGGAGGCAGAGCGGGAATGGTGCCCGATGCTGGTGAGGCCCAACTGCCTGGAGGCTGCAGTGCATGGGGGAGCTCAGACTCGGGGCTCTTAGGCTGAGAGTTCAAGACCCGGCCTCCATCACAAGGGCCATAACTTCTCTCTCCTCCAGGTTCCCTCCGAGTGAGGGTAACCGTGAACCCAAGGGCTTGCCCCAGACAGACCTCTGCATCTGATTCACTTTTCCAAGTGCTGTCCTCTCTGCCATCTCACCTGACTCTCCCAAAGACCCCCCCCAGGTAAGCAGGGCCCAGCTTTTGTCCTCTCCTGACCCTGAGAGCCACACTGTTAACTGGCAGACAGGCCCTCCACAAACAGGGTGTGTCTTTCAAGACCCACAGTTTAGCTTTAAGACTCAGGTGGACTTTGTATTCTGCGCCATCATGGAGTCAAGTGTATGTTCATCTAAAAATGATAGGCTGGTTGTTTTTACATGGGTACTCTGTGGAGCGGGGCCCACCCTCAGTTCACCACGAAGACATCCCCCCAAGGCTGACATGGATCATGCTGGGAGACCAGGTAAAAGGGGCCTGGGAAGACTCAGAGAGGAACTCTGGGTGCCTCAAGGCATGACTGCAAGGAAGACTTGGCACCACGGGGAGCCCAGATGTGGGCTTGGAGATGGAGCGCAGGAGAAAGGGGCAGAGCGGGGAGTGTTGTTCGTCAGGCAGCCCCAGCCCTCAGGGAGCTCCTCTGTGTGCCTAGCACAGAGCATGGCCTGGCAGGGATGTGGAGAAGAAGGCCTGGCCCTGCCCCACCCTGACAAGGATTCCCGTCTGGCAGGCAGGGGAGACAGAAACTGGCACCCGAACCACCGAAAGGATGACTCACTGGCTCAGCAGGCACGAAGGTCTGCACAGGCACGAGAAACCCACGGTCAGGGCACAGCCCCACACGGGGCTTTGGTTACCTTAGGAGCATTTTATTTTTTTATTGAGAGATTTCAATGTTTAAATATAATTAGTAAATTGTTTTCCTCTAACAACTTTTAATTTTGAAAAATTTCAAACCAACAAATTGAACAAATAATACAATGATACCACCCACTGAATTCACTAATTATTAACATTTGTGCCACATTTGCTCTCTGTCTGTCTCTATGTGTGTGTATTTTATTTTTTTCTGATCCGTTTGAGGATAAATGACAGTCATCATGACACCTCACCCTTATATATGTAGCTGGTGTCTCCTAAGAACAAGCCATTCTTCTACCTATCCACAGTGTCATGGTCACACTCAGGAAATTTCACATTGATACAGTATTATTATTTTTATTTTTTTGAGATGGAGTTTTGCTCTTGTTGCCCAGGCTGGAGTACAGTGGCGCGATCTGGGTTCACTGCAACCTCCACCTCCTGGGTTCAAGCGATTCTCCTGCCTCAACCTCTCGAGTTGCTGGGATTACAAGTGTACACCACCACACCCGGCTAATTTTTGTATTTTTAGTAGAGATGGGGCTGTTGGCCAGGCTGTTCTTGAACTCCTGGCCTCAGGTGATCCGCTCACCTTGGTCTCCCAAAGTGCTGGGATTACCGGTGTGAGCCACTGCACCCAGCTGATATAATATTATTATCTAGATATGTTACAAAATCAAATATCTCCCAATGGTCCCAAGAGCGACCTTGATGGCTTTATTTTACCCCAGAAAGAATCCAAGCAAGGATCATACCTTTAGTTTAGTTGTGAGAATGTTTTCTATCTTAAGCTGGAAGGCAGCTACATGGGTGTTGTTATTCTTTGTGCCTCTTTGTAGTTCACTATTTTAAGTAATTTTTAAAGAACTACTTTCAGTCACACGTGTGAATCAGTTCAACTCTTATTTACAGATGTGAATCACCAGGAACAGTAGCCAATCCCCACATCCTTTCTATTTGGCTTCGGGATGTTAACTCATCACTGACATCTGAATGCAGGTGTGTTCCCAGTCCTAGAAATGGACTGTGTCCTGATTGCAGTTTAACACGTTTTGGGGACACCTCCCTGACTGGCCCCAACCTGTCCAGCTAGACTCCTCCTGTCCTCTAGAGGTCATCAAAGACTGAGGTTGCAAAGGGCTTCTCTGTTTGCAGAGTAAACAGAGGGGGTTGTGATGTCAACAGAGTACAGCTCAAGTACAGCAGATGCTTAAAAAGCAAAGCGAGATCTGCCTCTGATAACGGGGCCTGGGTTGATAAGAGGAGGAACTGGAGGGACACAGTTCCTTCCTCAAGAAGCTGGTAGCTCACCTGCACTGGATGCCCTACCTGAGCTATGGAGGAGGGGGAAAGAGAAAGAGAAGGAGAGAGAAGGGAGAGAATGTTTTTTGGTTGAATCCTCACTGCCACACTGGAGGTGGGTTTCATGATCCCCATGGTGGAGGTAAGGAAACTGAGGCCTGAACCAGTAGGCAGAGTTGGCAACAGAATCCATCAGGTGCCAGGGTGCTGAGGGCTTGCAGAGAAGAGAGGACAGTTAGCCAAAGCAGGTAGAGAAGAGAGGATGACAGGGGTGGGTGGGTGCACAGTGGGCATGGGCCTGGTGTGGTGGTGGGGCAAGGCCTGAGGGGGTATGGGGCTGGATGACCCTCCACTGGAACTGGAGACCATTTCCTAGCTCTGGGTCTCAGGGTGATGGAAAATGATGATAAGAAGGCAGATAAATTCATAGGATCAGCTTCAGAGGTGCCTTGAACAAGTAATTAAATCCTCAATGGGTCTCATTTTCCCATTTATAAAACGGGAGCATAGCAGCCCCCTGAGGTGTGCTGTGAGGGCCAGATGAGCTAGTGCCCAACGCCACTGGGCTGCACTGGTTGAAGCCAGCAGATTTGGCCAGGATGGGGACAGCAGGGCCTGACCTGGGAGGGTAGAGGCCCAGGTGGGGCAGGTAGAGGCCTAAATGGGATAGGTGGAGGCCTGGGTGACACAGGTAAAAGCCTAAGTGGGACAGGTGGAGGCCTGGGTGACACAGGTGGAGGCCTAGGTGGGACAGGTGGAGGCCTAGGTGGGGCAGGTGGAGGCCTGGGTGACACAGGTAGAGGTCTAGGTGGGACAGGTAGAGGCCTAGGTGGGACAGGTAGAGGCCTAGGTAGGGCAGGTGGAGGCCTAGGTGGGGCAGGTGGAGGCTGAGGTAGGGCAGGTAGAGGCCTAGGTGGGACAGGTGGAGGCCTAGGTGGGGAAGGTGGAGGCCTAGGTGGGACAGGTGGAGGCCTAGGTGGGGAAGGTGGAGGCCTAGGTGGGACAGGTGGAGGCCTAGGTGGGGAAGGTGGAGGCCTAGGTGGGACAGGTGGAGGCCTAGGTGGGGAAGGTGGAGGCCTGGGTGACATAGGTAGAGGTCTAGGTGGGACAGGTAGAGGCCTAGGTAGGGAAGGTGGAGGCCTAGGTGGGGCAGGTGGAGGCCTGGGTGACACAGGTGGAGTCCTGGGTGGTGCAGGTGGAGGCTGAGGTGGGACAGGTGGAGGCCAAGGTGGGGCAGGTGGAGTCCTAGGTGGGGCAGGTGGAGGCCTAGGTAGGACAGGTGGAAGCTGAGGTGGGACAGGTGGAGGCCTAGGTGGGACAGGTGGAGGCCTGGGTGGGGCAGGTGGAGGCTCAGGTGGGAAAGGTGGAGGCCTGAGTGGGACAGGTGGAGGCCAAGGTGGGGCAGGTGGAGGCCTGGGTGACACAGGTGGAGTCCTGGGTGGTGCAGGTGGAGGCTGAGGTGGGACAGGTGGAGGCCTAGGTGGGACAGGTGGAGGCCAAGGTGGGGCAGGTGGAGGCCTACGTGGGACAGGTAGAGGCTGAGGTGACACAGGTGGAGTCCTAGGTGGGACAGGTGAGGCCTAAGTGGATCAAGGGGAGGCCTAGGTAGGAAAGGTGGAGGCCTGGGTGGGGCAGGTGGAGGCAGGAGTGCTGGCAGGAGTACTCACATAGCCGCAGGCCCGGCAGTGGTGGCGACGGCGCGTCAGAGCGTTGAAGGGCTCCTGGCAGCGCATGCACATGGTCACCATTTTGTCCCGGACCCACTGTGGTGCTCGGAGGCCCAGCTCCTCAGACTGCAGCTGTGGGTTAAGGGGAGTTGGGCAGGAATGGGCCCTTGGTGACCCTCTTCTGCCCATCCTCTGAGGACCGGAGGCCCTGTGTCCACCTGCTGTGGCAGGGATTCTGTGTGTTGGGCTTCCCTGGGGCTTTCACAGGAGGCTGACTGACCTGATCAAGGCCTTATGATAGATTAGTTACCATTATTCCCATTGTATAAGTGAGGAAACTGAGACCCAGAGAGGTCAAATGACTCAGCAGTCACCCAGCAAGCCAGAGTTGAGCTCAAATCTGAACTCAAACCACAGATATCCTCCCCAGCCCCTACCCCACTCACCTTCCATCTTCCCTGAGACTTTACATTTGTCAGATACCTTCAAACCCAAAACCCTGCTGCCCCCTGCGGCTACAGAGACATGAAACCCTTCCCCATGACAGCTGTACAGAGAGGCTCCCAAAGGAAGCGTTGCTAACGGGGAATGCTCAGGCACTGAGTCGGGGGATGCGCTGTGAGGGCTTCCCCTGGTCCCTTCAGTCTCTCCTGGCAGGTGACACTCCCTGTCCCTCCAAGCTGGTACAAGTAGAACAGAGAGGGAACAAGCTCTGATTGGGTTGGTGGCTCCAGCAACGGATGAAAAAGCTTTCATTTACCTCCTGCTCCTGGGTGTCTCCCTCAGGCCCCTGGGCCGCCGCCTTGAAGGTTTCATTCCGCTTCTCAATTTGGTCAACAGCTGCTTGGAAGGCCTGGGGTGCAGGGAGAGGGAGGATTGGGGCTTGAGGTGTGGGAGGGAGGGGTTGCTCCTCGGTCCATCCAGCCACACATGCAACAGACAGGGCTGAAAGCCCACTGGGTGCCAGACGCTGGATTCTACACACACACAGGCCACCTTATCAGAGGAGAAACTACCAACCCCAGGTTACAAATGTACAAACTGAGGCTCAGAGAGGGTAAGTGACTGGCCCTGGACTGCCCAGCTGGGCAATGAGAAGCAGCAAGATAGGAACCCAGATCTGTCTCCAAACTACCACAGAGCAGCTCCTTAGGAAGAGCAGGGAGCAGCTGGGCACACGCAGGTGTGGGAGCGTGCACACACACACGCACACACACACAAACACAGACACACAAACGTATACACACAAAGACACATACACACATGCACGTACACACACATACACACACATACACACAAACACATGCACACACATGCATGCACAGAAACACACATATACATAAACACACACATACACACATGCATGCACACACACAAACACACACAGACATGCACACACGGATGCACAAACATGCATACACACATGCACACACACACATGCATACACACACCACTCCCTGCCCCTCAGCCCGAATAGGCTAGGGAGAATCCCAGGAGCTTCATCAAGATAACCCATTACTGCGAAAGAAAAAAAAAAAAAAGAGAAAGGAAAAAGACTCCCGGAAGGCCTGGAGCGTTCCCATACCTGCATCCAGGAAATCTTTTCCTCCTGGGACCTGCTCGGAAAGTGAACACAGGTGTTGAGGAGATCAGCCCCTCCCAGTTTTCCCGCCTGGCCCTGGGCTGCCACCCAGCTGCTTTACCGGGCTTGCAGCTCCAGAGTGCGCTGCTTCCCAGACACCAGGAAGGAGTGGGGGAACTCAGCGTCCATCAGCTCCCGCACCTGCCAAGAGGAGGGAGGCAACCGGCTCAGACTCGCCATCCCCCGGGTCCCAGGCGCAGCACTGGAGAGGGGAGGGAGGTGGATTGTGCCCAAGGGACAATTCATATTCGAGAGACAGGGATGCAGAGCTTGTTCGCCACCTCCCTAATCCTGTTGAGCCAAGCAAATGCTCCTACAACTGGGCCTCCCTCCAAGCAAATGGACCTATGGCTCCTGGAATTTTAGCAGCAGCTAAGTTGACCCAGTGTGAGGTGGAGATGACAATTTCTGACAATAGATTCAACAAAAAAGGGGCAAAAGAAGGATTCCACCCCAGGTTTTCAGCACCCAAAGGTAAGATGGAAGAACATCTATTTCCATCCTACCCCCAGAGTCCTGTAAGCGCACTTCCTCCAGACAGCATGGAGAGAGATTTGCAAAGAGAACCGAAGACACAGGCCGAGAGCACAAGAGCCTCTGTGCGGGGGAACTTCGTTGCCATTCAATTCCTCGAACACTTGAACGCCTCTGCTGCCTCCCATGCGGTGGCCAGGTCTTTGCACACTTCCAGGGCGGCTCACCATAACCCAGACAGCACTGAGTACAAGCACATCCTTCCCCAGCTTAGTCCTAGTCTGCAGCCTCACTCCCCAGTCTTTGCCTTAGAGGGGGCTGATGTGATTTGGTATTCGATGCCCTTGGCACTGGGGAGGTGGTCATGTGGAAAGAGGTATTTGGGAAAGAGCCAAATACCTCTTTGTGTGCAAGGGATGAGGGGCTGGATCTGGCCAAAATGGGACAGACCTGTGGCTCACAGGCCAGTTAGGAAGCGACATCATAGACGGCCCCGGCCTGCCCAGGCGCACTGGAGAGACAAAAGAGGTTTCTAATTGAGTCAGGGAGAGGGGAAAGGGAAAAGAAGGGAGAAATCCCAGGTTTGCAGTCCAGAAATAGGAAGAAATATCATGTTTTTGACAGAAAAAAGGGAACTGGGAGCTCCTGACCTGAGGGTCTAGGCTGCCCCAGGGATGTTCATACAGAGGCTTCCAGCTCCCCAGCAGGTTTCGAGAGGAGTTTCCCAAGCTCTGCTAAGCTGAGCCTCAACCACTCTCCCCAGGGCTGGGTGAATTCAATCCCCTGCTAGTCCATACTGTACCTTTGTAATAATTAGAAAAGGACAGCCTTCCTCAAAACACTTTACTGACATCTGTTGGCAAACTGGCATAATACCTAGATATTGTTGGAACAAGACATTTGACTGCCATCTGCCGGACAATTCTCACCATAAATATACCATCTATGATATTGTATCAAAATCTGCTAATCTGCATTTGGCTGCAGAAGACAACCTCTTAGATGAGGTATCCTTGTGCAGTGTACAACCTGCACAACTGTACATGGAGCCTCTGGATATGTGTGCCCACACCCCTTCCTTCTTCCCAGGCTGGTCCTGTGTGGGATGGCAAAACTGCTAAGACCAAGTCAGACCTTGGGGAGAATCAGCTGCTGTGAACTAGGCCTCCCTGACACCTAGGAAGGAGGAGGCCAGGGAGTCATGGGCCAATAGGAACCATCATGATGGTCAAAGGCGAGATTTGCCTCCAAATCTTAGACTCAGAAAATAGTTCCTGCACAGAAGTAGGGTGAGTGGACAGCTCTGCGCTTGCCAAGCCCATGCCATCCAGGAGAGGGTGCTCTGCGGCTGCTGGAGTATCAGACATGCTAGCCAAGACTAGCAGACTCCAGAAACCCAGCACACACAGGGCCGGTGAGCTCTCAACACACACCCAAAGCATCTGATGCTCTCAGGCTCGGCTCTCTCTGTTTTCTCTCTATGACTCTGTTTTGGTTTCTATATTTCTTAGCCTTCCTATCTGTCGATCTCTATTTTTCTATGCCTGGGCCTCTGACAGTCCTTTGGCAGGGCCACCTGTCTCCATTTCTCTGTCTGTAGCTCTCCATAAACCTGCCTTTCTCAGCCTCATTCATCAAGGACTCCAGACATACAAGCCTGCACACGCCCTGGTCTATGGGACATTCTGGTCCCTTTAGGATGGAAAGCTAGATGCCAGGGCCAGGGCTGCACTGGTAAAAGACTTCAGTCAGCTCAGGTGTGGGGGTGAGCTGTGAACCCATGTTCCCTCATCAGCCTTCATCATTCCCAGGCTGCACGCCACCCCCAGGCCCTGGATTGCTCCAAATGCCAAGCAACCCCAGTCAGGAGCAGGGAACGGGCTCTTTTGCTGGGGTCTCTGGAGGCCCCAGGGGCTCTAGAGGGTAGAGCATTCTGGTTCAACTCCTGCCTGCAGCTCCCTTCTGGGGCTGAAGCAGGTAGGGGTGATGGTGGATGAGAGAGTGCCAAAATGGGCCACACCAGACCTCTGCTTCTTCCAGCCCCAGCCCTCAGGACACACCAGGACTCAGGAGCAAGCAGAGACGGGTGGTTAGGAAGCTTCTCTGACCATGTCCTCCATGATGCCAGAAATCCCATCAGAGGCTTTAACCCTCTGGATTGAAGCCTTAATAGGCGACAGCAGAGCGTGGTGATTAGATGCAGAAGCGCATCTAAAGTAACAAAGGTTACACCTGCATCTAAATCCTGGCTTGGTCACTCAAACTAGCATTTGCGATATGACCTTGAAGCAAGTTACTTAAGTTAGAAAGGTTTTCTAGGGCCTTGGTTTTCTCATGTTTAAAAATGGGATTAACTACAGATACACTCACACACAGGCAGGCTGTACCAGGCTATTCACTGCAGCCTCATTTGCAGCTGCTGACAACTGAAAACAATCTAAGTGTCTCTCAGCAGAAGACTGAAGAAATTCCGGTGCATCCGCACAGTGGGACGCAATGCAGCTGGGCAGAAGGATGAGGAAGCTCTCAAGTACAGGGACACCTCAGTCTCCAGCATTTGCAGTTAGTTAAAACAAGCAAAGTGCAGAAAAATGTGTAGAGTATACCACTGCTTCTGGTATAAATGAGGAAACAAGCCTATTATATATTATTTGTTTGCTAGGCGAAGGCCACCTCTGGAGGGCCTCACAAGAAGCAAGGGTTGCCTTCAGGAAGGGGACCTAAGGATAGAGTGGGAGGAGACTTTCTTTTTTTTTTTTTTTTTTTTTTTTGAGACGGAGTCTCTCTCTGTCACCCAGGCTGGAGTGCAGTGGCGCGATATCGGCTCACTGCAAGCTCCACCTCCCGGGTTCACGCCATTCTCCCGCCTCAGCCTCCGAGTAGCTGGGACTACAGGCGCCCACCACCTCGCCCGGCTAGTTTTTTGTATTTTTAGTAGAGACGGGGTTTCATCATGTTAGCCAGGATGGTCTCGATCTCCTGACCTCGTGATCCACCCGCCTCGGCCTCCCAAAGTGCTGGGATTACAGGCTTGAGCCACCGCGCCCGGCCGAGACTTTCATTGTATATATTTTTTATATTATTTGACTTTAGAATGTGTATAATCTGTATTTTTTAAGTAGTAAAATTAAAATATTTTTAAAAGATAAAAAACAGGCTGGGTGTGGTGACTCACACCTGTAATCCCAGCACTTTGGCTAAGGCAGGTGGATCACTTGAGGTCAGGAATTTGAGACCAGCCTGGGCAATGTGGTGAAACCCCATCTCTCCTACCAAAAATACCAAAATTGGCCGGGCATGGTGGCTTGCACCTGTAGTCCCAGCTACTTGGGAGGCTGAGGCAGGAGAATCACTTGAACCCAGGAGGCGGAGGTTGCAGTGAGCCCAGATTGTGCCATTGCACTCCAGCCTGGGCAACAGAGTGAGACTCCATCTAAAAAAAAAAAAAAATCCAAAAGATTCTAACAGCCCCTGCATCATGAGGCTGCTAGGAGGATCTGGTGGTCCCCCATGGGGACACCCAGTCAATGGGCTCCATGACGAACTACTGGCCCTGCTCATTTGCCATTATCTCTGGATGAAGTAGATGGGGACACACATAAGCCAGCCGCTGAGCTGACACTGGAGACCTTTCCTACTGAAAACGTGGTCTGTGCTCCTACAGTATCAGCGTACACTGCCCAGGACAAGTCTCATTTCACTTAATTCCCACAATCCTGCAGGTGGGGTCAGTTGTCTGTCCATCGTAACTGGGAGCTGGTTAGAAATGCAGGATCTCAGGCCCCCCACCACCTAGACCTCCTGACTCAGAACCTGCATTTTCACAAGATGCCCAGAGCATTCTCACATACATGAAAGTTTTCGAAGCAGTGGTATAAACAGTAGGGAAAGCAGAGAAAGGCCCAGCTGGCTCATGCAGTGCCCCAAAGGGAGGGCCAGGCCTGTGGGAAGCTGGGAAGGACGGGGCAGGAGGGCTAGGAGCCCAGAGGGGAGAGCTCTAGCCCCACACTCTTCCATCTCCACATTTGTCCAGGCCCTGCAGGGGTTTGGTTCTCTGATTGAGAACCTGGTTGGCCCCTCCTATTACTCCCTGTACTCAGTCCCACCTTTGAGGTGGAGCCTCTTACCTTCATCCCGGCCACGTCGATGCGGGTCCTCACCTGGAACTGGGCACCCACCTGGATCACCCTGGGCACGCAGTAGAGCAGCATGTTGTTGAACTGCAGGAGACACAGGTGTGAGTGGCCCGTGGCAGGGGCAGGGAGGACGGCTAGGTGGGGCCTCTCTGAGGGTGGGCTGAGCACCACTGGACCCCCTCCCCTTTGACCACACTCTGGCCAGCTCACAGGACGTCACAGGTGATGATGCGGGTGATGAGGAAGGGGCTGTCAAGCTCCCAGTTCCCCTAGGATGGTTACTGGAGGGTCACCCTACAAGGGACCCTAGCAGACCTTCAGAAACCTACAAGGCCTTTCTCAACAGGGGCTCAGGCTGGTAGGGGTTTACAAGAGGTTTTAGCTCCATCCCCCAGACCTCCAGGCGGGACCACCTTTCCAGATCTCAGGAGATTCCCCCAGCTTCTTCCATGCAAACCCAGGGCAGTTCTTCCTAGTAGCTAACCTTACTCCCTCCTGCTGTACACTCTCTAGAGCACAGATTAATACCACAGGCTTTGGAGCCAGACCAGGTTCAAACTCTGACTCTGTTGCTTCCTAGGACATGTCTGGGAAACCTGTAGGTTGGAAATCTCTGAGGCTTGGAGGCAGCAGGTGACCTGTCCAAAGTCATCTGGGTGCCAAAGCAAAAAAGGACAGAGAAGCGGTGTCTTCCCTGTCCCCCTGCAGTGCCAGGTAGAGGCCAGGCAGCATGACTCAGGCCAGAGTGGCTCCACTTCCCTCCCTGGTGTGGAGAGGAGCTCCCAGCACCCTCCTACCAAGAAAAGGTAGCGCTCCATGGGATCGTTGCGGCGGAAGGAGATCTTGAAGACCGGGCCCTCACGGAGCAGGGTGTTAGAAGGGTCTACTATGTCGTCCTCGAGGCCCAGGCGCTGGTACACCTCCCACAGGTCCTGCAGCCGCTCCTGGGGGGTTGGGGTGCATCCTCAGTCAAGTCTGGGCAGGGCTCACCTGCTTCTGGAAGGCTTGCCTTGTGGGGACGGGGATTGGGGTGTGAGAGCAAGGGCAGCAGTGGGATAGGTGTCATGGGTGGGACCAGGCTGAGACTTGCAGGGAGGGGGACAGGGCTCCAGGGGAGGGCGGGCTGCTCACCATCTCAGTGATGGCTGCATTGGAGTGCTGGGCAGCTGAGAAGATCATGTCCAGGGCTTCTGAAAGGGGCATGGCCAGAGTTTATTCCCTGAAAATCGGGGCTGGTGGCTGGGGCAGGAGGTCCTTGAAGTTCCACAAAGGGCCCTCAGGACCTGCCATGACAGCCCCCAGGAGCAGCCCTGCCTGTGCAGCCCAGCCATGGGGTGTCTGAATGGTGGCAGCCCCCCAGGGCTGAGAGACTAGAAGCCACTGAACGTTAGTCATTAGGTGTTTGGCTTTGGTGACTCTCACTGCTCCCCAAAACAAGCCAGACCTAGAGGGTATAATGGAAGGAATATGGGCTTTGGCATCATATAGGCATGGGTTCAAATTCCAGTTCTGCTACTTTCTGGCTGTGTGACCTTGAGCAAGTCACTAAACCTCTCTGGGTCTTAGTGTCCTCATCTGTGAAAAATGGCTAATGCTATGGATAATGTGTATGAAGTGCCAGCACTTGATGTTGATGACTGATGGTTGTCGTAACTATTTTAGCAGGAGCTCAATAAGTATATGGGAATGACTTAGGCCTCCCCAGCCCTCTGGAACCCCTGGGGGTGTCCTCACTCTGAGCATCGGCCCGGTCTGGGGCCTGGGCTGGCAGCTTCTGGACGTACTCCTTGAGCAGCAGCTCGTAGCGTGGAATTCTCTGCACTGGTTCCAGCATGTGGTGCTGCAGGGTCAGGCTGCCCGAAGCCTCACCGCTCTTGGGGAGGGATGTGGGGAACAACAGGGAGAGGGTGAGAGAAGGGAGGTGGGTCAGGCTGCCCCTGAGGGCCAGACAAGTGGGCAGGGACCTGTGGAAGCACCTGAGCCTGGGAGAGGCCCTAAATCACTCAAGGCAACCTGAGCCACTGCACGCTGGGAGTGGCAATGCTGACTCCAGCCCTCCTGCAGCCTCACCTGGATGCGAGTGAGAACCTCCTGGAAGAGTGGAGACTTCTCGGTCCAGGTGGCCAGCAGCTCAGCCGCTCGCTCAAAGTTCTTGACATACTCACCGTACATCTTCAGGAAGGGGGCCAGCTTCTGTATCACGTCGCCGATGCGGGGGTTGGCTGTCCTGCAGGGGGGGCACAGGGATTGCCCTCAGGCTAGAGACCTCCTCTCGACTCTAGGTAGGGCCAGGCGAGGCCAGGTTCCCTGAATCCCCCAAAGCAAGCTTTTCATGGCAATTCTGGGTGTGGGCGGGGCACAGGGGTGTCATCCTCACAAGCATGTGCCCCTCTACTCCTTAGACTATAAGCCTCCTGAGGCCAAAGGCTGTTCTGGTCCCAGGTTGGCCTCATCCACAAGGCCCAGCACAGTGTTGGGCCCACAGCAGGTGTTCAGTAATTGCTCAATGCTTCATTATGTAACAATAACAAGGGCCACCTGCCAAGCACTACCCAGAACATGCTGCATGTCTCATTCCATGTAATTCTCAAAACCCTGCAGGTGGGGACGGCCACTAGCCCATCTTAGAAGTGAGGAAGTGGAGGCTCAGAGGCGCAAGAACTTCTCCAGGATTGGCCGGCCACAGTGGCTTACACCTGTACTCCCAGCACTCTGGGAGACCTGAGGCAGGCAGATAGCTTGAGCCCAGGAGTTCAAGACCAGCCTGGGCAGCGTGGTGAAATCTCATTCCTTGCCCCCGACGCTAAAAAAAAAAAAATATATATATATATAATATATATATTAAAAATAATATATATATAAAATATACAAAAAACATAAAATAAAATAAAATATATAAACATAAAATGTTTTTATAAAACATTTATTTTATAAAAATAAATATAAAAAATATAAAAATATATTGAAATATATAAAATATAAATATATAAACATATATCAAAATATCAAAATATATAAATATATAATACATAAAAAATAAATATATAAAAATGTATTATATACAAATATATACATATAAAATATATAATATATAAATACATTAAATATATAAAAATATATAAATATGCATATATGAACATATACATATATAAATATGTATATATGTAAACATGTGTATTTAATATATAAATATATAAATATGTATATATTTACATATACATGTGTAAATATAAATAAGTAAATATGTATATTTATATGTTTATATATAAGTATATATAAATACGCATATATAAAAAGATATATAATATATTATATATTAAGTATATATTATATTATATATTTATACATATAAATATATTATATATAACATATAATATACTATATGTATATAATATACTATATGTTATATATAATATAAATATATAATATATATTATATATTATTTATATAATATATAAATATGTATTATATATTAAATATATTTATACATATAAATATATAAATATGTATTATATATTAAATATATTTATACATATAAATATATAAATATGTATTTTATATTAAATATATTTATACATATAAATATATAAATATGTATTTTATATTAAATATATTTATACATATAAATATATAAATATGTATTTTATATTAAATATATTTATACATATAAATATATAAATATAAATATATATTTTATATAACATTATATAATATATTTATATATTAAATATATTGTATGTAGTATATAATGTATATATTTATTTACTTATATATAAATAAGTAGATATACATATTTATATATTTATATATACATGTTTATATATTTATATATATTTAATGCATTTATATAATGTATATTATATATAATATATATTTTATATATAATATATTATATATAATGTATTATATATAATACATGTATTATATATATATTATATACACACACACACACACACAGAGAACTTTTCCAGGATCATCCCATGGCAGGACTTGCTAGAGCAGAGCAGCAAGGAGCCATGGCCTGGGAGTGAGGCTTCCTGAGCCTGATTCCTGAGATGCACAAATCATGCTAGCTGTGTTCCCGGGCACGTCACTTAACCTCTTTGTACCCTAATTTTCTCATTGAAAAAAATTGGAATGATGACAGGCGATCTTACAGGGTTTTTCTTTTCTTTTCTCTTTTCATGTCTTTTTCTTTTCTTTTTTTTTTTTTTAAAGACAGGTCTCATTCTGTCTCACAGGCTGGAGTACAGTGACGCGATTTTGGCTCACTGCAACCTCTGCCTCCTGGGTTCAAGTGATTCTCCTGCCTCAGCCTCCCCAGCAGCTAGGATTACAGGCACATGCCAAAGTGCCCGGCTAATTTTTTTGTATTTTTAGTAGAGACAGGGTTTCACCATGTTGACCAGACTAGTCTCGAACTCCTGACCTCAAGTGATCCACTCACCTCGGCCACCCAAAGTGCTGGGATTACAGGCGTGAGCCACCACGCCCGGCCTTTTCTTTTCTTTCTTTTCTTTTTCTTTTTCTTTTTTTTTTTGAAACGGAGTCTCGCTCTGTCGCCCAGGCTGGAGTGCAGTGGTGCGATCTCGGCTCACTGCAAGCTCCGCCTGCTGGGTTCACGCCATTCTCCTGCCTCAGCCTCCTGAGGAGCTGGGACTACAGGCGCCCACCACCTCGCCCAGCTAGTTTTTTTTGTATTTTTTTTTTTTTTAGTAGAGACGGGGGGGTTTCACCATGTTAGCCAGGATGGTCTCGATCTCCTGACCTCGTGATCCACCCGCCTCGGCCTCCCGAGCTGGGATTACAGGCTTGAGCCACCGCACCCGGCCTTCTTTCTTTTCTTTTCTTTTCTTTTTTTTTTAAGTCAGGGTCTCTCTTTGTCACCCAGACTGGAGTGCAGTGGGACGATCATGGCTCACTGCAGCCTCGACTTTCTGGGCTCTAGCAATCCTCCAACCTCAGCCTCCTGAGCAGCTGGGACTACAGGTGTCTGCTACCACGCCTGGTTAAGTTTTGTATTTTTGGTAGAGATGGGGTTTTACCATGTTGCCCAGACTGGTCTCAAACTCTTGAGCCCAAGTGATCCACCCTCCTTGGCCTCCCAAAGTGTTGGGATTACAGGCGTGAGCCACTAAACCCGGCTATTCTTTTCTTAAAAAAAAAAGAAAAAAAAGAGTTTATTATAAATGTTTTAAGCAATCAATATATCACTAGGTTTAACCATTACTAACATTCTTCTTTGCCAAAGATCTTAAAGGACATCCTAGACTCCGTGGCAAACTATATAATGCAAGTAACTTCACTGCTAAATGCTTTAGTAGCCGTCTCTGAAAACAAGACGGTTTCTTGCACAACCATGATGCCATCATCACACAGCAGGCTGATATGAAGATTGAGTGAGTTAATAGGTGGAAAGCCCAAGGTCAGGCCTGTAGGAAGCCCTCAGTTAGCACTGGCTATTTTCACTGTTCCCAAAGTCACTTGGTCACTTGACTTGGCCAGGTCCTGATCCACCCCTTTCCCCAGGAAGCAGTCTGTACACATACAGCCTCTCAGGGCGCGTTCACCCAAGCCCCTCACTGTGCAGACAGACCAAGCCCCGCGGAGGAGACTGTCACGGCCACACAACAAGGGCCTGGCCCTAGGAGCTGAACCCAGTGCCCTGGGGGCTCTCCCCACCTCCACCTGGCCAGGGCTTGGTCTGAGACCTCAGGGGCTCCCAGAGGACCTCACCAGTCATCCAGGCGCCGCTGCAGCTCTGGGAGGAAGAACTGAGAATGGAACTGATAGATGGAGGAGATGTTGGAGAAGATGACCCTGACCACGTCCTCGGGGAAGGCCTTGCTCCTGCGGGCCGCCCTCAGCAGCTCCTGGAAAAACACCTGTAGCCGCCACCACTGGTCACTCACTGCAGTGACAGGGAGCCACCCACACACCAGCTTGGGGGAACTAGGGTCCCACCCAGCCTACTGCATGCTTCCACCTTCCTGATCTCCTGGCATCCTCACAGCAACCGCAGGAAGAGAAGGCAGGGGAGGCTGTGTTCTGGCCACTTTACAGAGGGGCAAGGCAAAGCCTAGAGATGCAGGGACTTGGCCAAAGACTGGAAGCTGATGAATGCCATAAACAGGCCCAACCTGGGTCTATGGAGGTCTTGGACTTCATCAGAATAGAGCTCCCTGCGACGATGAATAACCCTCTAGCCTTAGGGGTCCTTAAAAACTATGAAAGGTAAGGTCGTTGTGAAGTTGTGGGCATTGAGATGACAGATGAGGATACTGTGCAGGCCTGCAAGGGCCAGATGATGTGTTCTCTGCTATACAGGGGCCAGCCTGGGCACCACGGGCAGAATAGGGAGTGCTGTTAACAAGACCTCCTGATTCTACCCCAACCCCAGTCGTTGAGGTTAAAGGGCTAAGGCTTCCTGGAAGCCTTAGCCAGGGGTCCTGACTCAGCTCTGGTGAGTGGGGTGGGAAGGCTGAGAAGGGGTCGGGTGAGGAGACCCAGGGCTGGGGCTCTGGAGGGGGGTGTCCTGGCCACTGGCCTGGTCTAGCAGGTGGAGGCGTGCCACGTAGGCCTGCTCTGTCTCCAGCAGCTCCTGGACGATCTTCTTCTCTGGCTCCTGCGGATGATTGGAGGGGAGAAAAGAAGAAAAAGGGGAAAGACAGCTTTGGTCTCCTCTGATGGGGACCTCAGTTCAGTCTCCAAAGTTGCTGCAGTGAAGCACACCTCCCGGGATTCATGCCCTCCCGCAGTGCATCTGGGCCGGCCCTGGGATGGCTTTCACAGAGAATGCAGCTGAGTAAGGCTGTGCCAGTTCTCAGCCTTAGCCTTAAGAGGCCCGGAAGCTTCCACCTGTGCTGTCTTAGGAGCTGTGAACACTACATCAAGGGGTCTGGCACCTCTGATAGGGAGACCTCATGGACAGGCCACGTGGAGAGGAGAGGCCTGGAGAATACACGGAGAAAGAGCCCAGCCCTGCCAGCATCCCAGCTGAGCCCAGTCTTCTGGCTGTCCCTGCCCAGATGCCAGACTTGCGAGCTGAGCTGTCTTGGGCATTCGAGCCTCAGCCGCCCTCTGACTGCAGCTACTTGAGAGACCCTGTTAGGAACTAAACTGTGTCCCCCAACCAAATCCCTGTGTTGAAGCCCTAACCCCCAATGTAAGTGTATTTGGAGATGAGGCCTTGAATGAGGTAATTGAGGTTAAATGGGATGATAAGAGTAGGGAACTAAACTGGTAGGATTAATGTCAGAAGAGGAAGGCACACCAGGGATGACAAAGAAATGGCCATGTAAAGACACACTGAAAAAGTGGCAGTCTTCAAGCCAAGAACAGAGACCTGCCCAGAAATCAAACCTGCTAGCACCTTGAACTTGGCCTTCCAGCCTCTAGAACTGTGAGAAAATAAATGTCTGGTGTTGAAGTCTGGGGTATTTTGTTACGGCAGCCCAAGCAGAATCATACAGACCCCCAAGTGAGGCCAGTAGAGAAACCTCCCGGCAGCATCCCAGGCAACTCACAAAATGTGAGAAATAATAAACAGTTACACTCAGCCCCTACATTTTTTCTGTTTTTTTTGTTTTGTTTTGTTTTGTTTTGTTTTTTTTTTTTTGAGACAGAATCTTGCTCTGTCACCCAGGCTGGAGTGTAGTGGCATGATCTCAGCTCACTGCAACCTCCACCTCCTGGATTCAAGTGATTCTCCTGTCTCAGCCTCCTGAGTAGCTGGGATTACAGGTGCCCGCCACCATGCCCAACTAATTTTTGTATTTTTAGTAGAGACAGGGTTTCCCTGTATTGGCCAGGCTGGTCTTGAACTACTGACCTCAGGTGATCCACCCACCTCGGCCTTCCAAAGTGCTGGCATTACAGGCATGAGCTACTGTGCCCGGCCAGCTGCTACATTTTTGAGAGGTTTGTTCAGCAGTGATTGAAAACCAGGACACATCACTACAACCACCATCCCCATTTTACAAATGAGGAAACGGGCACAAAGAGACTCAAGTGACTTGACCCAGGACACACAGTTAGTAAGCAGAAGTGCTGGGATGTGACTCCAGGGAATTTGGGTGCACAGTATTTGCATGTCAACCCTTGAACTCTACAGATGAGAAAACTGCAAGCCACAGAAGAAATCAGACCGGGCTTTAGTCTAAGGGCAGGACAATTCACACTCAGACCTCTATTTCTAGGTTGAGATTGTTGTCTCCTCCAGTGGGTAAACTGAGGTCCCACCTGAGAAGAGTATCAGGTTCACAAGCTGGAGACTGTTCCAAGCTGTGTGGCCTTGAATAAGTTCCTTAAAACTGTCTGTGTTTCAACTTCCTTGTCCAAAAACCTCCTACACGAGGGACTCGCGAAGTGATCCAGCACAGTCCGTAGCAGGCAGTCAGTGAATCAAAGACCATTAAGCATGGGGAAATCTAGCTCCCAGCTGACCTCTGGTCACACAAGATCCCCACCTGGGGAACAGCTGGCTCTGGCTAGGGAAGAATGTGTGGAGGAGAGGTCAGGGAGAGCTCCCCACCACAGCACCCCACACCTCTACCTCAGCCCTCAGGCACCTGCATCCCCGATCCTGAGAGGGTCACAGGCTGGCAAGATTTCCTCCAGGCTCCACTGGACAGCTTGTTCTTCAGGGAGCTCAGGTACCTCCCGCTGACTGTCCTGGGCTCAGACCCCATGGCCTCCCCAACATTCAGCTTCTCCCACGGTCCTGGGGACCTGGGAGGCCTGCACTCAGGGTGGTGATGCGCGTCCTCTAGCCTGTGGCCTCTGGGTGCTGCTTCTGGAGTCCTGAGGAGAAGAGACAGACCTGAGGGTTTCCTCCCTGGAGAACAGGGAAAACATGAGCAAGTCCCTGGTGTGGATGTGGTTGCCTGGTGCAAATCTCCAGTGCAGGGAACCCTGGGTGCCTGGCTTTCTTTGGAAACATGCTAAGTAAGACTTTCACTTCTCTCCCAACACATTCTTGGGAGGAACTCAGTGTTCAAAATGAGTCAGGGTGGACTGTATTTTATTTTCTGGGGAACTACATACTTCCTTGTTTAAAATGAAACCACAGTGTCCAGGAATCCTTTCTGTATATAGGGGTTTTTAAGCGGTACCCCCTGGATCATCCTCACCTTTGGACCTCACCTCTGTTTTCAGTTTCCACATCGGTAACCTATACATCAAGGGAAGGTGGGAGCCACAGAACAATCTAAAGTGAGAGAAGGCCTGCAAAAGCTGGGGCTTTTCAATGGGATCAACACTCTCCACATGTACAGAAGCAGGAAGACCCAGCCCAGCAGCAGATTCTCTGTTCTCCCAGGGATGGGCCTTCATAGGGCACCTTTATTGCCCTGTGTACTGGGTTCTGCAAGCCAGTCAAATTCTTTAGGTAACAGAGCCCACCCTTGCTGAATATACCCAGCGTTGCCCTCAGTGTGGAAAGGCTCATGATGACAGCACAGGGCAGGCATCCTTATGAGAAAGACAGGCCAGGAAATGGAAGGCCAAACAAATGCGAAATCTCAAAAACTCCACGAGACAGGTTTTCATTACCCATGTTTTGCAGTCAAGGAAACTGAGGTCTTGATAGGATAAGTAACATGCGGCTCGGAAGTGGCAGAGGTGGGATTCAAATCAGGCAACTGCTTCCTGAGCCTTCACCCTAACCTGCCCCTCCCCATTTGAGTAAAGGAGAAACAGGTCCGCAGAGTCAAAGTAACTTGCCCCAACTGACACATTTGGGTTTGTGGCAGTGAGAGCATTGGGACCTAGTGCTGTGTGGCTACTCCAAGGCTCTCCCACCCCTCCCTGGCATCCCAGTCCCTGGTTCCTCAGCCTATGGGTCTGCAGCTCATGGGCGTTGCTGGTTCTCAGGCTTTCTGTTCTACATGTGGTTTCAGGTTCTGCATTTCTGTTCTAGTGCCCCTGGCCAGCTTCTGTTTCCTCTTAGACCCCTCAGTTTCAGATCAGCTGAGGTGCTGGAGACCTCATAAAGAAGCCCAGGCCAAGGCAGTTGGCATGGGTCCCCTCACTCAGTAAGGAGTGGCTCTCACCCTCTGGGACCTAACTCCCGTCTAAGGGCTGCCTGCTCCTGCAGGGGTGTCACCTGGGCAGAGCAGAGCATGCTGAGGGGCTCCACCCAAGTGTGCCTAGTCCACATCAAGCATGTTGAGTGAGGTGGTGCCATCCACTCACACCCAAGGGGGTGGTGGGCAAGGCGGCTCCCAAGAGCTGTCCTTGGTGCTGAACAGGACGAGCTTGGCAAAGACCCCGGGAAAAGCAGGGGAGAATCACCCACCTCAGGAAGTTGAAGACTTCTAGGTCTACATCTATGCCACCTCCACCCTGAAGCCTACAGGAAACATTGCCTGCTATGAGTGCCCTCAGTACAGCATCCGGGTCATTCCTAGGACATCTATTGTCTTGCATCGATTGACCTTGCATCATGGTTATTGGATGAGTTCAGCATCCAAATATACAGAAATGCTTCTTCATCCTCTACAGTTCCTGTAGGATGCTGTCCTGTGCCTCCCATGTCCCTCCTTCAGGAGTGAGGGCTCCCCACACCATCCCCACCAGCTGCTGGTAGTACTGGGGGCTGACGGGTAATTTATTGGCTGAGTCCCTCTCTGGTAGTCACTCTCTGGAAGAAAGAGCTGCCTCACCCAGAGTCTCTTGTCCAGTTCACATGGAGATACAAATATGCAGCCCTCTGCCTCAGTTGGAACAACCAAGAGGCGTCCCAGCTCCAGAGCTCCCTGGGACAGGCTGAGGCCTCTGTGGCAGGTGCACTGCAGTTCAGAATCTCCCCCTGCCCAGCCCTGCTTCCCTCACACCCACAGCTGTTGTTCCCAAAGCTCTCCCTGATAAACCACCTGTGGCAAACCTCCGTCTGAGTCTATATCCAGAAAACCCTACCTGGGATAGCCCCTAACACAGTCCTGAGCTTAAGAAATGCCTGCAGAATGGATCGATGCCGCGTATAACATACAACACACACACACACACGCGCACACACACAAACACACATGCTCCCAGGGCTACCAATGACTCCACGCATTTGGCCCAGCCTTTTCCCTCCAGACAGACAGCCCAGCATTGCCCCAGATACTTAACTTAAAGCACTTGGCATCCTCACCTCTCTGTGTCTCCATTTCCTCATCTACAAGATGGGAACAGACATAGAATCTACCCCTGTTAGGCTCAATGATTAAATTAAATGAGTAGGGACATGAGCCTAGAGTAGGGAGTACCCTATCAGTAGGCTGCCCATACATTCTGGTTTGCCTCATATGGTCCCAGCTTTGCCTGTAATGTCTCCCCTGCAACCACCACATTTTATTGGCATTTACTTTCAGTTTCAATTGTGTGCTGAGTGACAAATTATATGGCTATCCTAATCATAGGGAGTGAATGCTTGGTGAATAGCCACTTTTTCTGTGAGGTGCTGGCAGGCATTGGGTGAGGTCCTGTGCCCACACACAGGCTTTGATCTGCCCGTGCTTGCTCGTAACCACGCCTGTCTGGACTCTCCCAACACATACTGGCACTCTCACACCTGCCTGGCTCCTGGTGTCCCACCAACACTCTCCCATGCTCCAAGGAATCTGTGACCAAGGAACGTGGGGCTGCCCCAGCAGGAGGAGGGTCCAGGGCACGGCCCAGGGAGAGAGCTGCCAGAAAGGTTGGAGGGTGGCTGCCAGCCCACCATGGTGACCCTCCCAGCCCAGCCGCCCATACCTGCTATTCTCAAACACAGTGACCAGGTTGGACACAGACGCCAGCTTCTCCTCACTTGCCTCCTTCATCCTGCCGGTTTCCGGGGTGGATCTCAGCTACCCTTGAAGCAGAGAGAGAGGCCTCCAGCTAGCACATGCAGCCACCTTGGCCTGGGACAGATAGGCTAAATCACCCGTGAATCTGTTCTCATCTTTCTTGAGGCTCAGCAGGTCTGCTCTTGGCTTCAGAGTGAAGAAAGAGGAAGTGGTCCCAGAGCCACAGCCCTGCAGGGGAAAGGCCAGCGCTCCCGCAGTGGGAGGAGCCTACTCGGGCCCCACCTCTCCCTCATGGGGGCTGACCTTTCACGCCTGTAGACCCCAGTTCCAGAAGCCACCTAAGAGGTGGCAACAGGGCCCAGAGGTAGTTTCTGGAGCCCAGTCTGGGCTGGTGCAGTGGCTCGCACCTGTAATTCCAGTGCTTTGGAAGGCGGAAGCAGGAGAATTGCTTGAGCCTAGGAGTTCAAGACCAACCTGGGCAACATAGTGAGACACCGTCTCTAAAAAAAAAAAAAAAGTCCACCTGGAGCCAGACCCTTGGCTGGTTTCTTGGCCTAGTGGTTCCAGCCAACCACACTTTCTCCCTCGGGGGTCCAGTGGCTTTTACTTGATCTCTTTCTCAACACCTTTTCTGCATCTGCCCCTGCTCACAGCTGTAAGGAAACAGCGTCTTTTTTATTCTTTAGAGACGAAGTGCAGTGGTGGGATCTCAGCTCACTGCAGCTTCTGCCTCCCAGGTTCAAGCTATTCTCCTGCCTCAACCTCCCAAGTAGCTGGGATCATAGGCGCCCACCACCATGTCTGGCTAATTTTTTGTATTTTTAGTAGAGATGGGGTTTCACCATGTTGGTCAGGCTGGTCTTGAACTCCTGACCTCAGGTGATCCTTCTGCCTCGGCCTCCCAAAGTGCTGGGATTACAGACGTGAGCCACCGTGCCTGGCCAGGAAACAGCTTCTTTTATTTAAAATAATCGCAAACCTGGTAAGGGTGGCAGGGAGTACTGTGATGTTCCCACCTCCCCACCGGGGTTCTCTCGTTTTAGTTGTTGCTGTCATCACCTCGTTACCCCAAGGGAGGGCGGTTTCCTCCCTGAAACTCAGAGGATAATAACAGCTAACATACACTCTTTTTTGTGCTTTATGAGTATTTTCTTATTTAATCCTATAACGACCTCATGAGGTAGGTACTACTCCTATCCCTGTAGCAGGACGAGCCGTAGACAAAACTCCTCAGACACCGGATTAAAGAAGGAAGTGATTTATTCGGCCGGGAGCATCGGCAGATTCGCATCTTATGAGTCAAGTTCCCTGGAAAAGAAATTCTTGGCCTTTTTAAAGGCTTACAACTTTAAGGGGTCCACGTGAAAGGGTCGTGATAAATCGAGCAAGCGTGGGAAACGTGACTAGGGGCTACATGCATCAGCTAACAGAACAAAAAGTTTTACAATGCTTTTTTCATACAGTGTCTGGAATTTACAGATAACACAAGTAGTTTAGGTCAGGGGTTGATGTTATTATTATTACTTTTTTTTAACTCCTAGGGCCGGGTGGTGGTGCTAAGGTTGTCTGGCTATTTATCTTACTTTTGTTTTTTTCCAACTTTTTGCTTTCTCTCTCCTCCTGTCTTGTGAACTAGGCAAGGTGGGGGAAGGAGGGCAGCAGTAGTAGTAATGGTCTCCTTTCTTATCCCCACTTTACATAGGAAGAAACAGAATCAGAGAGATTAAGTAACTTGTCCAAGGTCACCCAGGAAGAACAGAGAAGCTGGATTTCCAAAGCAAAGGTGGGTGTCCTACAGTTCCAGCAAAGGTTCACTGGGAGCCTGGATGACCATGTTCTTGCTGCTCCATCCCCAGGCCTCCCTGCTCCTAGGACATTGGGTTGTCTTTGCCTGAGGCCTCCTGTACCACCTGGTCTCCCGGCCTTTGCAGAACAAATGGCCGCTGCCTCTGTTCCCCTCCTTCAAGCCCCACAGTCCATTCAGGGCCCTCCCACTGGGCTCTGGTCCAGCCAGGGCTCTCCATTGAGCCTGGTATTTGTCCTGAAATGCAGGGCCTGAGCCTCGGTGTTCTTGGTACGTGAAGCTCTGGCACAGCTTCGCGCTCCAGCAACTGTGAACCCCTGGGGCTTCACATGCCCAACAGCTGCCCTCACCCCGAGCTTTGCCTGAGTGGTTTCTCTCACCAGATGCCGGGCTCCTGCCCCAAACCCTAAGTCTCACTAATCCTCTGTTTTTATTTTTTACTTTTTATTATGGAGAATTTAGAACATATGCAAAACTAGACAGAATTGTATAATGCATCCCATGAACCCCTAATCCAGACCATACAAACCTCAACTCACAGCCAGTCCCCTGTCCCTGCTGCAGTCACATCAACTCTGCCTTCTCATGTCATTGTGAAGAAAATCCCAGATGTCAGATGACATTACCCATAAACATTTTAGTGTGTTTCTAAAAGATAAGAACTCTTTTTTTTTTTTTTTGAAACTGAGTCTTGCTCTGTTGCCAGGCTGGAGTGCAGCGGCGTGATCTTGGCTCACCGCAACCTTCACCCCCCTGGGTTCAAGCGATTCTCCTGCCTCAGCCTCCTGAGTAGCTGGGACTACAGGCGTGAGCCACTACACCCAGCTAATTTTTGTATTTTTAGTAGAGAAGGAGTTTCACCGTGTTGGCCAGGCTGGTCTCAAACTCCCAACCTCAGGTGATCCACCCGCCTTGGCCTCCCAAAGTAGTGGGATTACAGGCGTGAGCCACCGCGCCCAGCCAAGAACCCTTTAAATAACTAAATATACACACACACAAATGTATATGCATATATACACCTGTATAATAGTAATATTGTTTTATACAGACATACATGTTTTACATGATATAGCCATGTGTATATACATATGAAATAATATTACCATTATCATACCCCAAGAAATATTTAGCAGTAATTCCTCAATATAATTAAATATCCAGGAAACATTCCAAGTGCCAATTCCTCATAAATGTTAAATTAAAAAAAAAAATCAGAATCCAAATAAGGTCCACACATTCCCTGAGCTGTTACATGGATGAATTCACTTTTCATCCACAGGTTTCCCTGGTTCTCTCTGTTTTCCCACACAGTATAGTGGAGGGGACACTGGGTTGTTTGTCCTATAGATCCCACAGCCAGGACTTTGCCCACTGCAGCGCCATAGCCTGGATTTCCTGTCGATGGTAGTTAGGTCTAGAGGCTCGGTCAGAATCACCCTTAAATGCCACTTCCCTGGCTGGGGGTGCCTCCCTCCCTGGTGTTCCTCTCCCGGGTTTCCTCCTCTGCCTCCCACCAGTCTGTCTGCTCACTGCCTGGCTTGCTCCCTCCAAGCAGGCATACCTTAGCATGTGCACTTCCTGGTGGGTCCCCAACCCCAGCGCCCTTCCTGCATACAGGGGCGCCTCAGAAGGCAAGTGGAATGGACAGACATCACCCCCCAAGCCTCAGAGGATTGTCTTACCCCTCAGCTGCCAGTGCTTTGAGCCTGAACAATGGGCCCTGCCCCTCCCATGGGGGCTGGAGGGTGGGTAGGTGGGTCTTCAAGAGGCCTCCAATACCCCAACCCTGAAGATGGCACAGGCACCATCAGAGCTGCTTCCATCCAGGAGAAAGAGGCCAAGATGTCTACACCCCCAAAACAACCTTCCCTCATCATCCAGGGCTCTGCCTCCCCTGTCCCCTGCCACTCTGACTTGGGCCCCTTACAGTCTGCCAGCCTTTCTCCCTGTGCCTGCAGGCATCACCTGAAGCTCAGCTGCGGCCTTCTGGTCTCCTCATTCACACACACCTCCCATCCAATTCAGAATTTACCCTGGAGGTCCCACTGGTACCTTTTCCTGCCCTTCTACCCAGCAGATATGTCCAACACCTTCAGGATATCACCAGGTAGATGCCTACCTTTGCTTCCAACTCAACACACAACTCTCTAAAGCCGGCACCATTATTGCACTGAAGTCATCCCAAACTCACTGGGCAGCCATCAAGATCCTTCTGGTTGACACTCTCAGCTACTTCTTCCCTACACACACCCAATCTGGGTTGGGATCCAGACCTGCCAGGTACTGTGACTGAACTAAGCTGAGCCACAGCCCCAGAATCCCCTTCCCTGCATGGTGTGGACTACTGTTAGCCATGGATGCAAGAGGGGATATAGCAGCCCTGTTCGGTTCCTGAGTTGGTGCAGGGCTCCAGCCCTGTTGCAGCTCACGCATGTTGATGTGGGTCTGTTTCTTCTCCACTGATCTTCTTCCTTTTCAGCTGTCCAGCTCCTGGGCCAGGTGCATGCTTAGCTACAGGACAAAGATAACCTGTGTCATCAAAGTTGATGGCTTGCAGGTGGCCGCCTGTCCATCCTCCACAGTCCCAGCTCTTCCTCACTAGTTTACTTCCTCTTTGCTCCCCCTGCCTCACTGCCAGCTTCTCCTCCCCACTGCCTGCCCTGCTTACTTTAGACTCAGAAGCATTAACTCTTTAAGCAGCTCCCACACTGTATAAGGTCAAATTCTGTATCCTGTATTGGATCCCTGCAGTTCTGGCTTGGGTATCCCTCCATCACACTCTTTCCCTTCCACCTTTCCCCATCTGAGCTGCAGGGAACTGAGCTCTTCCATCTTCTGTATTGTGTCACTCCCGGTCCTTCTGCTTCTCTGTAACACCTGGGACCAGTAACAGAACGTCCCTTTCCTCTTCTGCCACATGGGATTAATTATACTGCCAACCTCCTGTGGCTGTTATGAAGATTAAATGGGATAATAATATGTAGAAGAGCTTAGAGTAAGGCCTGGTACTGAGTAGGCACTCGGTGACTGTTGGCTACAAGCATTCTTACTCTTACTCTTGAGAGAAGCCTTTGCTATAGCTCCGCTCTGCCTTGACCAATCAGTTCCCTTTGCCTGCAGCACTGGTCCTCAACCTTTTTGGCAGGAGGGACTGGTTTCTGGGGTTGCGGGGGCGGTGGGGGGGAGACGGTTTTGGGATGAAATTGTTCCACTCAGATAATCAGGAATTAGTTAGATTCTCATAAAGATGGAGCAACCTAGATCCCTCACATGCACAGTTCACAACAGGGTTCGGGCTCTTATGAGAATCTAATGCCACTGCTGATGGGACATGAGGCAGAGCTTAGGCAGTAATGCTCACCTGCCACTCACCTCCTGCAGTACGGCCCAGTTCCTAACAGGCTACGGGGCCCCTGGCTAGAATGTCTTCAGTCTGTCAACAGCCTGTTCACTTCCTCCAGGGAGCCTTCCTTGATACCTACTGCTGGAATTTCCTTTTCCTCCTCAGAGACTTCGTGTTCGTCTCTTTAATTTTGTCTTTTCTGCCCTATTCATTAAGTCGCGCATTCAGTAGATAACTGTTTCTTGAGCACCTACTATGTGTCAATACTATAGTAGAGGTTGTAGATTAAACACATTCCCTGGCCCTTTAGCTCAAACTCTAATAAGGAAGATGGGCCTGTTAACCACTAAAATAGGATGTGATGAAAGCTTTGAACAAGGGAGTTATGAACATTCAAAGAAGGGTCATCAGAAGGCTTTGTGGCAGAGGTGACCTTGAATGATCAAAGATGAAGGATGGGCTGTGTGCGGTGGCTTACACCTGTAATCTCAGCACTTTGGGAGGCTGAGGCGGGCGGATCACGAGGTTAGGAGTTTGAGACCAGCCAGGCCAATATGGTGAAACCCCGTCTCTATTAAAAAAAAAAGAAAGAAAAAGCCAGGCATGGTGGCAGGTGCCTGTAGTCCCAACTACTCAGGAGGCTGAGGCAGGAGAATTGCTTGAACCTGTGAAGCGGAGGTTGCAGTAAGCCGAGATCGCGCCACTGCACTCCAGCCTGGGTGACAGAGTCTCAAAAAAAAAAAAAAAAAAAGATGAAGGATGAAGAATGAGTTAACTCTGTGTGGACAAGACAGGAAGGGGCATTCAAAGCAGAAGGAACAGCGTGTGCAAAGGGATATAGGCTTGAGAGACCATGGCTAGACTGGGAAGAACACAGGGCCTCACACACATGGGTGTCCAGGGCCTGGGAAATGGTGGAACCTGTGGCTGAAGGGGTCCTGGAAGCCGGGCCTACTAGGCTTTGTCTGCCAAACGGAGGTGCTTATAAGGTTAGGGGGTGAGTATAGTGTTTTCAGCAGAGTAGCCCCTGATCCAGTCTACAGACCTCCCTCTGGGCAGGGGCAACGTCTCCATTTCAGGGATCTTGGGGTCTTTGGCATGAATAAACTTCTTGCTTTTTTCTCCTCTTCTCTGCTGCTTTCAAGCCCAAGGGAAGATGGAAGAGCTCAGTTCCCTATAGCTCAGATGGGGGCAGGTGGCAGGGAGGGTGAGGGAGGGATGCCCAAGCAGAACGGCAGGGCTGGGCGGGGCCACAGCTGGCAGAGCTCTACCCTGGGGCGCAGAGCGGCTTTGTGCGCAGATTGGAGGCGCCCAAACGACTTCTTGGGGCAACTTTGGGAAAGCAGAAGGGGCATTTGGAGGCTACCAGGGAGGAAGTGTCACAACTTAGGATCAAGAAGCTATGAGTATATACGTGTGTATTTGTGGGGTGTGTGACACATGTGTGTATCTGGTGTGTGTGTAGGTTGTGTGTGTGCATGTGCATGTATGTATGTGTGCATTGTGTGTATGAACGGTGTGTGTGTAGCAAATCTCCAGGGGTTCACAAGGTGTAGCCTTTTCAGGAGACAGTGAGGACTTCCCAGAGGAGCATTTATCCTCAGGCTGACAAGGCCTGGGAGGGGACAGGCTGGCGTGTTCCCAGGCTCCCCCTTGCCCACCATCCCACCTCCAGCCTCGGTCAAGCACAGAGCACCTGCCGAGGGCTTAATGGCCCGTGACAGACAGGCCTGTGAGCTGGATGATGTGGCTCCAGGGACCTGTGCCAGAGGCTGCTGCAGCCCTTGCCACCCCTCCCAGTCTCCGCCTCACCTCCTCCTCCTGCCCACTCCCGCCCCTGCTTTTGGGAGGCCCTGGTGAGGGCGCTGTCTGGGTAGTCACATGGTGGGCAGAGGCCACACCGCCAATAGGAGGGATGGACACCAAGGGCCTCTGATGCCTGGCTTGGAGGGAGGCAGGTGAACAAAGCTGGGCTCCCTTGGAGACTCGTCTCATCTGTCCCCTCCCCCAAGCAGCCAGAATTGTTCCACTCTGTCCCTCTGCTGGAAATTCCACCCTTTGACGAGGCTTTCTTCTGGGAGGGTGCTGGCCCCTTCTGTGGAAAGCCGGCCGGCCTTCCTGCTTTCACTTTTTCCAGGAACCTCGCTATATTTTGCCTGCTATATGCCCCTGACCCTCTGTGGCCTGGGTGCTCCTAAATGTTATTGTCAACCTGAGGAGTGGAATTATTCCGAGTTGGTTCAGTCCTGTGAGGAATACAGGGAGGCAAAACCCGCCTCTGTCAATACAGGCTCCTTGCGGCTCACTGCCCAGGAGGATCTGCTCTGAGAGCACAGCCCAGATAGCAAAGGGGTGTCAGGCCTGACGTGGGTGGCAGATGGGTGTCAGGCCTGACGTGGGTGGCCAGAGGATGTCAGTGACGAACATAAACAGCTCTTTCTTCTTCAGCGTGTGAACTATCTAGTTTCAAAGTTGGCATTCTCAAGGATTGGGCAGGGCTTGTGCCAGGCCCTGGCACCCACCCTGCTATTCAGGAAGGACTCAAGGTCACCAGCAGCAGAGATCAGGTGGGGCCCAGGGAGGGAAACCAAGAGTGAAATCGCAGGCGGGCTGAACCCACAGCGAATGTGCAGGCTGGCAGGAGATACGCCCCCGGGACACTGGGAGATGTCAGAGGCAAGGATTGTGTTTCTAGGGGAGGAGAGGGGGCCTGGCAGAGCCCCCTCTGCCAGGGGGTCTGGGCATGAGGCGCCAGAAGGGAGCCAGTAAAGCAAGGCCAGAGCCCAGCAGTGGTGCCAGGCTGTGCCCGAGAAGGCACCCGGAGTACAAGCACTCGGCTGCCACACAGGGGCCTCACACCCGGCGACAGCCTCCTTCTCTATCCAAATAGGTGTGGGCCTTTCTCGGGGCCCTGACTGCTTGGTTCTTCACAGCAGCTCACAAAGAAACATGAGTGGCTTGGAGAGAACTGACAGGTTTCCAAGTGGAGAAAGGGAACAAATTGTTCCTGCACAGCCAGCCCGCTGCCCTCCCCACTCACAACCTTTCTCCCACGACCCATTTCCCCACCTGCACTACCTCTCTGCTATCTTCCCACACAATAGCATGACTTATTCTCTGCCTGTGATTCCAGCGTGAATGCATCTTGTTACTAGGCTCCTCTTGTACCTTCTTCCAGGGAGCTGTTATGTAACAACCACACAGAAGCCCACTAACAGACCATCGCTCCCATCAAAGAGCTGCCGAGTTCCCGCCCCTCCTCCCACCAGGTCCCTTCCTTCTTTGCTCTCAGCAAATAGCCCCTGTGCTGGGACCTTGGGAAACAAGGAGAAATGAAACCTAAATCCCATCCGAGGCCTCAGTCCTCACAAGACCCAGAAGAGGCAGGACCTTGGCTCATTTGTCTCTGGGTCCCCAGAAGTCAGCACAGTGCGTGCCACACAGGAGGCCCTCCACACCTCTTTTCTTGGGGGGAGCAGGATGTTCCAGCATGCGGGATGGGGTTGCAGAAGGTTCTCTTTCCTCCACCTCTTGCCTTCCCTGAGTTTGGCTTTTGGTCTTTCCTTGGACCAGCTCCCATCAAGCCAAGCCCCGGACCTGTCCCCCACCCCCACCCAGGGCCTGGGCCTCTGGCTTGACAAATGCATCTCAGTTTCCCACCAGCTCTGGCCTCAGGGCTCCAACGTGAGTGAGCCACCTTTCCTTCTGTCACGCTCCTATTCCCTCTGTCTGATTCCTAGGAAACAGAAGAAAAAAACAAAACAAAAAACCCCCAAACATTCCCAGTCCTCTGCAGGGCAACTCAGGAAGAAAGCTGGCTGGATGGCCCTACTCTAGCCTCAGTTTCCCCACTCTTTTCAAGGGTCCCTTCCTCTGGTCTACATTAGTGATATATCTTTTTTTTTTTGAGACAGAGTCTCGCTCTGTCGCCCAGGCTGGAGTGCAGTGGCGCAATCTCTGCTCACTGCAACCTCTGCCTCCCAGGTTCAGCCTCAAAAGTGGCAGTCGCCTGTAATCCTAAGTTTTGTATTTTTAGTAGAGGCAGGGTTTCACCACGTTGGCCAGGCTGGTCTTGAACTCCTGACCTCAGGTGATCCACCTGCCTCGGCCTCCCAAAGTGCTGGGATTACAGGACATTAGGGATAGTCTGAATCAGGATAGTCTGATTGCTGTCTCACTGGGTGTGACTGCCATGTCCACAGCCAATGGCCTGCAAAGTCCAACTCCCTGACCTCAACTAGGTCACTCTCCCCTTTCTCTTGGCTCCAGGACCTTGGCTTTCTCTCTGCCCTCCACCCTGCCAAACTCCCACCTCAGGGCCTTTGCTCTTGTCCTTCCTCCTATCTAGAACTGTCTTCCTGCAGGCACAGTGGCTCACACCTGTAATTCCAGCACCTTGAGAAGCCAAGGCAGGAAGATCACTTGAGACCAAGAGTTCGAGACCAGCCTGGGCAACATAGTGAGACATCTTTACACAAAATTTAAAAATTAGCTGGGTGTGGTGGTCAGCACCTGGAGTCCAAGCTACTTGCCAGGTAGGAGATCGCTTGAGCTCAGGAGTTTGAGGCTGCAGTGAGCTACGATAGTGCCGTTGCATTTCAGCCTCGGTAACAGAGTGAGATTCTATCTCAAAACACCCCAAAACAAGGAACTCTCTTCCACCAGATATCTGCGTGGCTCACCCTCTGGTCACCTTCAAATCTTTACTTAAATGTCACCATCTCACTGGCCTTTCCTTTCCTCTGGAGACTCCCTGAGCTGCAGCAGCACCGCACCTTCCCAGTGTCCCTTCTGCTTAATTTTTCTGATGTATCACTTTCTGAGATACTGATTTATTTATTATATTTGTTGTCTGTCTCCCCACTAGAATATCAGCTCCATGAGGGCAGGCACTTTTGTCTATTTCGTTCTCTGCTGTTTCCCCAGCATCTACAACAGTGCTTGGCACGTGGTAGGTGCACAGTGAATATGGGTCAAAGAACTGTGGGAGAATTCTTGCTTTCTATCTCTCCTGAGCTCTCACAGGACAGAGGCTCCAGGACACCCAGCTTCACTGCGAGTCAAAGCTCATGCTGCCTCTGGCCTCTGCTGGAACCGCAGGCCCAAGTCTCCCATACAGGATGCAGCTTCCACCTGGCACCCAGTAGGGGTTGAGGTGTGGCAAGCCACACTTCCCTTCCTGCCCTGCCCCTTTATTAGAGGTAGGAATGACAACCTAGCTAGGGAAATTAACTTAAAACTGGATGCTACATGTGACTTTTCCCTTAATCTAAAGGAAAAAGCGCCTTAAATGGTGCCTTCCTAAAACGGGGAGGGCCTTCCTTGGTCTCTCTTTGAAAGTGTCATCTTCTGTGCATCTATGACTCCTCCAACCTGGGAGGCATCACTCTCAGGTTGCAAGATGCCAGCCAGATGCAAGCCAGCATCCTGGCCACTGTAGCCCTTGCCTCTGAGCACGCCATTGTTTTTCGTCTGGAACAGCGGGTCCCAACCCTCCAGCACATTGGAATCATCCAGAGAGTCTTACTCAAATATTTTAGTTTCAGACCTCATCCCCAGAGATTCTTAGTCACCTCTGGGCTGAGGAGTGGGCTTATTTAATATTAAAAACAATAACAACAACAACCAACCACCCAACTCCTTTGGTGATTCTAATGCTCAGCCAGGATTGGGAATCCGGTGTCCAGGCAATTCCTTGGCTGGATGGTGGCGACCTTTTGTGTACCAAGTCCCACGGAGCACCCAGAGTGAGCATGAGTACCCCAAGATGCCAAGTCTGGTTCCTCCAACTGGGGAAATTGTGGGTGTGCATGGGTATTCTTCAGCTCACCCAAAAGTTAACTGTTGACACAGACACACCCAGCCAGGATTTACAAACTCAAATGATGACTAGAATCACACAGATAATGTATCAGGTTGCAGCAGGTGCATTGTTAAGACGCGGATATTATGGGTGGAGAATCCACGCCCTTCTCACGGGGCAGGTTTTTACCCTGTTATAACCTGTTGTTACCAAGAGGGGATGCAGACACTGTGGTGCCTGATTTTGCTCTTTGCTCTCCCCAAGAGAAATCAGGATTCAGGAATTTTAAATGAAATAACCCATATTTTTTTCTTAAAAATCCTGATCTTACGAATGGGTTGCTAACTTCATCCAAACTGCCACACCTTGCAAGGCTGACCCCACAGTGGGGTATTTCATATTATCACTTTATTTCTTTATTCTTTTTTTAGATGGAGTCTCGCTCTGTCATCCAGGCTGGAGTGCAGTGGTGTGATCTCAGCTCACTGAAATCTCCACCTCCCAGGCTCAAGTGATTCTCCTGCCTCAGCCTCCCAAGTAGCTAGGATTACAGGCATGCACCATCATGCCCAGCTAAGTTTTGTATTTTTAGCAGAGGCAGGGTTTCACCATGTTGGCCAGGCTGGTCTCAAACTCCTGACCTCAAGTGATCTGCCCACCTCAGCCTCCCAATGTACTGGGATTACAGGCGTGAGCCACCACGCCCGGCCTCATATTATCACTTGAGGACAATGTCAGTTTCTTTACATCATCCTTAGCATTCAGACTAATAGGAAATGGTTATTTGCTCCAGAGTAAGACGCTGTTTAATGTATTCTCAGCTCCACCAAGAATCCCTGAACCTTCAAAATAAAGGGTTGTTGCAGTGATGTGCCACAGCTGGCTCACACTGGCTTGCGAAATTCATTTGTGCCCAGCTCTTCCTAACTTCATGCTCAGTGACATCACATCGGCAGCTTGAAATCAGCCATGGCCAGAGTATTTATATCAGATGAATTGGTAAGTGCTATAAACCAGAACTTTTTTCCCCCCTAGATAGCCAGTTGTTAAATGCTTGCCAGCACAGCACTGCTTATAAGGATTCAGACTCTTTGCCAAAGAGTTGTGGAGAAGCAGTAAAGAGAGTCGTCCATTTTTCTGATTACATTAGGATTTACATGAGTGTGTGCAGTCCCTTCCCTTTAAAATCTCCAGATGCCCACTAAAATGTGAAAATGTATTCTTAAACTTTAACAATTTTAAGAATACATTAAAATATATTCTTCCTTAATTAAAGAATAATGTTTGCACAATAAGATGCCCAGATTTGGCTGGGCGTGGTGGCTCAAGCCTGTAATCCCAGCACTTGGGGAGGCCGAGGCAGGCAGATCACGAGGTCAGGAGATCAAGACCATCATCCTGGCCAACATGGTGAAACTTCGTCTCTACTAAAAATACAAAAATTAGCTGGGTGTGGTGGCGCATGCCCATAATCCCAGCTACTCAGGAGTCTGAGGCAGGAGAATCAGTTGAACCAGGTAATCAGAAGTTCCAGTGAAGGCCGGGCGCGGTGGCTCAAGCCTGTAATCCCAGCACTTTGGGAGGCCGAGACGGGCGGATCACGAGGTCGGGAGATCGAGACCATCCTGGCTAACACGGTGAAACCCCGTCTCTACTAAAAAATACAAAAAACTAGCCAGGCGAGGTGGCGGGTGCCTGTAGTCCCAGCTACTCGGGAGGCTGAGGCAGGAGAATGGCGTGAACCCGGGAGGCGGAGCTTGCAATGAGCTGAGATCCGGCCACTGCACTCCAGCCTGGGCCACAGAGCGAGACTCTGTCTCAAAAAAAAAAAAAAAAAGAAGTTCCAGTGAGCACAGATTGCACCATTGCACTCCAGCCTGGTGACAGAGAGAGACTCCATTTCAAAACAAAAAAGCCCGGATTTTAAGAGTACTGTCTAACGGACTTCCACTATTACATATACCATGTAACCACCACGCTGATAAAGATGAAGAACATTTCCATTCTTCCAGAAAGTTGTTCATGGTCCTCTCCAGTCAGTCCTCCACCATGGGCAAGCACTGTTCTGATTTTATCCTGATAGATTCATTTTGCCTGTTTTAGAATTTTATATAAATGGAATCACACAGCAAGTCCTCTTTTGTGTCTAGATTTTTTTTGCTCAGAATAATGTTGTTGCCTATATCAATAGTTCATTCCTTTTTATTGCTGAATAGTCTCCCTTTGAATTAACGGTCCTGATAAAATCTTAATCCTGAAACTCACCCAAATGCTACGCAAGAGCCCATTAAAATTTGATTTTTACTGATTGCCGCAAAAGAAGAAAACTTCTTTCCACCTCTTAGGATAAATAGACTGGGTCACAGATGATTTAGGTGAACTTGCCTTTTTCCACCAAGAGAATGACAGAGCAAAACACAAACCAGGGATCTGATCCTTTCTGACATGGGGACAGTATTGGACTCATTGCAATGTACCACATCTCCCTGGAGTTTAAAGGCCCTCACTTCCTTTCTTTGCTTTTGTAAGTTTCATCCCAAAGTCTCTGGGCCTCTCAGTACCAAGTTGTCTTCTGTGTTTCCTCATTAAAACTTGGCAAGCCAAGCGCGGTGGCTCATGCCTGTAATCCCAGCACTCTGGGAGGCTGAGGCGGGTGGATCACCTAAAGTCAGGAGTTCAAGACCAGCCTGGCCAACATGGTGAAACCTGTCTCTACTAAAAATACAAAAATTAGGCAGATGTGGTGGTGGGCACCTATAATCCCATCTACTCAGGAGGCTGAGGCAGGATAATCACTTAAACCCGGCGGGTGGAAGTTGCAGTGAGCCAAGATTGCGCCACTGCATTCCAGCCTGGGCGACCGAGGGAAACTCCATCTCAAAAATAAGTAAATAAATAAATAAATAAAACCTCTGCAATTATTTGGCTTAGCAATTCCTCATGCCAATACACTTCTGGTGACCTGCATGGTATGCCAGAATTCCTGAGATGACTGCAATTCTAATGTATCTTCTTTTAGCGTAATAAGGATAAGAGGTATTTTTTTAATTGAATGGCTTGATCTCATAATAATTTTCTCCTTCTTTATTTCAGAGTGTCCCCTTAGAACTCCCGGGGCTGGGCCAGGTGCAGTGGCTCACGCTTGTTATCCCAGCATTTTGGGAGGCTGAGGTAGGCAGATTATGAGGTCAGGAGTTTGAGACCAACCCATCCAACATGGTGAATCTCCGTCTGTACTAAAAAATTAGCCAGGCGTGGTGGTGGGCACCTGTAATCCCAGCTACTTGGGAGGCTGAGGCAGGAGAATTGCTTGAACCTGGGAGGTGGAGGTTGCAGTGAGCCGAGATTGCCCCACTGCACTCCAGCCTGGGTGACAAAGCAAGACTTTGTCTCCGTGGCAGCGGAGGGGGAGGAGCTGCCAGGGCTGTCACCAGCTAGTAAGAAGCCCCCTATTACTCTTTGGGTAGAAGTGGTCCCACACCACCAAGTTAACCAACCTGCTTTGTGCAGAAAAGGGCTGTGTTGTACAAATAAAGAACCATCCACAAACAAGGGAGTGATGGGAGGCTGGGGAAATATTTAAAACAATTTACAGAGAAAATTCTTAAACCCAAAGACGAGGCATTCCCCCTGGATGTTTTTGCAGCATTTTAGACGCATGTATTGAGTGGTGGCTTTGCCACTCTGTAGCATCCCTTATCCCCACTGCTTACAGCACATCTGAGGAAAGAGAGGCTCAGAGAGGCTCTCAGGGCCACACAGTTGTGAGCAGCAATGCCAGGATTCAGAGCAAGCTGCCATTGACTCCCATTCCCATGTTTCCTTCACCAGGTAGGTTGTTTCTAGAGAAGTGAGCAACTGCAGAGCTCCCAAGGCCAGACATGGATGCAGAGTATAATTTCAGAGGGAAAGTAATGACCCTTTAAGAAGGGGCTGTCTCAGGCCAGGTGCGGTGGCTCATGCCTGTGACCCCAGCACTTTGGGAGACTGAGGCAGCCAGATCACCTGAGGTCAAGAGTTTGAGACCAGCCTGGCCAACATGGTGAAACCCTGTCTCTATTAAAAATACAAAAATTAGCCAGTCGTGGCAGTGTGAGCCTGTAAACCCAGCTACTCGGGAGGCTGAGGCAAGAGAATCACTTGAACCCGGGAGGTGGAGATTTCAGTGAGCTGAGACCGCACCATTGCACTCCAGCCAGGGCAACAAGACTGAAATTCCATTCCCTCCCCCGACCCCCCCCAAAAAAAAAACAAACAAAAAAAGAAGGTGCTGTCTCCACAGGTGGTATGATGACATGAATGAGCAAGATCAGAGTGAGGCTGTCCTCTGACTCGCATATACATGGTACCCACTTTGAGTGTCGTTAGTACATGTGAGCCACCACATGTGTGTCTCAATGCCGAAATCTTGCTCTCTTCACAGCCTGTACATCCAAAAGACCTTTGTGTCAGCAACACCCTTGAAGTCACTGGACTGCCTGGCAGCAGCAGCTGGAGGTCCAGGGTCATCACTCTGCATGCTTGTCCATTTTCTGTCTTTGCCCTCCATTCAAGAGCGTAGGGCATCAGATTCAGGCAGAGCTGGACTCAAACCCTGGCTCCACCTCTTATTAGCTGTGTGATCCTGAGGAAGTTACTTAACCTCTCTGGATCTCAGTTTCCTCATCTGTGGAATGAGGATAATCATCATAGCCCTGGCCCCATACTGTAATAGTAAGAGGAGTTAATACTTGAAAAGCAAACAACAGTGTCAGGCACAGAGTTGAACACCTGTGCAGGCTGCCTCACTTCATTTAGTAGAAGAATCCTTGACTATAAGATAATTACTTGAATTTATGTATTAAAATTTTTCAGGCTGGGCACGGTGGCTCTTGCCTATAATCACAGCACTTTGGGAGGCCAAGGCGGGTGGATCACTTGAGCTCAGGAGTTTGAGATCACCCTGGCCAACAGGATGAAACCTTGTCTCTACTAAAAATACAAAAATCAGCCAGGCGTGCTGGTAGCCACTTGTAATCCCAGCTACTCGAGAGGCTGACGCACAAAAATTGCTTGAACTGGGAGGCGGAGGTTGCAGTGCACCGAGATCTTGCCACTGCACTCTAGCCTGGGCAACAGAGTAAGACTCTCTCATAAACACATAAATACATACATAGTTGTTCAGTATAATCCTATGTTGTTGTTGTTTTCTTTTTAAGAGGGTGGGGAGAGGCAGAGGCAAGTGGAATTGGAACCAGGACCTAAAGTTGGCTCCTTTTGCAGCTTGGCTTCTGGGGGGAGGTTGATGTCTGAGTGTGGGACTCCAGGGATCCAAAGGCAGAAGAAAAGCCAGTGTTCCCACTTCCAACTTGCCCTCACCCCAGACAAGCAAGATCAGAGGCAGCAACCAGAACTAGTTCTCACCCAGAACTAGTAAACAGGAATCCTACATCGAAATGAGCCCATCTTCTTTACACCAAGGTGGATTCTCCTCACACCTTGTGCACCTTCCCAGGAGCTATGGTTTAAATATTCCTGCCAAAACTCTTGTTGAAATTTAACTGTCAATATAATGGTATTAACGATGGGAACTTTAAGAGGAGATTAATGCTCCTATCTCAGGAGTGGATTAGTTATCTCAAGAATGGGCTTCAGAAAAAAGGACAAGTTCAGCCCCCATTTGATCTCTCTGTCTAGTGTGCTCACTCCGCCTTCCACCTTCTGCCATGGGATGACCCTCACCAGACAGTGGTGCCACGTTTTTGGACTTCTCCACCTCCAGAACTGTGAGAAATAAGTTTCTTTTTTTTTAATAACTTACCCAGTCTGTAGTATTCCGTTAACAGCAGAAAACATCAGGTGAGGCCAGAACACTCATGCTGCCCTTGACATCACCTCAGTTCCCTCCTGACTGGATCAGTATGATGTCAAATTAATTGCAATGGTGGGTACTTACTATTTTGCATTTACTTTTCATTACAACATATCCCACAGGATTCCAGGGACCTGGGATGGTCTATATTGGCAATTCTCAAGATTTACAAGAGTCTTATTTCTTGTTGACTTTTTTTCTTTTGCTTGATCCTATTGGGCACATGGTTCTTCCTAAAGTTTTGATTCTGTAATTAGTGCTACCATAAAAAACTGTACAATTTTGGAGAGTGTCTCTGCTTAGTCATTCATTTTCTAGTAATATTTGTTGTGTTCCTATCATGTGCCCGGCATTGAGCCAGACTTGGGGTTCAACCATGAATAGAACAGTCCTGGCTGTTAAAGAGCTTACAGTCTAACAAGGAAGACTGACAAGAAAACAGGCAGTCACAGTGCAGTGTGGTCAGCACTGTCAGGTGGCATATGCAGAGGGTGGTGGCACCAAAGTGGGGGGCATTACCCAAGCCCAGAGCTAACAACTTTTTTGTTGTTCTTGAGATGGAGTTTCACTCTTACCGTCCAGGCTGGAGTGCAGTGGCACGATCTCGTCTCACTGCAACCTCTGCCTCCCAGGTTCAACTGATTCTACTGCCTCAGCCTCCCGAGTAGCTGGGACTGCAGGCATGCGCCACCATGCCCAGCTAATTTTTGTATTTTTAGGGGTTTCACCATGTTGGCCAGGCTGGTCTTGACCTCAGGTGATCCACCCACCTCAGCCTCCCAAAGTGCTGAGATTACAGGTGTGAGCCACCGTGCCTGGCAGAGCTAACTCCTTTATAGCTCTAAAGATTTACTGCCAGACTGCTCACTAGCTTGATTGCTGAGGAAGATTTTCTTTCATTAAATCATTTCAGTGAGTATACTTTTCATTTCTAGACGTTCTGTTTGGCTCTTTTTCAAATACACCTGTTTTGTTGTTGTTGTTGTTGTTTCCTTTACAATTCCTATTCTTTTTACTAGTACTTCCTATTATCTTTGCCTTCATTTGAAACCTGCTTTTTTCCTTTTAATGTTGAGATGGTACCGTTACCTCAAGTTCTTCCTGTTTTGTCCATTCTGTCCCATGATGGCATGTTTCTTTGAGTGGCTCGTACTTTTATTGTGAGGATTCTTTTTTTCTTCTATAGAATGAGACCACCACTTCTCCTGTTGTCTTTCCGGGCTTTTCCCCGTCTCCCCTTTTCCCTAGTTTATAAAACAGGAGAAGGGGAAGAAAGCAAAAAGTTGGAAAGAAACAGAAGTAAGATAAATAGCTAGACGACCTTGGCACCACCACCTGGCCCTGGTGGTTAAAATAATAATGATAATATTAACCCCTGACCAAAACTACTAGTGTTATCTGTAAATTCCAGACGTTGTATGAGAAAGCACTGTAAAACTTTTTGTTCTGTTAGCTGATGCATGTAGCCCCCCGTCACGTTTTCCACGCTTGCTTGATTTATCATGACCCTTTTACACGGATCCCTTAAAGTTGTAAGCCTTTAAAAAGGCCAAGGGAGCTCGGCTCTTAAGACGCGAGTCTGCCGACGCTCCCGGCCGAATAAAAAACGTCTTCCTTCTTTAATCCAGTGTCTGAGGAGTTTTATCTGCGGCTTATCCTGCTACACTTTCTCTTGGAGTCTCTGTGAGCCCTGAGTTGTAGAAATACAGTCATCATGCAGTTTAACATTTGCTTCTGCTTGGTACCCTGTGGGTCTAACTGGTTTAGCTGATCTATTTTCCTTCAGTTTCTTCACTTGGAGAAATTGTTCGATCATTTAGAAATACTTTACTGAACTTGTACTATGTGTATAGTCCTATATCTGGTGCTGTGGAAGATACAAAACAATGCAAGACAACACACAAGTTGCTGCTTCACATGAAACTACAGTCTGAAAGGGCCAAATACAGTATAGGCCCAAAGTTAGGTGACCATGTAAGGCACAGTAAAAGGCTCAACGGTGAACAGCCAAGTTCAGAAGGAAAAACAGACAGCTGGAGAAAAACCGGGACGAAAAGCCCAAAGAAGGAAAAGGTTCCTGTGAGGAAGTTTCAGAAGGATGGGGAAGTAAATCATCCTCCCCTACTCCCACCCCCAAACTAAAACCTATCGCCTCTTCTTGGTAGAGAGTTAGTGTGGCACTAGGAATTTGACTTTCAGGTCCTTATTGAGAAAGCTAAATCAGAACCTAGGCAAAAGGAAGTCATTTAAGGTGCTCCTGGGGGATGTTCGATGAAAATTGTGTTTGATGGAGAAAACACAGCAAGTTGAAAGGGCAGGCTTTGCAAGTGATTTCACTAGGACAAGCCTGGGTTAGGGAGGCCAAGGCGAGGGAGACAGGGAGTGTGGCATGCTTTGAACGTGGAAAGTGCATAGTGTTCATTATCAAGAGTGGGAAAAGGGGAGGTAGCTTTTTAGGAGGTAAGGCAGGGAGTCAGAAAGGACAGACTGGGAAACCTGGACTAACAGGAAAAGTGGCCAGAAGGCAGGTGTCTCACAATAAACTGGCTATAGGGTAAGTACAGACAAAGGGACCAGGTCTTCCATTGCTGTGTCCCTGCACACTCTAGGATTCATTCAAACAGAAACTTTTATTGCGAACCCCCACAACTATCAAGGTTCTGTTGTAGGTATTGTTGCAGGGTGTAATGCACGCTTACAAACAGGAACAGGGCACTTGCTGTCCTATCTTCCTCGCAGGGTTCTTGTGAGGATTACACTTGAATCAACACGTGTAAAGCATTTTAAAAAGTGCCTGTCACACAGTTCCTGCAAATTAAGGTCTAGTTATGATTATTCACTTGTATTAACTAAGAATCAACTACAGGCGCCCAGTAGTGCCTGCGTGTGCTCACACCGAGGGACTCACTAAAACCCTCAGGATCTAGTGAGGGAGACACTCAAATACTTTAGAGAAAAACAAATTTTACAACCACGGACTCTGAGGAAGGCGTGCGAAGGCTCCACAGTTGGGGAGGGTGCCCACAGTCGCCGAGGGGACATCTGGATTTGCTCTGGTGGGGAGAGCATTCCTGGCAGGGGAGATGGGAAAGGGGTCGGACAAAGAGGCTGGGGCCGCGGAGGGGCTCGGGTTCGGGCTCGGGGTCGTTCTGCAGCAGGAGATTCAGCTCGCGCAGAGTTCCACGCAGGCCGCGGCGACTGGGATCTGGGCCGCAAAGGGGCGGGCAGAGAACTACAGAGAAAAATCCCGAAGCCAGGGAGGGGGCTTGGAAGCGCCTCAGACCATATTGGGGACGTCTGGCAGCCGGAGGCACCGAACCCCGCCCCCGCGTGCTCTGGGCCTCCCGGGGGAGCGCCCCGGCCTGCGACAGCCGCCACAGCTCCCGAGCCCGGGGACCCGGCTGCCCGCCACCATTGATCCCCGGCCCGCAACCCAGTGTCCTGCTAGGCCCCCACCGGCCCGGGGGCCACATCCGGCGTGTCCCACCCGCCGCGCCACGCTCCCGGGCTCCCCCGCGGCCGAGAGTGGTGCACCCCGGCCCTGCCCCCTGACGCCGGCGAGGGGCGCGGCCTCCGTCACGTGACAGGGAGTGACCTCGCCGCCGGGTGCCATGGGAGCTTTGGACCCGGAAGTGGCGCCCTGGGCTCGCGGCGGTGCCGCGGGGATGGCGGGAGCCGGAGCTGGAGCCGGAGCTCGCGGCGGAGCGGCGGCGGGGGTCGAGGCCCGAGCTCGCGATCCACCGCCCGCGCACCGCGCACATCCTCGCCACCCTCGGCCTGCGGCTCAGCCCTCGGCCCGCAGGATGGACGGCGGGTCAGGGGGCCTGGGGTCTGGGGACAACGCCCCGACCACTGAGGCTCTTTTCGTGGCACTGGGCGCGGGCGTGACGGCGCTCAGTCATCCCCTGCTCTACGTGAAGCTGCTCATCCAGGTGGGGGACCAGAGGCGCCGTAGGGAGATGAGAGACTGATGTGAAGGTGACAGGCCAGGATTTGGAGGATTGGGGCGGGGAGTCAATGGCGACGGATTTTGGGAGAGGGGTGGGGACGGCGGGTTTGGGGCGCCGAAGTGGGTGGGAGGGGAGGGAAGCCGTGTGGGAACGCAGAGGTCACGGGTTTTAGAATGCAGAAAGGGTTAGAGTAATAGCGGATTTGGGAGAGGGTGGAAGGAACAAGCGATTTGGGGGGTGCCAAGGAGGGGGCGATGGTCTGGAAAAACATATTTGGGAAGTAAAGGAGTGGGGACGATGGACTTGGGATAGGGAAGGGAACGAATTTGGGATGAGGGAAGAAGCAACATAATTGGGGGAGGGGCGAGAAGTTTGGGTGAAGAGATGGGGAGGAAGGTTGGGGGCCCGGGCGAAGTGTTTAGAGGCTGAGGAGCACATATTTGGGGTAGAGGGGAACGGGGGCTCTGGATTTGGTAGAGATGGATGTAAAACGTCGTGGGGTGGGGACAAAGTGGGCACCAGGGCCAGAAATTTAGGAGGGAAAGAAGGACACCAGACTGGGGGTGGACAGAGAAGACAGGTCTTGGGTTTCATTGTGATTTAATTTGGTGGGAGAGTGCGAAGGCAAAGAATTTTGCAGGGGAATGCTATCGGTTTACCGGAGATGGGGGCTCTGGATTTGATGGCGACGACAGATTTGGTAGGAGGAGGGGACAGGGTGACGCGTATGGGGGGAGGGGAACAGATAGGGCCAGCATTGGGGGAGGGGCGTGGCAGCGATTTGTCTAGAGAGGGAAGCTAGGAGCAGGCTTTAAGCGGGGAAGGGGATGACGCATTTGGAGGAGGAAATGGAAGTCAATAGTTGGGGTCAGAGAGGAATCACAGTGCTTGTATCTGGGCAGATGAGGAGAAGGAGGATGGGAGTATTGAAATTGGGCAGAAGGGACAGTGGAGACATAGGTGGCAGGATAGGTAGGGATTACCAGAAATTGAGACCGAGGTAGGGATGTCTCTAGAACGGAGGGATGCATGGGCACTTGGCAGATTTGGTGGTGGCCAGCAATGCGGAACAGATGAAGTGTGCTGCTTGAGAGGAGTGAGCTGGAATGAAGGGCGTGTGGAGGTGTGAGAATTAGGTGGGTGTGGCTGGGATGGGTACAGTTTTGATGGGGGTCATTAGGCCAGAATGTTCCAGTTAAGAAGAGTGGGAGGAGGAAGGTTAAAAATTGAAGTGGAGACCCATCCAAGATTTCAGTTGAGGCAGGTGGGTGTCAGATTTTACCATCTCTGTAATTGAACTGAGAGAATGCAAAATACAACTGGAATGAGAAGGCCTTGAGAATGAGAGTAGTTGAAATCTGGGATCTGAGGAATGGTAATAGATTTGTGGGTGTGACCAGGAATATGACAAGGAATGAGGAGATTCAGTCAGGGGCATCAAGGTGCCTGACTAGACCCTAATTGTGACAGATTTGAAAACTGTTGATGGCGGAAGGTGTAGACCAAGACTGGCATTTGGTTGTGATTTGGAAATGAGGGCTGTCTTACAGGGGTAAGATTGTATTTACAGCAGTTGAACTCGAAGTTTGGGAGATAAATTGGTGCTTTGGAACTGGTGGGACCTGAGAAGTGAGGGTTCTGGAAACTGATGGAATGAGACTGAGGGCTAGGAGTTTAGGGTACAGGTGGGAGAGTCTGTGGAGTGAAGGATGCTAGAGCACAAGGGCTCAATGTGAGGGAAATGAAGAAGTGTCTTCATCATTTGGACAACGGCGGATCTGGTTTGAAGGAACATTGAAATAAGGGTGGTTTGGGAAGGGAATGGGGTAATGAAGGACTCTAAAGCATGAGAAGAACTAGATGGTGGGCAGGTAAGGATGGATGAGCCCCATTGAAGGACCAGAGAGGTGCCTGTCTGATTTGGACCCCGTTGGTGTTGAGTGTAACATATATTAAGGTAAGATCTTCAATGGGTATAGCTTGGGAATCAGAGTAATATCTTGCAGAAAGGCAAATTACTGGGAGTGGAGGTGTCAGGAGTGGAGTGACAGATTGGGGATTAGGTACATAAGAATGCAGTGCCTTACATCAGGGCATGTGGCTGTCAGTTGGGAGCTGAAGATTTTTTTTTTTTTTTTTTTTTTTTTTTTTTTTTTTGAGACGGAGTCTCGCTCTGTTGCCCAGGCTGGAGTGCAGTGGCCGGATCTCAGCTCACTGCAAGCTCCGCCTCCCGGGTTCGGGCCATTCTCCTGTCTCAGCCTCCTGAGTAGCTGGGACTACAGGCGCCCGCCACCTCGCCCGGCTAGTTTTTTGTATTTTTTAGTAGAGACGGGGTTTCACCGTGTTAGCCAGGATGGTCTCGATCTCCTGACCTAGTGATCCACCCGTCTCGGCCTCCCAAAGTGCTGGGATTACAGGCTTGAGCCACCGTGCCCGGCCCGGGAGCTGAAGATTTTAAGATGACAGACTGTCCCTGCTGGTATCTGATACAGGGCCACAGCATTTGCCATAGTTAGGACTGGGTTAACAGATTTGAGGATGGAATTGGGTTTAATGACTTGGGAACAAATAATTAAAACTTGAAGGCGAGAGGAATGCGGATGAGATACAGCCAGCGTGCCTATGATAACCCAATAGAAGTGAAGAAAGTAGATTCAACAGATTTGGGAGCCATGGGGATATGGGATAATGTTACAGATTTAAGGATGAAATTGGGGTCAGTGGGATTCCCAAATAGTGTTGACTAAACTGGGTAAGGACGGCAAAAGAGCAGTGATGGCGATTTGGAGTGGAGGTATAAAGGAGTACCATCTGTATTTAAGAGAACACAGATCAAGACAGAACTTAACTCAGAACTACTGTGGAGCTTTTAACCTAGAAGGGAAAAGGTCTAGAAGGAAAGTACTCACTGCCTGGGTCAGCTGACTCACCCCTTTCCTCCTTTAGCTCCACTAGGTCAAAATTTTTTTCTTTTAAAGACAGTCCCCATCATAGAGGAGTTTTTAAATTTACAATCATTGATCTGTTAGGCATCTCAGAATCACATCCATAGGAGATAGCCTGAACTTTCAAAAGCACTTGCTTGATAAAGGCAAAAGGGGACAGGGGTGATCCCAGAAAGCGTTGGAAGCATACCTAATCCAGTTTACAAGGTAGCACTTTCAAACCTGCCACTTCTAGCGCCTCCCACAGCTGCAGGTCAAATCCCCTCCCACATCTCAGAGGAATCACTCTGGTCCATGGGCCCAGCTGGCCTGCTTAGATGGCACAGCGCTGGTATCCTGGCCCCTTGCCAAGGGAGGAAGGGGCCTTCTCACTCCCCACCTAGGTGCTGGTCTCCTTGGCACCTTGCCTCCTCCCTGGCATCAGGGGCTCTCACCCCTCGACAGGGACTTCCTCCTCCTCCTCCTCCTCACATGGATATGGATGGTCCTTCACCCACCCATGGGTTTAATAAATATTGCAGGCCAGGCACAGTGGCTCACACCTGTAATCCCAGCACTTAGGGAGGCCAAGGCAAGTGGATCACCTGAGGTCGGGAGTTCGAGACCAGCCTGACCAACATGGAGAAACCCCGTCTGTACTAAAAATATAAAAAATTAGCCGGATATGGTGGCGGGTGCCTGTAATCCCAGCTACTCGGGAGGCTGAGGTAGGAGAATCATTTGAAACCGGGAGGCGGAGGTTGTGGTGAGGCGAGAGCATGCCATTGCACTCCAGCCTAGGCAACAAGAGCTAAACTCTGTCTCAAAAATAAATAAACAAATACATAAATAAACATTTCAGATATAAGAAGCATCTGTACAGCAAGAACTGTCATAGCCCTTCAGAAATGAGGGGGTCATTTTTTCACAGGGATGTAGGGTGATTGAGGAGAGAACGCAGCTGAGGATGTGTTTGAGGAGCACCTGGAATTTGAGGTAATAGTTTGCTAAGCCTGGGAATGGGAGGAATAGACGTGGAGGTGTCTGCAGTAGATTTGGTAAGAAATTTGAGTTTGGCGTGCACTTTGGAATGGACGACTTAATGGCTGACCTGTCTGAGGTTTGGGTATGATGTGTTTTCTTATTGCCACATTTGGAATTGAGGTTGGGGTGAAGTTTTTCATTGGGAGATGAGAATAACTGAGATTTGTTCTGAGATGGGAGTAGCGTTTGAAGTACATACAGATGTTTCTACTGGGAATATCTGGGATTTGAATATAAGAATGTTGGGGTGTGGGTGTGACTTGGACTGTGGTTGGGCAGTGTCTGGGACCAGGCATTTCTGTTCATTGGGAGATTACGTGCTGCCTGTGGTTAGAGACACTGACGAGCTTTCTGGTGTTTTGATGGGGAAAACACGAACAAGAGCCACATTAGAATTTGTGGGAGAAGAGGGCAAAGGGGACAGGAGGTGTGAGGAGAGGTGGTGAGGCTGAACGTCCCTTTGTCTTTGTTCATTCTGAAGGTGGGTCATGAGCCGATGCCCCCCACCCTTGGGACCAATGTGCTGGGGAGGAAGGTCCTCTATCTGCCGAGCTTCTTCACCTACGGTGAGTGTGCCTCCCGAGCAGGAAAGCCCACGCCAACAGAAAAGAGGCCTCAAGTGGGGAGCAGGACCAGCTGGCCCTGGGGAACCCACCGCGCAGCACGGCATGCAGAACCCAGAGCTGGCACAGAGGAGGGGATCTAAGCATGTCCAGAGAGGGCATGGTGTCGGGGTGGGAGCAGGTGAACCATACAGCTTTCGTCCAGCTCCTCTGCCGGTACTGCCAGCTGCCAGCCCAGACAGTAGGAGGGGACAGACACAGGTGCCTGAGAGAGGACACTGGTCCCTGTTATTTCTGTTGCCCCGGGTTGTGCCTGGAACAGGCGTGGGGGTGATTTCCTTTTGCCCTGTGAGCAGCCTGGCCCTGCTACTCCAGTAGAAGGCCTGTGGGGCTCCTCCTGCGTTCTTTTCTTTCATCCCACCTGGGTGTCTTGTTTCCCCTGCATTCCTCAGGCAGTGAGTGGTGCTCACTCGCTCTGGTGTCTCCATCTGTTGGTTACAGAATGGTGTGCAGTGAATTGCAGCTTCACTTCTGTGTGCTGCGTGAGCTTGGGCGGGCCACTTACCTGCTGTGGCCCGGCTGCACCCCTTGTCTGCAAAGTAAGGTCAGCTTCTCCTGCCCAGGCCTTCCTGCAGGCTCCCCATCTGTCATCAAGAAGCCCACCTTGCTGCCTCTGCTGCCCATCCCCTGGCCCACAGGTGCCGGCTGGCCAGGGCCTTGTCATGTTCCTCTCCCAGTCCCCACCCTCACCAGATGACCATGATGAGGACCTTCTTTAAACGTGCCCTTTCTCTCCATGTTCACAGCTGGAGTTCCATTCCAGGCGAGTCCCCTCAAGTTTCCTGCACCTCTGCTCTTACCTGAGAATGTTCTCCAGAATCTATCTTTCTGTTGAGTAACTTGGGGCTTGGCCTCTGTGTTACCTTTTCCACTTCACATGCTGTTGGCAGAATTGGGTGTCATATTTCTCTTCCAGTTTTGTCCCTGTGTTGTTGAGTGCAGAGTCTAGGGCCAGGTGGAATGTGTCATCTTGTGAGGAAATGTGTTTGTGTTGTTTTTTACTTAAAACTTGTCAGCGTAGTGGAGTGGGGAATAACAGAAGTAGGAAGGCACCCTACCATTGCGTAGTGAGGCAGTATACAGAGAGGTAAGGCAGCCCAGGTGGAGGGCTGCGGCCCTGCACGGGGCCTTCTCTGGATCTGGTTGCACCTGCTATGTTCTGAGAGGTGAGATTAGAGCCCAGATCATCTCTATTCATGTGACACAGCCATTCCCAAAAGGACACAGAGCAGAGGGAACTTGACCCTCATCTTACTGCCTCTTGTGAGGATGAGCAGAGTTCTGAGGTGTGCCCCCAGCCTTGTTTATATAAGTGTAGCTTTAATCTAGGGGTGAGCAGATGTCCGTTGGGGATCTCCGGACACTAGGCCTACTTTGGAGTCAGGGAGGGGACCCGCCATTTGGCTCTCTGGTACAGCGTGGACAGTGTCTGCTCCTCTACTTGTCATGGCTGAAAGTACTGCAGCTGTCGTGACATTCTCTGGTATAGAAGAAAGAACTTCCCAGAGGGTTTCCAGGCACTGCAGAAAGACCCGGAATGAGGGGGGCCCTGGCCAGCCTGAGGCCTTAGGACCCACAGAGGCCCCTGCAGGCACGCCTCTCTCCGCTCTCCCTTGTTCCCCAGGCCCCTCGGAAATGGAGAGAAATGAAGGTCCTTATTCCATTTTTTTACAGGTGGCCAGATGGAAGAGGGTAGATGTTTTGCTCAGGATCACACACAGAGGTCCTGAGGCTCCCTCTCCTCTCTAGGATCCACCCTCCCCCAAAGCAAATTTTCCTCTGTCTGTTCAGTCTGTGAAGTAGGGCACCTTGCCAAGTCACCCAGCATCCCCTCCCTTCCTCCTCCTCTCTTTCCAGCCCACCCCCATCTCAGGAAATCACATATACAGGTAACAGGTGTTCTCAGCCTCGTGAAAAACCCATGCTAGCTGTGACATTGAATTGCTGGGCTAGCAGACATCTGGGAGGAGCAAAAGGCAGATTTGCTTCTTCCTGCCTCTGCGCGGTGCCAGAGAGCTAAAGTCATGGTCTAAAAGAGGGAGCATGCTGTCTGAGAGAATGTTCTGCTAGCTTCCAGATGCACAGGTTTATAAAAATACCACCCTGCCATTTAAAACATGTTTAAAGTGTTGATAGAAAACAATGAATCGTATCCTTAGAAAGAGAGACCCTAGTGAAAGAAACACTAACTCACATAGGTAGGGTCTAGCTTCCATAACATTTAAGTTTATTCTGTGGAATTGTTCATTGGTACTTCTGTTTTAGTTACTTCTCCATAGACTTGTTTTTCCCTTGACTAATAAATGCCAACAGGTGCCAGGTGGTATCCTGGGTGTAGCACAGTAACAGGGTGGAGACTACCCGGGCCGTCGCGTGTGCAGGGGGCGTTCTTGAGCCTGCCTTCCGGGAGCCCTTCCTTTTCCTTTTTCCCTCCTTTAGGTTGCAGACTTCATCATTCCCCGTGGGCAGTTTCTCTGTGTTTCCTATTTTCTTTTCGTCAAGAAAAACATAACTTTTAAGCAACAGAATTGTTTTCTGTGTTGCAGCATTTAAGTTGCTGAGTTGAGAAATCACGACTGAGTTTGCCAAGTAGAGTTTTTAAAGCAAAAAGAGAAAGAAAGAAAAGAGAGAGAGAGAGGGAGAGAGGAAGGGGGAGGGAGAGAAAATGGAAGGAAGGAAAGGAAAGGAAAGGGAAAAGAAAGGGAAGGGAAAGGGAAGGGAAGGAAGGAAAATGTATGAACTTGTTTGTTAGAAATAGATTTTGAGGCTTTTACTAAAAGAAATGGGCTAGAAGACATTTGGGGGTTAGGGCCTGACCGCTTCCAGGTCCTGGACAGATGCTCCCTTCTGTGCCTGTAGTCAGCAGTTACCTGAGGGACAAGCCGAGCCTGGTCTGGGTGTGTGTGACCCAGGAGTGGGTGCCCCTGAACTGGGTGTAACTCCTCTACCACCTCTGTTTTCTTACAGCCAAGTACATTGTGCAAGTGGATGGTAAGATAGGGCTGTTCCGAGGCCTGAGTCCCCGGCTGATGTCCAACGCCCTTTCCACTGTGACTCGGGGTAGCATGAAGAAGGTGAGCCCACACAAAACCAGAAACAGTGGCCTGAGGTTTCCTCATACTCCCAACCACTCCTGCAGCAGCCAGTTACCCTGGTCCTGCCTCCTTCTTCCCAGACCGTTGGAAGCCCCATGGGAGAGCTCCCACCCCACAGGTCTGCTTTCCCACAGCTGTGACACCAGATGGTGGCTTTCTTTTTCCCCCACGCTCCAGACCTGACCTGGAGGTCACCTGAGGTGGGCCCAGCCAATAGACACTGCAGAGGAAATATTTGGAGCTGGTTCCTGCCACCCGAGTCCCCGAAGAGTTCCATGGAAGAGGCGTAGCTGAACTTGGTTCTTTCCCTTCCCTGTTTCAGGTTTTCCCTCCAGATGAGATTGAGCAGGTTTCCAACAAGGATGATATGAAGACTTCCCTGAAGAAAGTTGTGAAGGAGGTGGGTGTTGAGAGTTGGAGAGGGAGAGGCGTGTGGCGGGGAGCCTAATGATATCTCACCCCCAAGTTGGGCAGGTCATTGACAAGTGGAAGAGTTGGGTCCTCGTGCATGCATGGGTGGGATGGTAAGGGAAGGAGCCCTGGCCTGGGTGCGCAGGGAACCCCGGAAAGCCTTCTCAGCCATTGTTGGGCCTAGCCTGGGACCCGGCAGCACTCCTGGGTGGGGGACTGGGGAGTGGGGCAACAGGTGGAGCCATCCTTGGCAGACCGACCCCACGTGCAGTCCCTGGGACGGGTTTCTCCCTCCCAAGCACTTGTAGCTCCCCTCGAGGGCCAGTTCCAGAGACAGGCCGCGGGTGGCGAGTCCCCACCCCATGCTCTCTTCCAGACCTCCTACGAGATGATGATGCAGTGTGTGTCCCGCATGTTGGCCCACCCCCTGCACGGTAAGCCCCCCCTTCCCCGAGACTCTCTAAGCCGGGGTGGGGACGTGGGGTGGGGGCGCCCCCTCGTGGACTGTAGATAGACAGTCTTAGACCGGTTGGGAAGTGGTAGTGGGGTGGGAGGTATTCTACTGGAACCCACCCCACTGAGGAGAGATTGGAATTCTTTCCAAAGGGAGGTGGGGCTCTTCCCAGGCAGAAGAAATGGGGCGCTGTGGTCATGGGATGTGACAGGGAACCCCAAAGTCCCCCTTCCTCTCCTGCTGTCTGAACAGGCCATGTTGTTCAGTGGCCACTCTGCACCCGGCACCCGGCGGCTGGGGCATCATGAGGTTTGGCCCACCACATCACCTGTGTGTGTTTTGTTTTTCCTCAGTCATCTCAATGCGCTGCATGGTCCAGTTTGTGGGACGGGAGGCCAAGTACAGGTGGGTAACTCTTGGGACAGGCAGAGTGGCCCTGTTACCTTTTCAGAGTCTGCCAGGGCAGGCTGTGCTGGGGTTGGTTGCTGCACCTTTTCTGCTCTAGTCCTGTGTGAGTTCAGCCTGCTGCCTGGCTTCTGAGGAATGCTGCAGTGGCTTCCATAGTCTGTCCAGGGGCATTTGCTCTTCTCCATCTCTTATCAAGGGCAGCCCTGGATGAGCCTGGATGCCTTTGCAGAGGGGTGAGTGGGATTGTAGTCAGCTTGGATGAGGATTTCTGGCACCAGAGCTGATTCTGCCACTTAGGACTGAGCTGGGGTCTCCTCTTGGACTCCCAAGGTAATGCTGTAATGATTTTTCCGGCCGTCATAGGCTGATAGCTCTTTTTATCCCCTGTGAAGAAGCCATCCACCCCATGGGCTTGGGGCTCATTCCTTCAACTGTGTACCAGACCTTCACCTAGATCTGCTGTGTGCAGCCCTGGGCAGGTGCCAGGGGCATATGTGTTGACAGAGGTGGGTCCTGGAGGCATGTGGCAGAAGGACACACCTGGGTTGCCCTTCCTCGCTTAAGATTCTCATTTCCTGAGGTCAGCGTTTTTTGCAGCCGTCCTTTGGGGCCACCACCCCAGGAAGCTCAGCTGCCATGGTGCCTCATTTTGGGGTCATTAATGGGAAATTGGCCCATTCCCCTAGACTGAAGTATGAGGTCAGTAGTTGGGACCAGGCGGGTATAATCTGGCAACCACTGTTTTGAGAGGTGGGGCCGGACCTGACAGGGCTGGGATGATCTGGGTCCAGGGCTACCCAGGGCTTTGCCTTCCACTGGCTTCCTCTGTTAGGTTGCCCCTTCCACCTGGGCTTTGTGCAGCCTCCATTCAGGACAAGCCAATTGTCATTTCCAGCCATAGGTCACAAAGGTTGTTATTGAGCTTCCTTGGCATTTCACGCCTAAGAATCCGCAGCCTGTCCTCTCATCTCTAACAGGGTGCAGTGGCCAGGGCATGAATCCCCGGCTCCCTGCTCAGGAGTGCCAGATGTCTTCTCCTAGGCTGGTTCCAGTGCCTCCTCCTGCAGGGCCCTGTATTCTTTCTCTGCCCTCTGGGAAAGTAATTCTCTCGGCTCACTACCGCCTTCTACTCTTACTCTCTTGGGCAGGCCTGTGGGCTCCTCTGGTGGAGTGTTGTTTAACCAGAGATAAGTGTGAGGGCCAGGTAAGAGAAGGGCCTGCCATCTCTGCAGCAGTGGCCGAAGTCGGGAGATGCATTCCTAAACTCCGATCTCACAGAAAACACCAGTATAGGACTGCTAGTGGGCTGCTCTCGTGGGTGGTTGGGCTTCCCCAGTCTCCGTGAACTGTGTAAACTCCTCCTCACCCCGACCAAGCGCTCTCTGTGCCTTTCTACTTGGTTCTTCCTGGTAATAATCCTCCCCACCCCACCAGGACTGGCTGGATCTGAGCAGAGCTCGGGGGCTCAGCCCCACACCAAGGGGTGGGCTTCCGGTAGGTGACTGCATGACCCTGTATCTCTGTCTTGTCTTCTTCACAGTGGTGTGCTGAGCTCCATTGGGAAAATTTTCAAAGAGGAAGGGCTGCTGGGATTCTTCGTGTACGTGAGTCTATATACCCCATAACTGGCTACGGGTCTGGCTCTGTTAACACATGTGTCCTCAACCTCTCAGACCACAGCTGCTGGCCTGGGACTAACCACGTGGCCCTGCCCTAGCCCAAGTGCTGTGGCCAGCTCTCTAGAGCTCCATGGTGTGTCCAGACTGCTTAGCCCTTTTCAGGCCACGGCTCATGTAAAAGTGGAACTGTGTGTCTAGTACATGGGGGAGATGAACTGATCAGCCCCACTGGGCCTCATCCAGCTGCGGTGGGTGTGGGGCTGGTCTTCGTGAGCTAAGTCACTGCATAGTCCTTGGCCTCACTGCTAAAACATGACTGAATATCTGACTTGGACTGAGGGTGGAGCTCTGGAAGCTCACAGGCTGACCACAGCCAGTGGATTCTGTTTGACATTGCTTTTCTGATAAATTAGTTGTTGACGTTGACATTTAAGGTATGTTGCACAAAATTCCACATTTCTAGCATCTCTTTGAAAAGTCAGAAAATCTTGTCCTGCTGGGTAGTTCTTTCTGTAGAGCAGCCATTGGCCAGGACCCAGGACCTGGTCCTTTGGCAGGGCACATGGTCTCCAAGGGCCACAGACACCCTGCACTTCGTCACCTCACGTCCAGTTTATTTCACCTCTAAATAAAGCGCATACTGAAAAGACTATGTTCAGAAAGAATAAAGCACAGACAGAACCCAGAAGCCAGGCTTGATGGCTGTTTTTTGATTTGCTGTTCTAAGGTCTAGGCAGTGACGTATATGCTGACAGGTACGTCACAAATGTGGTAGACACATGGTATACAGCAGTGTCCGCTGTACTAGACACAGGGCTCCATATTATTCGTAAGAAGTCTTTATATCATGGTTTTCCAGTTTGTCAGATGTTTTTTATTTATGGCCCCTTGTTTAACCAAGAAATGACTACTTGTAGGTGCATGTGCATGTATGTGTATATAATACAGAAATATATATACAGTTCTCAGCAGGAGATGATTTTGCTCCCCAGGGAACACTGGCAGTGTCCGGAGACATCTTGTAGTTGTCACAACTGGCATCTAGTGGGTAGAGGCCAGAGACGCTGCTAAACATCCTACAGTACACAGGACAACCCCGCAACAAAGACTGATTCAGCCTGGTGTGGTTGCTTGCATCTGTGATCCCAGTTACTCAGGATTAGTCTCAGTGGTTTCTGCAGCTGTCCGGAGGCCAAGGCAGGAGGATTACTTGAGGCCAGAAGTTCAAGACCAGCCTGAGCAACATAGCAAGACTTCTGTCTCTATAAAAATGTTTTTAAAAGTTAGCTGGGCGTGGAAGCACTCACCTGTAGTCCTAGCTACCTGGGAGGCTGAGATGGGAGGATGGCTTGAGCCCTGGAGTTGGAGACTGCAGTGAGCTGATTGCACCACTGCACTCCAGCCTGGGTGACAGAGTGAGACCCTGTCTCTTGGGGAGAAAAAAAAATTATTCAGCCCAAAATGTCAATAGTGCCAAGGTTGAGAAACTCTGATTTATATTCATGCACACATATATGTATGTATAAATATTTATACATATATATATTTGCGCATGTACCTGGTAACAAACCAACATTCGTGACATGCCTATCAGCATGTATGTCACTACCTAGACCTTAAAACGGCAAATCAAAAAACGACTCACCAAGCCTGGCTTCTGGGTTCTGTCTGTGCTTTATTCTTTCTGAACATAGTCTTTTCAGTATGCGCTTTCTTTATAGGTGAAGTAAGTTGGATGTGAGGTGACAAAGTGCAGGGCATCTGTGGCCCTCAGAGACCGTGTGCCCTGCCAAAGGGGTAGCCCCTGGGCCCCGGCCAATGGCTGCTCTACAGAAACAGCCACCCATCTTGAAACACTGCACATGACCACCTCTGGCATTTTTCACACTGCGTAGTTCTCTTCTGGTGTGTGAATAGGATTCCCACACAACAGATGCCTACTCTTTGGGTTCTTTTTCGCCATGTGATTTTGGAACAGGTGATATGCATACATGTTACAGTGCATAGAAAGCACCAAAGAGTATATAGCACATAGTCAATCTGAGCACAAGCAGGAACGACAAGATTAGAAATTGCATTCACAGAGGTTCATTTTATTAATACTCCTTATGGATGTATTACATATATTCTTTTGAGTTTTTCATATATTTTATAAGATTTTTTTTTTTTATTCAAAAATAATAATTCTGCTTTTCCTCCCAGGAGACAGCCATCCTTCTCCTGGAGAGCCTCCCAGGGCACTCCGTACCTAAACAAGCAAATACACTGAAAAACACACAAGAGGCATGTGGGACCCACTGACCTCAAACTGGCCTTTTACCCTCAGCACTGCATCTTGGGGAACCTTCCTTAGCAGTTTAAAGGCCATCACTTAAAAAGTTAGCCCTCATTGTAAATGCTTGCATAGAATCTTTTTGATAGAATATTTTCAGGGGCGAAGAGAACAGATGCATTGAGCAATGTGTCTTCTGGGAGTTGGTTAGGTAAAGAGGCCAGGAAAAAATTACCAACACGTCGACACTGTTGTTATCTGCATTTGGAAATTGCAAATTTGGCAGTATTCACATCTTGATCCCTGGCTTCTGTGGTTTGAAAACTGCTTGAGACTGTTAACTAATTTGCGGCATCCAAAGTGCCATAGAACACCTCCCCATGGGAAAGGAGCACTACCTTCCCAGTGTGCGTAGCTGCTGGCCCCTGCAGGCTTCCTTTCTAAGGCTGTGCCATTGGATATGCTAAGATTTTGAACTTGGAACATCCCTGCCTGCTTCCTGGGTGTGGAGCCCCCAGGGACTGCTCCTCTCCCTCTCCTGCTCATCTCTGCTTACCTTGTTTTTTAGTGGATTAATCCCTCACCTCCTGGGCGATGTGGTTTTCTTGTGGGGCTGTAACCTGCTGGCCCACTTCATCAATGCCTACCTGGTGGATGACAGCGTGAGTGACACCCCAGGGGGGCTGGGAAACGACCAGAATCCAGGTTCCCAGGTTGGTTGGAACAAGGACTTGTCCTTCTTTCCGTGTACTGCTGATGCCCAGGGTCTGGGACAAAGTCGAGGATTCTGGGGTTCTGAGCATCAGGCCCGGAGGGTGAGAGAGGACCTCTCATTGTCCCTGGGGTCATCTTTGTCTAAGGGGAGTATGGCCATGAGAGGCGAGATTCCAGATTAGTACCCAGACCTGGGAGGAATTAATGGAATGCTTGTCCCTGGGAAGCCTTAGAAACCAACCCCAGCTTATCTAAGGCTGCTCCGAGGCAGTGACCCAACTAGGGCTCAGGAAGTCAGAAGATAGACCAGCTAATAGCGAGCACCCTTTGACCATTGCATCACGTCTTTTGCTTTTCAAAACCCTTTTGTGAACATTGTGGCCTTTGATCTGACGGCATCCTAGTTGTGAAGGGAACAGGGCAGGTATAATGTTCCGTTTACCAACACAGAAATTGAGACCCAGAGATCACAAATTCTGGAGAACTCTGGGCTCTCCAGAGTCACTCAGCTAGAACTGACAGGGCTGGAATTAGATCCCTGGCCAGGCTAAGGGTACATTCCTCTGAGTTTTTTCAGATCGGCTAGGGAGTATACAGCCCAGGCTCACCCTCCTATTTTGTTAGCTGTGGTCTACACAGCCTAGTATACATAGACCTTTCAGCAGGTCAGGTCAGGCATAGGAAGGCCTGGTCCTTCTACACAGCACTAGTTGAAGAAGGCCGTCCAGGTACCTGAGGGGTGGACTGGTTCTGCCTGAACCAAGATAAGAGGTGGGGAGCAGCGATGGCTGGGGATCGCAGTGTCCAGACATTCTCACAGTGGGGATCGCCAGGCCCAGGAGGCTAGGAGGGCCTGGGGACCTGTCCGCCAGAATCGCCTGGGTGGGAAGGGGTTCATGTTCCACGTGTGTGTGTCTGGCACCTGTCTGTTCTGTGTGGTGAGGAGTGCCCCATCCCAGATGGGAGCCTCTGCTTGCAGGGAGACTGGCCACTTGATCTGGGCAGGTGAGTCTTAACTGGCCTTTCAGTGTAAGCAAATTAAAGTGGCTCCATAGAGACCCACCCCATCTACAATCACAGTGGCACATTCCTGCAGTTCTGCCTTTCTTGGGGGCCTTGTGGGTGGGTAAGCTGTGCTGTCACATACAGAGCAAGGGTGGCCGGGAGTGCACAGCTCAATGTTTCTCATCTAGGTGGGCAGCTGTCTGACCAGAGGCTGCTGTGCTTACATCAGCAATAACAGCAGTCAACAGATTTGTTTAAAGTGTGTTTAGAGTGCTTTTCTGTGTGTGGCTTAAAGGCTGAGATGAGGCTGCCGGGCTATCAAAGCCACTCAAGCAGACCTCTGAGCAAATCTCTGCCCAAGGCCCCAGGGCATCGATCTGGTGGGATGGCCGCTCCACAGGAAGCTGAGGCTGGGGGAGCCACCTTTCCTCACTAGGAGCTGTTTGCTTCAGCAAAGCAGGATTTGAGGAGTTGGGGTCTGAAGGGGGAAAAGCTTGCCGAGGTGGAGGTGGCAGTAAGCCTGGAGTTGCCCTCACCTCACCCCACAGGCCAGGATTTGCCTTTGGGTGTCAGGGTGCATGTGTGTCTTAGCGCCGACTGCGTGCCAAGCCCTGGATGTTGATCAGGCAGACACAGGTTCAGCCCTTGAGGCTCACAGTCTGGTGGGGTTGCACAGGCAGCGGCAGCTGATCCCTCTTACCGGGTGTCCTTCTCAGGACTCCCTTCAGTCCACTTAGCCTGCTTCTGCCCCCAGGCCTTCTCTGGGCAGTGACTGTGAGGCCCAACAGGAAAGGCATGTGTGGCGTGCTTGCGAGGAGCTGAGCACAGAGGGTGGGGTGAGGGCATGTGGATCTGAAGTCTGCGTCCTGAGGTGCCTGTGGCAAACCGCTCCTCCTTTCTGTCTCCTCAGTTCAGCCAGGCCCTGGCCATCCGGAGCTATACCAAGTTCGTGATGGGGGTAAGTCAAGCCAGCTGCCCTTCCTTCCCACTGCCTTGCGGACCCAAGTGGGGTCTAGGAGGCCAACCCTGGTAATGGCTGGAGGCAAGTCTTGGTACAGAGTGTTGGCGTGGTGTGTCTCTGCTTGCCAGGCTGGGGTGGGTTACTGGCACTCAGGCCTCTCTGGGTTTCAGATTGCAGTGAGCATGCTGACCTACCCCTTCCTGCTAGTCGGCGACCTCATGGCTGTGAACAACTGCGGGTAGGTGTGCGCCCTTCTACTTGTCACTCTACCTACCAAGGCTGTGGGGTGGGGGAGACCCAGCAAGCCCTTGCAGCACTCTGCCCCCTCCCACCTGCTCTGTGTATAGGCTCAGCCTGCCAGGCACCCTGGCTTCCGCTGGGATTTCCCAGCACTCCCTGGGGTGAACTATGGTGTCAGGGTGTGGACGGGTGGTAGCCCGAAGGCGTTCCTTCTTGAAGTGGCTTTCCCATGGCTGGCTGTCTCCCACTGTTCTCTGCATCTACACTCTCCTTCCTGGGCAGGCTGCAGGCTGGGCTTCCCCCTTACTCCCCGGTGTTCAAATCCTGGATTCACTGCTGGAAGTACCTGAGTGTGCAGGTGAGCAGGCACTGGACGGAGGAGGCCTTTCCTGTTCTTTGCCACATCCTTCAGCTGAAATGATTTTGTGGATGCTTCATTGCATGCAAAGATAAGTGGTTTCATGGAATCTAATATTGTGAGGAGACACTTGGTGTCTATAAGGCATTTAAGTTTTCATCTTACCTAATTTCAGAAAGGATTTGAGGTGGCTAAGTGTGGGTTTATTTTAAGATTAAACATCATACAAGACCTTTTCTTCTTTGAGTCTTAAAGACTCTTAGGATAAGGATAAGAGAACTCTGGCCCAGGTGGCAGGTGGCAAAGCCCAAGAACTGCTTCTCCTTCAAGTAACATGGGCTGAAAATTCGAGGGCTGTAACCAGTTGAGCTGAGTTCCTGGGTTGTTAGGGCAGCTGGCATTGGAGACCAACTCCTCCCTCCTGCAGGACATTCCTGGGCCCAGGAAAGCCTGTGGGTGGAGCTGGGCCACGGGGGGACCTGGCAGCAGTACCAGCCTTGGGTTCTCATGTTCTGTGCCGAAGCTACCTCTCCCTGGCTGGAGATCTTGGGCCCAGCAGTCAGGTCCAGGCTCTGGTCAAGGGCAGAACCTTGCCTTTTCCTGGCCTTGGTTTGCCTCGCAGTGAAATGGGGCAGTGGCCTGGAGGGAGCCAGAGCGCTGACTGGCCTCAAGGCTGAGAAGAGGACAGATGGGAGGGAAGCAGGGAGGAGAGCCACAGTTCTTCCCAGCGGCCCTGGTCAGTGTCAGTGTGTCTTGTCCTCCCTGTGAGCATTGAAAGAGTCCCAGACCACTTGGGCTCTGAAGCAAGAGGGGCAATGAGCCTCGTCTCTGGGCTCTCCTACAGAGTAGCCCCAAAGACACCCCTGGGCAGGACATGAACCGCTCCCGTCTGCTTCAACACAGGCAGATTCTGCCCTCCAGGGATGTAGGCCGAGGCTGTCCACCCCGGAGCTAGGTCTTTGAGCTCCTGGACCCTTCTTTGCCTGACACTGGCCTTCCTCTCGGAGGGACAAGGAAGCGTGGCCTCCCTTTCACTCACCCTCTTTTTCCTTCTGGTCCAGGGCCAGCTCTTCCGAGGCTCCAGCCTGCTTTTCCGCCGGGTTTCATCAGGATCATGCTTTGCCCTGGAGTAACCTGAATCATCTAAAAAACACGGTCTCAACCTGGCCACCGTGGGTGAGGCCTGACCACCTTGGGACACCTGCAAGACGACTCCAAACCAACAACAACCAGATGTGCTCCAGCCCAGCCGGGCTTCAGTTTCCATATTTGCCATGTGTCTGTCCAGATGTGGGGTTGGGCGGGGATGGGGCTGTACCCAGTGGATTGGGTCACCTGGCAGACCTGGGGAAGATGAGGCGAGGTGGGGAGTTGGGAGAATCCCCATACCTCCCAGATTTGCTGAGTCTGTCTTGTGCAAAGGGCCAGAGAATGGCTTATGGGGGCCCAGGTTGGATGGGGAAAGGCTAATGGGGTCAGACCCCACCCCCTCTACCCCTCCAGTCAGCCCAGCGCCCATCCTGCAGCTCAGCTGGGAGCATCATTCTCCTGCTTTGTACATAGGGCGTGATCCCCTGGCACATGGCCACCATCATGTCTAGGCCTATGCTAGGAGGCAAATGCCAGGCTCTGCCTGCGTTTTTCTCAACACTACTTTTCTGATATGAGGGCAGCACCTGCCTCTGAATGGGAAATCATGCGACGACTCGGAATGTGTCCTCCTCATCGAATGCTCACATGTTTAATGGTGATGCGTCGCGTACAGGATCTGGTTCCCTGTGCAGTTGTGAATACCCAGAGGTTGGGCAGATCAGTGTCTCCAGTCCCACCCAGTTTTAAAGTTCATGGTAAGATTTGACCCCATCTCCCGCAAATAAATGTATTGGTGATTTGGAGTTTTGTGGGGAGTCTCTTATTTTTGTAAGCTTAAAAATCTATCTATAGAGTCTGTCTTTCCAAGTCCTTCCTGTTGGTGTGAGAAGGGGCTGTAAAGAGGCAGGGCAGGGGGCTGCCCGATTGGAGATGTAGGTACCAGAGCTTGGTGTAGCTCAGTCTCCGGGGAGACACCGGGTGATGAGGCTGGGGTGTCAGTTTCCACAGCAGCAACCAGTGCGCAGGTCTGTTGCCAGGGAGACAGGCCTTTCAGAAAGTGTTCCACCCACACCCCTGACTGTCATATCTTAGCACTGTTCAAGGATGACGTATCTTCAGGTTTTACGAAGTGTCACTTGGTATAGTGGCCACGGTTACATTAGAACGGGCAGACCTCCCTTCCATCGAATGGTTTTTGCCCAGCACTGGGGTCTGTAAGCAGACAAAGCTTACACATATTTTGAGGCCCAGCTAGGTTCCCCCAGGTATTTCTCTGCCCTTGCTCAAGGTATCCTGGCTTTTGAGAGCTGGGTTCTGGTAGCTTTTAACAGTGGACTCACGGACAGTTTCACTTCACATGTCCTCGTTTCCCAGGAACACAGAAGTGTGCCTGTGTGGGTGTTATGTAAATGTACACTGATTGAGGCCACCAAGGTCTCATAACTTTGTCACCCATATTAACTTTTCTAGGGAAACACCCCAGAGGGCTAAGGTAGTGGGAGGAACACGTGGGGGTGGGCAGGGCAAGCCTGTAGAGGAGGACCTTGGGTTCCCAGGTCCTTCAGAGGGGAGTCTGCCCCGTGGCCTTTCTCCAGCCCAGTGTGCTTTTCCAGAGACAGACCACTGTTCTGGGGTGTCTTTTCTTCCTGTTGCTCCACCCTCAGATCCTGTTTTTGCATGGATTAATTCCTAAGGCCCCCCCTAGATTGAGGGGCACCTGTATCTCTGGAGCCTGAGCTAAGCTGGATCTGAAGAGCTCCTCCCAGAAGTTCAGAGAGGCTGCCCGGAGTACAGAGCAAGGTTTTGATGGCCTTGGCCAGTCACCTCAGGGAGGGCTGCTGTTGTCTCCCAAGTAATTTCCTGAATTTGGGGGTTTCAACTTCATTTCCCAAGCCATCTTCCACACCCAGAAATGGCATGAAAATGTCTTTTGATACTGTGTCCCAGTTACTGGTTGAGCAAAGTACAGATTTTTAATAAAACAGGAAGTTTGCAGTTCATTCAAATTCTTGTGTGTGTGAAATGCTTCTAGACCCTTTGATGTTTGGGGGCTGAGGCCCTGTTCATCTGCCTTCCTAGCACTTGGCATGTTTCCTGTTGACTAGTCCTAGAAACTAGGATGCTGGGTCCTCATCTGAGAAAGGAGATTGGGTGGGATTGGGCAGGAGGAGAGCTCAGCTGCTGGCAAAGGGAGGGGTGATGGGAGGAGGAGTGTCCTGTCGAGAGCTGATGACCTCCACTCCTGGGAAATCTCATCCAATGGGCAAAGCTAAAAGGCCTCTGACAGGCCTTTGGGGACTTCCTTATCTATACCCCTAGGTATATACCCAAGATAATTGGAAACTTACGTTCACACAAAAGCTGGTACATGAATGCTTAGAGTAGCATTATTCATAGTAGCTCAGGAGTGGAAACAGCCTGAGTGTCCGATGACAAATAAAATGGAAATGTTCTATAGAATGTAACAAATATTCCATAGAATGGAATATGACTTGGCAATAAAAATGAAGAAGTTCCGATTCATGCTACGACATGGATGAACCTTGAAAGTATGTTGACTGAGAGCGGCGACTCACAACCATAATCTCAGTCCTTTGGGAGGATTGCTTGAAGCCAGGAGTTCAAGACCAGCCTGGGCAACATAGTGAGAACTTGTCTCTACAAAAAATTTAAAAATTAGCTGGACATGGTGGCATGCACCTATAGTCCCAGCTGCTCAAGAGGCTGAAATGGGAGAATCACTTGAGCCCAGGAGTTGGAGGCTGCAGTGAGCTATAATCCTGGGTGTCAGAGCAAGACCTGGTCTAAAACAAATTATATGTATTTATGTGGTAAGTGAAAGAAGCAGTTACAAAAGACCATAACATATATGATATGTCAAGAATTTATATGGGATGTTAAGAACAGACAAATCCATGTAGACAGATTAGTGGTTGATGGGGGCTGGGGAGGTTGGAGGGAAATAGGGAGTGACTGCTAATGGGTATGGGTTTTTTTTGGGGGGGTGATGAAAGTGTTCTAAAATTGTGATGGTTACACAACCTTGTGAATATAGTAAAAACCATTGAGTTGCATACTTTAAATGGGTGAATTTTATGTTATGAGTTATATCTGAATAGAACTGGAAAAAACATACTAAGTAGGCTAGGTGTGGTGGCTCACGCCTGTAATCCTAGCACTTTGGGAAGCTGAGGTGGGTGGATCACCTGAGGTCAGGAGTTCAAGACCAGCTGTTGACCAAACTCTGTCTCTACTAAAAATACAAAAATTAGCCAGGTGTGTTGGCAGGCGCCTATAATCCCAGCTACTTGGGAGGCTGAGGCAGGAGAATCACTTGAACCTGGGGGGCGGCGGTTGCAGTGAGCCCAGATCGCGCCACTTCACCCTAGCCTGGGTGACAGAGCAAAACTCTATCTCAAAAAAAAAAAAAAAAAGTAAAAGAGGGAAGTGTCCTCCTTGGTTACAGGTTGGTTCCCAGCCCTGCCCTGACTTGGGTGGTGTCCTGTTTGACTGCTCACCCTCCAGTGGTGGTCTGGAGACTTGCCCTGCCCCTCCCTACCATCCAAGCCACCCTCAGTCACCCACCACTGCTACTCCAACATATGTGTGCCTTTCTGATCCTCAGCACCTCTGGACGGTCCTCCTGTGCTCCCCTGGGGAGGGTCTGGGACTCCAGATCCCTTTCTTAGGACTCTTCCAAGCACCTGGGGCTAGCAGAGCCTTGCCTGACGTACATTTCTGACCTTGTGTCCCAGACAGGCCTGGGCAGCAGCACCCTTGTGAAGAGGCCTCATGCCATGCTTTGATCCCGGGCTCCAAACCCGTCTAGGCCCCGCTGGTGACTCCTGAAGCTGGGAGAGTCAGTCCAGCACCCTTGGCCTTCCTTTGGCTCTTCCCCTTCCTGGCGGCCGCCTGTGATTAGGGGGAGGGGAGAGTTATAGGAAGGAAAAGAAGGGTGCGTCCCAAAGAGGAGACACTAAATGGAGTGTTTTAGAGGAGGGGGATGTGAAAGAGAAAGAACAGTTGCCACAGGTTGGACTGGTTTTTATTGGAGAGTCAGGAGTTGCTTTCCTTCCCTTGTCCCTGCCTCCCCACCCACAGAACCCCACTCCAGTGGGGCTTGTCCTTCATCTGCCCCTTGCAATCCCCGTCCCCAGCTACACAGGCACTCAGGGAGAGCACTCATACCGTGTGGGCAAGACAGCCCCAGGCCAGGCAGGCAGTGAGCTCCCTCAAATCCTCCCGCCCCCAGGACTCAGGAGGGAGGGGCAGGAGAGGTGTGGGCCCGGTGTGCAGTCCTCAGGCGGCCCCGTGCGCTCGCAGTCAGCCAGGCCTTGTGCCTCCAGGATGGTGTGATGAGGCACATGCCCCGTAGCCTTTCCCTTCCAGAGGGCCTTAACCAAGAAGCATCTTGTTTAGGGGCTGGGGACAGGGTGGGGAAGATGACAGGAGGACAGCTGACCTCTTCACCCTGAGAAGGCAAGAGGCACTTCTGGGGAACAGTCCTGGATTCAGATGGCTCAAGGAAGAGGCCAGGGGACTGGAAGGGGCCCAGGGGTTCCTGGGAAGCCTGAGATCCTCTGTCTAGGAGAGAAGCTAATAGCCACAGGACAACCTGAGAGTGGGTACGTGTGAATACCACTCAGAACAGTCTGCAGCCAGCTGAGGGATGGGCCTACCCAGATCCAAGGCACTCCTGGGGCAGTGCCAGGGGCTGCCCCTGTAGACACCTCCCAGGAGGATAAGAGTGCTAGCCTGGAATCTGGCCAGAAGTTGGGGTGAAGGGGGGCTGCTGGGCCACAGAGCAGGACCTGCCCAGGAAGCTGTGGCCACTTACTTGGAGGAAGACAATCTAGGTGGACATGAGGCCAGGGCCCCCCGCACCAGGCCTTGCCTTTGAGTGGTATCCCCTTCAGAAGATTCCAGCCAACATCAGGGGAAGCAGGAGCAGTAGTCCCAGGAGAGGGCCCCACACATGACCAGGGCCTGGGTTCAGCCCTGACACAACGCTAGGCTTGTCAGGGCCCTCTGCACCTGTGGGAAGAAAGAGGCTTTGCCTCAGCCTAGAGACGGCTGTGCCTGCCGTCCCACCCACCCCACCATGCAAGGAGGTGGGGCAGCAGCCAGGGCGGAAGCTCCTACTCACAGGGCGCATGCCCCACCGTGCTCATACCACCTACAGCTGGGGCAGGACACTGCCATTCCAGAGCCAGGAGGGGAGTGGGACCGATGCCACGGGCCTTACCTGGCAAGGACGACTGCAGAGCCAGGGCACGCCCACCCATGGCATTAGCGGTGGCAGAGGTATTGGGGAAATTGGGCAGGGACTTGGAGGAGGTGTGCCCCGTGTGGTCCAGTGTGGCCTGCAGCTCACCTGGCTTGTCCTGGGCTGGAAAAACTGAGGCCAAGACCTCACTGGAAGGAGGCAACTCAGCCTCAGCTTCTCCCTCAGCCTCAGCCTCAGCCTCCTCCTGGGCATGGGGTAGGAGCTCCCTTGCCCCTGTCAGGGACATCTTGGGGTCCAGAGAGTTCTCTGGGCTCCTGAAGGGCACTTTTGTTTTGTCTGTCACTTTGTCTGCTGATTTTGGGATAGGAACATGGGTCGATTCCGGGAAGGTAACTGGCTCCTCATCCAAGGAGGGCAGGCTGTGGGCTGCCAAAATGGAAGGCACCTCAGTTGTTACAGAAGGTGGAGCCTCTGTTGCCATGGAGGGCGGGTCTTTTGTTGCTAAGGAAGTTGGGGCCTGGGTTTCCACAGCAGGCAGAGCCTTGGTTGCCAGGGAACCTGAGACCTCTGTTACCAAGAAAGCCGGAATCCCCGTTGCTAGGGAAGGAGTACCCATTTTCCTAGAGTCTGAGGCTTCAGTTGCCAGGAAGGATGGGGCCTCAGTTACCAGGTAAGGCAAATCCTGGGCGTCTTCCGGGCTTCCGATGGATTCTGATAGGACAGAGGAGAACTGGCCTGAGTGCTGCAAGCAGGACCTCACATCTCTCACTACACCGCAAACCAAGCGACCCGATCAAATGTCCTACTAGGACACACAAACACACACACTTCTCCAGCGGATATGCCCCTCATTGAAAATAAAAGTTACAAGCCAGGCGCAGTGGCTCACGCCTGTAATCCCAGTACTTTGGGAGGCTGAGGCAGGCGGATCACCTGAGGTCAGGAGTTTGAGACCAGCCTGACCAATATGGAGAAACCCCATCTCTACTAAAAGTACAAAATTAGCCGGGTGTGGTGGCGGGCTTTTGTAATCCCAGCTACTTGGGAGGCTGAGGCAGGAGAATTGCTTGAACCCGGGAGGCAGAGGTTGCAGGTGAGCAGAGATCGAGCCATTGCACTCCAGTCTGGGCAACAAGAGCAAAACTCTGTTAAAAAGAAAAAAAAAAAAAATAGAAAAGAAAAGAAAAGAAAAGAAACGCTACTTCTGGTGATTGACACAGTTGCTCCTCTCTCCACCTCCTGGTCCAAGTCTCTCTACATTCGTACTTGCCCTTTTTCAGGGTACTTCTCCAGCGGGATCCCGGTCCCTCCCACGGCTCCGGCAAGGCCGGCCCCGCCCTCTTGAAGCCCTCTGACCATGCCCCCCGGCCTGGCCCCGCCCGCTCCTCAAGACCCTAACGATTGGCCACGTCCACCTCACGCGGGCCCCCCGAAGCCGCCAGACTTTCTAACATCCTCCCTTTGAAGGGTTGAAATCCGGCCACTTGGAACGACAGGGCGCCAAAGTGGCTGCGTGTGGAGGGCTAAGGGAGCTGCCAGGGACCCCCGGTGGTCGCATCCCGCCCGGCCCCTCCCCTGCCCACGTCCCGCTCAGTCCAGGGAGGCTCTTAGACCATCCAGTCTGCATCGCATCCCTTCCACACTCCCCGCCCCTACCCATCCACCCGTGGACTCACCACAGAGGGAGTTCTTGCAGCGATAGCCAGAGGGACATTGGGAGCACGGAGTCCCCTCCTGGTAGGGCCGTTTCCCCTTCACGTTCCCCCTACAGGAGGTCAGGAGGATGCTGAGGGTAGGGTGTCGACCTCTCCCAACCCTCTCCCCAACTCCTATACACACATCTACTCTGGACGTGCCCTTGGGTCTCCTGACTGCCAGCCACTGACTTGCTAGGCAATCTTGGGCTCCTCCTGGCCCTCTCTGGCCGATGAGAGCAGACCACCATCGGAGCCTTCACAGCTCCCTGGATGGTATAGCTGCAGACTGACCCCTCTTCTCCCACTCCCTCAGGCTGTGGCCAACTCTGCCCTCCCCTGGGCTCTGCCTGTGCCTTCCCCCTCTCCATCTCCAGGGTTCCCCCCAGCACTCACGGGGGCTCATAGTTGCACACCAGTAATTCGATGTTGGTTTCCTCAACACCCTGGAGCTTCTCACAGAAGTGGGAACCGCAGCCGATCCTCTCTGTCTTGGCCCAAACCACCTGAAGGACGGCAAACCTAGCAGCTCAGCCCCATGCGAGGTGGCATGGTGCCTTCCTGGCATCCCACTACACCCCTTACAGGGGTGGGGAGAAGAGGCACCCTATAGCCTGTGACGTTCATGTTCCCAAAGCCATGCAGGTTCAGGACAAAACTCTGACCAGGGGGAGGGATGGGGGAGTTTGTCCCTAACGGTCTACTCTCCTCTGCTAACCACACATACCACTTTGCCAGGCCTCTTTTCCTCTCAAAACCTTCCCTCAGCTCCAGGACTGTGATACACCCTCATTAATTTTTTCTGTGGGCTCTTCCTGGAGGCCCTTGCATTTTAAATGAAGGGTATATGCAAAGGAAAGAATCTCAAATGGTAGAATTTTAGACCTCAGCAACAAGGAAAGTCCAAGGTGGGGAGCAGGAGGAGCCATTTTGAAAGTGGAACTTCCCCCAAATCACAGGTGAGCAGGACCTGTTCTGGTTGTTTCTCAGTGTGGGTCTCTTAGCTGCTAGAATGACTTCTGTCTTTATCAAACAAAAAATCCAACAACATTTGTGTGCTGCCATGGGGTGAGACCAGCAGCCTTTCCTTGCTGGTTCTAGGCCCAATCTGCCCAGGAATCTCTGCTGAAATCAGCTGAAGGTCTCCTCAGTGTTGAACACCTTCGGGCAGAAACAACTCCAGAATACATGCACCCTCAGCCCCAGAGAAAGCTGGGGTGGAGCTGCGCTGACTTACTCCCTGCTGGGTCCTGATAACAATCCCTGCACAAGCAAGTGGGTGAGGGTGGAGGGAGAGGGAGGGGTGGCAGGATCCAGAGAGAAAGGGTCAGGAAGGGTGCTGGGCCCTCACAACTTTCTGACCTGGGTGGGTGCTGCTGGGATTTCCTCCCTAAAGATGAAGACTAAAAAAAAAAAAAAAAAAAAAAGATGAAGACTAAAAATACCATGAAAAAGAAATGGAATTGGTGGGTGTGGGTGGGAAGATGGTTGGTTCCTTTTCTTTTCTTTTAATTGTTTGTCATGTTACTATTTGTACAACACATAAGCACTGGGAGGAGAAAAAATAATTCAGTTACACTAATGTTAATTCCCCTACACACACACACACACACACACACACACACACACACACACACACACATCTTATCTGCAAGCCCAAACTTTCAAAATGCAGTGAGAATCCAGACAGGAGCAAAGTGTGATTGGGGAGCAGGAAATTCTATCAGAAATCTCCCTGAAGCCTTCATTCAGCCACAATTTGCTGTTCATCATTACGTATAATTGTTAAATGCAAAAGAAAAACTAGACAAAATTGTCTATTTGCTTTATTAGTCCCTGGCAGATGACAAGTAGCAAATTAGACATCATAATAAATGAGAAGGAGCCACAGAGAGAAGTTAAGGGACTATCTGCTGCTGGGGCAAACAGCCCTGCACTCTCTGGGGCAAGAGGGGCAGGACCACTTGGAGCACCGCACAGTATTGCCTAGGTCAATAACCACGATCCATAAAACTGGCTCTGTGACACCTAACATGTCCCACCGCCCCCACCCCTTTTTATTTATTTTATTTTTTTTGAGACAGGGCCTCCCTCTGTTGCCCTGGCTGGAGTGTAGGGGCGTGATCACGACTCACTGCAGCCTCAGTCTCCCGGGCTGAAGTGATCCTTCCACCTCAGCCTCCAGAGTAGCTGGTGCGCGCCACCGCGCCCAGCAAAGTTTTTTGTATTTTTTTGTAGGGACAGGGATCTCGCCATGTTGCCCAGGCTGGTCTCCAACTCCTGGCCTCAAGCGATCCTCCCAGCTCGGCCTCCCAAATTGCTGGGATTACAAGCGTGAGCTACCGCGCCTGGCCTAGCGGCCTAGGTTTTCAAAAGACTGTAGAGAAGCCGACTCCGTCAGAGGCTTAGACAGCGTATTAGCTGCAGTGAGAGGACAAGATTTGCAAAGTATCTGAGGGGACTTGGAGTGAGGCCCGCCTCTTGTAGCGAGGACGCTTAGGAACGGTGAAGGCAGAGGTGGCCCCGCCCACGGAGCACGTGGCCCCACCCCCACGCCGCGAGGCTCCGCCCTGCCCCGCCCGCCTTGCCCACACCTGCGTGTAGTGGCCGCACATCTGGCCCGGGCTGCAGGTGGCGGCGCTGAGGTTGTAGTGCTCGCGCTCGTGGTGCCACTCCTCCATGGCCAGCGGCACGTCCAGGCCCTCGTCGGTGATGGCGAACAGATTCTCGCCGCGCCGCCCGCGGTCCTTGTTGTGGCCCCACACGCACTGCCGTGCGTAGGCCTTGGCGAAGGCGGCCAGCTCCTCGTCCCATCTCTGCAGGGCAGGTGAGAGAAGGGAGGTGAGGATGCCCACAGATGCTGTGGGGACCAAGCAAAAGGTCGAGGAAGTCGTGGGGAAAGCCTTCCGGCACCTCCTTAGCGGGGTGACTCTTGGGCATGGCCTGGAACAGGTCTCAGCTCTGGGTGGGCTTCTGTGGGGAGGTGGAGGCCGCCACCCCAGGCCGTGGAGCCGGACCGTTCACCAGCTGTGTGACTGCACGGATTGTCTAACCTTTCTGCACCCTCAGAGGGCTGAGAAGAGTGGATGAGGTGGTGTTGGTGACAGTGTCACATAAAAAGCCTCATGTGAAAAAAGTGGCCACACATGCCCCTGCCTACCTCCCAGGCCTCCTTGAACTTCTCTGAAGAGCACAGGATGTCTGGTGAGATCGATGTTGAGGGGCTGGGTTGTTTATTCAGCCCATTTCACCCCCACTCAACCAGGAACCTGACTTGAGGGCTGGCACCTTCCTCTCCCTCTAAGCCCCCACCCTCCCCTTGGGACACCCAGCCCCCATGCCTTTACCCTCTGCAGGCTCCCTCCCCAGTGCTGTTCCTAACTGCTCCCAACCCTTGTCAATGGCAACCCCCTTTCTCCAAGAAAATTAAGTGACTGTAGGTGACACTGAATGTCACAGGCCTCTCACCAAGGGGCCTACTTTCAGAGCCTCGGTAACCCACCGTCAACCCCAGTGACAGTGTTCTCCAGTGGGGACCTCAGGTGAGATGGTGGGAGGGGAAATTTTAGGTTCAGGGCCTCTGAGATTGTGTCCCTGGCTGAGAGGCAGGCCGAGTGTGGGTGGGAAGAGGGATTAACAAGGCATCCAACCCAAAGGATTGAGGAGGGGAAGCCTGGATCCCATTAAATGCTGTCCTTGGCTTCTCCTGGAAATCCATGGCCTGGAGGCAGCTTTTGCTCCACCCTATGGGGGCCCAGCCAGCTGTGGGAGCCAGACAGCCCATAAAGCGCCAAGAGCTTGGGTGACCCTGAGGGGAGGTGGCTGTGTGGCCACACCCACTCCTCACCCGCTCAAGGCTTTCAGGAGCCGCTGCCTGGCATGGGGATGGGTGCACCTGGCTGGGATGGCTCCACAGCTGTGACCTTGGGTGAGTATCTTTCCCTCTCTGGACATTTTTGTCCTGAATCACTGGTCCCTGAGATTCTCTCAACTCTGGCAACAGTGGGAGATTGGGAGTGGGAAAGGGGCAGGGTGCTGGCGACCAGAGTCAGGGTGTCTGAGATGACCTGTGAGGTGCCAGGCTGGACTGTAAGTGCCGTCAGGATAGGGTATGGATGGATCTCCAGTGTCTGGTGCAGTACTAGCACATAGTAGGTGCTCAACAGATACTTGTCAACTATTGATGACTGAGATAGGGCCCTGCTTAAAGCAGTCTCCCCCTACAAAGTCTGCCTGTAATTTCCATTCTGACAAAATACCTGGAGCCCCACCATTAGCGTCATTGGTTTGGTCTTAAGGATTCTCAGTCAGTCATCCAGGGCCCCCTGTGGAGTTGTAAGACTCTCAGCATCCACCCACATTGGCCACATGGTCACCATCTAGAAGCAAGCCCATTCATTCATTCATTCATTCATTCATTCATTCACTCGTTCATTCATTCATTCAACAGTCCTGGGCATTGTGTCAGCCCTGGGACAACAGCAGGAACCAAGAAGCCCAAGCTTCCATTGACAGAAAAATCATTTGGGCCACCACATGGTAAATGACAGATGTGCAACAAGTACTATAGGGGCACCAAAGAGGTCCATCTAGCCCAGCCAAAGGTGGAGAGGGAGACACCAAGCTAAGTGTTAAAAGATGAGGCATTAGCCAGCTGGGGGGAGAGGCGTCCTAATCAGAAGGCACACATCAGCAAAGGCATGAAGCTGGGAAACATTTTGGCTGGGAAAAGACAAGCTGTTCAGGTTACAGAAGAACAAAGGGCAAGCGGGAGAGGAGGATGGAGCGATAGGCAGGGGCCAGAACACACAGAGCCTTCTCAGTTAGGAGCCGGAGCTTTATCCTGAGGCAGTAGGGAGCTGTGGGAGCCACTGAAGGATTTTGAGCAGGGTCAGGCCCATGTGTTGGATTATTCATTCTGACAGCAGAGGCCAGAAGCTGGGGAACAGGTAGGGGCTATCCTAGGAGTCCTTGGGTTCAAGAATGAAAGAACCCTGAACCAGGGTTGTGCCAAAAAGAGAAGGGGGTAGGAGGAAGGGTTAGATTTCAAGGACAATTGAACCTTCAAGGGGGCAAAACTGGTACTGATTAGACCTGGAGGCTGAGAGAGAAGCGTTCATGATAACCCCCACCTGGCTCACCCTGGATCCATTCCCTCTTTTGTGTTAATCAGACACTTATTGAGCACTTACTGTGTGCCAGGCATTCTTCTGAGTGCTTTACACATATTCACTCATTTAACCCTACAACTACCATAGCTACAAGGGAATTATTCCACTGTTATCATCCCCATTTTACAGATGAGGAGACCGAGGCACCGAGAGTTTAGCCAAGGTCACAAAGCTAATAAGTAACAAAGGCAAGATTTGAACTCAGGCCATTTGGCTGCAGAGTCCCTGCCCTCGTCACTACTGAGGTTGAACCTGAGTCTTCTCCTGAATGTTTCCTGGCATCCCAGCCCCAGCCTCATCTCCTCCTCCTCAAAACACTCCCCATTAGGCAGCAGCATATCCCCTCAGTATCCCAACTGCCTCCCAGAATGTTGGCCCGCTCCAAGGTGCACCTCTGTCTGAGAAGTGGCTCCCAGCCTGTGTGGCCCCCATCTCAGCCAGCAAGACTGTAGGCATCAGGGATCTACAGGTGGGGAAACTGAAGCCCAACCATGAGTCACAGGCCTCAATCAGCGCGCTGTTGACAGAGCTGCGTCTGCGACTCCTGGTTTGTTGTCTACCTTTCCTGGATGCCCAGGCTGGCACAGCTGTGAACGGCAGTGCTGGGTGTGTGTGCAGAGCTCTTCCTAGATCTTTCTCACATGTCATCCTGTCTGACGCCCAGGACAGGGATCGCCAGCCCATGTTTCCATCCGGAAACAGAGACCTTTGAAGGGAAAGGGGTCCACCCAGAGTTAATTCAGTCAGATCACATGGGACTGAGGTTAGAACTTAGGTTTGGGGCCCCAGGCTCACTGTTGTGTTCCCCAAGGAGCATCTGTTCTCTCAGGCACCAGCTCCAGGGGTCCCTGATCCCTAAACACTGCCCAGCAACCTCCCCAGCCATCTGAGGGTGGGTGGAGGGGACAGGCTAGTTCAGCCCTCAGGGAGGGCAGGAAGGGGGTGAATTTCTCACTTTATCTCCTTTAATCCTGCATATAGACAGCCCGCCTCTCACCCTGCCATAAATAGCTCTTCCTAAGAGAAGTAACCAGCCCTAAATCTGGCTCTGTCTCCTGTGTGCATGCACATGTATGTTTACTACATCTGCGTGTTTCACCGGACATAAATAGTATTTTTACATGTCTTCAGACTTCATGTAAAGAGACCCTACTGTGTATTTTTTAGAGATTTTATTTCCTCCCCATTCAGTATGATATCTGTGAGATTCAGTCCGCACTGGTATATACATAGCTCTAATTCTGACCGCCTTTTACAGATGAGACACGGGATCGGCAAGGTTACAGGACTTGCCTCGAATCACAGGTTTTGTAGGCAACCAAGACAGAATTCGGACTGTGTGATCCAGAGCCCTCTCTGCTTCTGGATCCTGCTGTCACCTACCTCCTTAGCACCTGCATCCTACCCCAGGTGCCCATGCCCATCCTGCTGCCCTGCTTCCTCTTGTCCTCTTCTTGGCAGGCATATGAAAGACCGTTTTCACAAAGGTGTTAAGAACTTCCCGGGTTCCCCCACCGAGGGCACATGCATTTGAGGAAATGCTGGGGAAAGGTCACTGGAGTGGGAAGCCAGGGTTTTGGGTCTGGCTCTACCAGCTGTGTGACCCCAGCAAGTCCCTCTGAGCCTCACTTTCCTCATCTGTATTATGAGGTTGCTTATAGGGGCCTGTGAATTTTGTTAGGCGGGTGCAAAAGTAATTGTGGTTTTTGCCATTAAAAGTAATGTAACATAATGTCAGGGACTCAGGGACTCTGTCACTGACCAGAGAAAGGAGAAGAATTCTGAAATAGCTTCAGCATGTGGAGCAGGGTAAGAGGGCCTGGTGACAGACCCTGGCCAGCACCCCTTCTATCCCAGCCAGCAAGCGCCGTGGCCACACTTACCATGTGCAGCATGTCTGAGGCTGGTGGGGATACCTGGGCCCGGTAGAGGTTGTGCAGCTCCAGCATCAGACGTTTCTCCTCATCTGTGAGGGCTCCAGCGGGGCCTGTGGTGGCCACCAGCACTAGCAGCAGCGGCAGCAGAAGCATCAGGAAACTGCAGGAGCCGTGCATGGTGGCCAGCCGTCTCTCCTTCTCCCGTGCAGGGGTCTGGCAGCTGGATTTAAAGTCCTTCCCACACAAGCACCACCCTGGCTGGGGTGGGGCAGTGGGGGCTGTGTCTGAGGCCCAGCCCGACTCACACAATGTCTCAGGGAGGGCTGGGTGCCTTGGGTCCCGACCAGCATCAAGTGCACTCCCCTTGGAGTCCTTGGCAAAAAGCTCCTTTCTCTCGGTAACGGGGGCTCAGGCCAAAAGCTGTTAGAGTTCCTAAGTTGTGGACAGATCCTTCAGGGGCAAAATCATAGTAACCTCTGCAGAGCTGTGACTGGTTGCACCCAGGTCACACCCACTGTGTGTTGAGGATAGATAAGAGAAAGGAAACCACAGACCCTACCCGCAGAGGAATGGACAAGATGAGGAAGCTATAGGCTTTTGAAAGGACAGAGGAAGACTACATGTATTTGATAAAAGGCTGAGCCAACCTGAATCAGAATCCTGGTTCTGCCCCTTGTTATCTGTGTTTTGGCAGCTTTCTCAAGTGAATCAGTGACAATAATAGTACCTACCTCATAGGACTGGAGGGAAGATTCAATGACATATAATGTATGTAAAGCACCTAGTATGGTATATGGCACAGAGTAGGCCCTCAGTAACAGTAGACAACCCACCCATGTGGCTTGGGCCTTAGCAGGCTACCAGCCCCATGGGGAGGCAACACTCTTGCCTGTGTGGGAAGGGGCCAAGGTCTTCCCCACTCTACCTGTATTCGGGAATAAGGCCTTTCACTATGGCAACATTTTGGCTTCCAGGTGTCTTCTCTGAATGCAGGTGCTTGACATGCTCATTTGGAAGTGGGATGCTGGGACTCCTGTGCTCTGAATACGTAGAAATATAATGTGTCTGTTTCTTAAATCAAGAGAGAGCAGAAAAGCAGGAGGTTGAACGAGCTGATGCACCAGGAGCTCTGAAGGGAGGGTATTGGAAGGGAAATAGGCTTAGCAGCCAGGTGCTGGCATTATAATGACCTTGACCTTGCAGGGGCCATGACCTAGGCCTTGGCCTTCATGAAGCAGGAAGCTGAAACCAGTACTCTTGAAGACAGCTGGGATCCTTGAAGCCTGCTTCCTCAATGAATAGGGAGCTAGAAAAAGCCTACCCACTGGCTTTGGAAGATGACAAGAAAACCTGTCCCTGCCTGAGTCTCCAGGTAAAAGTAAACATAAAACCAAGATGGATTACACACACACACACACACACACACACACACACACTTATTAGAATTAATAAAGTCAGCAAAGTTGCAGGATACAAAATTAACACATAGAAATTAGTTGTTTCTATACACTAATAATGAAAAATCCAAAAAGGAAACTAAGAAAACAATTTCATTTATAAAAGCAATTAAAAAGAATAAAAGTATTACCAATAAACTTTTTTTTTTTGAGACGGGGTCTGGCTGTGTTGCCCAGGCTGGAGTGCAGTGGCGCGATCTCGGCTCACTGCAACCTCCACCTTCCGGGTTCAGGTGATTCTCCTGCTTCAGCCTCCTGAGCAGCTGGGACTACAGGTTCCTGCCAATATGCCCAGCTAATTTTTGTATTTTTAGTAGAGACGGGGTTTCACCATGTTGGCCAGATGGTCTTGATCTCTTGACCTCGTGATCCGTCTGCCTCGGCCTCCCAAAGTGCTGGGATTACAGGTGTAAGCCACTGCGCCTGGCCCTTAGCAATAAACTTAACCAAGGAAGCAAAAGACTTGTACACTGAAAATCACAAAATGTTGCCAAAGTGAAAGAAGACACAAATAAATGGAAAGACATCCTATATTCATGGATTAGAAGACTTGATATTGCTAAGGTGTCAATGTTGCCTGATGCAATCTACAGATTCAATGCAATCCCTATTGAAATGCAAATCATAATATTTTTATAGAAACAGAAAAATCCATCCTAAAATTTATATGGAATCTCAAAGGACCCCAAATAGTCAAAACAATCTTGAAAAAGAACAAAATTGGAAGTCTTACAGTTTCTGATTGTAATATGTAACCACAAATCTACAATAATTAAAATAGTGTGGTATTAGTATAAAGACAGACATTTAGACTAATGGAATAGAATAGCCCAGAAATAAACTCTTACACATATGGTCAAATGATTTTAGACAAGGGTCCCAAGACCATTCAGTGAGGGAAAGGCAAGTCTTTTCAAGAAGACTTAGAAAACTGGACTTCCACATGCAAAATACTGAAGTAGAATCTTTACCTTAAGTATATATAAAAAAATATACTTTACCTTTAGTATATTACAAAATTAACTCCAAAATGGATTAAAGACAGAAACATAAAAGCTAAAACTACAAAACTCTTAGAAGAAAATATAAGAGGGACTTCCTGGCATTGGATGTGGCAAGGATTTCTTGGACATGACACCAAAAGTATAGGCAACAAAACAAAAAATAAACTGGACTTCATTACAATTAAGAACTTTCGGGGGCCGAGCGTGGTGGCTCACACCTGTAATCCCAGCACTTCGAGAGGCCAAGGTGGGTGAATCACTTGAGGTCAAGAGTTTGAGACCAGCTGGGCCAACATGGTGAAACCCCATCTCTACTAAGTATACAAAAATTAGCTGGGTGTGGTGGCGGGCACCTGTAAGCCCAGCTACTCGGGAGGCTGAGGCAGGAGAATTGCTTGAACCTGGGAGGCAGAGGTTGCAGTGAGCCGAGATCCAGCCACTGCATTCCAGCCTAGATGACAGAGTCTCAAAAAAAAAAAAAAAAAAAAAAAAAAAAAGGACACAATTTCCCAAGAAATGGGAAAAAATTTTTGAGACAGGGTCTCGCTCTGTCACCCAGGTTGGAGTGCAGTCACGTGATCTTGGCTACTGCAACCTCTGCCTCCCGGGTTCAAGTGGTTCTCCCACCTCAGCCTCCCAAGTAGCTGAGACTGCAGATGTGCGCCACCACACCTGGCTAAGTTTTGTATTTTTAGTAGAGACAGGGTTTTGCCATGTTGGCAAGGCTGGTCTTGAACTCCTGACCTCAAGTGATCTGCCCGCCTCGGCCTCCCAAAGTGCTGGGATTATAGGCATGAACCACCACACCTGGCCAATATATAGGATATATTTTTAAAATATAAAATATATTTTAAAACAACAACAACAAAAACAATTTGAAGTTGATTCAGTGGCTCAGCACTTTGTAATCCCAGCAGTTTGGGAGGCTGAGGCGGGCCGATCGCTTGAGACCGGGAGTTCAAGATCAGCCTGGGCAACAAGGTGAAACCTCATCTCTACAAAAAATACAAAAATCAGCTGGGCATGGTGGCATGCACCTGTAGTCCCAGCTACTAGGGAGGCTGAGGTGGGAAAATTGCTTTGGCCCAGGAGGTCAAGTCTGCAGAGAGCCGAGATCGCACCACTGCACTCCATCCTGGGCAATAGCGGGAGAGCCTGTCTCAAGAAAAAAAAAAAATTGATTAAATAGGCAAAGGACTTGAAAATTCACTGTTTACTTTTTCAATTATTCATGCAGTTATTCATTGTTGAAAGACATTTTTCCAAAGAAGATATACAAGTGGCCAATTAGCACATGAAAAGATGATCAACATCACTTACCATTAGGGAAATGCAAATCAAACCACAGTGAAATACCACTTCACACTCATTAGGATGGCTATTATTAAGAAACAAAACAAAACAGAAAATAGCAAGTGTTGACAAGGATATGGAGAAATTGAAATCCTCGTACATTGCTTCTGGGAATATAAAAGGTGCAGCCACTGTGGAAGACAGTGTGATGGTGTCTCAAAAAATTAAACACAGAATTACTATATGAGGTAGAAATTTCACTTCTGGGTATATACCCAAAAGACTCAACCAGGCACGGTGGCTCACACCTGTAATCCCAGCATTTTGGGAACCCGAGGTGGGCGGATCACCTGAGGTTGGGAGTTCGAGACCAGCCTGACCAACATGGATTTACTAAAAACACAAAATTAGCTGGGCGTGGTGACACATGCCTGTAATCCCAGCTACTCGGGAGGCTGAGGCAGGAGAGTCGCTTGAACCCAGCAGGCGGAGGTTGCGGTGAGCCGAGATTGTGCCATTGCACTTCAGCCTGGGCAACAAGAGCGAAACTCCGTCTTAAAAAAAAAAAAAAAAAAGCAGAGACTCAAACAAATATATTTCTACACCAGTGTTGATAGTAGCATTAGTCACAATAGCCAAAAGGTGGAAACAACCCAAATGTTCATCAATGAATGAATGAATAGAGTAGTATACACAAAATGTACGATCACATATACAATGGACTATTATTTTGTCTTAAAAAGGAAGGAAATTCTGACACATATTACAACATGGATGAACTTTGAAGACATTAGGCTAAGTGAACTAAGCCAGACACGAAAGAACAAATCTTACATGATCCCACTTATATGCAGTACCTAGAGTAGGCAAATTTATAGAGACAGAAAATAGAATGGTGATTGCCGGGGGCTGGAGGAAGGAGAGAATAGGGAGTTAGTGTTTAGTGGGTGTAGAGGTTTGGTTTCGGAAGAGGAACAAGTTCTGTTGATGGATGGTGGTGATGGTGACAACACTTTGAATATTCATACTTAATACCACTGAACTGGACACTTAAACATGGGTAAGATGGTAAATTTTATGTTCTATATTTTACCACAGTAACGACCATCACCACAAAAACAGGATTTCTTAAATTGGCCCGGAGTACAGTGACAAAGGAAAAATTGTGTCTGGAGGGAGCCTTCACAACCCAGGCCACTTGAGCCACCATGAGAAAAAAAAAAAAATCCGACTTTAGCTCACAATCAGAAAGTATCAAACGCATCAGGAACTGAGTCACCATGAGCAACAGACAGACAGCATACATCACAATAGGAGAATTTCTGTTCCCGAAACTTGAGATAATAGAACAATCTGGAAAAGACTTCGAATAACTGTATTTACAATGAATATGGAAATAAATGGGTAGCTGAAAAGGGGAGAAGAAAGACTTGGGGGTAGAGAGGAACAAGGTGTGGAAGAGAATCAGAAGAATTCAGGAAAATGGATTAGTCTGGGGAGAAAGGGACGTTATTTGAGAAAAATCCGAGTGGAAGAAAGAAGACTGACCAGATTAGACTACAGCCCAGACCCCTGGGCAGCTGTCCCAGGGTGTTCAGGTGGCAGAACCATGAGATGGATCTCTTTCCTCCATAGATGGGAGAACTCAGTGAGTTCCTGACAACTTGGGCTTGAGATAGAAATAAGGGGACTTAGTGGCCGGGCGTGGTGGCTCATGCCTGTAATCCTAGCACTTTGGGAGGCCAAGGTGGGCGGATCACCTGAGGTCAGGAATTGGAAACCAGCCTGGCCAACATGACGAAACCCCGTCTTCACAAAAAATACAAAAATTAGCCAGGCGTGGTGGTGTGTGCCTGTGGGCCCAGTTACTCAGCAGGCTGAGGCAGGAGAATCACTTGAACCCGGGAGGCGGAGGTTGCAGAGATCACACCACTGCATTCCAGCCTGGGCAACAGAGCAAGACTCCAGTGAGAAGAAAGAAAGAAAGAGAGAGAGAGAGAGAGAGAAGAGAGAAGAGAGGAGAGAGAGAGAAAGAAAAGAAGGCCGAGCGTGGTGGCTCACACCTGTAATCCCAGTACTTTGGGGGAGGACACGAGCTCAAGAGATCGAGACCATCCTGGCCAACCAACATGGTGAAACCCTGTGTCTACTAAAAATACAAAAATTAGCTGGGCGTAGTGGCACACACCTGTAGTCCCAGCTACTCGGGAAGCTGAGGCAGGAGAATCGCTTGAATCCAGGAGGCGGAGGTTGCAGTGAGCCGAGATCGCACCACTGCACTCCAGCCTGGGCGACAGAGTGAGACTCTATCTCAAAAACAAAAAAAAGAAAGGAAGGAAGAAAGGGAGGGTGGGAAGGAAGGGGAGAGAGAGAGAGAAAAAGGGAGACAAGAAGGGAGGGAGGGAGAGAGGGAGGAAGGAAGGAGGGAAGGAAGGAGAGAGGAAGGGAAGGAAGGGAGGAAGGGAGGAAGGGAAGAAAGAAAAAGAAACACAGGGCTGGGTGTGGTGGCTCAGGCTTGTAATCCCAGCACTTTGGAAGGTAGAGGTGGGCGATGGCTTGAGCCCAGAACTTCGAGACCAGCCTGGGCAACGAAGTGAGACCCTTTCTCTGTTTCTAAAAACTTTAAAAAATTACAATGAATAAAATAAAATAAACACAGACTTCCTAAGGAGTTAAAGTGCTGACCTGACCTGGGAAGTGCTGGACTCAGGAGTGGAAGGACACAGTTCTCAGATGCTCCCCGGGTGGAACCAGGCGCTGGTACTACAGGTTGCCCTCGTGTGGTCACCTCTGTGGCCTCTGCCTCCAGCCATGCCCCTTCAATAGCAGGGAAAGCAGCTCTGCAGGTGCAGGACAATGGGCAGCATTTGTTCACTCAACAAACACTTACAGAGCTTCTCACTGTGCCAAGCGCTGAGCTGGGTGAACAAGAGCAGGAAACCCACCAGCAACCATGGGCAGTGTTGTGGACGAGAGTGTAGGGCTTACCGGCGGGTGGCCTGGGGCAGGTGATTTCTCTGTTCACTGGCCTGTTTCCACATCTGTACACTGGGGAACAGAACCTACCTCCTAGGATGGTTGTGAGCATTAAATGAGTTAGTACATGGGTAGGGCCTGTGATCACCCCCGGAACATAGTAAGTGCTCATTGAGTTAGCCAGTATTCACATACAGCAGGTCCTTGAATAACGTCATTTCGTTCCATGTCTTTTCGTCATGACATTGGTAAGAAAAAAATTCGATTCCTGCAGGGGCCACTGTCTGCGTGGTGTTTGCATTCTCCCCACATCTGCGTGGGCTTTGTCCCACGTCCCAAAGCTGTGCACGCTAGGCTCATTGGCGAGTCTGCATGGTCCCAGTGCGAGTGAGTATGGGTGTGTGAGCACCGTGACCTGTCCAGTGTAGGTTCCCACCTGGCGTCCTGAGCTGCCAGAATGGGCTCCAGCCACCCACGACCCTGAACTGGAATAATTGGGTAAATAATTACCTTACCTGCCTTTCTTTCTTCCTCTTTCTTTCTTTCTCTTCCTTCCTTCCTTCCTTTCTGTCTTTCTTTCTCTCTTTCTCTCTTTCTTCTTCTTCTTTTTTTTTTTTTGAGATGGTGTCTTGCTCTGTCGCCCAGGCTGGAGTGCAGTGGCACGATCTCAGCTCACTGCAATCTCCACCTCCCGGGTTCTAGTGATTCTTGTGCCTCAGCCTCCTGAGTAGCTGGGATTACAAGTGCCTGCCACCACACCCAGCTAACTTCTGTATTTTTAGTAGAGATGAGGTTTCACCAAGATGGCCAGGCCGGTCTTGAACTCCTGACCTCAGTTGATCTTCCCTCCTGGGCCTCCCAAAGTGCTGGGATTATAGGCTTAAGTCAGTGCACCTGGCCTAATTATCTTGTTTTTCTTAATTTTTCTCAAATGTATATATAGCTCACATTCATTTCAGTGTTTAATATTAGAAGTGTTTGATCTTTAGAAGTCTGGTGATGTTTTTGTCACCAGAAATATATCACAGGAATTCTATTCATTTATATCAATTAGCCTAAGGTAAAATTGGTTTTCTCTTAAAGTTGCAGTTTCCAAGAATCTCTCAGCAACTTAAGTGAGAACTTACTGTATTCGTTACTACATATCTTCCACCCACAGGTGGAAAAGTTTTCATAGCCTGAGGCTATAGCAAAGAAAAACAAATACAGCAACCTGACTTGGCCTTTCCCCTGGGGAGGAGCTGCCTTGGCCTGGGGGAGCTCCTAGGAAGGGAGGACACACCCCACTCTGAGGGGCAGGGGCACAGGTGTAAGTGGTGCCAAGATGTGGGCTGGGGAGGCCTCCTGGGAAGGGCATTTATGTGGAGGCAGAGACACCTGGCTTGCCTGAGATGGGAGGGTGAGATGGGAATGAAGACTGGGAGGCTGACCAGAGCCAGCCAACGCATGTGGGGACCCAGGTGTGCAGACAGAGTCCACTCTGCGTGTGCATACGTATACCTGGCTCACAGAGCTTCTCCCGCCTGAGTGACCTCACCCACTCCTCACAGGATGGCTCTCCGAGGTGGGTCTCACTGTCACCTGCATAAGGAAACTGACGCTCAGAAAGGTAAGGTGATTTCCCCAGTATAGGTCGGGGAGGATCTAGAGCAGTGACAAAGTGGTGGGACCAGAGCCAGGGACCTGCCACTAGGAAAAGAGAGAGGTTAAGGCAAGCAGGTGGAGGAGAGAGAGGAATGGAGGAGGTGAAGTTAGGTGAGGGTGAGAGGGAGCAAGAGAAGACAGCATCAGGGTAGATGGTGTGTTTTATCCATAAATCCAGACTTGGGGAAAATAGATTTTCTTCTGTATTATTATTTCTGTATATTTTAAATCAAGTTTTATTTCGAACAGCAGTATAACTCCGTAATAAAAAAATAAGCCAAAGAGGAAAAAAAAATTCCACTTCTGGCATTTGCTTCTAGTCTTTGAGCAGGTGGTCCACAGCCACTCAAAGTGCGGTCCACGGCCCGGTGCTGGTCTGCAGGGGATTCACCACTGGTTTTCAGTACAACAGGCCCAGAAAATGGGAGTGAATGTTTAGAAACTCTTACAGTTTCTAATTGTAACATGGTTGTTTTCTGCCTGTTGAATCTATGATTTAAAAGTTGGGCTTGTATTTCATGTATCCACTTTTCATTTCATTTTTATTTTTTATTTATTTTATTTTATTATATTTTTTGAGACAGGGTCTCGCTCTGTCACCCAGGCTAGAGTGCAGTGGCACAATCTGTGCTCACTGCCACCTCCACCTCCCAGGTTCAAGTGATTCTCCTGCCTCAGCCTCCCAAGTAGCTAGGATTACAGGGATGTATCACCACACCCAGCTAATTTTTGTGTTTTTAGTAGAGACGGAGTTTCACCATGTTGGCCAGGCTGTTCTCGAACTCCTGACCTCAGGTGATCTGCACCTGCACTGTCTTGGCCTCCCAAAGTGCTGGGAATACAGGCGTGAGCCACTAAGCCTGGCCTGATAACTTTTTATTTTGAGATAATAATAGACTCACAGAAAATCATGAAAAAAGTACCTAAAATCCCATGAGCCCTTTACCCAGATTCTTCCAATGGTGACATCTTATATAACAATAATACAGTACACAAACCAGGAAATGGACATTCATTTTCCTAATGGGTAATGATATTGAATATCTTTTCCTGTGTTTTCTGCAACCCACATATCTTCTTTGGTGGAGTATCTGTTCATGTCTTCTAGTTCTATTTGGATTTTTTTTCTGTTGAGTTTTGAGAGAGAGTTCTTTACGTATTTTAGATACAAGTCCTTTGATGGATATGCATTTAATCATTTATTTTTATGATATTTTATAAAACTTTACATTTGAGATGGACTGGAAATTTTACGAAATCAAACTGGTCAATCAATCACCGCTGGTGGTTTGAGAAGCAGTCTTAGCGTCTTCTTACCTTAATGAAATAACCGCACCTGCACCATATTGGGTCCTGACTTTTTTCCCCAGATAATTTATTATAAATAATTTCTCCAGCTTGCTCCATATCTTTATAACCACCACTTACAAGGTTTGCAAACCTTCCATAGAAGAGCTGTACTGAGATTTACTCAGCTAATTCCCAAGGTTAGACATGATGTTATCACCCATTTCAGGGTCTTACAGAAACTCTGAGTCACTCCCTTTGTCACAAGGCTTTTTCAAACATTTTGGATAGAATGTTCTTAGTTTCCATTCTCACCATGGTAGTTCAACTTGCTCTTTCGTTAGAATTTAGGCATCAAGGTCAGACCAGATTGCTGGTTGGCCACATTCTGTGTTCTCACGGAAACCAAAGGTCAGCGGCACTGAATCCAAACCACCCGAGCAACCCGGCATTTCCAGTCCCAGATGCTTGACCGCACGGCAACAGTGGAGTCACTAAGAGATTTTCCTTTGGTTCTATCACAGCAAACTCCAAACCAGGGGTAGCAGTCATTTGAAAAATGCAGAGACTATTTTAAAGGACAGACAAGTGCCTCAGATAGCATCAGAGAACAATGCCTAAGGGCCATGGATGGAAGCCAGTCTGCACAAAATGCTGAAAATAGGTCGTTTTGAGCAAGGGGGTCATGGAGAAGAAAGTGCCAGCCCTCCATTCCTTACACCCACTAGGCAGGTGCTTCTTCCCTTGCACCCAGGCTGACCCCTCACCTGGAAACTACCTCCCTCTCGGGTTTTCACACCTGTCTTGTCCTTTTGTCCTTCCCCTTCTCCTTCCCTCCCTTCCCTCCCTCACTCCTTTCTTTCTTTCTTTCCTTTCTTTCTTTTTCTTTCTTTCTTTCTTTTCCTTTCCTTTTTTCTTTCCTTTCTTTTTCTTTCTTTCTTTTTCTTTCTCTTTCTTTTCCTTCCTTCCTTTTCTTTCTTTCTTCTTTCTCTTTCTTTCTTTCTCTCTCTTTCTTTCTCTTCTTTTCCTTCCTTCCTCCCTTTCTCTTTCATTCTTTCCTTCTTTTTCTCCTCTTTCTCTCTCACTCTTTCTTTCTCTCTGGTTTCTCTTTTTTTCTTTCTCTCTCTTTCTTTCTTCGGTTTGTTCTTTTGACAGAATTTTGTGCTGTCACCTGGGCTGAAGTGCTTTCATGCAGTCTCAGCTCACTGCAGCCTTGTCCTCCCCGGCTCAAGCAATTCTCCTGCCTGAGCCTCCCAAATGGCTGGGACTACAGGTGTGTACCACACTCAACCAATTTTTGTATTTTTTGAAGAGATGGGGTTTTGCAGATTGATCTGGAACTCCTGGGCTTAAGTGATTCTCCCACCTCGGGCTCCCAAAGTGCTGGGATTACAGGTGTGAGCCACCATGCCTGGCCTCACACCTGTATTTCTGAGACAGCTGTGCCCACCCTGCCTCCTTTTCTTTTCCCTCTCTCCTGAATTGTGGTATTGCTCCTGCTCTGGTTTCTCTGCTCCTGCTTCTCTGCCCTTCTCCTTAGCCCTCACTTTGAGGCAAGCCCTAGATGTGAGGTCTGCAGCTTGTCGTGCACCAACCACCTGGGCAGGTCTGACCCTTCCCAAGACTCCTTTTGTCCAGCCTTGTTGGGAAGTAACCATGAGGGGAACAATTTGGGAATGGCCCCACCTAAAGGCTAGTCTTTGCTGTCATTACAGGGCTTATGTCTGGGATCCTTACAGAGACTAGAAGCGTCTCCCATCCCCCTCACAGTGGCACTTCCTGGATTGTTGAGCTGCCTCTGCCTTTTTGTATTCAGAGCTACAGCCTTGCCTCCCCTGTTCCCATCACCCTGACAACCCCTCAGCACCTCCCTCCTGTCAGCTCCACAGCCAACTGAGGTGACACCTGTTCATGGAAACTCTGTGAGCCTCTTCCATATCCATATACATTATGTAATGTTGCTTTGCATGTTTCAAAACATCAGTGCTGTCCAACAGAACTCTCTGTGATGCTGGAGATGTTCTCTGTCTGTGCCGTCCAGTGTAGCAGCCATAGACCCACAGACGGCACATGGCTTTTGAGCACTTGAAATGTAGCTAGTGTGACTGAAGAATTGCCTTTTGAATTTTGTTAAACGTTAAATAGCCACATGTAGCTAGTGGCTACCACACTGAACAGCACAGCCTAGATACTTCTAAACCTTGTTTTTTTTTCTTCATTTTTGAGATTTGTTGATGTCAAGGCATGCAGATGTACACCACTCATTCTCCTGCTGTGTGGTCCATCGTCTCAATATACGGCCGTCTATTTATCCATTTTCCTACTGATGGACATGGGGCTCTTTTCTTTGTTTCTGTTTTTTTTTTTTTTTTTTTTTTTTGGTTTTTTTTTTTTTTTTTTGCTGATACAAATGATGCTGCAGCGATCTTTTTGTATATGTCTCCATGCGCCTTTCCTAATATCTTCATTTCCCCCGACGGTGGTTGGTCCCATGACCCCATGCCCAGGTGACTCAGCAGCCTCCTAGGTGCCTACCCAGCCCAGGTCTCTTGTGCCACCACCCCCGACCCCACACCCACTCCTCCGCTGGCACTCGTCAGCCCAGTCAGCTGGGGTGATGACTCTGGAATATCACTTTCATCCTGTGCCTTTCCTGCTCAGGAACCCAGCACGGCTCCCATTGCCTGAAGCATCAGACCTCAGCCCTTTGCTTGGCCTCAGGCCCCCACCATCGGGTCCTACCTTATGACTCCCTGTGTTTCCCAGCATCCTCCCTCAGCCTCCACTGAGCCAACTTCCTTCTGGTCCTCTGCACACATCCTACTCTTCCTACCTCTGTGCCTTCATTTTTGACGGGAAGCCCCCATGCCCTCATTCTGGAATGTTTTGCTTCCTGCCCCTCCTCCACCTACTTCAATCCACTCAGATCCTTCAGGGCCCAGCTCAGGCCTGGCCTCCTCTGGGGTAGATTTTCATTCTGCAGCATTCATTCAGGAAGCACCCATGAAGAGCCTACCAGGTGCCGGCCCTGGTCTGGGGCTGGGACTAGAGCCGGGGCAGGATGGCCACAGCATCTGCTCCATGCAGCTCACAGCCCGGCCTTGGCTGGCAACTCCAGTCTGCCCCAGTTTCCAGCTCTCTGCATTCCCCTTGCAGCTCAGCATGGATTAAGCTTTGGAATCCAGAGAAGATCAGGGTTGGAATTATGGCTAGGGTTCAACAGGAGTGGGGGGCTGGGCGTGGCTGGTTTCCAGGAGACCTGAAAAGGGGGCCTGGAAGTGGGAAGATCAACCCCAGTGCAGGACCGGCCCTTACATCACAGGATCACTGCCGAGAGCCTAGAGGTGCGTGATCCTGTCAGCACCACCAAGCAAGAGACTGACTCCATGCGCAGGAATGTCAGGGTGCAGATGACACTTCTTTCCCAGAGGCACACTACGCGGGAAGCCAACTGCTATAGTCTAAATGTTTGCTTCCCTCCAGAATTCGTATGTTGAAACCCCATCTCCAAGGTGATGGTACTAAGACGAGGGGCCCCTGGGAGGTGATTAGGTCATGAGGGCAGAGCCCCTATAGACGAGATTTGTGCCCTTATAAAAGAGACCCCGGAGAGCTGCCCCTCCCCTTCTGCCATGTTGGGACACAGTGAGGACACTGCCATCTATGAACCAGAACGCAGGCCCTCACCAGACATTGCATCCGCTGGTGCCTGGATCTCTGGCCTCCAGAACTGTGAGAAATAAATTTATGTTGTTTATAAGTAATTAGTTTACGGAATTTTGTTATAGCAGCCCAAACAGACAAAATACCAATTTATTAGAAGGTTGCCTGGTGAGCAGGAAGGCAGAGGAAAGTGCTGCTTGCTATAGAATCTGAAGCTTGTTGAATCTGAGGCTTGCTATAGAATCTGAGGCATCGCCACCTGTGACACCATCCATGCAACAGGAGTAGGCCTGGCCAGGGCCAGGACACTGATGCCAGCCACCCAGGGGCACTGTGTCTCCTGCTCAGATGGCCACTGCCAGCCTCTGTCCATGAGGTTTCCGCTTTCTGAGCTTCCATTGGTGGCCACCGTCCCCCTCTTCTGATGGGCACCGTCTTTTTTTTTTTTTGAGACGGAGTCTCACTCTGTCACCCAGGCTGGAGTGCAGTGGCACGATCTCAGCTCACTGCAAGCTCCGCCTCCCAGTTTCACACCATTCTCCTGTCTCAGCCCTCTGAGTAGCTGGGACTACAGGTGCCCGCCACCACACCCAGCTAATTTTTTGTATTTTTAATACAGACGGGGTTTCACCGTGTTAGCCAGGATGGTCTCGATCTCCTGACCTTGTGATCTGCCTGCCTCGCCCTCCCAAAGTGCTGGGAGTACAGGCATGAGCCACCGCGCCCGGCCCTGATGGGCATCATCTTTAACATTCCTCTGTGCTGTAGCTCCATTCTGACCACTTGAATCTGGAAATCATATCTTAAGGTGACTTTGTATATCTCTGTTCTGATTCATTTTGTATTGTTTTATGGTTTAATTCTTAGACAGCATCTTACTTCCCAATGTGTAGTTCTTACAATGCACCTTACACTTGCCCCTGTGTCTCAACAAGATTATAAAACCTTAGGGGGCCAGGAACATCTTCCTTTCTGGCCCAAAGTTGGACATCTGGACAAGAGCCCAACACACACAGCCCTTGATGCTTTGCTCTGCTCTGGACTTGGGATGCCTAGAGACTGGCAAGCACAGAGGGTGTGGGGTGGCTGGGAGCTGAGCAGTATCTTCTGGGCCAGGATAGTTCTCCCCGAGGCCTCCTGAGCATGCAGTCAGGGCTGTACAGCCTCAGTTTTGTCCTCAGCCAAAAAGGGATCTGTGTTGGTGGAAGGCGAATGTGGCTGTCTCCACTCCTGTGAGCTGCCTGAGGGAACAAGAGGGCAGGAGGGAAACAGAGCACCTCCGAAGAGTACCTCAGGGCCCAGCCCCTAGAAGGAACTAGGCATGGGCGCAACCGAATGAATGAGCTTTGTCCTCACCCCTCAAACCTAGGCCAGACAGGTGAAGAAAAGCATTGAATGCTGGGAGTCATCAGCAAAGAGGATAAGAGTTAAGCTTGGGGCTATGGGGAGACTGGATATCCTCTGGGTGATATCCAGAGAGTATATCATCCTGAACAGAGGCTTCAGGATGGAATGGGGCAAGGAGAGAACTATGAGGGGGTCAGATAGCAGACACGGACGGTGTTTCCACACACTGAGGAGAACTGGGTGAGTTCTGCTCCTCATTCAGCCACCAGCTATGGGCCTCAGCTTCTTCCCTATTCATAAGGAAGGAAGGGGTGGTCAGAGAATCTTCTGGGTCTAGTCCAGCTCTGCCATTGGTGGCTTGGAGGAGGGCTGTCCACAGAGGAGGGCAGAAGCAAACACTGGGGGATATAGGCTGATAAGAGGGAAAGGGTATTTGTCTGGGCGCCGTGGTTCATGCCTGTAATCCTAGCATTTTGAGAGGCCGAGGTGGGCAGATCACGAGGTCAGGAGATCAAGACCATCCTGGCCAACACAGTGAAACCCTGTCTCTACTAAAAATACAAAAAATTAGCTGGGTGTGGTGGCGGGCACCTGTAGTCTCAGTTACTCGGGAGGCTGAGGCAGGAGAATGGCGTGAACCCGGAAGGTGGAGCTTGCAGTGAGCTGAGATCGCACCACTGCACTCCAGCCTGGGTGACAGAGCGAGACTCCATTTCAAAAAAAAAAAAGAGGGAAAGTGGACAGCAGCCTGGCGTCAAGTACCTGCTCTGTGCTGGGACACAGCTGGGCACTTTGCACACACCGTCTTGGGTATCTTTGTGCTGACCCCTTGAAAATGGCATTTATTTGCTGCATTGATTTAGGGGTGAGGAAACCAAGGAGCAGAGGGATTGGCAGAACCCTCCAAAGTCACTCTTCTGGTAAGCCAGAGCTAGGATTTGTACTGAGGCCTCTGGTCCCCAAGTCCCCAGGCCTCCACATTGGTGGGTGGGCTCCTGAAGGTAAGTGGCCCTGTGTCTGGGTATGTGCCTGAGTGGCTGAAAAGGAAGGGGTTATTGAGTTGGTTTTTAGATTAGTGCTTTGTTTCTTATATTTGCTAGGCTTTTTTTTTTTTTTTTTTGAGAAGGAGTTTCGCTCTTGTTACCCAGGCTGGAGTGCAATGGCACGATCTCGGCTCACCACAAACTCTGCCTCCCAGGTTCACACAATTCTCCTGCCTCAGCCTCCCGAGTATCTGGGATTACAGGCATGTACCACCACACCTGGCTAATTTTGTATTTTCAGTAGAGACGGGGTTTCTCCATGTTGGACAGGCTGGTCTCAAACTCCCAGCCTCAGGTGATCCGCCTGCCTCAGCCTCCCAAAGTGCTGGGATTACAGGCGTGAGCCACCGAGCCCAGCCTATTTGCTAGGTTTTTGCTAACTTGGTTCTCGGTAATTTTCCTTAGTGGGGGTGAAAAATAAGGATTTTTCTTTTTTTAATGAACAGATATGAGCCACCGTGGCTGGCCCTCAATCAAGAGTTTAAAAACCACAACTCAGAAATGAAGAAGTGATGGCAAAAACACTGGTGGTGAGCCACAAAATCATTTAAAAAACAAAAACAAAAACAAGTGAAGATAGAAAATGGTAGGCAGTGAAGAAAATCTTACCTCCTGATTAGGACAGAGTGAAGAAAGGGAAGGTCAACTGGAGGTCAGGAAGGGAAGTACAGTTTCAGTTGTTTACCTGCTGAGGAGGTGCCTCAGTTACAAAAGAGTAAAAACAGGGTGGGGTGGGGGATGGGGGTGGGCATTTCATGGCAAGTACTCAATGGGTTGCCTAAAGCAATACTTTTTTTTTTTTTTTTTTTTTTTGAGACAGAGTCTTGCGCTGTCACTCAGGCTGGGGTGCAGTGGCCGGATCTCAGCTCACTGCAAGCTCCACCTCCCGGGTTTACGCTATTCTCCTGCCTCAGCCTCCTGAGTAGCTGGGACTACAGGCGCCCGCCACCTCGCCTGGCTAGTTTTTTGCATTTTTTAGTAGAGATGGGGTTTCACCATGTTAGCCAGGATGGTCTCGATCTCCTGACCTCGTGATCCGCCCGTCTCGGCCTCCCAAAGTGCTGGGATTACAGGCTTGAGCCACCGCACCCGGTCGCAATACTTTTAAAATACAGTAAAATGTTAACATTTGTTAAATCTAAGTAGTGGCTACAGATACTTTTGTTGAATTAGGAATGTACCCATATTTTACAGAAGCAAACAAAACGTCTGGCCAGAGCCAGAAGCATGAGACATATAAAAGAAATGACATAGCAGATACACAAACATATGAAAGGAAAACAGTGAAAGGAAGGAACATGCATGTGATTGATGAGAGCCAAGTCCAGAAGAAAATGTAATCCAAGGAACAGGAAAAAAAAAATTCCCAGTAGTAGTCTGAGCTATAGAAAAATGTAAAAACAACATGAATTCAAGAAAGTAGGCACTCAAAGCTGAAACAGATGAAATAACAAGAAACTGATAGCACTTCTTCAAAACTCATATATGAGAAATAGCAAGAAAAGGAACAGATATGGCTAAAAATCAATCTGATACTGAGGAAAGGCCTCAGATAATCATGGTGAATGAAAAGAAAGAAGACATGCATTAAAAAGAGAGATAGCTGTGAAAGGTATAAAAAAGATCAAAACAATGAAAAAAAAGAATAAAAATAGAATTTAAAACAGAAAAACACACACATGGAAAAGAAAAGTATTCATAAAGAAAATACAAGACATCTTCCCTAGAATGAAGAATAGAATTGCAACTCTAAAAAGCACACTTTGTTCCAGGAAAAACTGATAAAGAACAAGAAAGAATTATTCAGACATATAGATTTAAAAAGAAAGAGAAAGGAAGAAAAGAAAGAAAAAGCCAAGGGAATATCTCATTAGAGGATATCCTCTTAGAGGGGATTCTTTGGCTGGCGTCAGTATTGTCCCTACCAACAGTCAATGCCAGATGACAATGGAGAAATGTATCCAAATTCTGAGCAAAAGAAGGTGTCATGCAAGAATATTTACTCAGCCAAGGTGTACGCAACTATAAAGACCACAGAAACATTCCCTAACGCAGAAAATACAGAATTCGTGAGCCATCACTGAGTCATTCTTAACGGTGCAATTCAGTCAATCAAGAGTTTGTTTGATTGTTTGTTTATTGAGACGGAGTCTTGCTCTGTTGCCCAGGCTGGAGTGCAGTGGTGTGATCTCTGCTCTCTGCAACTTGTCTCCTAGGTTCAAGCTATTCTCCTGCCTCAGTCTCCCAAGTAGCTGGGATTACAGGCGCCCACCATCATGCCCAGCTATTTTTTGTATTTTTGTAGAGACAGGGTTTCGCCACGTTGGCCAGGTTCGTCTTGAACTCCTGAACTCAAATGCTCTGCCCACCCAGACCTCCCAAAGTGCTGGGATTATAGGCATGAGCCACTGTGGCTGGCTCTCAATCAACAGTTTAAAAATGACAACTCAGAAATGAAGAAGCAATGGCAAAAATACTGGTGGTAAGCCACAAAATCAGTTTAAATATAAAATGAAGGCCGGGTGGGGTGACTCATGCCTATAATCCCAGCACTTTGGGAGGCTGATGGGGGCAGATTACTTGAGCTCAGGAGTTTGAGACCAGCCTGGCCAACAGGGTGAAACCCCAACTCTACTAAAAATACAAAAATTAGCCAGGTGCGATGGTGTTTGCCTGTAATCCCAGCTACTAAGGAGACTGAGGCATGAGAATCACTCAACCCCAGGCGGCGGAAGCTGCAGTGAGTTGAGACTGCGTCACTGCACTCCAGCCTAGGCGACAAAGTGAGATTCTACCTCAACAAAATAAATAAAAATAAAATAAAATAAAATAAAATAAAATGAAGTCCCAGCTACTTGAGAAACTAAGGCTGGAGGATTCTTTGAGGCTGGCATGAACAACAGAGTGAGATCTTGTTTAAAAAAAAAAAAAAAAGACTAACTATGGTGAGAATTAAGGTTTCAGAGCAGAAGGAAATGCATAGACTTTAAAAACAATATCAATACAGGAATAAACAAATTGAGGAGAAAGAGCAAGCTATTTCCTCATCTTCAGAGCCTTGAATTATGCCATCTAAAAAGGAAACCTTATTAAGAACAAGTCTAGTTTCTTAATGTTTCTCATAATATTAACTTCAGGGAGATCTTTTAGGAACTATTAATTTTTGTGGGGAAGAAACACCTACTTCAGTTTCTTTTTCTCTTGTTAGATTCACATAAAATTAGATTCAGAACTTTTCTTTTTAAAATAGCATTTTAATATAAGCATTTCTATTTAGCCTTCTACCTAGAAATACCTTAGATATACCTAGAAGGCCGGGCGCGGTGGCTCACGCCTGTAATCCCAGCACTTTGGGAGGCCGAGGCGGGCGGATCACAAGGTCAGGAGATCGAGACCACGGTGAAACCCCGTCTCTACTAAAAATACAAAAAATTAGCCGGGCGCGGTTGTGGGCGCCTGTAGTCCCAGCTACTCGGGAGGCTGAGGCAGGAGAATGGCGTGAACCCGGGAGGCGGAGCTTGCAGTGAGCCGAGATCGCGCCACTGCACTCCAGCCTGGGCCACAGAGCGAGACTCCGTCTCAAAAAAAAAAAAAAAAAAAAAAGATATACCTAGAATGCTGTTCACCTAATGTTAGTAGTTATCTCTGGGTGGTTTTTGGTTTTTTAAGAGACAAGGTCTCGCTCTGTTGCCTGGGCTGGAGTGCAGTGTTTCTATCATGGCTCACTGCCGTCTCAACCTCCTGAGTTCAAGCGATGAGGCTGAGGCTGGGACTTCAGGTGTGCATCACCACACCCGGCTAATTACATTTTCGTTTTTTTTGTTTTTTTGTACAGACAGGGTTTTACTATGTTGCCCAGGTGGGTCTTGAACTCTTGGTCTCTCACCTTGGCCTCCCAAAGCATTGGGATTACAGCTGTAAGCCACTGCGCCCGGCACTGAGTGGAGGTTTCCATAAGATCACCCAAATTGTCTTCAGTTCTTTATAATAAGAATGTATCATTTTTACAAAAATAATAGAGTCATTATTCTGAAAAAACAAGATTGGTGAAACGTCTGTCTTCAGCATGGTGTCTAGAGGCTTGTCAGTTGGATTTAGTAAGAAAGCCTAAAGGACGTGTGTCATGTCACAGGAATGTGCAGTAATAAGATGGAATTCAAACTAAGCAAAAAAAGGACATACTGAATTTCAAAAACATCATGGACTAGGAATTATAACTTCTAATTAAAACAGCCTGGGTGCAACTTGATCTATAGATTCAATGCAATGCCAATCAAAATCAAACACAAGCTATTTTGTGGATATCAACAAGCTGATTCTAACATTTAAATGAAGAAGCAAAAGACTCAGAATATCCAACTCAATATTGAAGAAGAAGAACAAGGTAGAAGACTGACACCACTCTGACTTCAAGACTCAAAGCTATAGTGATTGAGACAGCGTCCTATCAGCAAAAGAATAGACAAATATATCAAAAGACCACGAGAGAGAGAGAGCCTAGAAACAGATCCACATAAAGATACTGATTTTTTTTTTTTCTTTTTTGAGATGGAGTCTCGCCATGTTGCCCAGTCTGGAGTGCAATGGCTCGATCTCAGCTCACTGAAACCTCTGCCTCCTGAGTTCAAATGACTTTCCTGCCTCAGCCACCCAAGTAGCTGGGATTACAGGTGCCTGCCACCATGCCCAGCTAATTTTTGTATTTTTAGTAGAGACGGGATTTCACCATGTTGGCCAGGCTGGTCTCGAACTCCTGACCTCATGATCTGCCCGCTTCGGCCTCCCAAAGCACTAGGATTGCAGGCATGAGCCACTGCACCCGGCCAAAGATACTGATTTTTGACAGAGGAGCAAAGGCAATACGATGGAGCAAAGATGGTCTTTTCAACAATGATGCTAGAATAGTGGGACATTAACATGCAAAAAATGAATCTATACCTTCCACAAAAATTCACTCAGAATGAATCTAAATGTAAATATAAAATGTAAAAGTATAAAACTCTTAGAAGTTAACACAGGAGAAGGCCCTAGATGACCTTGGTCATAGAGGTGACCTTTTAGATACAACACCAGAGGCATCATCCATGAAGAAACCAATGATAAGCTGCACTTTGCTGAAATTAAAAACTTCTGCTCTGGAAAAGACAATGTCAAGAAATGAGAAGACAAGTCACAGAACTCTTGTAACTCAACAGTAAGAAAACAACCAACCAGATTATAATTTAAAATGAGCAAAAGATCTGGAATCCTCACCAAAATAGATACATAGATGGTAAATAAGAAAACATGTTCAACATCGTATATCATTAGGAAATTGCAAATTAAAGCAGTAAGGTGTTACAAACCTATTAGAATGGCCCAAACCCGAAACACTGACACATGCTTGTGAGGCTGCAGAGCAACAGGAACTCCTGTTGCTGGTAGGACTGCAAAATGGTACAGCCACTATGGAAGACAATTCAATGGTTTCATAGAAAGCTAAACATACTTAGGCCAGGCGCGGTGGCTCACACCTGTAATCCCAGCACTTTGGGAGGCCGAGGTGGGCAAATCACGAGGTCAGGAGATCGAGACCATCCTGGCTAACACGGTGAAACCCCGTCTCTACTAAAAATACAAAAAATTTGCTGGGCGTGGTGGCGGGCACCTGTAGTCCCAGCTACTCAGGAGGCTGAGGCAGGAGAATGGTGTGAACCTGGGAGGCGGAGGTTTCAGTGAGCCGAGATCGCACCACTGCACTCCAGCCTGGGGGACAGAGTGAGAGTCCATCTCAAAAAGGAAAAAAAAAAAAAAAAAGCTAAACATACTGTTACCATATGATCCAATTATTGTACTCCTTTGTATTTACCTATATGAACTGAAAACGTATGTCCACACAAAAGCCTGCAAGTGAATGTTTTTAGTAGCTTTATTTACAATTGCCAAAACTTGGGAAGCAAACAAGATGTCCTTCAGTAGATGGATACATAAATTCTGGTATATCCAGACCATGGACTATTATTTGGCACTAAAAAGAAATGAACTATTGAGCCAGAAAAGATGGTGAGGAAACGTATGTGCCTATTACTAAGTAGAAGAAGCCAGTCTAAAACAGCTATAGGCTGTATGATTCCGACTATTTGACATTCTGGAAAAGGCAAAACTATGGAGACAGTAAAAGATCTGTGGTTGCCAGGGGTTAGCAGGGACAGAGGGATGATCAGATAGAGCTTAGAGGATTTTTAGGGCAGTAAAACTACTCTGTATGATACTATAATGGCAGACATATTATTATACATTTGTCCAAACCCATATAGGATGTAAAACACCAAGAGTGAAGTGAACCTAATATAAACTATGGACTTTGGGTGGTAATGACCTGTCAACATAGGTTCATTGACTGTAACAAATGCACCACTCTGGTAGGGATGCTGATGGTGGGGGAGGCTGTGCAGATGTGGGAACAGGGGATATATGGGAACTTGCCATACTTTCCATTCAGTTTTGCTGTGAACCTAAAACTGCTCCAAAAATTAAAAAACAAACAATAAAAACCCCAGCCTGTACGTTTCCAGGAATTAGGATGGTCCAGTAGAGGAGGGGTACAGGAGATGAGAAGGGGAAGCAAAGGAGTGAGATGAGGGAGGAGTGGTGGCCAGGACTTCTCCTGTGGGCGACGGAGAGTCACTGAGGAGCAAGGAAGGGAGGTGACCAGACATCGGGGCAGCTACATGGACGGTGAACTGGGATAGGGAATGTGTGGCAAGAAACCAATGAGGTAATTACTGGCAGAGTCCAAAAGTGAAGCAAGCTCCTAGATGGAGACAGCAGCAGTGGAGCTCGATATGTGATAAGGTGGCAGGACTGTCCTGAGCTTGGTCCTGGTCAGAAGTAGAGGCTGAGAAAAAAGAGAAGAACCCCTTGCAGCTGCCACGGACGTTTTGGACATGGTGATATAGAGGTGATTTGGAGTTGGCAGAGATGACCTCCCGACACGTGGATGCACAGGGCTACTGCTCAGGTGAGAGGTGTGGGCCGAGCATAGACTGGAGGTGATCTGCCCATGGCTGGAAGATGAAGCATGGAGTTGAGATACCCCAGGAAGAAACCGCGGGCAGAACCGTAGGAGAGACCAAAGTTTCAGAGACAGGCAGAAGACGACGATCCTACAGAGGAGACAGAGTGGGAAGAAGAGGCCTACGAAGGGGAGTGAGCATCACAGAGGCCAAGGGAGGGAGGGAGGGGTTCTCTACAAGTCAGTGTCAAATGCTGCAGTCGGGTGGAGAAAGAAGGGGATTGAAAACAGGCTATCTCACCACGTTTTAACAGGGAATCCAGCCCTTACTCCCTGCCCCTTTTTTAGGGAGGGCTGAATTCTGGTTTGCAAGCAGGTAAATGAACAGAATTGTGGAAAGGGATGATTCCTAAAGAAGATATATTAGGGTTGGAACAAACAAGAATGGACATTCTGTAAAAACAAGTATTTTAAAGTGGACTCCAGACTTCTTGACTTACAACCCGAATAATCATTTAACAGGATGTGACATACCATCAATAAGACAACAGCAGAATAAATGACAGCACAGCCACGCCACGGAGTATTAACCATTAAGAAGAAGGGACTGGAGCTCTACCAGCTGACCTGAAGAGAACTCTGTGAGGTGTTGAGTAAGAAAAGCAGGACACGGAAAGGGCCTGTAATATGATCCCATTTTCAGTACTGCAGTAACAAAACCTTGTTTATGATTAGACAGCATGGAGGAAATTATGGAAAAACACACAGCAGGGTATGGCTGTGTATATATCACAGTTACCCGACTAGGAAAAGGGGTGGGGTAACATGGGGAAGAGGTAGGGGCAGCAAGTAATAGAGAAAAATTAAACAGGAGGACACTTAACAGCATATAAGAAATGGTCGTATTTATGCATTTATATGAAACTGTATATGTATATACACACACACATAAACATATACACATATAAAATGGTAAAAAAATGCACACACACACACAGTCTTGACTCATATCCACCGAGTTAACTGAGTGCTGAGAGCAGCCTGTCATCTGGGGGCAGCTGGGGTGAGCCAGCAAGGAGCCTGGAGTCCTGTACATGTGCCTGGCTGTCCCGCAAGAACCAAGGACGCCGTGGGTGAGGCATCACTGGGAGGGCATCTGGGCTGTGTGCAGCAAGCTAGTGAAAAAGAAAAAGGTGTCCAGGGGCTCACCTGCATTCTGGGTGAAGTGCATGGACAGGGGAGCGGGAGGGTATTAACCCTCAGGGGAGGACTGAGATTTGAGAATTCATGGGAACAGCAGATGAGAAGCCGCTGTGGGTAAGGGCTGGGGTGGGGAGAAAGTGGAGGCTGTGAATGCAAGGACAGTGCTGGGTGCAAATGTTAGAGATCAAAGGCAGGCAGGCACAGAGGAGCCCCACAGGCCGGCCTCACGAGCAGGATATGGCTAGAAGTCTCTCATGTCATGGGAGAAGAGGAAACAAGAGAAAACTGGAAATTAAAGAATGACACCAACAAGAGGAAAGTTCTTATCAACCAACACTTTTAATGGCAAAAAGTAAAAACCTTCATTACATGAAACTTTAATTTACATACATTCTTCACACGGTGGACGTCTTTACCAGTTTGCACTATCCTGCACTAGAACACATAGTAAAAGCTCAAGCCATTTGGAGCCCCTGTGGCTGGGACGGCTGCCTGCTTCCCTCTGCTCCCTGGGACCATCCAGGCCCACCACACCCTGCTCCCTGAAGGAGCTGCAGCTGACCCTGGCACCTGCCCCTGATGATGGTGGGGAGCACTGTGCTGAGTCCCTAGCTTGCCTGTGCCTCCTCTGTCCCTGGCCCTCAGCATTGGTTACTGAGCCCCCACCTGGGGTGGGGGTGAAGGAAGGGAAGACTGCAGACAGCATTTTTTTTTTCTTTTTTTTTTTTTTTTTTGAGACGGAGTCTCGCTCTGTCACCCAGGGTGGAGTGCAGTGGCCGGATCTCAGCTCACTGCAAGCTCCTCCTCCCGGGTTTACGCCATTCTCCTGCCTCAGCCTCCCAAGTAGCTGGGACTACAGGCTCTTGCCACCTCGCCCGGCTAGTTTTTTGTATTTTTTTTAGGAGAGACGGGGTTTCACCATGTTAGCCAGGATGGTCTCGATCTCCTGACCTCGTGATCCGCCCGTCTCGGCCTCCCAAAGTGCTGGGATTACAGGCTTGAGCCACCGCGCCCGGCCTGGACAGCATTTTTCTGAGGGTAAAACTGTGGAAACAAGTATGGAGGGAAGGCTGTCTATGATAAGATGGGGCTCTCTGGGAATGCCATGTGTCTGCTGGCTCCTGTCACCTTCCTGGAAGGGTCCACAGTGCTGAGGGGTTGCAGTGTGAAGAATGGAATGCTACTGTGAGTAACGGTGGCTGCACAGGTGACCACCCTGCCCCAAGGAGCTGCTGTGGGGAGTGATGGTGTCAATGAAGCCCGGCACAGAGATGTCCCAACTCCCCAGTTTCTGTCTGAAACTCATAACTCAGCTGGGTTCCCTTCTCCACACGGTGCTTGCCGCCGTGGCTCATTCTTGGACTGATGGCTGCTGCCTGCCTGACAGACACACTAGGTAGAGGCGGAAGGGTCTCTGGTCCAGCTCTATCAAGTCCTGACAGTTCCAGGCCTCCACTTAGTTACGTAACATTCCTTCCCTCCACTAGTCTGAAAAAGTCTGGACATTTCACGGTCTCCAGGGAGAGGAAAATGACAGATGTATTTAGCACTAATGCTCAAATTATGCAGGGCAGGGAAACCAGAGATACTGAGGGACCTGGACAACAGACAAGCTGGCTAGACGGTTTCTCTTCAAGGCCAGCATTTAGTCATACTGTGTCCACGGTGGGTGGACTTGGATGTGGTGCACGAGAGAGACAGCACCTGTCTGTCTCCCTGACATGCTTCTGGAAGAGGCCGCTCGGGATGTGGAGACTAGGGGTGGGGAGGACAGGGAAATGCCTGCTGCTGGTGACACAAGCACATTCCCGGAGGCTCCCGTGTTTCATTCGCTACAGGGCCGTCTCCATAAGCGCCTTCACCCTCCTAGCTTCCTGACCCTGACACGCGTCGGTTCTGTACACAACATCTGTAGGTCCAAACATGGAGAGAATGTCTGCCTAAAGTACAATTTTAAAGCACATCTCTGACACTCCCTTCCTTCAACGAATTCTAGTGGGTGATGGCTCACCACTGAAAGGTAATGAGTGTGGGACTTGTATACTCAAGAGAGCTTTTCCTTCATTGTTAGGAGAGCTCAAAATCCTAAGAGGTCCTTCTGTTTAATAACTGATTCTTGAAAGGTAGACAAAATTGCCTCTCTCTGTGCAAACAGACATGCACCTTTCCCTCTCTTTCTCCTATAACCCAGCTTTCTCCTTTATGGACAAGGAGATGCAAATATTTGCTTTGGGGTTTGAACATTCACTGTGAAAGTGATTGGGTAATGAGCAAACTCATTCCAGGCTGTATTAAAATGACTGAGGCCATCACCTGCAGCTAAGAAACGTGAGTTTTTGTTTTAACATAAGTGTACACCGAGGCCTATGCTGGGTTTTGGTAGACGGGAACAGAAAATCAAGAATTGAAAAACAAGTGATGTAAACTCCAAGGGGACCCACAACTGGAATGGGGCAGAATCCCTCCCCTGTCACACATCTGGAAGAATGTGGAGACAGGAAAATGGCTGGACACAGTGTGTTTCAGCTACATTTACTCTTAAAAAGAGTTTTCAAATGGGGAGGGGAAAAGTGAAAGGATTTTTATAAAAGTCATATGGTTAGATTCTTTCCTCCTCCACTTCTGCCCAGCAGAGTTTTAAAAACAAACCCTGCGGAGTTCCTGGCTTGCTGTTCCCCATCCCTGGGTTCTCCCACTCCAACGGGGACACATGTGAGTCAACGACATCCACCGCCCTCTTCCTGGGCACCATGCTGTGATGCAGCAGGAAAATGATGAGCTGTGGAACCAGCTACCCACCTGCCAGCAGTTGACTGCTCTCAGCCTCCACTTATTGCCTTGTAAACTGAGGATCTAACACCTACTTTACAGGATTGGGTGAAGATTAAAGGAGATCATGTATATCAGGCACTTTGTATACTGGAATGTACTAGACAAGTGTTATTACTCCTTTCTCTCAGAAAGCGAGCCCCCCAATCTTCCCATTTCATAGACTGTTTTGTATTTCACTGAATAGTGGATTTCTGTTTTCATAAACCACTATTATTATTTTTTGAAACAGGGTCTCACCCAGGCTGGAGTGCAGTGGTACAATCACAGCTCACTACAGCCTCCACCTCCCAGGGGGGTAAGTGATCCTCCCACCTCAGCCTCCTGAGTAACTAGAACCACAGGAGTGTGACACCACACCTGGCTAATTAAAAAAATTTTTTTTGTAGAGACGGGGTTTCGCTATGTTACCCAGGCTGGTCTTCAACTCCTGAGCTCAAGCAATCTGCCTGCCTCAGTCTCCCAAAGTGTTGGTGTTACGGGTGTGAGCCACCACACCTGGCACAACTACTATTTTTTTTTTTTTTTTGAAACAGAGTTTCGCTCTGTTGCCCAGGCTGGAGTACAGTGGCGCGATCTTGGCTCACTGCAATCTCCACCTCCCGGGTTCAAGCAATTTTCCTGCCTCAGCTTCCCGAGTAGCTGGGATTACAGGCGCCACCATCATGCCCGGGTAATTTTTGTATTTTTAAGAGAGACAGGTTTCACCCTGTTGGCTAGGCTGGTCTTGAACTCCTGACCTCAAGTGATCTGCCTGCCTCAGCCTCCTAAAGTGCTGGGCTCACAGGTGTGAGCCACCGTGCCCAGCTTGAATCACTTTTATTTTATTCCCTCTCTTCCCTAAAAAAACTGGAGGACAAGCTCTGCCTCCTTTCATCAACCATAGTAAGTATGGTATCCATTCACTACTTGACTGCTGGAGAGCTCAGGACATTTGGACAGAAATGCTTCAAACTGGGGCCACAGTAGCCTGTCTCCTCAGAGAGCTGACTTCTGGGCACAGGCGTCTCTATGGCGGGAGCCTACAAGAAAGTGAACCTAACTCATGCGCAGAGGTCATCGCCATGTCACCTCCTAGTAAATGCTCAATAAACTTATAAACCACCCCCTCTCTTTAGAGCCCTACAGTTTTGTTCTTATTGTGGTGGTGGAGGTGGGGAATTGGTGAGGTGGTCCTGTCGTCACCCTGCAAGCTTGCTTTCTCATCCTGACAACCCTCTTTCCCACACCAGTCATGCAGAGGGACTTCCGCTGCTTCCAGCTAGATGGCAGGGGCATCCTGTGGCATCCTGCTGCTCAGGGCCTTGATCATTAGAAAGGGACTGGCTGGCAACCCCTAGCTACTGCCGTCGCTCTGGCCACTAGTAGATTCTGTTTATCAAAATTAACTTGAGAAGCTGAACTGCCTCTGTCTATCTAGAAAACCCCCTTTGGAGAATTCTCTCCTAATACAAGTTTACATTCAAGTCTGAACTGGGTAGATTGTAAGTAAAATGAGTAGCGTATGCATGAAAGTCTCTACTTTTCTTCAGCTACAGTCATTTTTTTGTTGAAGTACAAAATGGGGCTTAGGAGACTTTCCCGGGGGATGCCTCAGAATATCAACACATGCAAGGGTTTCTTCGTTTTCAAAGTTTTGAGCTGAAGTGGGTATTTTATGGACATTTAAGATGTGAAGGGCAGGAGTGAAATGCGGACAGGAACACAGAGTAACTCACAGAAACAAAACAGAGATCTCAATAATCAAAACAGTTGCTTTGTTCCTAAGAAACCCTCTTTTTTGTTAACAGGTCTAATTTTTAAAAACTCTCAGAGGCCTCTAAAGCACTTGTTTACATACAGCCCTTCCCCATGTGCGGCCAGGGTAAGGACACTGCAGAAGGCTGTAAAAGCTTACGCAAAGCCGGCCTCTACATGATCCCTCTGACTTAAAACCTCTTAAATCATAGCTGCTTAACAGCATGACTTTTATATGTACACAAGTTTTGTTTTTCCTGTATTCATCCACACAAGGGGTTGATTAAGAAAAAATTCCCTCAGGTACAGTTCATCCTAGTTTCACTGAAGCCCGTGGAGGAGGCTCTGATGTTTCCACCCTGAGCTCTGTGAACTCTGCTTGTCCTCTGTAAGCCCGCAGACAAACAGGTCATTCAAGTGCGCAGTGCTCCCCACTGCTGGGCATGAGACCCACAGAGAAAGAGGGCCTGGGAGATGAGATGCAGGCTCCTCCAGGAATGAAGAGGGCTTCACAACCATCTTCACTCATCACTGTCTGCCTCTGATCCATAATTCTGACATCGACACGTAATGTATCCATTTGATTTCTGCAATTCAGAACCAGAGGCCAAAGTGTAGATTGCTTTTTCTTCATCCTGGCATTGGCATGACCAATGGCCAGGTATCTAGCGGTGTCAGTAAAAGAATAATAGAGAAAAAAAAAAAAGGAACAGGAAAAGAACATCCTTATTTACACCATTTGATTGCTATATACCGAAAGCACTTGGGAGAAAACAATGCACATAGTGAATCATCCAATCAGAAACACACAGCTTTATATTATTACAAAAAAGAAAAATACCTCACCTTGTTTTTGTTTCCCAGCACAGACAGAAATCATTTTAAGACAGAGGATCACACAGTCATTTGTACACCCAGCTGACAAACACTTTGGGTCTGGATTTCCTCCCCCAACCACATTACAACATCAGCTTTGACACATCTGTAAAACATCTTCTCTGCAGAAAGTCAGACCCTAAAGATCAAACCCAGGGAGGCACCCTCTCCCCCGGCCAGCTACTCTAACTCATAACCCTCTGAAGACACTTGGTAAAGGCAACACAGCTGACAAGAGCAGTGCTGCCTCAGCAGTAGTGGGCTCTGGCCCTGCCAAGGCAGGGAGGACTAGAGCCAAGCTTCCAAGAAGCCATTCAGACAGGCAAGGGAGAAGGGGAGGGAGTGCAGTGGGGATATAAGAACCTGATGAAATGGAAGAAAGCATTACCTTGGGAGTTACCACTTTGAATTATTATATGATCAGACTCTAGCCTGGCATCATAGAGACTCCAAGTGCCACGGACAATGGGAAAGAAGTGTACTTCTTGAATGCAATTCAAAGTTATCTGACCTTTTTTCACTGCTTCTAGATTCCATTTCGTTTGGGAAACTACAAGAACTTCTTTAATCAGCCATGGCTTTCCAAAAAGTAGAGTGATGTGGCCAGGAAGATGGGGACGAGCAGGCCCACCTGGTAAAGGATGGCTCTGACATCAGAACCTGTTGGCTGCCCTCTCCACTGCCAGGGAAGGAAGCTGGCAATACAGGCGAAGGCAGGCACCAGCCCTGTTTCCTGCCTAAGGGGCAGCATCAAGGTCTTAGTGCCCAAAGGCCCGGAAGAGGTCAGTCTCAGATGGGTGCTGGCAGAGTCCTAGCCAAGTGGCCAGGCTGAATCCTTCCTGAGCCATCTGCAGGAAGAGTCAGGAGGGCTAGGCCCTGGCCACTGCCTTGCAGCTCACAGCTGGTTCACACATGCATGCAAAGGGCAGGTAACTAAGTAACCAACCCCTGGAAAGCAGTTTCATAGTTTTTTATTTTTCCCCTTTCAACCTGGTTTTCGGCTCTGGAAGCTGTTCCTGTGCACAGTTCTCTTTCCTACAGTTCTGAGAAAGTGGTTCCATCGCAGATGACCAAAGGCTGGACCCCTCTGGCTATAATGTAGACCTTCCAGTGAGTGGTGCTGGCATAGCCTTGAGGGGAAATAGCAAGAGGAAAACATGTAAATGTTAGCGGGTGGGCACACCTGTGGGCAGAGCAAGGCGGGTCTGCCAGAGCTGGCCCTCAGGGTGCACTGCAGAGCCAAAGACAAATCTTTTTCTATTTAATTTAGTTTCTTTTTTTCTTTTTCTTTTCTTTTTAAGAGATGGGGTCTCACTATATTACCCAGGCTGGTCTTGAACTCCTGGGCTCAAGTGATCCTCCTGCCTCTCACTCCCAGAGTGCTGGGATTACAGGTGTGGGCCACCACTCCTGGCTTAAAGACAAATTGCTCTGAAAGTCTTTTGGCACTTCCTAGTTATTATCAGTCCTCTTTAAATGCTTTATCACCGCCCCTCACCCAGGGAACTATGAATCACAATTCAGCAGGCTTACAACGGCAGGATGCTCTACATGAGGCTGGTGTTGGGCATCAAGTCTCAGCTTTTACAGCAAGAAGACAGAATGGATTCTGAGGGGGCATAAGACCTACTAGCCAATTTTCCTGTGTCTTTCTATAATGCGGTTTCATTACACAACATCCAGATTAACCTAAACCTAAACCAGCATTGCCCAAATTGGGTTCAGCAAACAGTAGAGTTCTGTAAGATATTCCAAAGAAAATAGGTTCTAGAGTACTATGGGCCCTGCTCATCTTTAAACGAAGAGCACTGAGTAGAATTCAACTTTTACTTGGCGACTCCGGAAGGGTCATGATGGGCAATGACTGTCCTGTACAGTGACTGCAGATATTGTACCTGACCCCCGAAAGGTTTTCTGGTGATCTGGAACCCTTCTTTCCTCCATCTCCACAGAACAATGTATGTTTTGTCAAAATCATAGAACTTGCATGTTGTGGTGCCATTCTTAAGGGTCCCTAAGGTAGAGGAACCGCCGTCTGTCCTGCAACACTAAATGATTCTTCTTGGCCAGGGTCTGCTTTCCTGTCCTTACTGTTAACCGTGGCAGCTACAGTCATCACGCCCATTTCTGTCACTGCTTCAGGTGCTCGCTGGCTTCCCCACCCCTCCCTGCCCCCATTCTTCTCCCGGGCTTGCTCTCCTATTCTTCTTCTCTTCAGTCACCACCCCTCTCTATGTTCTGTCATGTGACTGGCCTTTTATAGACACTGCCAACTACAGGGATCCTTTCTTTCTAGTCAACAAACCAGTCAGGCACAGCACAGCAGGTATCACGCACTGGATGTTAGGCTAATCTGGACTATCTGTACCAGCATTTGATGCTCAAGCTTTCTTGATTACTGCCAGACATTTTTTTTTTTTTCCCCCTAATTCTGTAATTGGTATTCCGGTTGCTTGTGGGAGCCGGAAGTCTGGAATTCAGATAACTAAGGTGTTTCTGTAGTTGTCTGAATTGTTAGGCATTTGTAAAATATAAGACAGAAACTTGTTCAAGCACAACCACATGCTCCAAACCTAAATATGCCAGAGAGATTTTCGCAATAGTCATCTCTTGTGTTAAGAGTCACTCCATTACAGGAAAAAGGTTCAGAACAATTTCCATACAAGAATCTTCCTTTTTGTAGGAAGTTTCCCAAGAGCCAGGCCAGCTGTGCTCCATTATTAGTTAATGCTTGATTTGCACATTATTTTTATTTTTCATTTCTAAATTGAAATAAAAGTTATGTAATTTAAATTAAAACTTGGCATAGCTTGCAGTCCAATTCCTACCCTCATATAAGATGCAAGGTTTCTAGGGATTTGGGGGTCTTCTGAATGGGTAAAACTAAAGAAATCAATTGGAAAACCCAGTCTGGGCTCTGCCAGAGACTCCAGGTCTTGCCTAGGTTTTGTGAGGCAGGAAAAGCAAGGAGGTCAATGGTGACACTTGCTGATTTATTTGTTTCTTCCAAGAAAACTCGGCTGTCAAACTGATTGCTACTGACAGCAGTGGATTCAAACCTGTTTCTTTGGAACAGATTTTTAGGATATAAGGCACAGGACAAGTCACATTTGGGAAAACACTGAGCCAGGGCCAAGGGTGAGTCATCAATGTGAGGCTGTGACTTGGCTGTGGCAGCCACACAGAAGGTAATATTTCCTTGTGTGACCATTGCCCTTATATACTGCTTGGTATTGGTTTATTTGCAACATGGGTGTATATTCCTGTAGTCCTGGATTGTCCCTCTCCTGGCTTGACTGTGTCCAAGCAGGCACTTAAGACCTGATGCTCTGCTCAACAGATAGTGGGGCCTTGGGGTGGTCACCTCTCCTCTCTGGGTCTCAACCTTTTCATCTATAAAACGAGGGATTGGTCTAAATACTTTCCAGAATCCTTCCTAACTTGAAGTTTCTACGGTCAACAGACACATGCATTCTATATGTTGTACGTACAAGACATTTCTTTCTGCTATGTTTTCTCATTAAGTTGTTTCATTTCTAAGCATAAATGTTGAGCCTGTTAATAGGAGAATGTTATTTTTGATTCTACTAAATAAAACTTCTGTGAAGGCAGTACACGATTCTTAAAATAGCTTTTGAATTAAAAACTAAAAAGACTCATGGCTGACCCTGCCCTCCTGGGGCCCTCCATACCGATATCTCCCGGCTCTATTGGCATGGCCACAGACTGACAATGTTTTCGGCACTGGAAGGGAGGGATAAGCTGCAACATGGCCTCGCCGCTGCCCATGATAAATAGGTCACGCATCTCATGCATCTGGAGGAAAGAACGAGGAGGGGAGGACAAGGAAGGCAAAGAAAACAAAATAAAACCAGGGGCTTTAGTAAATAAAAATGCTTTCACATATGGCTCTGAGTTTTCTAGCCTGAGCAAAGAGGAAATAGAACCAATAAGAAAAATTTGCAATTATGTCCAGAAGACAAAAACAAACTACTTCTCCTAAGAATGGCATCTCTTGGCACTAAGACCAGAGTACAATCTCTTCCATGGGTCTCCTAAAGAGGCACTGTGTGATTTAGTGGGCAGTCCCCTCAGCGAGAGCCCCAGAGCAGATCCTGCATGATCTTCATAATTTGCAACTGGTTTTAGCCACAGCTTCAAAGTAAGCCAAAGGAAAATACCTAATTGCAATTTAACAAAGGTAGTTCTAGCAGAAACCAACAAATGGTGGCTGAAGTATACAACATTCTGAGATTCTGGGTTTGATGAAAACTTTTTAGATAAATAGATAATCGGGACATCGGTTCGGCACTCTTCCATGGAATGTTATTTCTTACTACCAGGGCTCTGATAAGTATTGCACAGCAGGAAGTTTAAGTTTATATTGCCTGGCAAGACCCAGGGGAGCAGGCAGGCCATGCTACTGATTAAAAACTAATGACACTAAGACTGGCCTCTGATTCTGAAAACTAAGGAGACAACCAGCATATGCACCTGCACAGGTAACTACTGCCCCTCTGAGGGCATGCTACTGCCGGCAACGGGCATTAAATGCAACCTGCTATGTGCCAGGGAAGGAGCTGTGAACCCTGGGGATGGGGCTGGGACCAGGGCAGGGAATAGGGATAAAGAGATGGGTCTTGCTGGGACATTTCTCCTTACCTTGATGATGACAGAAAACCCCTAGGGTCTCTTCTCTCATCTCTTCCTCATATCTCCTGCCCTTCAGAGAAACCCTTTATACGCCCATATAAAGTGGGAGCCAGAAGTCTGACTCCCTGGGCCATGTCTTGGTTTTTCTCTTCACCATTCACGGCCTCCAGAGTCTTGGGTTTTGGCCCCGTCTTCCCCTGTCCCCAGCCCTGGTCTCTCTGCTGCTGCCACAGGCCTTGCCCATAATGTTTTCATGGCAACACTAGAGCCATTTCACCTGCTAATGTGGTGACAGGGACAAGCCTGGTCTTCCGCCAGCCTGCAGTTGACTGGCACTCACATTGGCGGAGGCCTTACCATCTGTAGTCCTCACAACAATCTCCGAAGGACCAAAACAAGTGGCTGTATCCTTCTTCACACAGGCCTGAAGCGGGTAGGGTCACAGTCATCCATTCCCAGGATGGGAAGAAACAGACAACAGGGCGGCACAGGCCAGCCCTAGGCCACACTGTGGAGTGGGTGAAGTGGGCCTTGGAGCCCCTCACCATCTCCCCGAGTGCCACTTAACAACCAGCTTCCCACTTCTGTCTTAAGGCTGCCTTTGGATACTGGGCCCACAGACACGTGACTTTAACAGGGCCCAGGGATGTGGACAACAGGGTGGGGTTACAAGGCTGCAGGGAAAGGAGAGCTTGGGCCAGGGTGGGGAAACAGATTCTCTAAGAAATCAGGCTCTCAGGAGTTTTGCCTGTTTGGCCACTGCCCTTCCCAAAACATCCTCGAGAACCACAGTATGACTTTGGTAAGCATTTGAGTAACTCTGTATTTACTCCTTTGGCTGGGCTCCTTGATGTTGCACAGGCTGGAGAAATTAACTCTGGTATTCAAGTGGTAAAACCAAGAGAAAGATAAAGGCCGTGTCCCAGAATTATATTTATGAAGATGAAATCATACAAGGGCCTGGAATTCTAGCCGGCGACAGCAGGATAAACTTCTTTAAAATCTGAGGCAAGAGCCCAGCATCTCCACCCCAGTACTGGCAGACAGAACTTCTTACTTCTAGACAAAATGATTGTTTTTATAGACTTTTAAATTCCTTTAACACAATTCAGCAAATTTGGAGCCAAGCAATAGTATGAGGAGGTGGAAGCCACGGTCCAGAGTTGGTAGGGGGCCACAGTTTGGGAATTTTTTTTTTTTTTTTTTTTTTACCAAGGAAAATGCATGCTTTTAATTCTCCCAAACCAATCCAGGCTCAAAAACCTTCCTTAGGAATGAGACTTAACAAAAGGAGCAATTCAGAGAAAAGTAAACAGACACAAATGCAGAACAGCTTCTCCCAGTCCACTGGCCCCAGAGAGGCAACTTTGGCTCTGAGCACTTGGCCCCAGACTGAAGTGGGAAATGATGGGGGCAGAGTGGGCTTTTCCACCCCAGCTGGGCTGCCTGCCTATCAAATCTTTCCCAGGCTCCCACACTTTTTGCCTTTCAAGTTCTCTACCTGAAATCTCTTAATTGTTTATTTCTGGCAAAAACCACCCTGGGGGTTAGAGGGTAAAGGGTGCGTCCTTGGGCAACTCACTTAATCTCTCTGGGGCTCAGTTTCCTTATCCACAAAATGAAGAAGTTATTCCGTTCTTCAAAATGAAGAAGTAAAGCTATTTCTTTATAGCTTTCTTTTCTTTAAAAAAAAAAATAGGGACAGAGTCTTGCTATATTGCCCAGGCTGGTCTGAAACTCCTAGGCTCAAGCAATCCTCTTGCCTCAGCCCCGCCAAGTGCTGGATTACAGGCATGAGCGACCACCATTCATGGCTGCTTGCCGACTTTCTAATTTAAGGTAGGAATTTAAGGTAGGAAAGCCAGACTAATTGTACACTGAAGTCCTTCAAATTTTAAGATTTTACTTCTTTTAATATAGAAAAGTAGCTTGCCTTAGGTGTTAAGCGCAGGAGGCAGATTTGCAAGGTAACTAGACTTTCTGGAAACCTGCCTTCATGACAAGGTGTGCCCCTGCAAGTCTCCTGGCTAGCAGCAGGAGGGGAGAACTAGACTGTGTGGGCGTCCCCTCAATTCACCCTCTAAGCCAATATGCAGGGAAGGCCTTGGTTATGACATCAGTCCAGATCCCAAGTAAAGAAAATTCTAGATCCAAGTCCTCTCAAAATTTCCTACCTTACTCCCCACAACAGGTTCCGGGTGAAGAAGGAAGCACTTGTTTAAAGAGGCATCTTTTGGAAATGGCAGGTGAGTGAAAACAGGAAAAAGCTCACGTAACATTTGTGATCTGTTCAGAGGTCTTCTCCTATAGAAGTTTGAAATAGAAAAAAAGTAATTAAACTGGTCAAGCCAGTCCATGACTAAGAGAGAGCCAAGTAAGGGTGGGAAAACCGTGGGCGGTGGGTAAAGAGGAAAAAATATGAGTACAGTATCTTAAGTATTAGGTCCCTGAAGAATAGTTGCACCGAGTCAATGAAGTATAACATGGACACAAACAGGCATTAACTCTACAGCCATGATTTGAACATGTGGGTGGAGTGTTTTTAAACTGCAGCTAAAACAATATATAGAGGAAGGAAAGAAACAATCTATTCATTCTATCTTGGAGAAGACTGAAGTAACAGCAGGCCAGGAGGGGGAAGGGAAGAAGAGAGAAGGAGGAAGGGACAAAAAGCATGACCCTTCTTCCGAGGCAGAGGGAGACGCAGGGGAAGCCTGCTCAGCTTGTTCAACTGGGCACTCTAGCACGCAAACAAACAGCACATTTAAAGAAAGATAGAAGCATTAAGACATTAACAAAAAGTCCGAAAAAGCCATTTTAATTATTTTGGAACAGTTCTAAGATGGAAACTGGCTTTCTTTTCTTACTAGGCAGCAACTTTAACCACAAGGAATGAACCATGTCTTCCGCTGGGCACAGGAAGGAACAGCAGGACAAACTGGGGTTTCGATCATGGCTGGGTAACCTTAGGCAAGTTACTTAACCTCTCTGTTTCCCATTTTTCTTTCTTTCTCCCCCTTCCTTTTTTTTTTGAGACAGGGTCTCACTTTGTCGCCCAGGCTGGAGGGCAGTGGTGTGATCATGGTTCACTGCAGTCTTAACCTCCCAGGCTCAAGCCATCCTCCCAACTCAGCCTTCCAAATAGCTTGGATATTTTTTGTAGAGATGGGGTCTCCCTATGTTGCCCAGGCTGGTCTCGAATTCCTGGGCCCAAGTAATCTACCTGCCTCAGACTCCCAAAGTGTTGGGATTATAGGCATGAGCCACCACGCCTGGCTACTGATTCCCACTTGTCTGATCTGAAAAATGACAACAATCATTCCTACTTTCCAGAGTTATTATCAGTGTCTCCAGTGAGCCACAGACACTAAGCACCAACGCACACTGCCTGGCAGAAACAAGTGCCAAAAAATGCAATTCTCCTTCTAATATTTGCACTCTCTCTTCAGCCCCCTGCATGAGGCCGCATTCTACATATAATGCTAAACGCATACTTACAAATAAATTATGACTCTATTAGACAAACTTGCTGTCTCCCGCTGGTGGCGCCCCTCCTTCTGACACACCTCTTCATCCATCCCCTTTCTCTCTCATCATTGGTTTATCAGTGGGATCCCAGCATTGGATTTGTAAAATGCTGGGCCTGTGGTAGTGGCTCAGTGATAGCTATTACTGTTTTGCGAGTATTTCTGGTCTGCCCCTTTCCTACTCACAAGCTAAGTGCCCCCATAGCCCACCCCCCACCCATTTTTTTCTGAGACACAGCCTCATTCTGTTACCCAAGCTGGAGTGCAACAGCGCGATCTCAGCTCACAGCAACCTCTGCCTCCCAGGTTCAAGTGATTCTCGTGCCTCAGCCTCTAGAGTAGCTAGGATTACAGGCACGCACCACCACACGTGGCTAATTTTTGTATTTTTAGTAGAGATGGGGTTTTGCCATGTTGGGCAGGCTGGTCTCCAACTCCTAGGCTCAAGTGATCTGCCTGCCTCGGCCTCCCAAAGTGCTGGGATCACAGGCGTGAGCCACCATGCCCGGCCCTTTTCACACTCACCATGGGTAAGGAAATGGGAACCACCGTTCAGGAAAGCAGCGCCACCACTTGGCGAAAAACCCTTCAGTGAAGCCTTCTATCACCTCAGGGTACTGGCACAAAAAATGCTGAATCTCCTCCGACGACAGGGGCTTTCCCGTCTTGGCAAGGCAGGAAACAAAGTAAAACAAAACAACACAGAGTTACTTGTCAGAAATTTCCTAGAGCTTGACCTAGCCTTTAAGCAAGCAGCCAATCAGTGGGAGACTCAGGCTTCTGCTCACCTTGATCACCAGTGGATGGAGCCTCTCAAATTTCCTTGGGGCATCTTCCAGGAGCATCACCTTCAGGGGTTTTTGGGCACAGCCAGTGCAGTTGGCAGGAATGGGCTCTGACTCATTCTGCTCACAGTCCTTTGTCCACCAGGGGTCAAAGTCTGAGAGAGGAAGGCATATGGAGAAAGCAGATACTGAAAGAGCAGAAAGCAGATACTGAAAGAGCACAGCCGGTACATCCAGTAGCTCCAGCAACGAAACAAGAAAGGAAAGACATCAGAATGACTTTTATTTATTTATTTATTTATTTTGAGACAGAGTCTCACTCTGTCGCCCAGGCTGGAGTGCAGTGGCACTGTCCAGCTCACTGTAACCCCTGCCTCCTGGGTTCAAGAGATTTTACTGCCACAGCCTTCCGAGTAGCTGGAACTACAGATGCATGCCATCACACCTGGCTAATTTTTGTATTTTTAGTTAGAGCGGAGTCTTGCCCTGTTGCCCAGGCTGGTCTTGAATTCTTGGGCTCAAGTGATCTGCCCAAACGTCGGCCTCCCAAAGTGCTGGGATTACAGGCGCAAGCCACCGCATCCAGCCCATAATAATTTTTAAAACACACAATGATAAGCCCTGGAGACCGCCGAAAAGGTAGGTCCACATGAAGCAGCCTCTGAGGAGGGAGTAGAGGAGAGGGGCAGGAAGGAGAGGTACTCTTCTCTGTATACCTTTTTACACTTTGTGGAAAATATCTTTTAACCTGTACATGCATTTCCTAAATCAAATCAACAAATAAAGCGTAACAGCTAGGAAAAACTATCAGCAGCGTGGAGCTAAAAATGTAGTTCTCCCAACATTTTCTAACCTATGACCCATAGGGCCGAAATGTCTACAGCACAGGGGGGCTGGTGTGGATAGAAGGGTGACCCCATCATCGCTGTGCTCTAATGCACTTCTCACACATGCTGGATATGTGCCTAGACCCTTGGTTCACAAGTACACATGGGAGCCAGGACTCTGGGAAGGAAGAGTGAGAAAAGGGCATAGAAGAGGGAAGGGATGGAGAGGGTAGACAGGACTTTTCTGGAGCCATCTTTGGAATAAAGTGAATTGCATCTGTCCATAAGACAGCACTCTATACCAGCTCAGGACGGGGTGGGACCGCCGGCCATAGTTTCCAGCCCCACATGCTGGTCAGAAATGGAAGACTCCCAACCCAGACCCTGCTGTGAGTGACAGCGGCTCCCTGACACGCCTGTCTGGTTTGGCTCCTTCTCTGAGGGGCTCTTGTTTCTGCACAGCCTTTCCCAGCTTCCCTCTGTTGCCATGCTGTTTATAATGTTATTTCATTATTTCTTGTTTACTTTCTGTTCCATTTTGGATTTCATCTGTGTTCTCTGAGAGATGTGTTTGTTTTAAACTCTGCTTTGAATCTAAAATGTTTCAGAAGATGGTTCTGATTAAAACCCAAAGGAAACCAAATCAGGAGAGAGCCTACAACAAATGATAACAGACAACCAAATGTGGCTGAAACGAAGTCAAGTTTTTAAACCAATAAACATACTTGGAAACTGACTCTTAACCACAAAACATTTTCTGTGGTTGGCAGTAAGCGCTTTATCCTTGTTTTCTCTGAGGCAGTAGTAGTGGGGCATAGGAAATCCTTGTCAGGCAAGGACCGTGTTTGTTCTTGGCCGGTCTCCTGAGCATCCTCCATCTCTTGCAGATAGTATCTGTGTTTCCGGGAGGCAACTGCCACCTACCTTTCTCAGCCAGTCCCAACCTGCAGGAAGATTATTAGCCAGAGGATTACTGATACAGTCTGCTCCTGGGAGGGCACCTCTCCTCCCACAGTGCTCCGGGGGTAGCTGACAACCCTTTAGTGCCACCTGTTTCAGTGGCACACTGAGGCTGCAAAGTTGCATTTTTCTTCTCTAATATTTTCAAATGTTTCCTATTCAGGGTCAAATACAATAAATTCTTGCCAATATGCAAAAATTCTGGGTAACGGACACACCATGAGGCATAATCATAACAACATGTTACAATTATATAGCATTTCAGTTTCCAAAGTACTTGCAACGGAAGGGGAAGGAGAAAGAAAGCTAACGCACTGAGTGCTTGCCCTATGGTAATCACTTTCCCATGTTATAGCATTTAATTTTCACTGTGTAATTACTGAGTAGGAATCACTATTCTCATTCTGTGGATGAACAAACTGAAAGTCAGAGGTGATAGGAAGTTCCCGAGGTGCCAGAGTGTGGCAGGAAGAACACAGGAGATGCTGGGCGTGCAGTGGGGGTTTGGGTAAGGAAACAGGCTGCAGAGGGAGATGTGGTGAGGGCTTCCAGGGCTTGAAGCATGTCTGACTCCACTCAGAACAAAAAGAGGAACTGTTGGAGGCTTCTGAGCAGGAATTTCTCCATGTTCTAGGAAGATTATTCTGGATTGTGATTAGGGTGCCCTAGAAGAGAGAGGCTGGGAAAAGAAAGACCTGGTTATATTTTAGTTTTGCCCGTTTTTAGGGAAAAGTGGGGGGGGTTCCACTGTGATGAGAAGTGAAATATAATGAATGAGGCAGTGAGAATGGAAAAAAGGGGTGGATTCTAGAAGCAGTGAGGATGAAACCTACAGCCCCAAGCAGCACTACTGTGAATGTCTGCACTACGCTGTCCTCTTGGTCAGTGTCATCATAAACCTGCAGATCTCTGCTATCGCCCATGTCTAGTGCTCATCTAGGGAACGTCATCTCCAGATTTATTATGACACTTTTCTGTAGTAGTGTGTCATATTCCAACAGAATCAGTTAATTATGACAATCTTCCCAGGAGATGAGAGTAAAGCACCAGGAGAAAGGGGCACCTTCCTCGAATTTGTACAAAGGTGCTGCATGGGCTAGCAGCGAACAGCTCTTAACCTAAGAGTTAGGATAATTATTTTAACTACAACTTATTATTTATTTTTTTTTTTGAGATAGAGTCTCGCTCTGTCACCCAGGCTGGAGTGCAGTGGCACGATCTCTGCTCACTGCAACCTCCGCCTCCTGGGGTCAAGCGATTCTCCTGCCTCAGCCTCCCAAGTAGCTGGGATTACGGGTGCCTGCCACCAAGCCCGGCTCATTTTTGTATTTTTAGTAGAGACGGGGTTTCACCATGTTGGCCAGGCTGGTCTCAAACTCCGGACCTCAGATGATCCACCAACCTCAGCCTCCCAAAGTGCTGGGATTACAGGCGTGAGCCACTGTACCCAGTCTAGCCTAATTTATTTAATTTTAATTTTATTCTGAGCTTTAGATATTCTTGGGATTTCCAGGTGGAGATGCCTTTAAAAAGCAGGTAGAAGAAAACCCAGTAAAGGGAAATCAAGAAAGAAAAAGAAAGTAGGAATAGCAAACTGAAAGAAAAACTTGGAGGTGGTGTTCCTTGAGGGTCTAAGAACACAAGTAAAAAACTGTTAGTACTAAAAAGAGAATTTAGTAAGGTGACAGAATACAAGATACAGATTTTCAGATACAGATTTTTATAAGAAACAGATTTTCTGTCTGTTTTGTTCACCGCTTTGTTGAGAACAGTGCCTGGCATATAGAGCAAGGTCTCAATAAACATTTATTGAATGAGTGAATGAAGTTGGGGAGAGGGAAGAAGGGATGGAAGGAGGAAGAGAAGGAGGGAGGAAGGCAGGAAGGCAGGTAGGAAGGCTGATTTTTCAGAAGTTTTAACAATAGAATCAAGTCCATGGGGAGAAAAATCAAATGAGCAATCTGGATTCACAGAAACCTCAAAATAAAGATTAAATAAATATAACCTCATGATTTCTTACATTATAAATGCACCCAAGAAAAAGCTACAAAGCCCATGACCAAGTTCCCATGATGTTAACTAGTGTGTCCTCAGTATTTAATCAGGCGGTTCTCCGGAAGCTTGTTTTTGCATAGCACCTCTTCTAGCACCCTGGGCATGAGGCAGGGGTGAAGCCTTGACAGTGAAGGAGGCTTTTGCCAGGTCCCTGCATGTGTGGCACCATGCCCAGAGCCATTTTCACACACTGCAGAGAGGGAAAGAGCCCAAGAAATCATTTCACCAACAGCCTTGCCTCCAGGAAGCAATGCATTTGAACCACTCCAAACCATAGACAGAGTCTATTTTCATGAGTTCTCACTTGTACAAAAATTTGTTTCTAAATGTGAAAATTTATTATCAAAAACACAGCAAAGGAAAAAATTAAAAATAAATAAACAAATGTAAGACTTTAGATAAGTCAGCCAATCCCCTTGCACATTAGTTTCCTCATCTTTGAAATGAACATAAAAACAGTATCTACCTTATGTGACTGCTATGAAGACTGAGAAATACATATAAAGTACACGGCACAGTACCTGGTATACAGAAAGTGCTTGACAGAGCCATTATTATCACAGAAGGTAAGCTTATTTTGCAAACAAAAGAGTAAGGTTTTCCTTGAGGTCTAAGCAGTTCATCTTTGAGCACAGGTCTGGACTCTCTAAGTCTCACTAGGTTCTTAGTTTGAGGCCAATAAATGATCTGTTATTTCCAAAACTTCTTGATGTTGCTGGATCTACTTCATCCTTCCTTTGAAGGTCACTGGATGCATCAAGTTCCAAATGTGTGCCTTTTCACTGTATGTGAGAACTACCCCAGGCTTCCTCAGTAAAAATGAATGTGTTATTTTTAAATTGGCCAGAAAATGACCAAAGTAAACAAAATAATTGGCCGAACATGCTGGTGCTTGGCTTGACTGAGGGCAGAGATGGCAGGCAGTAAGTGTGGTATCTTGGACAGAATGCTAGAGGGGGTTAAGAAACTAGGGTTCAAGTGTGATTTTGTCACTTTTAGCTGGGTAAGCAAGCTCTTTTACCCCTCCTGGCCTCAGTTACCTCTTTTATAAAATGGGGTATGTACCAGATTAAATCTAAAATTCTTTTTCAGCTTTAAGACTCAATGATTCCATGGAAATGGTAAAAACCAAGGGGATGGTTGGCAGGAGTAAAGGGACTATAAAGATATGAGTCCAGGAGGGGAGAAAAAAACTAAGAATGTGAATGTAAAGGGAAAACTCTGGGTAAGAGGAAGGATTAAGTCAGTCAAATATTATCCATAAGGGTGCAGACTAGGAGGATGAGCTGGACTGAATGTCTAAGACAAGACCAGGTCAGGAAAATTCTAAAGGGTCCATAGCTTGAAAGACCACTTATCTTTGGAACAGCCAGAAAGAACATTGTCTCTTCAGGGACTAGGGAGTTAAGAGAAAGTAACTGATGATCTGAGAGAGAGAGAGAGTGTAGAACTCCAACATCAGACTTAAAGCTAGACTCTTCAGGTCTACCGCATGGCTACAGACTACTCACATCAGAGGTGAAGGGCTCAGACTCTGAAGACTGGCTGCCTGGGTTCAAATCATGGCTCCATGACTAGACTTGGGACCTTGAGCAAGTGACCTAACCGTACTGTGCCTCAGTGTCCTCATCTGTAAAATGGGCATAAAACCTGAAGCTACCCTATAGGGATGTTGTCAAGATTAAATAAGCTGATATATGGAAAGTCCCCTGAACAGGGTCTGGCATCTGGTAAGTAATAAACAAGTATCAGTTTATTCACTTATTTTTTGCTGCAGAGTGGGATGTTTCCATGACTCACTACGAAGTCACTTCATTCTTCTTATTGAGAGCATTTAGGAGCAGGATTTCCTATCTAAGGCTGAAATCTAGAAAAAGAACCCCACTTCTGTCACCTTTTTGTTCCCTGGGTGGGGTCGGGGGAAACTTCTAGTCACTGGTGGTGGTGCCTCTTATATATCACCAAGGCTGCAGCTGCCCTCCATCATTCCTGAGGTGCCACTGCAAGGAGCACCAGATGACCCTGGGAGGGTGAGACAGGCCAGCACTTCAGGAAACCATATGGGGTTTCCTTTGGGGAATCTGCCACACCATTCTCCCCTTGCATTTACTTTAAAAGTACAGCTAAGTAATCCTAACTTGAAGGTAGTTGTTTTCTAACACCAGGACATTAAAAATGATCTATTTTTACTTTTCCTGCCCTCTTACAGGCCCAGATTAAGTTGCACTTAATTCTCCCTCATGTGTTTCTGTTGACCCTTCATATAATTATGCATTTTTAACTTTTCTTCCAAATGCTATGCAAAATGCTGTTAGTTTCACATGTCTACAACTTCCCAGAATTATCATACATAGGAAAATATGGTGCTTCCACGTCCACATTTACAAGTAAAAACAGCACTTTAATAGAATCAACAACATTAAAGAGCTAAAGCCACACCCTTCCAACGCTCACTCGCTCTCTCTGCAACTGAGCTCCAAGGACTTGTTTTATTTCCATCTGCAAGGCAAAATATTGATTTGAAGTGGTCCAAATCATCCAGCTTGTTGACAAGACACTAATGTTTCTGGAATGTTTAAACTATGATTTAGAGAAGGAGCAAGCAGTGTTCATTGACGATGCCCCATTTCTCAATTCAACCGTGTATGGAGATGTACTTCACAGGACCAGGGAAGAAGATAATGCCATCAACCAGATCGGGAAAACTCATCAGGAGTTGCCGTTAGGGAGGTTGTCGGGGGAAGACAGTCAGGAAAGGAGACTGGTATGTCTGAGGAAGAGGCACAGACTGGCCCAACTGACAAGTTTCTCTCGCTGTTTCCTCCAAATGCTCTGAACCGTTCTGATAGGAGTTTGAGACTGCATTTTTTTTTTTCAGCTCTGTTGATGACATTTCAAAAACAACCTTCCCAATAAATTCAAGGAAGTTATATCTGGAATTTTCAAATGAAATATCTGAGCTGTTGATTTTTAAAAAAACAAAAACTCATGAGGTGGAGTTCTTGTCTTACAATGTTCCCTTCCTCTGAGTTTGATACAATTTTGGAAACCTTTCCATGACTTCCTCAAGTGTACAAAAATAGCTTTCAATGGAGACCCAATCCAAGGGATGATTTTTATGACTGATTAGGTCTTAAAGAATGACATTATGATTATAAAGCTTAAATACATTTTTTCTGAAAGCATTTTTCCTAAAAGTTATGACACATTCTAAAAGTTTCAGAACATGGTTACACAATAAATTCTATAATCCATTTGTGATATTAATATACATATTATTCTACATTGCCAAATAAGATAAACATCACCAAAAAAATCCCAAAATAGGCCGGGCGCGGTGGCTCATGCCTATAATCCCAGCACTTTGGTAGGCCAAGACAGGCAGATCACGAGGTCAGGAGATCAAGACCATCCTGGCTAACACGGTGAAACACTGTCTCTATTAAAAATACAAAAAAATTAGCCGGGCGTGGTGGTGGGCGCCTGTAGTGCCAGCTATTTGGGAGGCTGAGGCAGGAGAATGGCATGAATCCGGGAGGCGGAGCTTGCAGTGAGCTGAGATCACACCACTACAGTCTAGCCTGGGTGACAGAGCGAGACTCGGTCAAAAAAAAAAAAAAAAAAAAAAACCCAAAATAATATCCCCCTTTCTCAAAAAGTAAATTTCTTTTCACACACACACACACAAACACATACACACACAACTGGAGGCAGGGTCTCGCTATGTTGCCCAGGTTGGTCTTAAACTCCTGGACTCACTCAATCCTTTTGCCTTAGCTTCCCAAATTGCTAGGATCATAGTTGTAAACCACCGCATCCAGCCCGAAAAAGTAAATTTCGACTCGTATTACATGTTACACTATTCTCAAAAGGAAACCCCTCAAATAGTCTGTCAAACTATGAATTCTTACGCCACTGATGCACTGTTACTAAATTTATGTGTTTTTAAAATTCTATTTACTGGCAAAATTGATACACTTTTGAGCACTAAATTAAATGAGCTGTGACAGACAGAAGGACTAAACTGAAAGAGTGGGATATACTTAGGCAAAAACCTAGCCCAATAGGCCAAGGACTGTTAGAGGACCTTTAGAAGCAAGCTGAACTCAGTTGCTTTCAATAAACCAATACCTATGTACTAAATATGCATTATGGACAGGAATCACAGGAGAGAAAAGGATGAGATACAATCAAATCCTTTTTATGGGCAACATATTCATCCCCATCATGTGTGTTCTGGCATTTGGGGGTGTGAATTTGGCTCTACCAGATGTTCCTCTAGCAAGTTTCTTAATCTCTCTGAGTCTTGGTTTCTTAATCTGTAAAATTGGGATAATAAACCCCATCTCACAGAGTTTTAGTGGGGACTGAATTAAAGGAGACAATATAGGAAGGGTGCCTCTCATTAGGTATCAATAAATGTTACTTCCTTTCCTATCATATACTGTCAAGAAAACTGTATCTAATAAGTAGTAAATGTTGCATTTTACCTGGAAAGGGTCTGTCTTCATCACCCCCATGCAGAGGAACTCCCTTGTTTTCTGACATGTACTTCTTCGTAATGGGCAAGGACATCAGTCTAATGTGATGGATGAGTGAGCGCCAGGTGTGAGCTCCAGAAAGCACTGGCTCAGGTGCTAATGGGCTGAAAGGTTGAATCACAAAGTAGGCAGTGAGCAAGATTAATCCCAAGGTTGCGAGAACCTACAAGGAAAGGTAGAAAAGGCATTAATAATCATCCCAGCAAACAAATACCTTAATACCAAGAAAAACAAAACAAAACAAAATAGGCCTCTTCTGCTATTTCCAATGTGCCTTAAGAACCAACCCATTTTCATAAACAAATCACTTATGTTTACTTCTGGAAGAATTTAGAATTTGAGAACTATGGGGACTGCAAGGCTCACCAAGCTGCTACCATATAATCAGTGTATTTTTAAATCCACCATTTAAAAATACACAAAGGGGGCTGGGCGCAGTGGCTCACACCAGTAATCCCAGCACTTTGGGAGGCTGAGGCAGGTGGATCACGAGGTCAGGAGATCAAGACCATCCTGGCTAACACAGTGAAACCCCGTCTCTACTAAAAATACAAAAAATTAGCCAGGTGTGGTGGTGGGCGTAGTCCCACCTACTTGGGAGGCTGAGGCAGGAGAATCACTTGAACCTGGGAGGCAAAGCTTGCAGTGAGCCAAGATCGCACCACTGCACTCCAGCCGGGGTGACAGAGCAAGACTCCATCTCAAAAACAACAACAACAACAACAAAAGCACAAAGGGGCTGGGCGCAGTGGCTCACACCTGTAATCCCAGTACTTTGGGAGGCAAAGGCGGGTGGACCACCTGAGGTCAGGAGTTTGAGACCAGCTTGGCCAACATGGTGAAACCCCACCTCTACTAAAAATACAAATATTAGGCCGGGCACAGTGGCTCATGCCTGTAATCCTAGCACTTCGGGAGGCTAAGGTGGGTGGATCACCTGAGGTCAGGAGTTCGAGACCAGCCTGACCAACATAGTGAAACTCCCATCTCTACTAAAAATACAAAATCAGCCAGGCATGGTTGCGCATGCCTGTAATCCCCGCTATTCGGGAGGCTGAGGCAGGGCAATTGCTTGAACCTGGGAGGCAGAGGTTGCAGTGGGCCAAGATCATGCCATTGCACTCTAGCCTGGACAACAAGAGTGAAACTCTACCTCAAAAAACTAATAAATATATACATAAAGGCTGGGTGCAGTGGCTCACGCCTGTTACCCTAGCACTTTGGGAGACTGAGGCGGGCAGATCACTTGAGTCCAGGAGTTTGAGACCAGTCTGGGAAACATGGAAAAACCCCACCTCTACAAAAAATAGAAAAATTAGCCAGGTGTGGTGGCGCATGCCTGTGATCCCAGGTACTTGGGAGGCTGAGATGGGAGGATCACCTGAGTCTGGGAGTTTGAGGCTGCAGTGAGCCATGATGGCACCATGGCACTCCAGCCTGGGCAACAGAGTGTGACCTTGACTAGAAAAATAAAAATTTGGCCAGGCGCAATGGCTCAGGCCTGTAATCCTAGCACCTTGGGAAGCTGAAGCAGGCAGATCACTTGAGATCGGGAGTTCAGGACCAGCCTGACCAACATGGAGAAACCCTGTCTCTACTAAATTTTGAACCTGGGAGGCGGAGGTTGCAGTGAGCTGAGATCATGCCACTGCACTTCAGCCTGGGCAACAGAGCGAGATTCGGTCTTAAAAAAGAAAAAAAAAAAAACACAACGAGGACAGGTGTGGTGGTTCATGCCTGTAATCCAAGCACTTTGGGAGGCTGAGGCAGGTGGATCACCTGAGGTCGAGAGTTCAAGACCAGACTGACCACCATGGAGAAACTCTGTCTCTACTAAAAATACAAAATTAGCCCAGTGTGGTGGTGCATGCCTGTAATCCCAGCTACTGGGGAGGCTGAGGCAGGAGAATCACTTGAACCCAGGAGGTAGAGGTTGCGGCGAGCCGAGATCGCGCCATTGCACTCCAGCCTAGGCATCAAGAGTGAGACTCTGTCTCAAAAAAAACCACACGCACACACAACAAACAAACAAACAATAATAATAATAAAATAAATAATAATAATATGCAAATATAATTTAACTATAAATATGCAGCTTTCATCTAGGACCTTTAACAACACAGTCAAATTTCCTAGTAACACACAGTAACAAGAGCAAAGGCCAATTCATTCACAGAAAAACCAAGGCTCAGTGGTGGGATCAGTCAACAATAGCATTTGTGAAGAATGTTGAAGAGTTTGTGCTCTGTTGAAGCAATTACCAACTCAGGAAACATTTTACCTTATACACAACTATAAGGAGAGGATGTTGTGGGGGGGGCCTCTGAGGTTCATTCTTTTCCAGCAGTTGTCTGATAAATTTTTCAATTGCCTTCTCTGACATGCCACACTGATGGCCTGTCTGTCTCACCAAATCAACAGTCTCTGAAAGTTTGTCATAAATGCTGACCTCGTTGGCAGCAAGATCCATGTCTTCCAATATAAAATCCCTGAGAGAGACAGAGAGAAAATAAATGTAAAAAGAAAGGTGGTTTATTTAGGTACTTCCTCTTCAAAGCTACTTGACCATCTGTAGAGAAGGACCTGTTTTGTGTTTTCTGCAATCCTCTACAGACCAATACTTTTATAAAACACAATGAATACGTAGAGACAATGTCAAATTGCCAAACAAGTTTTAAAATACTAGTTAACTGTGGGCCAGGAACAGTTTACAGACCTGCACTAGTTCCCAAACACTGAGGAGCACTGGTCTAGAGCACAATATATCCTAATGGGACTCTGAAGCACTAACGACATCCAAAAAAGATTTCTGACACCAATGATGGGAGATCTGCTACTGGTGATTTCCTAAAATAAAAAAAATGGATTATGCATAGTGTTGTTGATCAATTATTTCTTTCCAATTATACCAGATAGACTTTTAGCAACACAAGAGGAAGAACTGATCACTGAAGATTACTGAAGGTGACTGCAGAGCAAAGATTTCAGACAACACAAAAACCATGGCATGCGGCTTGCAGTCCTCACACTTTTCTTTCTACTTTTTTTTTTTTAATTTCTTCTAGAGCAAACAGAGTCCTCATGCTTTTCTACAAATACAATTTTAGAAAATAAAGGGCATATTTTATTTGTATTTTATATACTTAAAAGACTTAAGATTTTTAACTAATTTAAAAATTCAATTTGTGTTCTTATAGTTATTTTAAAGCCAGATTGTTTCATCATGTCCAGAGAACAAAAGGTAAAAACTAATGGGGCAAAGTAGAGTTCTCTCTGTATCATTTGTAAAATGAAATTAAATAGTTCCAAGGCTGGGCGCAATAGCTCATGTCTGTAATCCCAGCACTTTGGGAGGCCAGGGCAGGAGGATCGTTTGAGACCTGAAGTTTAAGACCAGCCTGGGCAATATAATGAGACTTCGCCTCTACAAAAAAAGAAAAGAGGCCAGGCGCGGTGGCTCATGCCTATAATCCCAGCACTTTGGGAGGCCGAGGCAGGCGGATCACCTGAGGTCAGGAGTTTAAGACCAGCCTGACTAACATGGAGAAACCCCGTCTCTACTAAAAATACTAAATTAGCTGGGTGTGGTAGCGGGTGCCTGTAATCCCAGCTACTCGGGAGGCTGAGGCAGGAGAATCTCTTGAACTCGGGAGGTGGAGGTTGCGGTGAGCCGAGATCACGCCATTGCACTCCAGTGTGGGCAACAAGAGCGAAACTCCATCTCAAAAAAAAAAAAAAAGAAAGAAAGAAAAAGAAAAGAAAAACAAATTTCAAAAATCAGCTTTGCCTGGTGGCACACACCTGTAGTCCCAGCTACTTGGGAGGCTGGGGTGGGAGGATTGCTTGAGCCTAGGAGTTTGAGGCTGCAGTGAGCTATGATCATACTACTGCACTCCAGCCTGGGAGACAGAACGAGATCCCATCTCTGGAGAAATACAATAAGATAAAATAATTAAATAGCTATTTTAAAAAGTGTTTATGTTACAGAACAATAATATTTTTCTTCATTTACAGGAGGAAGAAGGGTGCTTCTTTGGGTTTATGCTCTCTTCTACTGGGCTTTATGTATTTATTTATTTTTAATACAGAGGGTCCTTTTATATTACATACTTCATTCCTACAGTGCTTCTAGCCTCAAAAAGTACTGGCATAGTACATGTGTATTCTCTCAGTAAGGAGATGCTGCCACCTGTAGGGTGGAGGACATAGTCACGTTGTTACAACACAACCCAGCACACACCAGCACATCTCCTCTTCCAGCAGTGTGCCTCCCAATCACTCCTTTCTGGTCCTCTTTATGACTATTAAGTGTTTAGTTCATTAGGTCTTAACCTGGCTTGCACATGAGAATCACCTAGAAAGCATTTCATAAATGCTCATATCTGGGCATCAACTCAGACCAATTAAATCAGAATCAGAAGACTTCTAATGGTGGATTAAAAGGCATGCAATCTAGACTTTGAGGAACTGAGGGAATGAGAGAAGAGCCCACCACACTATACCCCCCACATTCAGATAAAAAGCCAGTAGAAACTACAGTTGAGACTTCAACAACATGGGTTTGAACTATGTGGGTACACTTAAAAGCTGTTTTTTCCTACCAACCCAGGATTGAAAATACACTATTTTCAGGATGCAAAAACTGCGTATACATATACAGAGAGATGACTTTTTGTATAAACGGGTTCTGCAGAATTGATTGTGAAACTTGAATATGCAAGGATTTGGTGTATGTGGAGATCCTGGAACAAATACCCCACATATACCAAGGGACAGCTATATATTTTTTAATGTATTATTTTCAATACATGATGCTAGGACCACTGGATATCCACACATGAAAAAATGAAGTTAGACCTTTCTTTTCTTTTCTTTTCTTTTTTTTTTTTGAGACAGAGTCTTGCTCTGGTCACCCAGGCTGGAGTTCAGTGACGCAATCTTTGCTCACTGCCACTTCTGCCTCCCAGGTTCAAGTGATTCTCCTGCCTCAGCCTCCCAAGTAGCTGGGATTACAGGTACCCGCCACCACGCCTGGCAAATTTTTTTGTATTTTTAGTAGAGAAGGGGTTTCACCATGTTGGCCAGGCTGGTCTCGAACTCCTGACCTCAGGCAATCCACCCACCTCAGCCTCCCAAAGTGCCGGGATTACAGGTGTGAGCCACCATGCCCAGCCCTTTCTTTATACTATACATAAAAATTAACTCAAAATGGATCAACTACCTAAATTTATAAGCTAAAACGATAAAATTTCAAAGAAAACACAGGGAGGGAGGCTTCATGATTCTGGGATTCAGCAATGGTTTCTTAGATATGACACCAAAAGAACAAGCAACAAAAAAAATAAATTGGACTTCATCAAAATTAAAAACTTTTTGTAGAAGACAAGGGAAGGGGAAAAACTTTAAAAATTCTGTGTCTCAATACCATCAAGAAAGTAAAATGACAACCCACAGAATGGGAGAAAAATTTTGCAAATTATGTATCTGATAAGGGGGTGGTCTATATAGAATACATCAAGAATTATTACAAATCAGTAATAAAAAGACAACCAAATAAAAAAATAGACAAAGGATTTGAATAGCCATTTCTCCAGAAAAGATATAGAAATGGGCTGGGCGCAGTGGCTCACATGTGTAATCCCAGCGCTTTGGGAGGCCAAAGTGGCAGGATCACTTGAGGTCAGGAGTTCGAGACCAGCCTGGTCAACATGGTGAAACCCTGTCTCTACTAAAAACACAAAAATTAGCTGGGTGTGGTGGCGGGCACCTGTAATCCCAGCTACTTTGGAGGCTAAGGCAGAAGAATCACTTGAATCTGGGAGGCAGAGGTTGCAATAAGCCGAGATTATACCACTGCACTCCAGCCTGGGTGACAGAGTGACAGAGACTCCATCTCAAAAAAAGATATACAAATGACCAATAAACACACAAAAAGATACTCAACATTATTAACCATCAGAGAAATGCAGATCAAAATCACAATGAGATACCATTTCACATCCACTGGGATAGCTACAATCAAGAAGTCAGACAAAAAGTGTTGGTAAGGACATGGAGGAATTGAAACTCTTGTAGACTGCCAGTAGGAACATAAAATGGTACAGCCACTATGGAAAACAGTCTGGCAGTTCCACAAAAAGTTAGGCACAGTTACCATATGACCCAGCAGTTCCACCCCTAGGTATGTACCTAAGAGAACTGAAAACATATGTCCACACAAAAACTTGTGCACAAACGTGAATAACACTATTCATAACAGCCCCCAAATGGAAGCAATCCAAATGTCCATGAACTGATGAAAGGATAATCACAATGTGGTAGATCCATATAATGCAAAATCACTGGACGATAAAAATGAATGCAGTACTGATATATGATACAATATGGATGAACCTTGAAAACACTGTGCTAGGTGAAAGAAGACAGTCACAAAAAACTACAGATTATATAGTTGCATTTAGATGAGAAGTCAGGAATAGACACGTCTTTTTTTTCTTAATACCTTTTTAACAAACCTGCAAGGAACAGGCAAATCTATAGAGATATAAAGTAGATTTCCAGATGGGAAGTGACTTATCTGAGACCACCCAGTCAGTGTCACCTGAGCCTCATCTGGACCTCACATTCTTTTCACTAAGCCATTTTTGATTAGCAGCCAGGAGGATGGATTAGAAAGCATTAAGAGCCATACTAACAATAACACCAAAAAACCCCCAGAAATTAAGATGCAGCATTTCCAATTAAAAATAAGTCAGGAGTAGACGATCTCTGGAAAATGAGATCACCGCTGATTTTTATTTTCTTTGTGATTTTCACATTTCTCAAACTTTTCCTGCATCAATTTTGTAATCACAAAATTCTCATGGTCACTTCTAAGGAACATCATTGGGTACAAAATGAGTCAGAGATGTACAGCAATGCATGACCATGGCACCACAGGGAAGAAGCAAGGCATGATTTGCCATGCCAATGACTTTTTGGTTCTCCATAGAGTTGTATTCAAATATTACAGCTGGAAAAATGAAACAGCACTGAACTTGGAGATTGCAAGCTTTGCCAATTGCTAGTGAGATGATTTCAGTTAAATTACTTGGTCTATTTCTGCATCCAAAAAATAAGAGGATTGGATCACAAATTTTAGAGTCTCACTCTAAAATTCTAAGAATCTATGAACACTTCAGGAAGGAGAAAAATTCAATTCATTAGAAACTAAAGACTCATGTTCAATTGCATTCCTATTCCTATTCCCACCCTATATGCCAGGTGCTTTGCTAAACACTCTAGAAACATTATCTCAGTGAAACCACTGTGATCCCATAAGGTAGCTGTGATCGATTCCATTTCATACATGTTCAAGGCTCGGAAAGGTTTCATAACTTGCCAGGATATGAACCCAAGTGTCCTGAATTCAGGGTTGGTGCATGCTGCCTCCCTTACCAAGTATTTTCCTATTCTGAGCTGGCAGTTCGGAAACCATGTGTCTCTTGATCACAACCGAGCGGCTGAGAACTGGAAAATGATTGACTACAATGATTCCTGCAAATAAAGCAAAGTGATAACTTATCATTATAATATTTTTCACATCTTGGTTTTGTGATTAGTGATTCTGAGATGCCATTTTCCTGTTTAAATTAACAAAGACATTCTATGAAAGCAAGCAGGAATAATATTCATTTAAATACATTACAATTCATTATCTAACAATACCCAGTCAAAACCCATTAAAACTCAGTAGAGGACCAGAATGGAAAGGATCTAGAAAGGACTTCTAGAAAAAAAATTCCAGTGAAAAACTAGTGTGCATGTTGGGAGGTGGGGTCACATGCAGGTATCCCTCAGGCAGAAGAGAACATCACATTGGTGTGCCGGTAGGAGAATCCTGAAGCGGACTGAAGTACAGGTGAGGAAAACAGGGTTAATCATCATCATTTTTGATGGCTGTTTTGCAACCTTTGTAAGCCCCCTCACGTCTCTTTTTTTTTTTTTTTTTTTTTTTTTGAGACTGTGTTGCCCAGGTTGGAGTGCAGTGGTGCAATCTCGGCTCACTGCAAGCTCCGCCTCCTGGGTTCAAGTGATTCTCATGCCCCAACCTCCTAAGCAGCTGGAATTACAGGCTGGGATTAAAGGGATGATATTTTTTGTTGTTTAATTACTATCATATCCAACCAAATGCCAACAGTATCCCTCTAGCAAGACAATACAAAATGGCACATGCCACCATACCTAGCTAATTTTTGTCTTTTTTGGAGAGACAGGGTTTCACCATATTGGCTAGGCTGCTCTCAAACTCCTGGCCTAAAGTGATCCACTCACCTTGGCCTTCCAAAGTGCTGGGATTACAGGCATGAGCTACTGCGCCTGGCCTGTAAGCCCTTTCCATATACATAAAAATCTTTTTTTTTTTTTTTTTTTTTTGAGATGGAGTCTCGCTCTGTTGCCCAGGCTGGAGTGCAGTAGCCGGACCTCAGCTCACTGCAAGCTCTGCCTCCTGGGTTCACGCCATTCTCCTGCCTCAGCCTCCCCAGTAGCTGGGACTACAGGCACCCGCCACCACGCCCGGCTAGTTTTTTGTATTTTTAGTAGAGACGGGATTTCACCGTGTTAGCCAGGATGGTCTCGATCTCCTGACCTCGTGATCTGCCCGCCTCGGCCTCCCAAAGTGCTGAGATTACAGGCTTGAGCCACCGCACCCGGCCTAAAATTCTTATTAAACTCCCAGTTTGTATCACAAGAAAAAAAAAAAAAAAGGTTTCTTTTCTTGTTGGGTAATTCAAGTTAGAATGATATTACAACACTGAGTATATTTTTGTAAGCCGTGCATCCTTCTTTCCAGAGATTGTGACACATTTCTCAAATTATCAGAAAGGTAGTTAATGGCAACTTGACAACGTTTCTAAGAACAACTGTGGATTTTGATGATAAGCCCTCTTTCTGGCTTTGGTTATATCAGTAGTCCTACACTGGAAAAGATTCTGTCCCCAGGGATGCCCGGAGACATTTTTTACTGTCTTGCTAGAGGGACACTATTGGGATTTGGTTGGATACGATGGTAATTAAACAACAACAAAAAATCTCATCCCTTAAAAAAAAAAAAAAAATCAAGGCCAGGCGTGGTGGCTCACACCTGTAATCCAGCACTTTGGGAGGCTGAGGTGGGCAGATCATGAGGTCAGGAGATCAAGACCATCCTGGCTAACACACTGAAACCCCGTCTTTACTAAAAATACAAAAAATTAGCCGGGCATGGTGGCGGGCGCCTGTAATCCCAGCTACTCAGGAGGCTGAGGCAGGAGAATGCAGTGAACCCAGGAGATAGAACTTGCAGTGAGCCGAGATCGCACCACTGCACTCCAGCCTGGGTGACACAGCGAGACTCCATCCCCCGCCCCCCCAAAAAAAAATCAAACACAAGGTCATTGCTATGCGTCAAGCATGAGAGGATTGAGTGAAATCAGCTGAGGCTTGATGGCAATCCATTTACCTGCAGAAAGTAATTCCAATTCTGGTTGAAGTGAGCTTTGCCACGGGGGAAATTCTGACGAGTTAGCCTGATTCTAACACTGGCATAGACCTGCAAGGGCACAGGCAGGATCACTAGAGGACACTACTTTAGAATAATAGTTCTCAGGGTAATTCTGCTCCAAAGGGGACATTTGGCAATGTCTGAAGACATTTTTGATTATCAAAACTGGACAGGAGTTGGGCACAGCAGCACATATCTATAGTCCCAGCTACTCGGGGGGCTGAGGCAGGAGGATCACCTGAGGCCAGCAGTTAGAGGCTGCAGTGAGTTATGATCACGCCTGTGAACAGCAACTGCACTCCAGCCTGGGCAACATAGGAAGGCTCCAGGTTTAAAAAAAAAATCATAAAAAAAATAAAAATCAACAAACTGGAGGAGTACTATTAGCATCTGGTGGACAAAGACTAAACATCCTGCAATGCACAGGACAGCCTCCTCCCACCCCTCCTCAAAACGAGGTTGAGAAACCTTGCTTTCAAGAGAAGCCTGTGGGACGTAAGCCCGAGAGTTGTTTCACTTCTGGAGTACTTCAGAAATAGGAGAAGACGAGTGAGAGCTCTGATGAGATGTTCTCCACAATTCCTTCTGGGTCTCTGTCTATGAAGAAACAGGGTAGAGGCATATATGACAGAAAAACTCGGATAGAACTTACCAATACAAATGTTTGTTTAAAGCAGAAAGCAAGTTAAGAGAAATGTAAACTTCTCTTTTGCCCTGTGTAACAGACAACTAATTCCTCTATAGAGATAAGTAAGTTCTGAACACTCATATGTCATTACCCTGGAGTCTCTGTTTTCTGAAAAGCTATGCCAGCGAGGCAACTCTAAGATAGAAAACTGATTCATCTAGTTAAAGCACAAAAGGGGAAACAGTACGGTTCAAAAGAAAGTTTCAAAAGTCCATCAAGATATGTCCAATCTTCAACACTAGGAGCTATATTCAGAGTAAATTAAATTTTCTTTTTTCCCTACTTGGCTCTTTAATATTACACTACCCATGTAGTATGGTATCCATTCTTTAGTGTTATGAATATATTCCATTCTATTTTATCCAGTGATTCCCATTAATTTAAGATATGTTCTAGTAAAGAAAAAGTGCTCCTTCAACCATTGTGGAAGACAGTGTGGCGATTCCTCAAGGATCTAGAACTAGAAATACCATTTGACACAGCCATCCCATTACTGGGTATATACCCAAAGGATTATAAATCATGCTGCTATAAAGACACATGCACATGTATGTTTATTGCAGCACTATTCACAATAGCAAAGACTTGGAACCAACCCAAATGTCCATTGATGATAGACTGGATTAAGAAAATGTGGCACATATACACCATGGAATACTATGCAGCCATAAAAAAGGATGAGCTCATGTCCTTTGTAGGGACATGGATGAAGCTGGAAACCATCATTCTGAGCAAACTATCACAAGGACAGAAAACCAAACACCGGGTGTTCTCACTCATAGGTGGGAACTGAACAATGAGAACACTTGGACACAGGGTGGGGAACATCACACACCGGGGCCTGTAGGGGGGTGGGGGGAAGGTGGGAGGGATAGCATTAGGAGATATATACCTAATGTAAATGACTAATTAATGGGTGCAGCACACCAACATGGCACATGTATACATACATAACAAACCTGCACGTTGTGCGCATGTACCCTAGAACTTAAAGTACAATTGAAAAAAAAGAAAAAGTGCTCCTTAGATTATAATAAGAACCACTACGAAGAAACAAACATCAATTAAAAGGAAAAATAACTGATAAAACATTAAAATGATTAATATGATTTAAAATAGTAACTTAAAACTATAATAAATGCTTAAAATTTACAATCAAGGTACAGGCAGAGCACAGTGGCTCACACTTGTAATCCCAATACTTTGGGAGGCTGAGGCGGGTGGATCAGTTGGGGCCAGGAGTTCGAGATCAGCCTGGCCAACATAACATAGCGAAACCCTGTCTCTACTAAAAATACAAAAATTAGCCAGGCATGGTGACGCATGCCTGTAATCCCAGCTACTTGGGAAGCTGAGGCATGAGAATCGCTTGAAGCTGGGAGGTGGAGGTTGCAGTGAGCAGAGATCACACCATGGCACTCCAGTCTGAGCAACAGAGTGAGACTCTGTCTCAAAAGAATAAAAAATTTAAAAAGAAATGTAGTATATACGTACAATGGAATATTATTCAGCCTTAAAAAAGAAAGAAATCCAGATATTTGAAACAACATGGATAGACCTGGAGGACATTATGCTAAGTGAAATAAGCCAGACACAGAAGGATAAATACTACATGATACCACTTGTACAATTAATCTAAAATAGCTAAACTCATAGAAGCAAAGAACAGAATGGTGGTTACAGGAGGCTGCAGGCAGGGGGAAACAGGGAGGTACTGGGCAAAGAATACAAAGTTTCAGTTATACAATATGAATAACTCCTAGAGACCTACTATACAGCACAGTGCCTAGAGTTAACAATACTGTATTGTATATTTAAAAATATGCTAAGAAGGCAGGTCTTACGTTAAGTGTTTTTATTGCTAACAGTAATAATAAATAAGAAGGCAGGAGGAAACTTGGAGGTTGATGGATAGGTTGATGGCACAGATTGTGGTGATGGTTTCACAAGGGTATGCTTATGTCCAAATTCATCAAGTTGTACACATTAAATATGTACAGCTTTTTGTACAAAAATAGTACAATGAACATCTGGACATCCTTCACTTAGATTCACCAGTTATCTCCATTTGGCTATATTTTCTTTCTGTTTTTACCAGAACTACTTGAAAGTTACTTGCAACACATTATGAAATCATTTCTAAATATTTCAACATGCATCTCCTAAGAATAAGGACGTTATTCCGTACAACCATTGGCATTATTACCATACCCATTAAAATGAGTAATTCTCTTAATATTACCTAATACTCAGTCTATAGTCAAATTTCTTTAACTACCAAATTTTTTAGAAAGACCACATAGCTATTTAAAAATCCAGGATCCAACCAATGACCACACATTGAATTTGGCTGCCGCGCCTCTCTTTAATCTACTTAAATCCAGAACAAGTCCCCAGCATTTTTTTTTTTTTTTTTTTTTGCCTTTTATGACATTGACCTATTTGAAGCAGAAGTCTCCACATTTTAAGCTTACCTTTACTTGCTTCCATCCTCACCTTTTCCAGTTTCTACTATTAGAAAAATGCCATAATCCTTCCTTTCTAAGTTTCTGGTACTCTTTCCCTCCCTCCCTCCCTTCAGAGGCAAGTTCCTTTGGGGGTTGGGGGAGAAAGTCACTCACTTTCTTGTTTCTCAGGTTTCCATTATTAACCTGTTGAAATCATATTTCTGCCTCCTCACTCCAACAACATTGCTTTCACTGAGGCCACAAATGGCTTTCTAAACGCCAAGATCGAAGGACTTTTTTTCAGTTATTACCTTATCTGAACTCTCTGCAGCAGCTGCTGTTGCTACCCCATTATCTCCCACAAGTGTACTCAAACCTTAACGTAATTCTCTCGTTCTCTTCCCAAGTGCTGGTATCCACCACAGTTATCCTTGACCTTCTTATTCCCTCCAACGCTTTGACCACCAGCTATTAGTGATTCCCAAATCTCTTCTCCAGCCTACGACTCTCTCCAGGGTTCAAGACCCATTTATCTACCTGCCTACCAGACACAATGATCCAAGTTTCCCATAGCTCCCTATATGTAATGTGTCAATAACCGAACTTACTGTTTTTCTCCTTTAACCCATTTCTCCTACTGCACTCCTTTTCTTAATGGAAACACTAATCCTCCAAATTTAAAAACTATTCTCCTCCTACCTCATTCCCACCAATGAAACTATCACTAAGTCCTCTCGATTCAGCTTCCTATATAATTCTCACATTCATCCCCTCCTCTCTACCTCTACATTAACGGCACAGTTAAGGCCCTCAACGTCTTTCCTAGGGACCAACACAAAGGGTAGTTAATTTCTATACTTCCAGTTCTCCTCTTCCCCAATCCATCCTCTACCTTGTCCAGTTTTTTATTTTTTACTTTATTTTTATTTTTTGAGACAGGATCTCACTCTTCGCTCAGGTTGGAGTGCAGTTACACAATCTCAGCTCACTGTAACCTCTGTCTCCTGACTTCAAGAGATTCTCGTGCCTCAGCCTCCCGAGCAGCTGGGAGTACAGGCGCATGCCACCACACCCAGCTAAATTTTGTATTTTTTTGGTAGACACTGGGTTTCACCATGTTGGTGAGACTCCTGACCTCAAGTGATCCGCTCACCTTAGCCTCCCAAAGTGTTGGCATTAGAGGCGTGAGCCACCACACTCGGACACTTATTTTTTTGAAACACAAATTGGTTCATGCTAAGCACCTTCCAACACTCCCCATCCTCTGCAGGAGCAGTTTAGCATGGCGACTAAGAACACAGATACTGGAGTTGGAAAAAGCTGGATGCAAATTCTAGATTTTACCACTTAGTGTGTGGCCAGGAGACACTACTTATCCTCTCTAAGCCTCAGAGTTCTCATGTATAAAATGGGGATAATTATTTCTACCCCACAATGTTTTAAGAGAATTATAAAATGATGTAACACCTTTGTTCCAATAGCCAGACAAATTAAATACCTAATAACAATTATTTTAAGATAAAGTCCCAAGTCAAGCATGGTGGCTCATGCCTGTAATCCTGACACCAGGAGGCTGAGATGGGAGGACTGCTTGAGCCCAGGAGTTCAAGACCAGCCTGGGCAACATAGCAAGACTTTGACTCTACAAAAAAAAATAAAAATAAAAATTGGCCGAGTGTGGTGGTGCACGCCTGCAGACCCAGCTACTCGGGAAGCAGAGGTGGGAGGGTAGCTTGAGCCCAGGAGTTCAAGGCTGCAGTGAACCATAATCGCACCACTGCACTCCAACCTGGGTGATGGAGTGAGATTCTTTTTAAAGATAAAGTCCAAATTACTTACCATGGCCCTTTATGATCTGGTCACTGCCTACCTGTTCAGTTTCATTTCCCATCAATCCTTCTTCACATTCTACACTGTTACATGGTTTCATATCTTTTTGCTTTTGCATACACAATTTCCTCTGCCTAAAAAGCCTAATCTCCAGTGCTTTGTCCAATAAGTGAACTCTTTAAGACGCTGACCTCAGTTTTTGTCCTATGAACCTCTAGGGCTTTGTATTACATCTATTTTCCTGTCTACCTCCCACCCTAAATAGTGTTTCTTGAAAGCAGAGATAAATGGAGAAAACACAAAAAACTAAGAACAGACATGGGAATTCACCTCAGATGTCGAATCAGATCAATGTTGAACAAATTTATAGAAAGGACCTAAAGTTATCATTCCGAACTAACTGAATGTAACTCATGGTTCATGGTTTATTCACGTTTTATTCTTTTATTCTTTTTTAAAAATGCAGAGGTCGGGAGGCTGAGGCAGGAGAATGGGGTGAACCGGGGAGGCGGAGCTTGCAGTGAGCCGAGGTCGCCACTTCACTCCAGCCTGGGAGACAGTGCGAGACTCCGTCTCAAAAAAAAAAAAAACAAAAACGCAGAGGTAGCATCAATGTGATGAGGGTTTAACGTTAGCAGGTTAGCAATCTAGCATTTGGACATTGTTTTTGGTTTGTGGAGTAGCTGTCGAGGAACACGTATTCAAAGCAGGTCTTGAAAAATGCTTCAGTCCAAGGCAGAAAAGGTCTGACAGAGAAACAGGACCTCTTTCTGGTACGCAAGTTGGGCTATTTGAACCTTTAGTCAACACTTTAATGTAGCAGAATTGGATTTATTAGTTTTTATTTTAAAGGCATGTTGTTCCCTAGAGGGAAATTTTGACAACTCAAATTCAAATAAACGAATTTGTTAAGGGAGAGACGTCTATAGAAGATTCCACCACAGGAACTACCAAATGAGCAATCAGAAAAGCCAGAATACTAAGTATCTGGAAGTAGTCTCCGTTATAAAGTGATTGATGACTAAATACTTTAAAAGAAACATATTTGCGAATACTATGGCTATGAGGGCTCTGAGACTAGAAAAAGTGTGGCCTGCACAGTTAACAGTCATAAAATACTACAAAACATGACGCAGGCAAATTTCCTTCTACTAAGAGGTGATTACAAACAACTATTTTACTGGTGTCAATAAACCAAGTCATATTTCTTTCTGAAATCCAAGATGCCAGGTTTATCACATACCAAGTACACGCTTGAAGGAAAAAAAAAAAATCCCCCTAAAAATTATTAGAAAAACATCTTTCAGAAGGGGGTGGGGAATCTACTCTTAATTTCTTAAAAATTCCGTCAAAAGGGCAGAAATCTGGACTTCATTAGCAACGCTCAAGTTTTGGACACTGCTGTGATGCCTGAGAAGCAAGTGCAAGCAAGGTCGACCTCGTTTTGCTCTCCCCGGCGTGGTCAAGGAAAGTGACAGATGTCTTAAGGGAGTCGACCCCGCGGGAGCTGCCAGGGGATGCTGTCAGTCTACAAAACTGGAGAGGCTCAGAAAAGGGATCAGCGCTGGGATAGAGGGTGGTAGCAGCGGCGAGGAGCGGCTGCGCGAGGATGTCAGAGACGGGCGCGGCGGCGAGGCTGTCACAGGGCGGCCTCCCCCCACCCAGCCTCGGGCCCCAGTCACTCACATGCGGGGCTCGCGCCCCCTCGGGCTCCTCCCGCCTCGCGGACAGCTGCCGCCGGGCAAGGAGGATGGGCAACTTCCTGTTTCCGGGAGCGCGACCCGGAAGCAACCCCCACTCCATGGGCGAGGCCTTGTCCCTATAGTAGTTTCTCCTCTCGTCCAGCGCTTCCGCCCAAAACGGAACACTCAACGTCGTGGCGAGCGCGGGAGCTCTCGCGATATCTGGAGAGTGCAGGTTATTGCTCCCCCTGGCGTCCTTCTCCCGATCGGGCTCTTTTCGCCCTAGTCCTAAATCCTTGTCTCCCTTATTTACCTGGACTGACACACAGACTTCATAGCTGAACTGACCCATTGAACGAGCATTTACTGAGTCCCGTACTATGTGCCAGGCAGTGTGTTAGGCATTAAGGGATGGGAGTGGAAGGGAAACGTAAATGAAGAGCAGCCCCTTCCTTCCGGAAGTTCCTACTCTTGAGAAAGACAAACAAATCCCTCCAATTTACACTCAGCCCATTCATTACTGAGAGCTTACTCTGTTGATGAAAACTTCAGGCGAATTAAGTTTAAAGGAGTTTAATTGAGCAATGAAAAATTCGCGAATCAGGCAACTCCCAGAATTGCAGCAGATTCACAGACTACCAGGGTGCCTCATGGTCAGAACAAATTTATAGACAAAAAAAGGCAAAGGGAGGTACAGGAATCGGAAGTAGGGTACAGAAACAGTGAGGTTGGTTACAGCTCAGTGTTTGCCTTCTTTGAACGCAGTTTGAATATTCAGCAGGCTGTGAGTGGTTGAAGTATGGCCACTGGGATTGGCCACTACTCAGTTATTATTACAGATGTATGCTATTAGGTTAGGTTTTCAATTTTGTTTGACTATTAAGCTACATTACAGTTCATCTACAAGGACTTAAATATAGAAGGACAGAGTCCTTCTTAGGCCATACTTAGTTTGCCTTAACAATTCCCCTGTTTTGGTCATTTTCTCAATTTTGAGAGATTGACCAAAACCTTAGTTACTGATGTTATCACTGTCATAAGTGTACCTATATGGTTTTGAAACTCACTAGGAAACAGTAGAACAGTGGGTTTTGCAGGGAGAGAATAAGGACTGAGTAGAGGATACCTCCTTATGCTGGAACATCCTGTTTACAGGAGAAAAACAAAACCTGGTCTGTTTTAGCATTTATGTGTTTTTTTAAAGCCTTAGTTTGATTATGTCACATTTAGCATGAGTGACTCCATTTTAGTTTGGTTTGTTGGGGCCTAGTGCATGAGCTCAGTCCAAAATAATGGCCTCCCATAATTTTGTTTAAAAAAAATTTCCCACTTTTGGCCAGGTTCTTACTTAGGTGACAGTGTGACCAGAACTTAGGGCCTTAGCACCACTCTCAGTTACCACCATTTTGGGTTTCTGGTCTCAGCATGTCATTCATAGGTTACGGTGCCCTCACGGTCACACATTTCTTTCAGTTTTCGTTATTCCAGTTGAAGAGAGACCATTTGACATTCTAGAGATGGCTGCATGGAAGCGTTTAAAACCTTTGAAAGAATACAGTGCACCAGGGAGACTATTATGATTATTGGGTGGATAATAGCAAGAGTTAGGAGTATGCTCCTTACCCAGGGTCCCCATAAGCCAAACCACCTAAAATTAAATAGATAAAAGAATGAGCTAGATGAAGAGTCTACTTCCTTGACTAACAGGTCTTTTCACTAATCCCCTACAACTGAATATTTATTTTTATTGTATTTACTTTTTGAGAGGGAGTCTCGCTCTGTCACCAAGGGTGGAATGCAGCAGTGCGATCTCAGCTCACTGCAACCTCCGCCTCCTGGGTTCAAGTGATTCTTCCACCTCAGCCTCTTGAGTAGCTGAGATTACAGGCACCTGCCACCACGCCAGGCTAATTTTTGTATTTTTAGTAGAGACAGGGTTTTGCCATGTTGGCCAGACTGGTCTTGAACTCCTGACCTCAGGGGATCCACCCACCTCTGCCTCCCAAAGTGCTGAGGTTACGGGCACGAGCCATCATGCCTGGCCAGAATTGTTTATAATTTACATTTGCTTTTTTCTCCATAGGCCACAAGTGTCAGCAGCTGCACAGGTACTTCTCTGTTTAGCCAATTCTATTATTTAGTATAACTTTCACAGGAGAATTTAAAATCTGTTGTATAATGATAGCCTTTAAAGTAGAATTTGCTGTAGAGCCTATTATGAGGGAGACATTTCAAATTATTGCCTCTTTTATTCCAAACCATGGAAAAAGGACCTAACAAATGATGTCTTTCTAGAAGAGTGAAGGCCTATTGTCAATGTTCTCTTTAATTCATGATGTGGGTTAAGAGGAGTTTTGACTGGTTATGAGGCAATATATGTACCACTAAAGTTTGTTACCTACTTGGGCCTTCATCTTTTATCTATTGAAGTATAAGGTTATTCATGTTTAAGGCTGGTTGCAAAATCCTTCACAAATAAAAGTATACCCTATAAGTGCATATAATAGACCCCCTTTTAATTTCTATTGTTCATAGAGGCATAAACAAGGAAAAAATATTCAAAGATAAGAGTCTTGTGATAGTAGAAGTTTTGATCTATGATCTTGGAAAAGCTCTTCACATCAAGGATGCCATCTTCTTCTGGGGAGAAACTTTTCTGGTTAGTTTTACCTTAAGGGTTCCAATGGGTGTACAGTTCCAGGAGTGTGGAGGGACCCTCCTCAGTTGTGAGATTATGAACCCAAGGTTTAAAGCTCCAAAGTTTTGCTGTAGTGTGGATGGCAAGGACAGTCTTTCTCTTTCTCTGGTGTTCTCAGACGATCCAATCTGCAGGTTCTAGATTGTGAAGGGATTGTCCTCAGTGAATCATAAAAAGTTTTCTTTGCCTGGTGAAAATACACTATAATCTACATCAGCCCTGTTGCATGGGAAAGCTTTTATACAACCAGAAAACATGCATTGAAAATGACAATTGAATGAAATCCCTTTATAAATGTTTAAATGGCCCATCAGGTAGCCAAATGCATCTGAAGCTTTGATTGTCTTTCCAGGAATATGGAACCAAACACTGGATTTAAACTATTTCTGCAATGTATAAGTCACCACATCAATATATTAAATTTGGATTATTTTATCTTTTCCGGAACCTTTAATAAAAGCTTTAAGGACTCAAGAAGGACAAGGTGGCTGTCCTGGTTCTTCATGAGTCCATGCTTAACACGGGACTTATGTCCTCTTGAATACCAGTTGTTTCTCCAATTTAGGTGTATAGCACTGATAAGTAATGGGTTATCATAGGTAATTTGACTTAGATCATGGAGTTCATTCAAATTGTATATTTAAACAATTTTAGTATTGGCTGATTTAGCACGATAATCTAGAGCTTGATTTTGAAAGGTCTGTTAAATACCAAAGGTTTAAAACACTGGATATTACAAAATAGAATCTTAGGTTACCGGCCAGGCGTGGTGCCTCACGCCTGTAATCCCAGCACTTTGGGAGCCCGAGGCGGGCGGATCACGAGGTCAGGAGATCGAGACCATCCTGGCTAACACGGTGAAACCCCGTCTCTCCTAAAAATACAAAAAAATTAGCCAGGCATGGTGGCAGGCGCCTGTAGTCCCAGCTACTCGGGAGGCTGAGGCAGGAGACTGGCGTGAACCCAGGAGGCAGAGCTTGCAGTGAGCCGAGATTGCGCCACTGCACTCCAGCCTGGGCGACAGAGTGAGACTCCATCTCAAAAAAAAAAAAAAAATCTTAGGTTACCATAAGTCATTCATTTAGCCAAAATGATAACCTAAAAATAGGAAGGAGACTTAGCTTTCCAAACAAGATCCAATGAGGATAGCATGAGGCCAACTGACTGTCTCCTTTCTTTCCTTCCCCCACCAATATTTTTTTTGTAGTTTACTTAAAAGGTAAACAAAAACCTTTCATTATCTTTTAATATTAAATAAAAATCCTTTCTAAAAGAGAAAACCAAATTTTATGTTTCCTTTAGTGTATTTTTAATGTTAAAGCTAGTTTTTAATAACATTTTATAAATCTATTCAGTTTTAGTTAGTTTGACCATAAGGTAAGATTTTTATAAACCTTTTATAATCCTGTACTATTTTTTTTCTCAGAGCAGAAAAATCTTCTAAGAAAACTCTCTTGTGCTTTTATTCCAATGTCCAATTTATGGAAAAAAAAACTGAATAATGCCATTTTAACTTTAGCCAATATGTTCACACATAGAATCCTTATAATTAATTTTTTTGTTTTTTTTGTTTTTTTTTTTTGAGATGGAGTTTCGCTCTTGTTGCCCAAGCTGGAGTGCAATGGCGTGATCTTGGCTCGTTGCATCCTCCGCCTCCTGGGTTCAAGTGATTCTCCTGCCTCAGCCTCCCCAGTAGCTGGGATTACAGGTGTGCAATACCACACCTGGCTAATTTTTTGTATTTTTAGTAGAAACAGCATTTCACCATGTTAGCCAGGCTGGTCTTGAACTCCTGACCTCAGGTGATCCGCCCGCCTCGGCCTCCCAAAGTGCTGGGATCAGAGGCATGAGTCACTGTGCCCGGCCTCTGTAATTAATTTTTATAAACCTTCCACAACTTGTTCAAACCTTTAGCTTTATTTAATTTAAAACAATCCTTTAACCCTCCAACCTAGGCAAAAATTTACATTCCTATATTTTCTTATAATCTCTTACAAAAAACACATTTCATTCTCCTTATACACCTTGCATGTAAACCTATTTTTTCAGTAGTCTCAATTACATATTACAATGTTAACTCTTAGCAACTTTTACTTTTGGCGAAAACCTTGGTAAGTAAGGGATTTTAATTATGTACTCGGTGTGGAGCCCAGGACCCAGGCAGAAATGCAGATAAAGGTCCGACTCTTTCCAGCATCTAACTCCAGGTGTCCCAGGCCTTAACTAGCTGTGAAGCAGGCAGGCTGTACAGTTAAGAGTCATGGTGACATTTTATGAAGCATTTAGGAAGCCTAATCACCTTTAAATTGTACAACATTTCTGGCATAAATTCCTTTTCATCAATTATTTCACAAGTTACACAAACTATGTATGACATGTTTAGACTTTCTGACTTGCCCTAAACATCCCTTTTTTTAAACAACTAGTCATTTTACTTTAGGACAAGAATTTACCATACAACATCCTTTCTTATATAAAACCTGTTTTCTTTATATTCTTTGTATAACTAGGGGGCATGGCTAATTCCATATATCCCCAGGCCTTATTTAGAATTTAACGTCTCCAAAATAAGTCGAACGATTTTCAAAAGTCAAAGCAGTTTATGACCTTAAAGCATATAGCAAAGCTAATATCTGACCTGCATAATTTAGACAAAATGTCTTTATTTTATCAATAATATTTAAAGCTGTTTTTATTTCCCAAAGATTACTAAAGTTACATGAACTAAAAGGCATTACAGTTTTTGCTTTCAAAATATTTAAGTGCTTCTTTTTTGTTTAAGCCAATTAATTAGAGCTCTTTTATATGAACATTACACACAACACATATATAGCTAGACAGACAGACAGAAGAAGATTACTATAGTAGTTGTAAGATTTTTCATTTGCCAGTTTTTAAGTTTCTTAATTGGGTAGTGGTTTTATGGTGGAGTCCTTGGAAGAACAGGGCCAGGAAAAGGGTTTCTGGTGCCTCCTGTTTTTCCCATGGATTCCAGGCCATTAGAGCCTGAATATCCACTTTTAGTTAACCTGACTTTTAACCATAGCACTCTTTAATAAAGTCCTTTTAAAATTTCTTTTTTTTTTTGAGACGGAGTCTCGCTCTGTGGCCCAGGCTGGAGTGCAGTGGCCGGATCTCGGCTCACTGCAAGCTCCGCCTCCCGGGTTCACGCCATTCTCCTGCCTCAGCCTCCTGAGTAGCTGGGACTACGGACGCCCGCCACCTCGCCCGGCTAATTTTTTTGTATTTTTTAATAGAGACGGGGTTTCACCATGTTAGCCAGGATGGTCTCGATCTCCTGACCTCGTGATCTGCCCGTCTCGGCCTCCCAAAGTGCTAGGATTACAGGCTTGAGCCACCGCGCCTGGCCTTAAAATTTCTTATTACTGATTTTACTCAGGCCAAATGGTTGATATTTCTGGCTTTTGAACTTTACCAAAGGTAACCTCCTAGGTGCTCAAGGAAGGAAAATTTAAGATAGTCTGTGGAGGAGAAAAGACTAGACAAGGTTATGCAGATATTAAACCAGAAAGGACTTACTTCCTAAGCAGGGAATGAAACTGGAACTGCCAGTGTGAAAGGCCAGTGAGCCACAGCACAGAGCGGTCTCTACTGCCCTTCCCAGAAGGAGTCTAGAGTAGTTGATTTTGAGCTTGCAGAGGCTTTAATTTTTAGAGCTAACTATGCATAAACCGTAAAATTCCTGTTCCCTGGGAAGTGGAGACCAAGAGAAAGTACTGCCATGTGGTTACAAGGTCAAGCTCCCAAGGACATAAAACAAGATGGAGACCCCATCCAGTTTTTTTGTTTGTTTGTTTCAGGGACCTGCCGGAAAGTTTGTTATTGACCAGCGAGCTTATGGGGTCCTAAGCCCATGTTTTATCCTAAGGTACCCCTTGACCCAGAAAAACAAATTCATAGCACAAATACATCAGTTTAAGACTAGTCTGAGAATTTTTTTCACGTTAATCAAAACCTTACAGAAGAGATAGGTAAATAAACAGTGATTGTTACCATTCATTCAACCATTTGCACAGAGAGAGAGAAGCCAAAAATCCGGTAAGAAATTCTTATCCTTTTGCCGGCATGCCAGGCTTCTGGGTTCCCTTTCCCTCAGTGGCCCCAGTGACCCAACTTGCCACACCATCGCACTGGGGGCCAAGCCGCATCATAAAGGAAAAAAAATTTTTTTTTCTGACCAGAGCAAAATACATGTGATAAAACATAGACATCAGCCACTCTGCTTAGCACCCAGTATCATACTGGCAAGGTTTATATTTGCCTTCAGGTGGGCCCCATCATCTTTAATCCAGTCTCTGACTAGGGGTTTCAACACGTGGTCTCTGGGCAAGCTGGTTGCCCTGAGTAATAGAAAAGATAAAAAAGGGAAAGGAAAGAGAGATCCGAGAGGAAGCTTACCTGTGATCCCCAGGTGCTGTGAGAGATCGATGGACACAAGTGGGTCCTGCAGGTACCTTGCATGTTCACTCAGTGCTCCTGGTGGTCGCTAGAAGCTCCACTTTGGATCCCACTCCTGACACCATCTGATAAAAGAAAAACTTCGGCCAAATTAAGTTTAAAGGAGTTTAATTGAGCAATGAATGATTCGCAAATCGGGCAACTCCCAGAATCACAGCAGACTCACAGAGACACCAGGGGTGACTCGTGATCAGAATAAATTTACAGACAAAAAGATAAAGTAAGGTACAGCAATCGGAAGTGAGGTACAGAAACAGCGAGATTGGTTAAAGCTCAATGTTTGCCTTATTTGAACATAGTTTGAACATTCAGCAGTCTATGAGTTATTGAAGTATGGCCGCTGGGATTGGCCAACATTCAGCTATTGTTACAGGTATATACTATTAAGTTAGGTTTTCAAATTTGTCTGACTATAAAGCTAGGTTACAGTTCATCCACAAGGACTCAAATATAGAAGGACAGAGCCCTTCTCAGGCCATATTTAGTTTTCTTTAACAGTGTGACAGACTGTACTAAGCACTTTCAATTCATGGAGCCACTTCATCAACTCTATGGCATAAATAGCCCCATAACATCCTCATACAAACAAAACTGAAGTTTATGGAGAGGTTAACTCGCTCAAGATTTTACAGATAAGGAGTGGAAGGATCAGCATTTGAACCTAGACTCCTTATTCTGCCCTGTGTGTAGCGCCAAAGCTCTTAACTGCTTTCTACAAGAAATCTGCAAACAAAATACTACTGGGTTCAGACTAATGCTATAGCTACAGAGGTAGTGTGACAGTGATGTAAATGTATGAAACCAATGAAACAGAATAGAGAGACCAAAACCAGAAAACACATACATGGACACTTGATTTATGACAAAGAGGTGAAATAGAGGAGTGAGGAAAGGATAATGCTTTCAATCAATGGTGATGGGTCAATTGTATATCCATATAGAAAAAAATGAAACTTGGCTCCTACCTCATACCATACACCAGAATAAGTTCTAGATGCATTGCAGATCTATATGATAAAAACAAGGCCAGGCACCGTGGCTCATGCCTGTAATCCCAGCACTTTGGGAGGCCGAGACGGTCAGATCACGTGGTCAGGAGATCGAGACCATCCTGGCTAACACAGTGAAACCCCATCTCTACTAAATATATAAAAATTAGCCAGTCGCAGTGGCGGGTGCCTGTAGTCGCAGCTACACGGGAGGCTGAGGCAGGAGAATGGCTTGAACCTGGGAGGCGGAGCTTGCAGTGAGTGGAGATCACGCCACTGCACTCCAGCCTGGGGGACAGAGTGAGACTCCGTCTCAAAACAAAACAAAACAAAACAAAACGGAATTATAAAGCTATAATATTGAGATGTGCAATAATGTCTGTCCAACACTGAGATGTTCTGCAAGAGAGAAAATGCATATGTTGGACTACATTAAAATTAGAAACTTTCCAGTGTTATATTCTGTCCAGGATACATAAGGAACTTTACAAATAAGAAAACATAGCCAAATAGAAAAATAGGTAGAAGATTTGAACACAAAAAGATATCACAAAGAGGATATCTAAATGGCACACATATGGAAAAATAATTCAACTTCATTAGTCATTAGTTGTTAGTGAAATTACTACTGAGATATTGTTGTAGAGGCTTCAGGATTCCTTAAATGAAAAAGACTGGCAATACTAAGAGTTGGCTCAGAAGCAGAGCAACAGCAATTCTCACAGGCTGCTGGTGCATACATAAATTGCTACAGCCACTGGCCGGGCGTGGTGGCTCATGCCTGTAATCCCAGCACTTTGGGAGGCCAAGGTGGGCAGATCACAAGGTCAAGAGATCGAGACCATCCTGGCCAACATGGTGAAACCCTGTCTCTAGTAAAAATACAAAAGTTAGCTGGATGTGGTGGCGTGTGCCTATAGTCCCAGCTACTTGGGAGGCTGAGGCAGGAGAATCGCTTGAACCCAGGAGGTGGAGGTTGCAGTGAGCCGAGATCGTGCCACTGCACTCCAGCCTGGCGACAGAGTGAGACTGTGTCTAAAAAAAAAAAAAATTGCTACAGTCACTTTGGAACAGTCTAGTGTTAACTACTAAATTATACATGTTACCTATGACCCAGCAATTCTGCTTCTAGGTATATACTCCCAAAAATTCATGCACAAGTGCACTAAGATACATACACAAATATCCATCACAGCACCATTATACATTGTGGTATGTTTGTACAACAGAATACTACACAGCAAGGAAAAATGAAAAATGGCCACTACATACAACATGAATACATCTCACAAACATATTGCTAAGGAAAGGAAGCCAGGCACAAAAAAATACATACTTTATAACTCCATTTATATAAAATTCAAAAACAGGGAAAACCAATCTATGATATTAGAAGGCAGAAAGTGATTTACCCTTTGGGAGGAAGGATTGGGTAATGATTGGTAGGGGGGCTTCTGAGGAATTGGAGACATTTTATTTCGTGATTTGATTTGACCCCTCATGGCTTCTGGCTAACTCCAATTTATTTTCTGGATCTCAACCCAGGCTATCACTCCAGGGGAAATTTTTGACTGTTCAAACCTACTCTGGAGTAACCAGAGCTCAGGGAAAACTGTGTGTTTCTTTTTCTTTTCTTTTTTTTTTTTTTTTTGAGACGGAGTTTCACTCTTGTTGTCCAGGGTGGAATGCAATGGCAAAATCTCTGCTCACTGCAGCCTCCTCCTCCCGTGTTCAAGTGATTCTCCTGCCTCAGCCTCCCAAGTAGCAGGGATTACAGGCATGCACCACCATGCCCAGCTTATTTTGTATTTTTAGTAGAGACAGGGTTTCACCATGTTGGTCAGGGTGGTCTTGAACTCCTGACCTCAGATGATCTGCCCGCCTCGGCCTCCCAAAGTGCCGGATTACAGGTGTGAGCCACTGCACCCAACTTACTGTGTGCTTCTTATTACAGTCCTCATTCCACGCTCCTTTAGCTACGTATTTATTTGCCTATCTCTCCTAGAATGTGAGTTTCTTTAGGGCAGGGCACTGTGTGTGTGAGACTCATCCCTGTCTCCTCAGTGCCAAGTGACTGGTAGGAGCTGCAGTAAAAGATTTAGGAAGAAAGTGATCATGATCTTGGGGGTGGCTTTTCAATATTCAGACATTGGAGCCTGGGAATGGCACATGCCTCCCAGGATATACAGTAAGGAACTACATAAAGTCCAGAGAAGGGCAACTCAAATTAACAACAGACTAAACAGACCAAGGATTAAGACTTTTTCATCCAGCTCAAGGGCCACAAGGTGGGCATGAACTTCAGATTGCAGGAGGTGTAAAAATTATACTTTAGCATTTATCAGTTTAAAATGTAGTGTTCCGTTCATTATTCATTCAACAAAAGCTGAGCACCCTGTGCTCAGTACTGTGCAAGAAGAGCACAAAGATGAAGGATGCCCAGCTCCTCTCTCAAGAAACTGTCTAGTTTATCTTTACAACCTTGTACATCCTTATTCCTTGTTGACAATTAGGGACACTACAGTTGAACTGTCGTTAAGAGCACAAGTGCACCAGCTGTAGTACTTTAAGCAAGTTATTTAATCTGTAAGGCTCAGCTTCCTCAAAGTAAAATGGGAATAGTAATATCTACCTTGTGGGGTTTTGAAGATTAAGCATGAAAATACGCAATAAAATGCTTAGCTTGATGCCTGGCACATAGTAAACATTCAACCATCATTATTAAGTGGTGTGCAAAGCATTTACAGCATAAGTTTAGTTACTCTATTTCATTCTTGTCTTCCCTCCAAACATTATAGCTCCTCTAATTTGCTTCTCTTCCTCGGGCCCTGCGCAAACCCTCCTAACAACTTTCAGGTACCATCTATCCCAACCAATGATGTTAAGCCTTGTTCTTGCTCTGATCCCTTTGTCCTGCTTTCTCCTGTGTCTTCCTTTCTTTATCTCCCATTTTCTTCCTGCCCTTTCCCTCTCTCTTCTCCTCAGACTCCTTGTCTTTGGATTCTGCAGGCTCAGATTTGCTTTATGCCTATGTAAAAACAAGTATTTAACTGCCGAGTCTGTTTTCAGATCTGAAAAATGGGAATAATACTATCTACTTACAGAATTGTTTTGTGGAGTAGATGAGATAAGAAAGTGCAAGCACTGTGTACATCGTACAGCGCCTTACAAAAATTCTTTACTGGCATCTCTAAACTGTTCCCTTTCATTCTCTGCCTCCCCTTCCCGTCCCTGCCCAATTGTGAGACTAAGAAATTCTTCGAATTTAATGTTAGGACATAACTCCAACCAGAGCCTAGCTTTTCTGGTTGTTCCCGCCTTCCATGCCTAAACGAACCAATCAGATCGCCCAGAGTGGCGCCACTTGGAGACCACCGCGAATGAAGTTTGCATTTTTCTCTGTTCTCGCGCCCAGCTTCTTCTCGCCTCCCACCTCAGCTTCCCGGCATTGGAAGAAGGGACCGTCCTCTTCCTCGTCCTGGCCACCCAAATCCTGGTATCGAAAGGGTTGAACGGCGGGGACCGGAAGTGTGCAGCAGCGGCGGGTCCCCAGCTAATCGACGCCGGAAGTAGCCATTGCTAGAGAAGCATTCCGCCGCCGGCTTCGCTATGGCGGCAATTCCCCCAGATTCCTGGCAGCCACCCAACGTTTACTTGGAGACCAGGTGAGGGGGTTCGGACCTCTGGGGCTGGCAGAGGAGACACGGAGCCCGGGCCTCACCACGGGTCTCCGTTCCTGGCGCGTTCCTCCGGGAGCCCGGCCTCCACGTGGAGGGGCGTGGAGCAGCGGCCGAGACGGCCCCCAGAGGGTTGAGAGGGGACCGCCATCGCCCGCGTCCAAGCTCCGCGCGGTTTTCTGCTGAGGTCTCAGCAACAGCTGCCTCATTGTCCTCCTTCCTCCAGTCCACTCATTCATTCATTCATTCATTCGTTCATTCATTCATTCATTCAACAAGCGTGTAATGAGGCCGCAAGCCAGGCACATAGGATATAAATTCTGAGGAGATAGCGGTAGATAAAAAACACACAGCCCTGCCTTTAGGAGCTTACGGTATACTGAAAGAGACAGACATGTAAACATTACGTGATAAGTAGTACAGTTGTAGAAACAAATTCCAATAAAATACAGGAAGAAGCACATTTTCCCCACTATCAAAGAGTGATGTGGTAACCAGCCTGCTAGCGCCATGCCCCGCTGTATGTCATCTCATTTAGTTTAATCTTAGCAACCCAAATCATGAAGGTATTATTTAACTTTCTCCCTTTCAATATTAGCAGGAGGAAACGCCGAATTTACAGATTAAAGCCTTGACCAAAGCCACACAGCTAGTAACTGGAAGAACCTCGTTTGGAGCCTGGTGTGCCCGTCTCACCTTGCAAGTTCTTTAGCTCTATTCATTTCATTGCCTCTTTGGAAAAAGCTCAAAGTGATCTTTACAAAATAGGACAAGGAAGGGATCCTGCTCAAAAACCTTTAATAATGTCTTGCTGCTTTAACAGTATAAAGTAAAAACGTATTAATCCTGGCATTCAAGGTGATTTTTTTCATCTGGCCCTTGTCTACCTGCCATGCCCCCTTCAGCGGCCAGAGACCAGCTAAGGTCCTCTGCCTTTCTGTTCTTGCCCACTGCTGCTTTCAGCCAAAGCAGAGTTCTGTCAGTCCTCTCTATATTTGCTCATGCTGTTCATGCTCCCTGGCCATCTTCCCCACCTTCTTTTATGGTAAAATTCTACATCTTCAGGCTCCAACCTGTAGTTTCTGAATTCTCCTGTTGGTATTTTTTAAAGTTGCAAAATAAATTGTTAAATCCAAGCAATGTGGACATACAGAGTAAGAAGTGAAAGCCACCTCCTTCCTGAAAACACTATCAACGGTTTGTTGGATAATTGTCCAGACCTTTTTCTATGTACACATAAACCTCTTTTTTATGCTTTTTTTAACATAAAAAAATGGGATCATATGATCATACTCTATGTATGTTTTTTCTGTAACTTGGTTTTCTTTCACTCAGTAATTCAGCTAGCTGCCCATAGGATGGATAGTTGATATTTTAGGTATTTCCTATTTCAAGGACATTTAAGTTGCTTCCTTTTTTTTTTTTTTTTTTTTGGCTATGACAAATACTGAGATGAACATCCTTGCACATATTGTATCCTTAGGCAGTTTTGTATATTTTCCTAGAGGATACTTGGAAGTTGAAATTGCTGAGGTATGCACATTTCAGAAGTGTATATGTACTTCCTGATTGTCTTTCCAAATGGCTACTTCCTGTATGTTGAAAATATCCACCAGAATGTAAGCTTCATGAGGGAAACAGTGCCTAAAATAGTGCCACGCACAGAGTAACTGTTAGTCTGTGTTGAATGGGAGCAGTGTGAAAGATGAATTGCAGGCAGGAAGGCTGTTAGCTATTTTCTAGCACATTCCTCATATACTAATAGAGTGTTTACACTGTGCAAGTCACCGGGCATTCAGACTATACAGAGATACAGAGTTGACTCAATTCTCACATCTGGCCTGGTGCCGTAACTCACATCTGTAATCCAGCACTTTGGGAGGCCAAGGCAGGTAGATTGCTTGAGCCCAGGAGTTCAAGACAAGCCCGGGCAACATGGCAAAACCCCATCTCTACAAAAAAAATACAAAAAATTAGCTGAGCTTGGTGATGCGTGCCTGTAGTCCCAGCTACTCAGGAGGCTGAGGTGAGGGGATCACTTGAGCCCGGGAGGCAGAGGTTGCGATTAGCTGAGATTGTGCCACTGCACTGTAACCTGGGTGACAGAGGAGACCCTTTCTCAAAAAAAAAAAAAAAAAAAAAAATTGTCACATCCTTGGAGCTTAAAGTCTAGGTATGTGTTGGAGTAGAGGGGAAGGCACCTGTCCTTTCTCTTGCCTGTTCCTTATCTTTTAGTAGTACTGGGGAGGAAAAGCACTCATCCTATTGGGAGGTGCAAAGATTCAAAGTTATCAGGTTTTGCCTTTGTTATACTCTCTCCCAAACAAACACAAACTATACCTTTTATTAAAATTTTTTGAATAAGTAATATACTTACTTGGATCAAAAATACAAAAGTTTTTAAAAGGTATTCATTAAACATCTTCCTATTTTCCATCTACCCAGTCCCTACCCCCACCCAGAAACTTCTAAATAAATATGAACTCCTGATATTTTAATGTCTCTTTTTTAAAAAAATTAAAAATTAAGTGTAATAATTTTTTTCCTAATTTAGGGGTTGGTTATATGGTTTCAGATAGTCAGATATATATATAGAGAGAGAGTATTAGAATTTTGAGTTCTCCATGCTTGTAATTTTGCTGAAAAGAAGTACCCAGAACACCTGCATGTTTTACTCAAAAAAGATAATTGGTGTTTATGTTACTTGCATTGTGGTGTTTTCCTTTGCTGAGCATGAAATCCAGTGGTTATCACAATTTCATGACTTACAAGCTTGAAAAGCAAGAGTCCTGGAGCAGTCCCGTAATATTCCTGTCTGCCCTGACCTTGTTCTTTACTGGAGCTGTTGTCCTCTCCCTCTGCAGCATGGGAATCATTGTGCTGGAGCTGTACTGGAAGCATGCTCCAAAGACCTGTAAGAACTTTGCTGAGTTGGCTCGTCGAGGTTACTACAATGGCACAAAATTCCACAGAATTATCAAAGACTTCATGATCCAAGGAGGTGACCCAACAGGGACAGGTACAGTTAAGCCAACATTAGTTTATGTTTTCTTTTTTTTTTTTTTTTCTTTTTTGTCTTTTTTTTCTAAAGCCAACATTAGTTTCTGAAGTCTCATAAATAGGCGATAAGGCAGCCAGAGCTCTCTTTTCCACTGACTAAGGTCTGTGTTGGTTGATTCTGGTGACAACTCCTTCCTTCATCAAACACACATGTGTGGAATTGACCAGAAACCAACCTTTATTCCTAGGCTTGGTAGAGATTTTCGTAACTTACATGTACTGCTTACTAAGAACAAATAATATTTGTCTGAATTATAGTGATGCAAGTAGTCTGATCAATAAAAAGGAAAGACTTTATAATATTTTGAGAATAATAAAATCCTGGGTTCTTTTATCGATTCATTCATTTAACAAATGAGTGTCTGTTTTGTGTCAGATACTTTTTTAAGCTCTAGGGAGATACCTATAAAGAAAGAGACAGAATTCTTGCTCTCTATAAAGCAGGAAAAGGGTGTGGGGATGGAATTTTAGTAGAAAAGTCAAGGAACTCCTCTCTGACATGATTGGAGAAGAGATCTGAAAGAAGTAAGAAAGTGAACCTTGTAACTCGGGGGAAAACATTTTGGATGGAGGGAAGAGCAAACACAGAGGTCCTGAGGCAGGAACCTGTGCTGGAAATCATAAGGTATGATACCTTACAGGGCATGGTAGAGACTGGGTTTTACTCTGAGTAAGATGTGAGCCTTTGGAGAGTTTTGAGCAAAGGAATGCTGTGATCTGATCTATGCTTTAAAAGGATCACTCTAGGCTGGGCACAGTGACTCAGGCCTGTAATCCCAGCTCTTTGGGAGCCCGAGGCAGTTGCATCATTTGAGGTCAGGAGTTCAAGACCAGCCTGACCAACATGGTGAAATGCTGTGTTTACTAAAACACAAAAATTAGCCAGGCAGGGTGGTGGGCACCTGTAATCTCAGCTACTCGGGAGGCTGAGGCAGGAGAATTGCTTGAACCCAGGAGATGGAGGTTGCAGTGAGCAAAGATCGTACCACTGCAGTCCAGCCTGGGTAACGGATCAAGACTCCCTCTCAAATAAATAAATAAATAAATAAATAAAAGGATCACTCTAGCTGCTGTTTAGAGAATAGATGTAGGGGCAAGATGTGACCACTATGTAAATAGTTGTACTGTATTGTTTGGGGAGTAATGACAAGAAAAATAGTTCTATATATGTTCAGTACAGATGCTTGATATTTTCAATCGTGGTTAGTTGAATCCATGAATGTAGAATCCACATGTAGGGAGGGCCAACTATGCTCGTGAGTAAGTAGTTGGATAGGAATATGGGGTTCAGGGAAAGACCTGGTATGGAGGTATTAATTTGGGAGTTACTGGCATTTAGATGGGGTTTATTAGTGAACTGGTGGAACACTTACTCATTTCAAGGGCCCTTGCTTCTCAGTCTGCTTTTTCTCTGCTAATATCTGCTCGTTTGCCTTTAAACAAGTTTGGTTTTCTCTGTGGCAGAGTCTTTTCTCAGTCTTGTTCTTTTTTGTCATTCTCAATTGTCTCATGATTTATCTAAACTATGGCCAGAAGCATTCAGGTGTTTTTTTGTTTTTTGTTTTTTGTTTTAATGTATATGGATGCATTTCAAAATACAGAATATATAAGCAGAGAAAAGGGGAAAAATCATTCATAAGCATAGCTCCTAAAGATTTCTAACCATCATTAACTAATCCCTCAATATCCCACCTTTCAGAAAGGAACAGTGTTAACTTTTGGTGCCCATCATTCTAGACGTGTTTCTTTTCAGATGTCTGGTTTTTTTTTTTTTTTGAGACGGAGTCTCACTGTGTCTCCCAGGCTGGAGTGCAGTGGCGTGATCTCGGCTCACTGCAAGCTCCGCCTCCCAGGTTCACGCCATTCTCCCGCCTCAGCCTCCCAAGTAGCTGAGACTACAGGCGCCCGCCACCACGCCCAGCTAGTTTTTTGTATTTTTAGTAGAGACGGGGTTTCACCATGTTAGCCAGGATAGTCTCGATCTCCTGACCTCGTGATCCACCCGCCTCGGCCTCCCAAAGTGCTGGGATTACAGGCTTGAGCCACCGCGCCCGGCCAGATGTCTGGTTTAAAGGATAACAAGATAAATGGAAATAGTTTCAAAAAATAGGATATATTATATATGCTATTGTTTTTAAAGCAGAACATACTACATTTAATTTCATATACAGAGAACAGAATATTTGACTTCCTACAGTGAAAGATGAGGCAATTAGTACTTAAATTTCTACCCATTCTTATCTTTCCCCGACCTTAATTTTTGTTGTTAGTCTTATTATTATCTGTTCTGCACTCATCATTCCTTCAGCTACAGTGGGGGTCCTACATTTCAGTGTATTTCGTGTTCACAACTTACTTCGCTTTCACCTTCGCAAGTGCTGGAGGGCAGGATTTCTTGTGTGTTGGTTTTTTGTGTTTTGTTTCAGAATGCTCAAGGATCACAATTGTCCAGTGGTTTTTTATTATTAGAGCTGGAATGTGTTGTATTTTTAAGCTCATTTATGTTTGAGAATTTCTGCCTGTTACCTTTATACTTGAAAAGAGATAGCATGCTGGCATGCTCAGCCCCCTCACTGTGCAATACACTGTGCCGCCTTGGGACTTCACAGAGTCCCCACCAGCAAGAAGGCTCTCACCACATGTGGCCCCTTGACCTTGGACTTCTCAGCCTCCACAACTGTAAGAGATAAATTCCTTTTTTAAAATAAATTTTTTAGGCCAGGTGTGGTGGCTCACACCTGTAATCCCAGCACTTTGGAGGCTGACGTGGGAGGATCACTTGAGTTCAGGAGTTCAAGACCAGCCTGGGCAACATAGTGAGACCCCATCTCTACAAAAAACAAAAAATTAGCCGGGCATGGTGGCATATGCCTGTAATCCTAGCTACTTGGAAGACTGAGGTAGGAGGATCACTGGAACCTGGGAGGTTGAGATTGCGGTGAGCCATGATTTTGCCCACTGCACTCCAGCCTGAGTGACAAAGTGAGACCCTATCTCTAAATACATAAATTAATTAAAAGTGTTTAAAGGGAAGAAAAAAAGACCATAACTGGGTATGCTGAGATCTTTTTAGACATTTCTGATCAATTGCCTTCTGGTTTGGTTTTTTATTGTTTGTTTTTGTTGTTGTTTGGTTTTTTTGGAGACAGGGTTTTGCTCTGTCACCCAGGCCCGGGTTCGAGTACAGTGGTACAATCATGGCTCACTGTAATCTCCATCCCCTGGGATCAAGCATTTCTCCCACATCAGCCTCCCAGGTAGCTAGGACTACAGGCATTCACCACCATGCCTTGCTAATTTTTAAATTTTTTATAGAGTTGAGGTCTCATTGTGTTGCTGAGGCTGGTCTCAAACTCCTGGGCCTAAGTATCCCTCCTGCTTCGGCCGCCCAAAGTGTTGGGATTATAGGCATGAGCCATCATGCCTGACTGCCTTCTGGTTTTTGAATATGGTTTTGGAGAATACTGAGGCCAGATTTACTCTTTCCTTCAAATCAGGGATAATTTTTTGATTTCTATTTCTGAGTATTTTCTCTGTTATACTTACTGGATTTTCTATTTCAGGAAATTAGTTATTTGTTTCATCACCTTTGCCTTCCATATTTATCACATTTCTTTTGATTGTGTGATAGGATTTTTTTTCTTTTTTCCCTGTATTCACTAAAATAATTTCAGACCTTTACTCTATGCCTTACTCAATTTTCAGTCATGTCTATTTTGTTCTTTACTGCTCTAGTTTATCTACTAGCTCATTACGGGTGCCATTTGGATCTAAATTTGTTTCCTTCGCTCTGCAATCTTTTCATCTTATTCTGTGGCATATTATCTTGTCTTTGAGCTTTTGTTATATTAGATTTTTACTTCTCTTGAATCATCCATAGCTTGAGATAGCCATGGAGAAGCCACTTTCTCCCAGACTGAGTTCCTGGGTTTTCTTTTCCTTCCTCCCCTCCTTCTTTCTGTCCTTCTGTTGGTTGTGGTATGTTTGCCTAGTTTCCATGCCATTTGTTTTCATCTTATCCATGCTTGATGTCAGCACCTACATTATCCCCACCTTTTACTTGCTCAGATACAGTGTGTGGAGTCTCCTTGTCATTCTCCCCACTTACGTGGAACTGGTTGTCTTCCCCACTTCAAATGTTAGGTTGCTTTCTCTCTATTCTATTCTACCCTGAAGAGGTGCAGGAGAGAACCGGAGCTCAGCTCATGCTGAGTGAGCCCCTTGTCGGAGGGCTAGCCTCTGTTCTGTCTTCCCAGACTCCATTAAAGTCTTGTCCCAGAGCCCCCTCCACCATCCAGTGGTGTCCCTCTGTCACCACTCCAGGATCTGGGTAGTCCTCGAGGATGGCCCAGCACCCTGGAAGGTGGCCTGCCCTGCTTGCCTGCCCTGCCACTCTCGAGCATCTGTGATATGCATGGGCTTCTGCCCTCAAGGGCTTTCCTTAACTTTTTCAGAGCTGCTCACCCATTCCCCTGTTGGCTTCTCACAATTGGAGGGTATTTATGAGAATCTCAGCATGACATTTCTTTCCTGGTTATTAGTTTCAGGGAATACAGGTGGAAGAATTTTCTATTTTTTCCTCTTGGCTGACTCTTTTTACAATTTTAGCATGTTTGTTTCCCTTATTTCGTTGATGCTGGTGAACTTTTGGCTTTTTAATTTTTAATTTTTGTGTCTTCACTTTATTGGGTGTTGGGAGCATGTGGTAAATGTGCCTGATAGCAATAACTGAAGCATACATACCCTTAGAATGACCCTGTATAGCAGACGCATCTGAATGTGTGTTCTGAGCTAGGGAATCCAGGAGTAGCCAACCTGGAGGTTCCTTCCTTGTCTATAAAGGGACATCTGAGCCCCTGGCTCGTCCTTTGAAACATGGGCCGCACACAGGTTGAGGCCCTGAGTTTTGGGTTGAGTGAAGTTTGCCAGGTAGATATTGTTAGGGAGAAGGTGCTAAGTGGAAATGCTATGTAAACTGCATGCTTTTTGCAAGCCATTGTGGTTCTCCCGTCCAGCCCGCCACCACTGGGCTCTCTCCCCTGTATGTAAGTCCCCAATAAAACCCCATGTCTCATTTGCTGGCATTAGGTCTCTTCGGCCTATTAAACCTGGTGCCATCCCCATTGGAGTCGATAGGGGTTCAGCACAACAGGGAGGCAGAGTCTAGTCCTGCTTCATTCTACTTTCTTTGTCTGAAAGGGTTCCATCGATATGTCGATGTACTTCTTTCCTGTCTTCTTCCTCTCTCCCCGTCATGTTGTTATGAAATAAATTTTAATTCTTAATACCAGTGAACCGAGAGTCCATGATTAGGGTACAAGTATTGGAAGTGACTCAGGTGTGAGTTGCTCATGCCAGAGCTTTTCTATATTTCTGTAGTTGGTTCATGATCCTTCATAATGTCACATTTCCATGCTGTAATTTTAATGAAATTGAATCACTCAAAAGATCTTCAAATAACTGCACCCAGCCTCAAGTAAAATGAATGATTGAGCAGCCCACTGGCAAGTCTGTGGTGGAAGGCAAACAGGAGTTAGGCTCTCCTGGGTCACTAGTTCATATTTTCTAGCTGATTAGGTGACGCATTTTTTGCTAAACATCTCAGATGGGCAGCAAATGACATCCTGGGCTCTTCAGCAAGTTGATGTAGCACTTCCATTCCTCAGTCTGACTACTGTGGAACCATTCTTTCCACATGCTTTCTTGTAATACATCTTTGCCAGATGCTTTGTCAGTTCAAATACCCTTTGACTTCCTGCTTCATTTCATTTTAAACCATTTTTCTACCTTCAATTTTCCCATATTATAATAACTATAGAAGCTCTTTCCTCAGCCCTCTGAGTATCTTTTATCTGTTTCTACTAACCTTTCTCTCCTCTCTGTAAGACATAACATCCTGGCAAGCTCTTCCTTTAGCTCTTCCTGCTCTGCACTTGGTCTCACAGTGCTCACCAGCTGCTGTGATTGCTGTGATTAATTATATGCTGATTATCCTGTGCGTCACTCTCACTTTGATTTCATCTCTCCTCTTAGTAGCCCCAGGAACACCTGAAATTTAACGTGTTGAACAGCAAGCTCTGTTAATTTTATTCATTTGATGAGTATTTGCCAAGAGTCTGCTGGGTATCCTGTGCTATTCTAAGGCCTATGAGAAGCACTTAAGCATTAAAAGCCAAGGCATTTTCTTTTTCCTTGCAGTTCCCTGCCCTGCCAGGAAACAAACTATTCATTATAAGAAACAACTAGAATGGGGTAATATAAATATGCAAATGTATGATAGTATGATGTGGATTATGTGTATAATATAGGTTGGAGTAATTCATAATAAGGGGAAAAGTACAATGGAGTGAGATTAGGATGGGAAGGAGGCATATGCGAGATGGGTCTTGGGAAGTAGAGGGAAGGGCATTTTGGATTTAGGAAGAAGAGTGGGTACAGGGCAGGAGTGACAGAGGCAGGGGGAGGGAGGGAGCCCGCCACCCCAGGTGTCACATCTTCCACTCCAGACTGGCTCTTGTGACATCACCCAGCCACCTCTCCACACCTAGAACAAATGCATCAAATGTGATTCTAAGGCCTCTACAAAATTTATAGATCTCCAAACTGCCTGTTTAGGGGACAGTAAAGAGCAGTTAGGGGGCCGGTTAATGGAGACTCCTAGACAGAAGAGCTCAGATTTGATTGAGCATGACTCAGGGACCATTTGGGACTCTTGAGCCCAGCTAGGATAAGACATATCTGAGGAAATTTCATCCAGCTGTGGACTATGGCAAGACAGTGTGGTGCAGGGTGGAGAGCAGGACTGTGGAGCTTGGGCTTGCCTTGTGCTTCACATGAACACTTACTAAATGTAGAGGAGTTGCGTTACCCTGCTGAGCCAGCTCACCTGTCTGGAGTGTGGTTACATGCACCTCCTAGGCTGGCTGTGAGTAGTAAATGAGCTGATGTTGGTACAGTGGTTAGCATGGGCTTGACACAAAGTGGGAGCTCCAACGAATGTGACTTTTATTTATTTTGATTGTTAATTCATTTAGCAAATACCTATTAGACTCCTTCTGTAGGCCAGGCACTCTTCTAAAAGCTGGGGATATAACAGTGAATAAGAAAGCCCTTGCGGAACTCTCATTCTGGTGAGAGACGGAGAATGAAAAAGTACATAATGAACTGTCAGGGATGGCAGATGATATGGAAAAAAGAAGGTACTGCTGGGATGGAACAGGATTTCTCAACCTAGGCACTATTGACATTTAGAGCTGGATGATTCTTTGTTGGAGGGGGTGCAGTCCTGCACATTGAAGGATGGTTAGCTTCACGCTGGCTTCTACCTACTCGATACTGATAGAACCACTCAGTGTGACAACCAAAATTGTCTCCAGACATTGCCCACTGTCGCCAGGGGTCAAAATCACTCCCTGTTGAGAACCACTAGGCTAGAGGGTGAGGGAGGGGCTGGTTTGGTGAGTGTGGTTAGGGAAACCTCTCTGACAAGTAGAGAGCATTTGAACATAGTTGTGAAGGAAATGAAGTGGTGATCCATGAGACTGTCCAGGCCAAGGGCGCTCCGAAGAGAACAGCAGCCAGAGGCCTTAGACCAGAGTGTGCCTGGCAGGAAACGGCACAGGGGCCAGTGTAGCTGGAACACCTGAGAGAGTGGCGGGAGAGAGCTCAGAGAGTAGCAGAGTGCCCGACTGTGGGGCGTCTTGTAAGCTGTGGTGAGGATTGTGGATTTTGTTCTAAGAGTGATGCAGTGTTGATGGAGGGTTTCAAGCAGGGGAGTGCTGCGATTAGGCTTGTTTGAAAAGGATCCCTCTGGCTACCTTGTGAAGAATAGAGGGAGGCAAGGCTGGAAGCAAGGAGACCAGTGGGAAGATTTTATTCCTATTCAAGCTGGAGATGGTTGTCGTTTGAACTAGGGTGATAGCAGCTGTGTTAGTTCTGGTCCTCTGGGAAGCAGACACCAAGATAGAAGTTTATTGGGCTAACACCTGTGAAAGATAAAGGGGTGGGGAGCCAGGGTTGGAAGGCAAGGGCTTCACACAGCAGCGCAGGCCTGAGTAACACCTGTGAAAGCAGAGGGGCGCAGGAGGAGCAGCTGCCAGTGAGCAGCGAGGAACACCAGGAGAATGTGGAGCCGTGGAAGCCAAGGGAAGGCAGCAGCTCAAGCAGAAGGGTGACATCGAGTGTGGATCAAGTAAAGTGAGCGCTGAGGATTGACGACTGGGTATAGCCACGTGGAGGTCACTGGCGACCTTGACAAGAGCAGTTTCAGTGGAGCAGTGAGGGGCAAAAGTCTGAATGGAGCATGTTCCAGTGAGAATGGGGAGAAGTGGAGACAGTGGGTGTTGACAGCTTTTTCAAGGAGTTTTTCTGTGAAGGGATGTAGAGAAATAGGATACTTGGAAATAGAGTTTCGTTTTTTAAAATAGGAAATATCAATAACATGTTTAAATGCTGACAGGAATGCTCCATTAGAAAGAGAAAAATTGGTCTACTAGAGGGGGAGGTTGTAGTTGCTGAGTTCTTTAAAGGTGAGCAGGATTGGGTACGTGGTGGTGGGATAGTCATGGACAGTTTATTCACACAGTGTTTTAGGGAAGGGAGGTGGGTAGAGGTGTAGGAAGGGAAGGGGCTTTGGTAGTGAGAGCACGTGAAAGTTCTCTTGTGAAAATTCCTTCTTCTCAGTGAAATAAGAAGTAAGGTTCTCCTCAAAGAGTGAGAAGCAGCGAGGGAGTGGTGGAAATTGGAGAACAGAGGAACTGAATAAACCCAGGCAGGCTGGCTCCTGAGGTGGCAGTTTGAATCTTGACCAGCAGCTGCTTCTCAGGGACCATGCTCGGGTTACCTCAGTTAAAGGGGCTCTTCATCACTGACACTACTGTGTGTTTGCCTCATGTTATACATTCAATGGCTTCCATATGCTGTCTCATTTACTTCTCATAACAAGCCTGTGAGACGTAAGTGTTACTGCTACTCCCATTTTGCAGACGGGGGAACTGAGGCTTGGAGAAAAGTGTCTTGGTTAAGGTTAAACAGTAATTGCTGGAGGCAGAACTGGAATCCAGATCTCTCTGACCCCAAAGGCAAGTGAGAAAGAGAAGACCGCATCTTTAGAACCACAAAGCCCCTTAGAGGACTGGGGCATTGTTCCCGTCTGGTATATTAACAAAGTGATTGTGTCAAGTAGCAGTGCTTTTGGCTACAACTAACAGAAAAGCTAATCCCATGGGCTGTTTTTTCTTACACAACAGAACGTCTGGAAGTGAGCAGTTACTGTCATCTCTTCACCTGCCCAGAAGAGTTGTCAGGGATCTGGGCTTGCCGTATCTTTCCACTTCATTCATAATGTGTTGGCCTTTGGTCTTGAACTTGTTAGTCTTATGGTTGCAAGATGACTGCTGCTGTTCTGGCGTCACCCTACTTTCAAAGAAGGAAGATGGGGAAAGAGCTGTAGATGAAAGACAAAAGAGTATGTTTGTCTGTTTTTATCAGGAAAGCTGTAGCTTTCTCAGAAGCTTGACTCAGCGACTTCTGTTTATATCAGTAAGTCTGAACTGGGTCATCTGGCCACGCCTGTCTGCAAAATGGACTTGTCAGCACCTGCGTTTTTTTCTCTGAGGTTGAGGCAGGCTGTGGAGGAGGAGGTTGGGGGTGCTCAGGAGACTGCCGACGGACAGTGTCTGTTAGAGGCTCTCTTGCCAGAAGAGAGGCTTTGATTGGTCAGTTACCCTCTGGTGTCAAGTGCCCCACTGGATCTCCTTATAGGCCACTGCCCATCTGTGGGACTGGATATTAATCTATTATCCCATCAACTGTGGCGTGGGAGAGGCAGGGACAAGTAGCACCAAGTATGGTCATCTTGGTGTAAGACACTGCATCATGTCGCATGCCTTAGACATCATTTTGACAGGTTTCCACAGTGACTAAGAGGAGGAGGAAGGGACATCACAGGAGTCATGGGGACAAGAAAAGGGTTTTTTTGCATTTTGTTTTTAAGAAACAACACAGGCCGGGCACGGTGGCTCACGCCTGTAATTCCAGCACTTTGGGAGGCCGAGGCTGGCAGATCACCTGAGGTCAGGAGTTTGAGACCAGCCTGACCTCAACATGGTGAAACCCCATCTCTCCTAAAAATACAAAATTAGCCAGGCATGGTGGCGAGTGCCTGTAACACCAGCTACTCGGGAGGCCGAGGCAGGAGAATCATTTGAACCCGGGAGGCAGAGGTTGTGGTGAGCCAAGATGGCGCCATTGGACTCCAGCCTGGGCCACAAGAGCAAAACTCTGTCTTAAAAAAAAAAAAAAAAAAGGAAAAGGAAAAAAACACACACACACAGATCATAAAGAAGTTAAGGAATTTTAACTGCAAAGGTTCTGTGCACTGGAAGGTCCCATTAAAAGAATGAAAAAAGTTAACTGGGAAAAGGTATTTGCAAAACATTCACTGACAGAGGATTACTATCCATAATATACAATTGAGCCTTGACCAACATGGGTTTGAGCCATGCGGGTCCATACAGGTTTCGCAGGGCCCGCAGCGGGACTTGAGAAATGCAGGGATTTTGGTGTCACAGGGATCCTGGAACCAATGCCCTGAGTATACCAAGAGATGACTGTATGTATCAATTCCAAAATGTCATACCACTGAGTGGCCGTTCACAGAGGGGACAAGCTAAGTAAGCCAGTGAACATGAAATTATGCCAAACTTCAGAGAAATGCAGCTTAAAACACCACAAGAGGTCTCACACTTCTCAGACTGACAGAACGACCTAGAGCAGTAAGAGTGAGAGTGCTGCGGGGAGGGGTGCACATTGGTTCATCCTTTTCAATAAGGCATTTAGAAAAATCTAGCAATGATGAAATACTCAAACTATGACCCCATGTATCCCCTGTGAGGTATTGGCCCCCGAGAGCTCTTGCACTTGTGTTTCAGAGACAGTATAAGACTAGTTTTTATAGCATGGTCGATAATAGCCAAAACATTGGAAAGATCCTCGATATTAACACCAGAAAAGATAAGACAGAGCATTATGGTCATGCAGTGAGGTGAACACGACAGAGACCCTCCTGGAACAAAGTACGTGAGTCTCTCAAACAGTGGTGAGCAAAAAGCTAATTGCAGAAGAATATATAAAGTGTAATACCACTTATGTAAACTTAAAAACATGCAAAACAGCAATACTTTTTTTTTTTTTTAGGGATACATATATGTGTAGTAAAGAAGAAAATGCATGGAAATGCCAAATTCTTGTCAGACTAGTGGTTACCTGAGAGGAAAATGTGATTCTTTGAATCAGCTGTTAGCTCTTAGGAAAATGAGTGCTGGGGAGGGCTGCAGTGGGGTGTGTGCATGGAGTCTTAGCTGGATTTGCAATACTTTATTTCTTGGGGGCAGAGGTGGTCATAGATGTTGGTCATATTATTCTTTGTATGTTTGCGTGTCTGAAATAAATACATTGAATAAATGATCCCAAGAGAGGACAGAGGTCAGCAGAGGAAAAAAATCTTTTTTTTTGGAGACAGACGGGAGAGCAATGGCGCAATCACAGCTCACTGTAGCCTCAACCTCCTGGGCTTGAGTGATCCTCCTACCTCAGTCCCCTGAGTAGCTGTAGCTGGGACTACAGGCACGCGCCACCATGCCTGGCTAATTTTTGTAGAGACGGGTTTCACCATGTTTTCCAGGCTGGTCTCAACTCCTGGGCTCAAGAGATCCGCCCCCTTTAGCCTCCCAAACTGTTGGGATTATAGGTGTGAGTCACTTGCACCTGGCCAGAAAAGAATCTTGAACGTTCTTTTCTAACCTGTAATCAAAGGTTAGAAAACAGGTCTTGGCCAGGCGCGGTGACTCACGCCTGTAATCTCAGTACTTTGAGAGGCCGAGGCTGGCAGATCACAAGGTCAAGAGATTGAAACCATCCTGGCCAACATGGTGAAACCCCGTCTCTACTAAAAATACAAAAATTAACTGGGTGTGGTGGTGCACGCCTGTAGTCCCAGCTACTCAGGAGGCTGAGGCAGGAGAATCGCTTGAACCCGGGAGGCAGAAGTTGCAGTGAGCCGAGATCACACTACTGCACTCCAGCCTGGTGACAGAGCGAGATTCCGTCTCAAACACACACACACACACACACACACACACACACACACACACACACACACACACACACACACAAAATAGAAAACAGTTCTGTGCCTATCTTCATTGTGTCTGTGCTAGACCAGGCACAGAACCTGCAAAGCTTCCAAATTGTTGACTTTCTAACTGATAACTGACATCTGCGTAGCATGCTGTGCACTGGAGAGCTCTTTAATCATTCTCTGTACCTCTGCCACCTCTCACCTATTCCACGTGCCCAGAGGAACGTTTGAATTGGAATGATTTGTCTTTCTGACATTTTGCTGCAAACCCTACTGAGTTGAATTGGGTTATGAAAAGATAACGTATTATGAGTAAGATATTATGAAAACTCTGCCTATTGAGTAAAGGGGGTCTCCATGTTCTTTCCTCCTGTCTCCTCTGATTCCCACTTCATCTGTGACTTTTTTTTTTTTTTTTTTTGAGACAGAATCTCACTCTGTCGCCCAGGTTGGAGTGCAGTGGCGCAATCTCGGCTCAGTGCAACCTCCACCTCCTGGGTTCAAGTGATTCTCCTGCCTCAGCCTCCCAAGTAGCTGAGATTACAGGTGTGTGCCACCACGCCTGGCTAATTTTTTTATTTTTAGTAGAGACGGGGTTTCATCATGTTGGTCAGGCTGGTCTCAAACTCCTGACCTCATGATCCACCTGTCTCAGCCTCCCAAAGTGCTGGAATTACAGGTGTGAGCCACCACGCCCGGCCCATCTGTGACTCTTGACCGACCTATTCCTTAATGTACTTCTTGTTTGTGGTGATGTTTATGTGATGGTTTTCCATTCCTAGAGGGCAGAGCCCTGGGGGTTTTGTTCTGGCAGCCCTCAGGTTGCAGGGATCACACTTTGAAGGCTCAGGCCACAGATTGACAGTGTACTACTGAACTGAATCCTTAACTTGCTCACTCAAGTCCTGCACGCAGAGCCTGGCCTGTGTGGCGTCTGGCCCCACACCCTCTCCCTCTCTCTAGTCTCTGGTAACCCCAGCCAGGAACCTTGACTCTAGTGGTTGCCAAAGGACCAAGCAAAGGGGAGGATCAAGTCAGAGGGAATGTATTGGTTATATAATTGCTGTTTGGAAGTATACTGACAGGTTGGAATTTTTGGAATGAGTTTTACACAGTTTAGTATGGTTCAGTATTTTTCCAGAAGCATAGGTAGCCTGGGCCAAGTGGGAGGTTTCCCCTAGTCTGTTAGGATTCACCCCCATTCTTGTTTGCATGAGAACATCATTTTCTTCCGGAAAGGAAACGGGGGCTGTGACAGGCTCCCTGTGGTGAAGCCGACTAAAAGGTAAAGCAAAAGATTTTTACCATGGAAACACCTTAGCCATGCCCAGGGGCCTTGGGGGTGGACTTGGTGCTACTTTTATAGCAGGCAGTAGAGGAAGTGAGCTGCCAGCACTGGGCTGTGGGGCAAGCAGAGTACCCGTTGATCAATCCAGTGTTTACTTTGTTCTAGGCTGTTTTGTCATGACCGTTCAACTTGGAGAAACCAATGTAGTTCAGTAAGGCATATGATTGACTACATAATTGATTAGTATTCGTTAAGAAAGTTACCTCCTGTTATGACATGTTTTCCTGTGAGGAAACCATGTTTAACTTACATCCTTTTTTTTTTTTTTTTTTTTTTGAGACAGTCTTGCTCTGTCACCCAGGCTGGAGTGCGATGGTGTGATCTCAGCTCACTGCAACCTCCACCTACTGGGTTCAAGCAGTTCTCCTGCCTCAGCCTCCCAAGTAGCTGGGACAACAGGTGTGTGCCACCTTGCCTGGCTAATTTTTTTTTTGTATTTTTAGTAGAGACGGGGTTTCACTACGTTGGCCAGGCTGTTCTGGAACTCCTGATCTCGTGATCCGCCTGCCTCGGCCTCCCAAAGTGTTGGGATTACAGGCGTGAGCCACCGTGCCTGGCCTAACTTACATCCTTTTGCTCTTAGAACAAAACCTGCCTGAGCTTAGGGTATCCAGTCCAGTACCCTGCTCTTGTGGACATAATATAAATAACATTTGGTGATGATGCTGCTAGCAAATAATTCCCAATCCCATGTTTCTTCATTTTCTCTGTATTCATTTATTTAGAGTCAAGGTTTTGCCTCTTGCCTAGACTGGAGTACAGTGATGTGATCATAGCTCATTGTAACCTCAAACTCCTGGGCTCAAAGCAATCCTCCTGCTTCATCCTCCCAAAGAGCTAGGTAGGCATGTGCCACCCACCACATCTGGCTGAATTTTAAAATTTTTTTGTCAGTCAGGTGCAGTGGTTCATGCCTATAATCCCAGCACATGGGAAGCTGAGGAAGGAGGATTGCTTGATGCCAGGAGTTTGAGACCAGCCTGGGCAACATAGTGAGACCCCATCTCTTAAAAAAAAAATCTGTGGAGTCAGTGTCTCGCTCTGTTGCCCAGCTCAAACTCCTGGCCTCAAGCAGTCCTCCCACCTCGGCCTCCCAAAGTGCTGAGATTTTAGATGTGAGCCACCACACCTGGCCCTGTTTTCTCTTTATGATGTACTGCCTCACCTCTCGGTGACTCTGCCTACTGTAATGTCCCTTTCTGCCATGTTGCCACTTACCACTGTCCCTATTTCTCCTTCAGCTGGATAGCTTTAACTTAAATGAATTTTATTTTCCATCATCTAGGTTAAGGGTGGCAAATAGGTTTCAACTCTTGGGCTATTACTGATTAATTAATAATGGCTGCCTGAGTTCTGGGTTGGTAACGTTCAGAGGCAAATCTATCTGAGCAGGGAAGAATACTGATTGATTAGCAATGTCTGTGATGGGCACAGGGTTGGGACTTGGGGCACTCATGTCTAAAATACTCATAAAAATGTTAAAAATCAAGAAACCTCTTAACACATCAGATTATGAATGGTGGTTATCTCTAGATGGTTAGGTTACAGGGGATTTTAGTGTTCTTTTGATAATGTTCTATGTTTTCTACCTTTTTGATAGTGAACATGTATTATTTTAATGTGCAGGAAAAAATAGCATTATTTTGAAAAGGAAAGTCTTATTGGAATGAAACCAATGATTTGAATATGCTATTTGTGCTAGATTCTGTAGTTGCAATATGCCTAGCAGTGGGGTAGGTGTCACTGCCTTTTCCTTTCCTCCACTCTGAGAAGTCCTTTGACCCTGGGCCATCACTCTTGCTGTGAGATAGAATGTGTGACTGGCTGATTCATGTATCATCTTCTAATCGGGCAGGTCGAGGTGGTGCATCTATCTATGGCAAACAGTTTGAAGATGAACTTCATCCTGACTTGAAATTCACGGGTAAGTGTATAATTTGGCTGGACTGGTTAGGAACGGGGATTTTAAAAGCTCACTCTTTTGGCCATGATTCAAGGTGAATGCCTGACACCGTGGCATGGTGCCAGATAACTGCCCAGCCATGGCGCCATGAAGTGCCCTGGTGGATTAGAGAAAGCGGCGCCTCTCACAAAGTTCTGAGCAATTCTGAGTGCTGGTCGGGGTGTTCTAGACTCTAACTATTTGTTAAAGGTCATAGGATATCAAAAGTGTCCTCAAAGAAACAGGAAACCTTGCTGGGTTTTTGAGGGCAGTCAGGAACATGGTCCACAGTTAGTGAGGAGCATCAGGGGTCAAGGCTGGGGAATAGGTGAGGACAAGGAAGATGAAGTCGTCAGAGTAGTGTAGTGATGGCCTTTGAACAGGGCAGAAAGCCTGCCTTGAGTGGTTGTCCGGGTCTGGACAGAGGCCAGAACAAAGTCCTGGCTTCTTTTTCATCCCTAGGCTGGGGCAGCAGCTCTACACTGGACCTGTGGGGTTATTCATACTCTTTCCTTTCTTCCCTTTTCCCACCAGGGGCTGGAATTCTCGCAATGGCCAATGCGGGGCCAGACACCAATGGCAGCCAGTTCTTTGTGACCCTCGCCCCGACCCAGTGGCTCGACGGCAAACACACCATTTTTGGCCGAGTGTGCCAGGGCATAGGAATGGTGAATCGCGTGGGAATGGTAGAAACAAACTCCCAGGACCGCCCTGTGGATGATGTGAAGATCATTAAGGCATACCCTTCTGGGTAGACTTGCTACCCTCTTGAGCAGCTCTTCTGAGATGGCCCCAGTGGACCAGCTTCCAGATGACATAGAATGACATGTAATGCTAAATTTCATTTTGGCTTTGCAAATCATGAAGCTTAGGAGGCCTGGGGTCTTGGGAGAGTTAGAGATGGAAGTACATTTTAATAGGATGCTTCTTTTCTCTTCCCCCAGTGCCTAGGTTGCCAGAGCATTTGCACAAATGCCCCTGTTTATCGATAGGTGACTACTTACTACACATGACTCATAATGCTGTGTCTTGTGCATGTCTGCTCTGATATACTTCGAACAATGTAGCAGACACTGTCTTTTCTCAGTGGTTTTGCCTAACCAAACTTCTTCCTAAGGAGATTTGTATTCTGGCCTACACTGCAGTCCTTGATTGTTGACAGTCACAGAATTCCAAACCAAGTAGTGTCTATCAGCCCTTTTAACTCTGTGCACACCCTATTTACCCTATTTCAGTCTTACATTTGTTCTTCTAGGGAATGTATGCATCTCTATATATATTTTCCCTCTCAAAACCAGAACATCAACACTGCTGTTTCTGACACTTCAGACATCCCACGCAAAGCCACATTGAATTTTTGCCAAATGAAAAATGCATCCAACAATCAAGTTTCTAAGAAGGTGTCAAGTGGGGAATAATAATGTATAATAATCAAGAAATTAATTTATTAAAAGGAAGCAGAAACATTGACCATCTTTTTCCCAGAGAAGAGGAGAAATCTGTAGTAAGCAAAGGACAGACCATGAATCCTCCTTAAGAAGTAGTCCTCTCAGAAAGGAGAAGCGCCACTCAAGTTCTTTTAACCCAAGACTTTAGAGAAATTAGTCCGAGATTTTTATATGTTCAGTTGTTTATGTACAAAAATAACTTTCTGGATTTTGTGGGGAGGAGGAGGAGAGGAAGGAAGTTAATACCTATGTAATACATAGAAACTTCCAAAATAAAATGCCATTGATGGTTGAAATTGCTGCTGTGGTCTGATTCTAAATATTGTATGAGGTTCCAATAGTCATTTTAATCCCAGTCATTTTAAGTAGTATTGCAGAGATCGTATGTTCAAGATTTCACATCATTTTAGGCTTGTGGATCTCCAGTAGACTTAAGAGCAATTGTAACTTAAAAAGGGCAGAACCAGAGAAAGAAGTTAAGTGACAGAAATTGACATTTCTGAATAAGGGGTGTATTAGTCCGTTTTCACATTGCTATAAAGACACTACCTGAGAATGAGTCATTTATAAACAAGAGGTTTAATTGACTCACAGTTCCACATGGCTAGGGAGACCTCAGGAAACTTACAATAATGGTGGAAGGCAAAGGAGAAGCAAGCACCTTCTTTACAAGGTGGCAGGAGAGAGAGTGAGCACAGGGGAAACCACCATATTTAAACCATCAGATCTCGTGAGATCTCCTTCACTATCATGAGAACAGCATGCAGGGGGAAAATGCCCCATGATCCAGTCACCTCCCACCAGATCCCTCCCTCAACACAGAGGATTACAATTCGAGATGAGATTTGGGTGGGGATACAGAGCCAAACCATGTCGGGGGGATTGCCTGTAAGTGAACCGGGTGGATGTGCTAAGAGACCTGCACCATCCCTGGAATTTGCAGAGGGCCCACCTGTACATTGTTGTGGGACCAAGGGCAGTATGTGTTGTGGTGTTTGCTTCCTTAAGCTGGTAGCTCCTTGAAGAGGGGATTATAACTTTAATGTTTCTTACTACTCTATCAATTTTGGAAATGGTGATTTACTTTATGGAATGGCCAAACAAGGTTCTGTTCCCCAAGCCTTCCCTACCTTCAACCTCTTTCTCTACCTTTCTCTTTTCTCTCAGTAGCAAAAAAGCAAAACCCAACAACAAACTATATAAATGACTTTGTAACTTCCCAGAGATGATTTTTGTATGCAAAGTAATGTTCTACACTCTGGAAAAAATAGAAATATATTTCTTTCAGCCTGAACTGGGTGGACATAATTGGATCTGCCTCTGAGAGCAAGGAATAGCACCTGTTCACTAACCTCCCAGATTCGTAATCCTGAAAATCTCCACTTTCATCCAGGGCACAGGGGTGGTGGAAACATATCATGGCTACTCTGAAGCAAAGAAGGTTCTGCATGCCTTGGGAGGAGAGCCACACAGGCACAGTTCCTTGTTTTTGGAAAGGGACACCAAATACATGTCAAGGCAGTCATGTGGGCCTGTGCCAGTTTTCATAGAGGATATGACCTCAAAGAGTGAAGCTTGAATTGCTTCACAATTTGTGGTTCTGCCAATTAGCCAGAGTTGTAGAAGTTCCTGTTTCCTTATAAGGGAAGCTTGTCTAAAAGGAATCCTGCTTAATTCTTTGGTCGTATGAGTGTTTACATCCTGTCAGGATTAGTACCATTGAGACAGGTCTCATAAAAGTGGGGTGTACTAGGGATAGCTCATTTTTGTTATATCTCGTCAGAGTGAGGATGGCTTATCAGGAGAAAGCAAGGATAAGTTTAAAACTTGGATAGAGATTATCGAAGATAGGTATGGAGGACCACTGAGGGCTCATCAAGGCACAGGAGAGATACAGCTCTCTGCTGCTTCTCATGTGGGAAGAGAAAGGGATTCTAGACATTTGGAGAATGCGTAAAGTTGGAAGTAGATAAACCAGTGGAAAAGGCTTTCAAACAGGTGCCCCTGGGATGATGGATAAGAGAAGCTTGGCACTCAGACTATAAAGAATATGGTCCAAGGGCCCTAGCCCAGGGCTTCCCACACTTGACTACATGCAGGAATCACTGAGGGAGTCTGTTAGGAAGCAGCTTCTGACTCAGCACTCAGCCAGAGTCTGCAGTTCTCGCCAGCTCCCAGGAGATGGTGACTGCCGGTCCAGACAACACCCTTTGAGTAGTGAGGTCCTAGAGGTCACATTTGTCCAACATGAAACTGGGGAGGGGGATTTTCCTAAGAGCAAGGGCAGTCAGGACCATGAGCCAATCTTCTGCCTCTTGGAGCAGAGCTCTCCACCTCATCCTGGTGATCTTGGAAGAGTGAAGAGGTTCAAGGCACAGGATGAGCTTCAACAGCTGCTGGCTTTCGCTACTAGGATTGAGCTTTATGAAAGTGTTCTGTTCCCACGACAGTACAACATGGACTTCAGACCCTGGTATGTGGCACTGAGATACCCTGTGTGGACACCAGGGTGGGTAAGATTGTGTGGTCAGTAGACATCACAGAAAATGCAGGGAAAAGAGCATCAACAATGATGACATTGAGGGAAAGAGCTCTGGAACTTGACTGTCGGGGTTCAGATCCCAGCTCCACCACTTACCAGCAGCATGAACTTAAGTTTCTTAATTTCTCTGTATTTTACTTTCTTCCACTATAAAATGAGAATAATGGGCCAAACCTCAAGGGCTAATGTGAAGATTAAATGAGCTAGAACAGGTATTTAGAACAGGAACTGGCATTTAGAAAACACCCCCAAAATGCTAGTTGTTATTACCAGTGGCCCTGGAAGCCACCACACACCTCTCCTGCCTCTTCATCTCAACATGTCCACAGCCTGACCTGTCTCAGCCTCTCACCTCACAGTCTCTCCCTCCCACTGGGCTAACCTCTGAGAACAAGGACCTTGTCTAACTCCCGTCTGTGAGTCTTCCCAACACCTTGTGTAGTGCTTTGAGGTTATTGCTGAATGCATCAAATAAAATGTTCTCCATCAGAAAAAGATTGAGATCCTCTTATAGAAATCACTGTACCCCAACTCTCCAAACCCAGGCTTCAGCTGGTATGGCAGCCAAGCCTTTCCACTGAGCTCTCTGGAAGTCCTCAGCCTGATGTATTTTTGGATTGTGTCTCCAGAATATGTCAAAATAGCGTTCCCCACACAAACACGATTGCTACCCCCAGATCCTCGAGCCAGTCAGAGCCGTCACTGGGGCCCCTTTTGGCACCACATTCTTGCAACATGTGGAGGAGGGAGCATTGAAAAGCACGGTAAAGCGGTGGAGTTTACTGCCTACAAAGAAGCACTTTGTGGTCTCAGAGTCCTGTCACCTAAAGAGTGAGCTACTACTTTTTAGGTAAATGCCAAGATAGGGGAATCTTCCAGCAACACTCTTACAGATGAGAGAGAAGCAAAGTGGGAAGAAAACATGTTAGGGTCTTACCCTAAGGTTGGCTTGGCCTGATTTGGGAATTGGGTTCCCGATTGTCCTTCCAAACGGATAACTCAAGATACTTAATTGCATCTGAAACCACAACCTTGCCAGTTGTGGGCAAGGTTTATGGACCGAGGGCTGTGAGGCCTTTTTGTGACCTTGGATGAATCACTTTACCTCTGGAACTTGGAGTGCTCATTCATTAAGGGAAGATTTGAACTAGCCCCCAGTTTGGGAATCTAGGTCATTCTGAGAAGATTCCTCCAGCTGCCAAGTTTCCATTTAGCATGCTATTTTGGAAATTTGCCACTAGAGGCCACTGTGAATATAATTTAGCCTTGCAGCTTTTTCTAAAGGCAGAAGCCTGCGGAAGCCTTTCGTGAGTTACTAAGACATGCCTGCTATTTCTTGGTTGTGGAAAGCCAGCAACTGATCAGATTGTGAGAGGGTAGAGTTGAGACGTCCGCCTGGCACAGAATGATCCTGTAAACGTGCTCCGTTGGCACAGGCCGGCCAACCTTCTTTATTGTCTGCGGGGCTGGATGGAGGAGCCCTCTGTGCATGGAAAGGTTGGCTGAGTCCTGTGACTGGGTGCTGGTTCTGTAGCGTACCTTCTAAAGGGCTAGTTCCCTCTTGGCTGCTTAATATTCTGCTTTACAGTTGAATTCATTCAGTCAACAAGTAATTTTGGAGCTCCTCTTGTACATCCACCACCAGTAAATATTTTCATAGAATCAGAGAAAGTCAACGAAAAGGAACCTTAGAGGAAAGCAAAATGTTATTGTCCCTTCTGTGTTTCATGGTCTGTGGATGCTCCTTGTACGTATTTTTCTCTCAATCCCCCAAACCAGCCTCCCGAAGTTGATATCATTATGCCCAATTCCTGGATGAGCAAACTGAAGACCAAAGGCAAGTAGCACAAAGCCTTGTACAGACTGAATGGATGGAATAAAGGGCCGGACCTTGCAAGGCTAATAAAAGGCAGGGTTGGGGCTTGAATATGGGAATTTGGATCCCAAATTCTGCTCTTTTCCTATGATCTCCACCTTTGACATACAGAGGAGGAAGATGAGGTGCAGGAAAAGAATAATTTGGTGGCAGGACAGAGGTTAAAACCTGAATCTCCTGCCTTACAGGCTGGGGGTGTTCAACTGACTTCTCCATCCTAGAGTGTCCCCAGTCCAAGCTGGCTGGCTGGCCCTAGCCTTAGCTGTCTCCACGCTCCTTCCAAGCAGAGCCTGAACCAGGCCTGTGGAGACGCAGCAGGAGGGAGGGCACACAAATGACCCTCATCAGGATGTTTATTGGACCATAACTGTATTATCGTCACCACTCAGCTAATCTCATAGAAATCACTTTCCTCTCCGTGAGGATCTGGCCACAACTCCATTAAGAGCTGCTGCCCTGCATACCTGTGAGGAAGCTCTTGTACAGCAGAAATAGTGGAGAGGAGGGAGAAGTCATATTTCTACTTCCTCATTACACTGACGGGAGCAAGTGGCAATTTCACATTCACTGTATAAGAAAGGCCCTCAAAGGAAAGGGAGTTCGAAGTTCATGATTTTGGGGGCAACATTCGGCTCTGAAGGAAATGTTTCCTTTGTGCTTCCCTTTTTTTTTTTTAAGACAGAGTCTTGCTCTGTCGCCCAGGCTGGAGTGCAGTGGCGCGATCTTGGCTCACTGCCAGCTCTGCCTCCCAGGTTCACACCATTCTCCTGCCTCAGCCTCCCGAGTAGCTGGGACTACAGGCGCCCACCACCACGCCCGGCTAATTTTTTGTATTTTTAGTAGAGAAGGGGTTTCACCGTGTTAGCCAGGATGGTCTTGATCTCCTGACCTCGTGATCCGCCCGCCTTGGCCTCCCAAAGTGCTGGGATTACAGGCGTGAGCCACCGCGCCCGGCCTGTGCTTCCCTTTTTGAAAGCATTTGTGTTGCTGTTTAAGATCAAATAAGAGAAGGGAAGGAATTTGTGTTTGAGGAACTCACGATATAATAACTCATGTTATTCCATTGATCCTCTCTGAAGAGCTGTGGACCCGGCATCACAATGCCCCTCTCATAGATGAGTCCATCTCATAGATGAAGGCACTGCCTTAGTTGGCTGGGCCTTGGCAGGGCTGAGCTAGGAGTCTATTCTCTCCCTCTATTGCACTCTCACTTCACACAGGGATGGTTTCCCTTCCATTCTTTTTCCCCTTCTCACTCCAGCTGAAAAAATATGGAAACTAGTTTTCAGGCCAGGACTAGTCACTGTCTGACTTTGGTAACTTCCTTTCCCAAGCCTTAGTTTTTCCATCTGTAGAATGAGAGGCCCAGACTCTCATTCTAACTGCATCTAGTTTAAACCTCTATGATTTTATAATGGTATTTTTCTCCCAGAGAGCTCCCAGCACATCCTCATCTAATTGGAATCTTATGCCAATTCTGGAAGGAATGGTAGTATGGTTATATTGTTAACCCCATTTTTAAGCTGGAGGAAGAGACCAGAGAACCCGGCACTCTGTTGTGAACTCCCCCCTGGCCCCCGCCTCAGCAGGCCCATTATCTCCGAGGAGCTGTCAGCAGCAGCTCCCGAGCCTGACACCTGAGCCTCACCCAGGCTCCTGACAGAATTATCAGAGAACTGGGGAACAAATACTTCCCGTCATCGGGGCAACGGTTCTTAGCCAGAGGTGGAGGAAGCAAGATGTGAAGTGTGTCTGATGAGTTCCTCTCCCAGTGTAGGGTCAGAGCTAATAAAACCCAAGGAAATCTCGGCGGACTGCTGGAGATGCGAGCAGGTGAGCGCTGGGGGCAGGGCCACCGGGACTTAAGCTTCCACACAAAGCCAGGCTTGTGGCATTTTGTGCATGTTTCAGTTACCTTCGGCAGCCAGGCAGGAAAATACAAGCAGCTTGGCATGAAAATGAATTTAGAGCTTAAAAGAAAAAAAGCATTTCACCCTCAGTGGCTTCTCAGGCTGCCTGGGACAGGTACAGCCAGGGGAGGCAGTTCCCAAGGAGCAATGGTGACAAAGAATCTAAGGGCTGGAGTGAAATGTCAGTTCCCTTCCCCTCCCACACACATGGCCTGAGGGAGGGAGGGGTGGAGTCCTGCAGCTTGAGCCGAAGACCCTCACAGGCTGGAGCAGGAGAGAAAATCAGCTGCTCCGTCTCCGCCCTTGATGCCAATCGGGAAAGCATCAAGTGTTGGGAGGCTGAGACTTCAGGGTGGGACCTGGTTTGCTTTTAAGCATCCGAAGAAATGTGAGGACTCATTTTCCATTTCCCAAGATGCTCAAACAAGAGGAAATGAGTTTACATTGAATGGAGAGAGAGAGTTCAGGAGGCCTAAGAGTAGACTGGCTGGCTGTGGGGGTAATGTACTTAAATGAAATTAAACCCAGCACAAAGAAAGAGAAGGAGGCTGAGGCTGAGGCTGGGAAAGGCCAGGCTGTGGAGTACAAGGGTTAGAAGGCCCAGCCCCTGCCTTCAGGGCACATCCCCTGCCAAGGGAGAAAGGGGGAACAGGTCCACCAAAGTGAAGAGTTTGGGTGTTCAGTGGAAAAAGAAACTTGGTTAGATTGGGAGAATCCAGGCTAGCTTCTTGGAAGAGATGGTACTTGAAACATGGGTAGGATTTGGGCCGGGCAGAGAGGAAATGGCAGGAAGAAAGGCCCAGGGGCAACCATATGGGACTGGTTCCAGTTGGATATACCTGGTATTGAGGGTGGGGCAATGAAAGGTCACTTTGGTCTTCCTTGTGCCAAATGGCACAGATGGCACATCCCTGCTTATCAATCAACAGAAAGTCAAGGCAACCCATCCCCCTTTGAAGGAGCTGAGGTGAAGGAAGAAAGGATCCAGGAGACCGATTCCAATCAGGGTGTCTATGAGCTCTTGGCTCTAATTGCTGCTTTTAACCAAACAAACAACGTTGGTTGAATTTCTTTCCTTCTCTAGACCTCAGTTCCCAGATCTGTAAAATCTAGGCGAGTTGGATTATCTTTAAAGTCCTTTGCAGGACTGAGGCCTCTAATCCCATGACTGACAATATTAAGCTAAACATTGGGTTAAATGTGTATGAGGTTGGGGGTGGAGGAGGTTACAGACTGGGATGTCTACACTTGGACATAGTGAAGAGTGGAAGGGTCACGGCCTGGGCACAGATACTGTGGCGCTGGGCTAGGCACTGCAGATGTGTGAGGGGCTCAGATCTGGGCCTAGGCCATGGCAGAGGCTGAGGCTTCTAGACAGGCCCCTGAGCCAGGCCGGGGAGCAGAGGCACTGCCCTAAGGAGCAAAGACAGCAGCTTTGGACACACATCGTTCTAGGTTTGCACCGTCTCTGCCGCTGACCTGTGTGAGCTTGGGCAAATTAAATTACTGAACTACTTTGGGCCTTAGTGTCCTTATCTGAAAAGATGAAGCAAGTAATGCCTATTATTCTCCTACAGATTTCCTAGAACATAAACTCAAAATTCACGCTGTAACCCCACTGGACCGAGCTTCTGAGGAGACTGTGTCTCCCTCATCTTACTCTCCCTCATGGTGAACTATGCACAGCACATGGTACAGAGGAGCACAGTTTTGTTAAGTGGGACAATGAGCTTATTGTGAGGATTAAATATGTGATGGAGGCCAGGCGCAGTGACTCACACCTGTAATCCCAGTACTTTGGGAGGCCGAGATAGGAGGATTGCTTGAGGCCAGGAGTTTAAGACCAACCTGGGCAACACAGTGAGATCTTGTCTTTAAAGCATTAAATTTAATTTAAAAAATAAGGTTGGGTGCGGTGGCTCATGCCTGTAATCCCAGCACTTTGGGAGGCCAATGTGGGTGGATCATGAGGTCAGGAGATCGAGACCAGCCTGGCTAACATGGTGAAACCACTTCTCTACTAAAAATACAAAAAATTAGCTGGGCGTGGTGGCGGGCGCCTGTAGTCCCAGCTACCCGGGAGGCTGAGGCAAGAGAATTGCTTGAACCTGGGAGGCATAGGTTGCAGTGAGCCGAGATCATGCCACTGCATTCTAGCCTGGGCGACAGAGCAAGACTCCATCTCAATAAATAAATAAATTTTTAAAATAAAAAATAAATGTGTGATGGATGTTAAATTCTTACATGCTTATTGCATGGTGGGTCCTTAGTAAACACATAAGAATCCCTTCCCTTCTCTGTGGTGTTGGTCACAATGTGATAGTTGTTAAACAACAAGTAAACAGCTGAATTTATGACAGATGCTGAATAAATGCTTGGGGGTGGGGAGATAGAGAAGATGTGTGTGGTGGGGGAGATTCAGGCCCTGTCTGAGACTGACACATGGTTACCAGGGGTCCTCATGAAGGAGTCACTGTTTTGAAAGCCAACAGTGGACTTGGATATAGTCACCTCACAAACTGGGCACCTACCATGTGTCAGGCCCTGCCCTAGGAGCTTGGGATGCAACAGTGAACAAGACAAAGTCCTTGCCTGCAGAAAGCTTCTATCCTAGTGGGGGAAACAGACAAGGATCATGCTATGAAAAAAAAATAAAGGTGTTTAAGGGAAATGAGAGCAACACGGTACTATGTTGGGTAGTGTGGCCAGGAAAGCCTCTTCAAGGAGAGGGCATTGAGGCAGAGACCTGAGGGGCCTGAGCGACCCAGAGGAGAGTGGTCTGGGCTGAGGGAGTAGCAAATAGAAAGGCCCTGAGGCAGGTGCCTGCAGGGCCAGTGAGGGGCCAGTGTGGCTGGAATGGAGTCAGTGTCAGGGAGAAAGCAGAGATGAAGTCAGGTCACGAGCAGAGCCCAAAGTCCAGCAAGTCCTTTTTCCGCAGAATGAGATGGGAGCCAGGGGAGGGTCTTAAGCAGAGGAGCGACATGACCTGACTTTGGTTCTAAGTGGATACCCTGGTTGCTGTGAAGGTTCTGGTTTCTAGATTGTAAGCACGGGGGCCTCCCTCACTTGGAAAAGCAGGAGTGGCTGGAAGGAAGAGGAGGCTAAGAGAAGTGAGCAGGGAGCTGGTGCCCACCAGGTTGCAGACAGATGCCAGGGCCAGGCAGGGTGGAGGGGTGGATCCTGGGGGCAGAAAGGGCTACTGGGCTGGCAGCAGGAGGGCCATGGGGCTTCTTGCCCAGATAGAACATGGACTGAGCTAGCTGACACTGTGACACAGGGAGAGGCGGAAGGGAGGGGCTGCATGGGCTCTGGTTGGGATGGTGGGTCATTAAGCAGGGAGGCTGCCACCCTTCCAGCAGGAATGAGGGACTGGAGACATGGAGAGCCCCGTGGCTGGCCTCTTGCCACACCTTCGGAGACAGGTCCTCATTGCTCTTCAGAACCTGGCCTCGCTGTTATTCATGGAGTTTCTTATCAAGGGAAGAGTCGGATGACCTTGAGTCCATCACTCATCCTCTTTAAGCTTTTCAGTAAAAGGAGTTTAACCTGGATGGTCTCCAACCAAGTCCCTTCTAGGATTTCTATTAATGGGTGGAATCAGACACTGCATCTCCCCTGCCTCTCTAGTGCGATGATGGTTTCAGTTCCCGCCATGCCCTGTCTTTCCTTCTCTCCCTGGGGCTACCATGAATAGTGGTGCAGGGTGTTTAGTGCACAAGGGCACCCAGCCGAGGGCGTGAGTGAAGGCTCAATCCAGCCCACGTTCTGCCCAGCAAACCGTATGCCCTGCCTGACTCAACGTTGCATTTACCCAAAGTAAAGAATGCCTTTTTCTAGTTTGTTCTAGGTGCAGCTGGGCAGCCCCACTTTCCTGTCCCCTGCACAACCCCGCTTCTGCTCTTCTGTGCCCTTTTCTCCTACCATCCCCAGCCTCAAACAGGGGAGAGGAGGGCAGCATTTATAAGTAGTGCTTCGGGAGGGGTGAGGGACAGCAGCTGTCTCTTCTGTGAGGAGCTCTGCCCCCTAAGCCCGGTGGTGCTTTTCCTCTCCTTATCAATGCTGTGAGTTGCCTCTCAAAATTGCTCTGCCGTCATTAACACCGTGGATTAGGTCAGATGAGAGCATGTTTGCAGTCTTGGATGGCAAAGGCAAAACGCTGATGCTGATTATTCCAGATCTTCTGGGCATGGCCCATTCCGTGCTTGACGTTCTTAATCAGAGGGACGAGCGGTAGTTACGTGGCGGGTGGGCCAGGGCCATGGTTGTTTCTAATCTGGCTGCCGGGCGCAGACGGCACGTCTGCAGCACCTGCCAGCCCACGCACTGGCCTGCCTGGACATCACAAGTGACCAGGGTTACTCGGCACTATCGTATCTCTCAAAGAAGAAACAGCTCCTCCAATGGCAACATCTGTGGAGCTGCTTTTGAACCATCAGCAATTCATTTGAGCAAGAGCTGGGAGCATTTCTCCCCTGGGCCTGATCAGTAAGTTTTTTTCTTTTTCTTTTTTTTTTTTTTTGAGGCAGAGTTTCGCTTTGTCGCCCAGGCTAGAGTGCACCGGCGTGATCTCAGCTCACTGCAACCTCCACTTCCCAGGTTCAAGCAATTCTCCTGCCTCAGCCTCCTAAGTAGCTGGGATTACAGGCATGCGCCACCACGCCAGGCTAATTTTTTTGTTTTTTTTGTTTTTTTTTTTTGTTTTTTTTTTTTTGAGACGGAGTCTCGCTCTGTTGCCCAGACTGGAGTGCAGTGGCGCGATTTCGGCTCACTGCAAGCTCCGCCTCCCGGGTTCACGCCATTCTCCTGCCTCAGCCTCCCGAGTAGCTGGGACTACAGGCGCCCACAACCGCGCCCGGCTAATTTTTTGTATTTTTAGTAGAGACGGGGTTTCACCGTGGTCTCGATCTCCTGACCTTGTGATCCGCCCGCCTCGGCCTCCCAAAGTGCTGGGATTCTGAGGTCAGGAGTTTGAGACCAGCCTGACCAATATGGCAAAACCCTCTCTCTACTAAAAATTGTTTTGTATTTTTAGTAGAGAGAGGGTTTTGCCATATTGGTCAGGCTGGTCTCAAACTCCTGACCTCAGGTGATCCATCTGCCTCAGCCTCCCAAAGTGCTGGGATTACAGATGTGAGCCTCTGTGCCCAGCTCCTGATCAGTAAGTTTTATGTTCTGGTTGGCCACACAGCAGCAGGGTGTCTTTCAGACCGCCCCTCCTCCAGTGTCCCCTTCTGAAAAGGCTCTGTGCCCAGCGGAGGTTGTGGCCTTGCGTCACGGCCCCTCACCTCCTAGCCTCATATTCTACCTCCACCAACCCTGACCCTGTGCTTCAGCCACACTCCAGCCCCCAATCACAGATCTCTGGCCCTTCCTCATGCTGGTCCCTTGCCAGGAATGCCTGCACAGCCTTGTCCTCCAGGCAGAAGTTCATCATCTGTAGCAGCCGCTGCCTTGCCAGTGCCCACCGCAGCCCCTAACTTTTCCCACTGCAGTGTGCTTCAGTCCCACGCCAGACTGCATTTCTTTGCCTGAGGCTTTCTCTGGCTTCTGGAACCTGCATTGCCCCTCTGTGCTGGTTAGGCCAGAAGTGCCAGGAAATTAATATCCTCCAGAAGCAGCCCTCAGCCACTGAGCCAATGACTGGCAGAAGTTGATATAAACATATCCCAGCTTCCTCACCCCTCTGCAGCCTAAGTTTGAAGTGTGTCCTACAGTCTCCCAGAGTTCTGCAGCAGGACTATACTCTAGTTGCCTAGAGCGATGACTGGCTTGATAAAGCACCTTTTATTGTCTACCTTCCCTTCCCCGTCTCACTTCTGCCCTCATGAATGGATTAATGCCCTTATTAAAGGCATTATCCCTGAGCTAGGCCCTTTTTTGCCATTCTGCCTTCCACCATGTGAGGAAGTGTTTGCCCCTCTGGAGGACACAGCAACAAGGACCATCTTGGAAGCAGAGACCTGGCCCTCACCAGACGCCATACCTGCCGGCACCTTGATCTTAAACTTCTCAGCCTCCAGAAGTGTGAGAAATACATTTCTATTATTATATAAATAATATTTATGATTATAAAGTATTTTGTTACAGCAGCAGGAAGAGACCAAGACACCTCCCGAATGTACTACTCACATACAAATCTTTGTCTCAGGGTCTGCTTCTAGGGGAAACAAACTTCTAAGACATCATCTCAATGTCCATCTCAGTATCACTTCCTTTTTGCAGTTTCCCCTGACCCTGACCCTCCCATCTTCCCATTCCTGGGGCAGAACCATTGGTCACTCTTCTCTGTTCCCAGAGCACATATTTTTTTTTTTTTTTGAGACGGAGTCTCGCTCTGTTGCCTAGACTGGAGTGCAGTGATGCAATCTAGGCTCACTGCAACCTCTGCCTCCCAGGTTCAAGCAATTCCCCTGCCTCAGCCTCCCAAGTAACTGGGATTACAGGCGCCTGCCACATACCCGGCTAATTTTTTTGTATTTTTGGTAGAGACGGGGTTTCACCATGTTGGCCAGGCTGGTCTCAAACTCCTCACCTCGAGTGATCCATTCACCTCAGCCTCCCAAAGTACTGGGATTACAGGCGTGAGCCACTGTGCTGGGCCTCCCAGAGCCCTTTCTACCTAGCTCAACAGCATTCCTCATGCTGCATTGCAGTTTCTCCCTCTTCATGTCCTGGGGTCCCTAGTAGCCTGGGAACTCTTTGGGGATAGATACTGTGTCCTTTTTGCCTTTTTATTATCTGAGCCTAGGACTGCACCTAGCACACAGCATGTGTCATATACTTACATATTTTTCTTTCTTTCTTTTTTCTTTTTTTTTTTTTTTGGCCAAATAGCCACCAGTGAAAGTGCAATGACTTAAAGGGAATGGAGTGACACAGACAAGTGTCTACATTTTTCTAGAAAGAGACCCTGGGGCTGCTACTCCAAATGCTGTCACTTTGCAAGGTTACTGGATAGAACTTCCATCTTACTACTCATTTGCTCAACAACCTGCAATGGCCTCATTTCATGGATGACTTTCCATTGTCTGGCTCTATCCTAAGAGAGAGTGAAACCTCTTGCTCAGAGTCAGGCTTTGGTCTCAACTGCCTTGTTTCACATTCTCACTATGCCAATCCCCAGCTGGGTGATGATGAGTAAGTTACTTAGCCTCTCTGGGCACTGGCTTCCTTACTTATTAAATGTAGACAATATTAGGTTGGTGGAAGTAACTGCAGCTTTTCCCATTAAAAGTAGTAATATCTCACTTATAAAATTATTTTGAGAATTTAAAATCATGCGCGGTCCCTGTGAATATGCTATAAACCACTGATATTTACAGTTTAAAATGGTAATTTTATGGTATGTGACTAATATCTCAAAAAAAAATTAAGCATGGTGTCTGGCCCAGATCTTTGAAAATTAAACGATGCTAATTATTGTTATGAACAAGGTTTCCCAAAGGCCCTATCACTGGGCCAGGCACACAGCAGATGCTCAGTAAATACTCCTGGAATGAATGGAGAAAATATTCCACAAGTATGCTTTGATCATTGTTTATGCCAGGTATGTGGGGGATGGGGAACATAGAGATTCCGAGTTCAGTTTTGCATCCTCAGGAAGGGAAGACAGAATTATTATCCGTGGAGTGGGGCCTCCTGACCCAGCCGTGCCAGGCTGTCAGAGGAATTACAGCCTCTGCCCCTTGCTGCCTGTTCCAGGAGGCAGAACCCAGTCCAGCTGATTCTGAGCCATGGGTAAATTGTCCTAGGCAGAGGAATGTGTTCTTGTATTTATCTTTGACTGACAGTATATGATGTTCTGGGAATTGAGTTCAAACAGAATCCGGAGGAGCCCCTTATAGTCCCGCTGCCACAGACAAGGCCCAGAGGGCGCAGCTCTGCCCAGCCCAGCACCAGGTTTTTGGCCTCCGCGCCAGCCCGAGGCACATCGGCTTCGATGTGCCAGGAGGTGGATGAGGAAGTGGACGCTCCAGCTCTGCAAAGCTTAAGCTGAGGCTGAGGATGGGCTAGAGTCAAGTCTAGGTGTGCAGCCTTACTCAGGGAGACGCCTCTGCGCTGCAACCTCAGGCCCGGGAGGGCAAGGCTGGGCTAGGGAGGGGGATCGCGAGGGGCTTGGCTGGGAAGAGGACTGCAGGAGAGGTGTCCCAACTCTCCCCTCGCTCCCCAAGCACACAGCACGCGCCTACTCGGTGCTGGTTGCATAGAAGCCCAGGGAGCTCGGGCCGATCTCCCAGTCTGGTTGCCACCAGACTGGGTGGCAGGAGCTTCTAGACCTGGAGGCTGGCTCAGTCGTGTGGTCACGACGGGCGGGGGAGTGGAAGGGCGCTGGCGCGTGGTTTCGGCAGCCGACTTGGCGAGGCCGCGGCTGGCGGGAACCACGGATGGGGGAGGCGCCCATGCACCGACCCCACCTGGGCCACTGGGAAACCGAGGTAGTCCCTCCTGGCACCGGGGTCGCCCCCACACACCTCCCCAGAAGGAGATGTAGGGTCTGTTTCTGGACTGAGACCTGCCCCCGAGTAGGGCGCACACTTAGCAGAGACCCTCCTCCCCAAGCCCCTGGGAAGGGATCTTTTTTGCACACCTCCCTCCCACTTATGCCCCCTCTCCGCCTTGCATAGACCTTTCTCAAAAAAAAGAGACCTCTCCCTCCCCCAGGATGGAGTCCCCTGATGGGAGATAGGGGTGGTGAGTGGGGGCGGGAGCACACGAAGGCGCGCGCGACCAGGACCACTTCTTGCTGTCACCACGTCCCCAGCATCTGGACCGCGTCCCCCGGCCCGCCACGCGCGCACACACACACACACACACGCGCGCACACACACACGCTCACACTCACCCTGCGCGCAGACCCCGCCCGCGGCCCCGCCCCGGCCCCTGCGGGCGCCCCCTCTGGCGCTCCCGGGTGGCGGGAGGCTGCGGCTTCGGGCAGATTTGATTTTCCCGCAGCCCGGGCGCCCAGGAGCCGAAGCCCGAGCCGAGGAGGTGGCGCTCGCAGCCGCGTCCCAGCCCCGTCGCCGCCGGCGCCGAGACCCAGGGAGAGGCGGCGCAGCCCGGGCGCCCCGGGCTCCGCGCTGCCGGCGCCCCGCCACCCCCGCTGCCAGCGCCCCATCCGGCGCCTCCCGCCCCTGACGCCCCTCTCCCTGTCTCCTGCATCCCCTCTACCGCTGCCCACAGACGCGCGTCCCTCTCCTGGTGCCCCTCTCCACGACTCCGCGCGTCCCTCCCGGTGCCCTCTCCCCGCGCCCCTCTGCCCGCGCCCCTCTCTGCCTTCCCCGCTGTGGCCCCGCTCCCTGGGCTCCTTGCCCTTCCCCGCTGGGCACCTAGCCTTCTCGCAGCGTCACCCGAGCCCCCACCTCGATCCGCGGCCCCCGCTCCCTCCGCCCTCTTCCCTCTCTCACTTCCCACGCCCCCTCTTCGCGCTCCTCTCTCCTCCCCTTGCCGCCCAGCCCTGGCTCTGGAGTTGGGGGAGAGCCCAGGGCTCCAGTCGCTCCGGAGGAGGCGTGAATCGCGCAGGGATTGACTAATTTGGGTTGGGGGGTGCGGTGGGCGATGGAGCAGCCTGAGGACATGGCGTCGCTGAGCGAGTTCGACTCCTTGGCGGGCAGCATCCCGGCCACCAAGGTGGAGATCACCGTGTCCTGCAGGTGAGCCTCCCGCTGGCCGGGTCCCCTTGCCCCCGGCTCTGGTCGCAGAGCCCCGAGGCCCCTGCCGCTTCGATCCTAAACCTCCGCGCGCCCCCTTGCCAGAGTGTCCTGGTCTCCAGGACTGCCCCCCTGCCGATCTGCCAAGAGCCCCTGTCCAGCTGCGGGTGGCGACCGCAGAATAGGAAGCCAGGCTGGGGTCATATCCCAGAAAGTTTGCGCTCCAGGCTGTTGCTTCGAGGAGCTATCAAGATACAGGAACAGGGGGTCCAGGCACCCAAGTGGGGAGAGGCAGTTGGTAAAAGGCTGTACTATGGTCTCTGCTCAGGCTATCTCTGATCACCTCATCCTCAAATCACGAAGTGAGTGATATACTCTCATTCCTCCCAGGCTTCTCCAGCCTCTCCCTTCTATGCCCTCCTCTCTTCTCTCTTTGCCCCTTTGCCCCAGCATCCCGATCTCCCCTCACCACTCTCCCCCACCCCACTGTCCTAGACTCTAGGATTTTAAAGCCTTCCTTCATCTCCCTCAACAATGAAATTGACTCCTGGAAAAAGATCAGATTGACTCGTTCATACTGAGGTGTGGATACATGATAACAACTTAAAGTGGCATCATTAAAAAAATAACTTGGGTCAAAAATGTTAAGCCAAAGGAATAGAACACTGATTGTGAAATTGTAGAGTCCAACAGAGGAGGAGGGGGAATATTTTTGTGGGCTACCACGCCCAAATTCTCACTCATGTCACACAGGGTTTGGGGGTAACTTCTTTGTCTAAGAACTGGGTCTGCCCCAGGTTCTCCTAGCTCGGGGGAAGGCTGCCCCAGGCAGTAAGAGGGTATGGGTGGCAAAGGGGGATTTTTCCCTAGTTCACTCTCTGTGGTTGGCCTAGGATCATGTGCTACAACGCAAGCATCACCCACTTTGAGTTTCCCCCACAGATGCCATGCCCCCTGCCCCAAATAACTGGCAGCCTTTCTGGAGCCCTGGCTGTGCCCTTGTTCCAAATCACCCATCTCATCCTCTTCCAGACTGCTCCCTGGTCAGACCCTTCATGAGAGGTAACCTTGTTGCCCCCAAGCCTGTATTACAAAGTTGTGGCATTGATGAGGTGTAGGTAGAGCCAGAGAGGCTGGGCAGGGGCATGAAAGAGGGAAGGACTCAGGGTGACTTTCTCTTGAAGACTTGGAGGTAAGTGAGAGTGAAGGCTGATCTGGTTGAACGTAGCTGCCGTCCTAAGCCAGGCCCTCTGGGGGCTCCTGTAATAGCTCCCAGGTCCCATACACCATGTCCTCAGGATCATCTCCCAACACCATTTGCATCTTGTCATTACTCTGCTGGGCGATTCCTGATGGCCCATTAGCTCCAGTCTCACCTCCTCAGCCGTCAAAAGTAGCACGGCCTCCCCTCCCTTATCCTGCACGCATATCCCTGCGCCTGGGGCTCCCTCCCAGCCTTCAATCATGCCTGTCCTCTTCAGTTGTCTTGGGATCCTTCCCACCTCCAAGCCTCTGAACAGCCCATTCCCCATCCAGATTTCACTCTTCCTTTATCTCTGCAAGTTCATGATCCCCTTCCCCCGAAAAGCCTGGCCTCATGCTCCCCACTTCCAGGCATCCTCTCAACCATGAGGCACACAGCTCAAATCACTGTCTTCTGGGTCCCCTGGGCCCTAGGTACTCAGCCTGGGCCACAGGGTCACTCACATACTGAGGATGAAACCTCTTGAGACATCTCAGGTGTGCAGACGTCATCCCTCCCCTCTCAAAGCAACTGTGTAAGCATTTGAGGGCAGGGATTCCCACCCTGAGACAGACCCATGCACCCTCTACTCCAGTGGAGAGGAAAGGAGATGGAGGGCAGATATTGTGGCTTTGGAGTCAGACACCTTGAAACAGAATCTCTGCTTCACCACTTGGGGCAAACTTTAAGCCTCAGTTTCCCCCACTTGTCAGGTACAAACAATAAGCAGCATGTACTCATGGAGAAGCCTTGTTCACCAAGGTAGCTTGTGTGTTTAGAGCAGTGCCTGGCACTGTGCCAAATACTGTTGGAGGAATTAACTTGCAGGAGTGGAGGAGCATGAAGTACCTAGCAAGCTACTTTGCACTTGCTTGGCACACAGTAGGTGCTCAATAAGTAGCTACAATGATCACCAGAAGGCGGTAGCACCTGGCCCCTCCTGTCTGCTTTCTGAAAGTAAAGATGTCCAAAGGACTCAAACCTCTTGCATAAGAGGCCTTCCTGGGGGATGTGGTTCTGGGGCTGACCCTGGGTCAGTTCCCTTTCGGGGGACATGATCCATGAGCTGAGGAAGACCCTGACCTGGGCCCTACTCATGTTCTCCAGAAAACCAGAGGTGGGGGGAAGTGGGTTTTGGTGGGGAGGGATGAGGAGGGAACAGTCACTTAGAACAGAGGGGAGGTGAGAAAACAGTCTGGGTGGCCTTGAAATTGTAGATGCATCTCTTTGCCTCAGCCTGGCCCAACTATTCAGGTTCCAGAACAGAGAGAGAGGTGGAGGAGGAAAAGGAGGAGGAGAGGAGAACAGGGAGGAGGAAGAGATGCAGAGAGTGGCTTTCTCCAGCATATTGTTCACTCCACGGTCACCAGTTAAAGAGTCAAGTACCTCCCCCCTGCACTCTGTGGTCAGTGCTGTCGGGGCCCCAGGAGAGGCTGCTCTGGGATGCTCTGCCTTGAGCATCTAAGTGACACCTGCTGGTGGGCACAGAACAGTAGGGCAGGCAGAGGGGCTGGCAGGGTGAGAACTCCAGAGGGTTTCAGGATAGGCAGCTGGGGTAGAGGGGCCAATGTTTCAGGGAAGATTATGAGTTCCCACCTCTGGCTCCCAGGAACACTTGTTTCCACTTGCCTTCCTCCTCATGAAGGGGCCTACCATTTCCTGCAGCCCCAGGAGCCTTCTGCTCTGTGCCTAGGGGAGGATCTGGCACCTGCTGTGCCCATCCTAGGGCTCAGCTAGCTAAGCAAAGCTGCCTGGCACAGGGGCACATCTGAGTCAGAGCACAGGGCCACCATGGGGCCAAGTCTCCACTGAAGGCAAATGACACTGTGGGATGGACAGTTTCAGGCCCCTGATTCAGGTAGAGTATACGATACTCCCAAACAATTATTTTTACTGACTATAGTAAACTCAGGCCCCAAGATTAGAAAGCCTTTGGTTATTTGGCACAATGGTTATGAATGTGAGCCCCGGAATCTGTCTCCTTGGTTTCAAATCCCAGCTGTCTTCCTATGACCTTGGGTAAGCTACTTAAGCTGTCTATGCCTCAGTTTCCTCATCTGTAAAGGAAGCATAATGATCCTTATCAGTTATGAGGCTTAAATGAATTAATCCATGAATAGCGATTGATGTTGTTGCTTATTTGACACCTGGAAGTTAATAAAAATTTGCCTCTATAGCTGGCTCCCAGGGTCTCTGTGTGTCCTGGAAATCTGATCAATCTAGAGATTTTCTTTTTTTTTTTGAGATGGAGTTTTTGCTCTGTTGCCCAGGCTGTAGTGCTAGAGCGCAAAGGCGCGATCTCAGCTCACTGCAACCTTGCCTTCTGGGTTCAAGCAATTCTCCTACCTCAGTCTCCTGAGTAACTGGAATTACAGGTGCCTGCCTCTACACAGGGCTAACTTTTGTATTTTTAGTAGAGACAAGGTTTCACCACATTGGCCAGGCTGGTCTCGAACTCTTGACCTCAGGTTATCCACCCGCCTCAGCCTCCCAAAGTGCTAGGATTACAGGCGTGAGCCACTGTGTCCTGCCAATTTAGAGATTCTTAAGGGTTGTTTTGGGAGTGAGTAGGGCAGATGGTTTGTGGAACTAGATACCAGTAGACATTGTAAAAAATGTGACTTTAAAGACCCTCCTCCCTTGAGCCAAGAGCTCTTCCTTCCTCTGATGGCCTGTTCTAGACCCTTCCTGACTGTGCAAGCCATCCTGCAGTGTCAATCAAAACTTACCTGTCCGACGTTCCATTATCCAAAGGCCCCACTATTTTTCAGGTCTTCATGCAGGAATCTGGCCCAGCATGTTGGTTAGAAAGAATGATTTGCATTTTTTACATAACAAGAAACCTTTGCACTTGCGCAGGGTCCTGCCGGAGAAGCGATGCACATTTCCACATCGTGGGTTCCCAAGACCCAGGGAAGATGGGGCGGGGCAAGCTGGAAGCAGCCGATTGCTTAGCCCTGCTGGCTGCCCTCTCCCCACCAGCTGGTATGGGGCTGGTGGGCAGCTGTTGTTCTGCCCCAGAGATATTGTTTTCTGCTCTCTGTTCGGGTTGGCGTTTTGCTGCCCTGGAGCCCGAGAGGCAGCCCGGCTCAGGAGCTGTGCCCTGGGCCTCTCAGGAGGGGTGTGAATAGCTCTGAGCGCTTTCTTCTGACAGGCAGGGAGAGGGTGGTTTGGGGGAGGGAGGAGCCTGGGGGAGTGCGGCAGCTGTCAAAGCCAGTGCTAGGAAAAGAAGTCCACTTAGCCACTGAATACACCAAGGTACTCAGGTCAGTGGAGCTAGGGGAATAATAACAGTGGCATTTGCTGAGTGCCTACTGCATGCTAGGCACTTTACATTGTATTAGGCTGAACCGTATGCAATTTCTACACTCAACTTTTTAATTTAATTTAATTTAATTTATTTATTTATTTTTTTGAGATGGAGTCTTGTTCTGTCACCCAGAGTACAGTGTTCTGTCAGCTAGAGTACAGTGGCCCAATCTCTGCTCACTGCAACCTCTGCCTACCGGGTTCAAGCAATTCTCCTGCCTCAGCCTCTTGAGTACCTGGGATTATAGGCATGCACCATCATGCCCGGCTGATTTTTATATTTTTACTGGAGACAGGGTTTCACCACTTTGGTCAGGTTGGTCTCAAACTGCTGACCTCAGGTAATCCGCCCGCCTCGGCCTTCCAAAGTGCTGGGATTACAGGCATGAGCCACCACACCCAGTTGATCTGCTTTTAACCTATTCAAATAAATAGCACCACTTGTTTTTCTTTTCTTTTCTTTCCTTCCTTCCTTCTTTTTTTTTTTTTTTTTTTTTTTTTGAGATAGAGTCTCTGTCGCCCAAGCTAGAATGCAGTGGTAGTGGTAGAGTCATAGCTCAATGCAGTCTCCAACTCCTGGGCTCAAGCGATCCTCCTGCCTTAGCCTCCTGAGTTGCCAGGACTACAGGCACACACACCACCACACCTAGCTAATTTTTAATTTAAAAATTTATTTTTATTTTTTAATTTTTTTGTAGATGTGAGGTCATACTCAATTGCCCAGGCTGATTGGCTGATCTCAAACTCCTGATCTGAAGCAGTCCTCCAGCCTGTGCCTCTCAAGTGCTGGGATTAGGTGTGAGCCACTGCACCTGGCCTCACATAATACTTTTACATAATTCAAATTTTATTATATTAGTTCTCAATTGCTACGTGACAAATTACCACAAACCTAGTGGCTTCGATCTACAGCCATTTCTCATTTCCTAGTTTCTGTAGGTCAGAAATCCAGGCATGACATAAAGTGGCTTTTCTGCTCAGGGTCTCACTAGGCTGGAATCAAGGCATTGGCAGGGCTGTGTTCTTATCCAAGGCTCTGAGTCCTCTTCCAAGCTCACTAGTGGGTGTCAGAATTCAATTTCTTGCAGCAGAGAGATTAAAGTTCTGTTTTCTTTCTGGTTATTGGACCAGAGTAACTCTCGGCTCCTAGAGGCTGCCCCCAGGCCCTTGCCACATGGCCCCCTCACAGTATGGCAGCTCACTTCTTCAAGGCCAGCAGGAGAATCTCTCCCTAAACTGCTATGACAGAGTCTTATGTAAAGTAACTGTAATCACAAGAGTGAATATCTGATCACCTTTGTTATACAGCATAACCCAATCACCTGAGTGACTAACCTATCATACTCCCAGGTCCCGCCCACTCTCAAGGGGAGGAGATTTTACAGACATGTGTGCCAGGAGACTGGAATCTTGGAGGCCATCTTACATTTCTGCCAATCACAATTGCTATGTCTTTTAAACTAGGATAGATAGATAGTAGTATTTTCTCTTTTTGTTGATTAGGAATTTGAGGCTCAGAGAGGTTAAGAGATCTGCCCAAGGTTACACAGTGAGTACATTTTAGAGAGAGGGATCCAAATCCTATTCCCTCAGACTTCAAGGCCTTGAGGGCTTCTTGAGATTGGAGGTTGGGTTCTCCAGGAGGATGGTGGTGGAGGCCTGAGTACCAACTGTGGTAGGTGTGACCAAAAGGTAGGCACTCTCTCCCCAGGGATGGGAGAGGCTTCCTTGCTAACAGATGCCTCTGGTTCTGAGCGGCAAACCAGAGAGAGTCACAGGATGGAAGTCAGCCTTCAATGCCATCCAGACCACACAATAGTAGCTTACCATCCCTCCTCTCCCAGCTCACAGTTCACCCTGTTCAGACTCAAGGCGATCACTGGAGATGTTCTACCCTTGGGAAGAAAGGGTAGGGAGGAGGCTGGGGAATTAGGCTGGAAAGCTCTGGGGCAAAGAGGAATCAGGCTTGGGTAGGAATGATTCAGATGTAGGTAACAGAAAATCTGACTAATGGTGGCTTAAACCTGAAAGGCATTTATTTTTCTCAGATCACAGTGAGTCTGGAGGTAGGTTATATCAGGGCTACTTTGTCAGCTCACTTTATCATCAAGGACCCTGTTGTCTTTCTGTTTTGCTATCATCTTAGCAGTAGGCCTCATTGTTACAAAATGGCTGCGTCTGCTTCAGGCATCACAACTGCATCCAAAGACAGGAAGCTAGGCACGAGGCCAGAGTCCTTGCTCTGAAAAGTTCTTTTTACGGGGAAAGTACAATCCTTTCCAAAATCTCTCAGTAAACTTTCCTTTCTATTTCAGAGGCCAAAGCTGGGTCTCATGTGTACTCCTAGACTAGGGACAGGGGCCATCTTCCTGGATTTCAGGGAGTCGTCATCGGATCTAAACACTGTAGATTCTGTCAGCAGGAAGAGAGTGGGCAATGTTTGCTGGATGGGCAACCATGGCATCTATGGGGCCATTTGGAAAGCAAGGAGGCTTTCTAAGAGCCTAGAATTTGCATCTCTGAGGCCTGCTCCTCAGGGTTTCCTATAGTCAATGGACGGTGGACAGTATTAGGTGACTGACTCTCCAAGCACCGCTTGGCTGGACCCATGACTGCTTCTCTTTCTGCCAGTTTGCCAGCCAAGAATAAAAAGGCTTAGTGTGATTTCAAAACATTGCAAGGTTCCCTAAGGTCTCTTCTGCTGGCCTCACAGACACCTCACAGTAGCAACAGGACAGCTTTATACCTTAGGGTATGCGCGAATCCTGACCAGGACACTGAAAGTCAGTGCCACTCCTGGCTTATCTTCTCTGGGATCCTGGCCAGACCGTTTAAGTTCTCCAACCTCAGTTTCTCCATTTGTAAACTGGTGAAAAATACTGGTCCTGTCCACATCCTCTGTCTTCATTGTTCTCAAGACTAAAGAGATTAAGTCTATGACATTCTATATAAACTGCAATGTGCTAAATCAGCTTAATTGTGGTAATAGGTACCAATAACTGAACACTATTGACACATTCATTTATTTGATAATTGATATTGATCTTCATTTGCTATTGAGAAGCTTTTTTTTTTTTTTTTTTGAGATGGAGTCTTGCTCTGTCACCTCTCCCTGGCCAACATGGTGAAACCCCGTTTCTACTAAAAATACAAAAATTAGCCAGGCGTGGTGGCGGGTGCCTGTAATCCCAGCTACTCGAGAGGCTGAGGCAGGAGAATTGCTTGAACCCGGGAGGCGGAGGTTGCAGTGAGCTGAGATTGCACCACTGCACTCCAGCCTGGGTGACAGAGCAAGACTCTGTCTCAAAATAAAAAATAAAAAGAGTCCAGGTGTGGTGGCTCTAGCCTGTAATCCCAGCACTTTGGGAGGCCAGGGTGGGCAGATCACTTGAGGTCAGGAGTTCCAGACCAGCCTGGCCAACATGGTGAAACTCCATCTCTACAAAAAATACAAAAATTAGCCGGGTGTGGTGACACATGCCTATAATCCCAGCAACTCTGGAGGCTGAGGCAGGAGAATAGCTTGAACCCAGGAGGCAGAGGTTGCAGTGAGCTGAGATTGCACCACTGCACTCCAGCCTGGGCAACAGAGTGAGATTCCATCTCAAAATAAATAAATAAATAAATAAATAAAATTCTGGTCATCATGAAGAGAAGGAGCTGGTGAAGGGTAGAGAGAGGCAGGCATGGAAGCGCATTGCTAGGCAGAAGACTACTGAGGCCTCCAAGTGAGAGATGATACTGATGGTGGCATGGGGAGGAGTGAACAGATTTGGGGTATATTTTGAAGTAGAAATATTTAAGACTTGATGATGGGACAGGAGGGGGAATAAGGGAAAGAGAGGAATTGAGTGTGTTTCCTACGTTTCTGTTTGAAGCTGTTGACTTTACAGCAACTCCACAGGCAGGTATGTGACCCCATGCCCAGATGAGGAAACTGAGATGAAGTAGTTTGTCAGGGCCACATGTGGCCATGTGGGGACTCCAGTTCAGATGCATCTGAGGCCAGAGCTCCTGCTCCCTTCCCTTGGCCATGTAGTGTGAGAGGGACAATTATTACAATAATTAATAACAATAAAAAAGCAAATTGCCCCAGGAAGGAGAGCTCTTTAAGCCATGTGAAAATTGCTTTTTAGACCTTGGTGAGGTTGCTTGGCAGGGAAACAGAGCACGCGGGTGAGAACGGGATCTGAAAGGGGAGATGGGTAAATGCCAGGGGCTACGTGCCAAGGCCTCTCTCCTCCCAGCTCCCGCCCTGCTTTCCTCGGATTACTTCTGCCTTTTAGGTCTGGGAGCCGGGCGGGAGGAGATGGGAAACCCTCCAATTCTCCTCCTCAGTCATTTGTTTGGGAGCAGCTCTGAGAGGCTGAGGATGGGAAGCAGGATAGTGAGGATAAGAGGGAGCATTGCTGGCCCAGATGGTGCTTTGGGAGACCTTGGCTTTGGTAGTGCAAGCACTCCCCAGGGCACCTTTAAATGAGCTTGAGTTTCAGAGTTCAGAGTTCAAATTTCTGCATGCCTTTTGACAAGCCGGTGACACCAGGCACATCACTCAGCCTCAGTGGCCTTGCCTATAGAATGGGAGCAAAGTCTACTTTCTGGTATTGATATGGAATGTAAATAGAATGTCATAGGCTAGGTACATAACAAAGGAATTGGCACAGATTATATACCTGATGGGTGTCATCTGTCTCCCACCCCATTTGCCAGATGTTTATGGTGAATTGCTCTATCCAGAAATGGGGTGATGCTGGTCGGTACCTCAGGGGCCTCTGTGGGACCATCAGGATTCCTGTTTTTGTTGTTGTTGTTGTTTTGTTTTTTTGTTTTCGCAATTCCTACACTCAACTTTCTCAACTTTTTTTTTTTTTTTTTTTTTTGAGACGGAGCCTCACTCTGTCGTCCAGGCTGGAATGCAGTGGTGTGGTCTTGGCTCACTACAACCTCTGCTTCCCGGGTTCAAGTGATTCTCCTGCCTCAGCCTCCCAAATAGCTGGGACTACAGGTGTCCACCACCATGCCTGGCTAATTTTTGTATTTTTAGGAGAGACTGGGTTTCACCATATTGGTCAGGCTGGTCTCGAACTCCTGACCTCAGGTGATCCACCTGCCTCGGCCTCCCAAAGTGCTGGGATTACAAGTGTGAGCCACCGTGCCCAGCCTTCTGTTTCTTTTATTTATGTATTTATTTATTTTTGAGACAGGGTCTCACTCTGTCACCCAGGCTGGAGTGCAGCAGTGTGATCACGGCTCACTGCAGCCTCGACCTCCTGGGCTCAAGAGATCCTCCCACCCCACCCTCTTGAGTAGCTGGGACTACAGATGCACACCACCACACCCGGCTAATTTTGTTTATTTTTTGTAGAGACAGGGTCTCCCCTATATTGCCCACGCTGGTCTCAAACTCCTGGCCTCAAGCGATCCTCCTGCCTCAGCCTCCCAAAGTGTTGGGATTACAGGCGTGAGCCACCAGGCCCAGCCAGGATTCCTGTTTCTACCTGACCTTGGCTCTCCTGTCCCCACTCTCTCCTCAAGGAAGGCTGTACAACCAGTGGGCAGTGGTGGGCAAGGGTAGTAGGGCTTGGGTCCTGCTAAAGCCAGGCTTTAGGGAGCAGAGAGGGGAGAATGTGGAGCATTCTTAGGTGCCATCTTCATTCTCCACAGGCCTTTATTGAGCACTTATTGTACGCCAGGCACTGCATTGCAACTTACTATGTGAGTTTAATCTCAGAAAACTCCTGGGAGGGTGGGACTGTTATTACCCCTTCTTTACACATGGGAATACTGATGCGCAGAGAAGCTAAGTGACATGCCAGAGGCCATACAGCAAGTAAGGGACAGAGTTGGGTGTTGGATCCAGAGAGGAAGCTTGAAGTCTATGCTCTCAATGCCCCCACTTTTCACCCAGGGTTGGAGGGATGCTTAGGGTGAGTTGTTGGGAGGAAGATAAACCATCTTTTCTTGACCTTTTTAGACTCATGAATGTCTTTGGGTATCTAATGAAAGCTCTCCATATGTATGGTATCCATATATACCAATATGCCATACTTTGCTTATTGGGGACCCATGACCTCCATTAGGGGTCTTGCTGCAGGAAAATGTTTCTGTCTATGCTGCAGCCAAAGCCTTTGCTCAGTGCATTGATGCAGCACTAATGGGCTTTGTTTAGAGACAACCAGGGATGGTCAGTTCACCCAGCATCTCAGCTCAAGAGCACACGTGTCTCCTCTCTGGCTGAGGAGTCCCTGAGGCAGAGGCTATGTCTCCCGGTCAGACTGGGCTCCCTGAGGGCAGGGTTGTATCTCCCTCTCAGACGGGTACACCCCAGCCCCTACTGATACCTTTCTATTTTTTTTTTGGTTTGTTGTTGTTTTAGAGATGAGATCTCACTGTGTTGCCCAGGCTAGTCTCGAACTCCTGAGCTCAAGTGATCCTCCCTCCTTGGCCTCCCGAGTAGCTAAGACTATATGTGCCCAGCTTCTTTATTAAGCCCCCCCAGATGGGAGGTGTTACCCTGTGGCCCCCCTTTTAGCACCTACCAGGGGCTCTCATTTTGCCCTTCCAGTGCTTTCTGTCCTTGCTGGGGCCTTAGAGACTTCTGACCTCACAGTCCAGTGAATGACCGTTTTCTCACTGCCAGTGAATTGGAAATGGTTCCTCAAGGGTAAGAGGGGAGGAAAGGGGCTCTTGGCTCTGCTTCCTTGGCCTTGATTTAAGGGACAAAAGAAGCCAGGCTCCAGGCTGCTGTGCAGACAGCGGAAGGGTTGTATGCTCTTAAAAAAAATAATACGTTTTTCCTGTTAAAAAAAATTTCTCTTTGTGCTCTCCAAAGACAGAAAGTGGAGAAAAAGTACTTGTGGTCTGTTCTTGTCTGTGCCCTGGTGTCTTGGGCCTTTCCTCAGGGCGGAAGACCCGGTTTCCTCCCCCAGGCTTTTGGCTGTGTGCCTGTGGGCAAGTGACTCGCTGCCCCTGGGCCTGGAAGTCCTCAGTGGATCAGGGTGAGGATCAGTAGGGGAAGGTGCTTTACCTTGAAGAACCTTCGCTGCACATGTGTGTGGTGTTGTCTGTGACTTTGCAGCGGGGGAAACTGAGGCCCTAAGAGATGGTGTCTCAACATGTGGTATTTGGACGGCTGCCATCAGAGACATAATAGTGGGATATCTGGGGGGCACTTGTGTAAACATAGCTTCTGGAGCCCTGCTTCAGACCTACACAACCAGACTCTGGGAACAGAGCCAAAGAACTGCCATTTTATACCCGAGGGCAGGGGTGAGCCCCAGAAGTGCGAGGCCCATTGTTCATGGGGAGAAGCCACCTGTCCAAAGCCAAGAGAGGAGGTTTGGCAGGCCCTGAGGCTTCTGTCTGGACAGGCAGTTAGGGAGAGGGATGGATGGAGGCACGTGTGGACGAGGTGTGGGATTAGAGAGAGTGTAGGGTGCAGGGACCTAGGTGAGAGGCAGAAGGCCCTCGAGGCTGAGAGTGGGGAATGGAAGGGAGGCTGAAGAGGGGCTGAGTTGGGGAAGGGACTCAGAAGGGAGCCCTGGAAGTGTGTTGAGGCGGGCTTCTTCCTTGGACCTGCGAGGGTGGAGGTTGCTTGTGCTGTGCTTGTTACCAAGTGTGCCTGAGCATCCACTGGGAGAGTGACGGCTCCGCTCAGCACTGGGCCGAGGACGGCTGACCTCTCTGACAAGGCTGATGAGGCCCCAGGTGCTCCACATATCGAATCTCCACAGCAGCCCTGAACTATTTTTACTTCCCCCACCCCGCTTTACAGATAGGGAAACTGAGGCACAAGGTGAGCAAACCCAGCTTGTCTAACTGCAGAGCCCATGCACTTAACTACTACATGCCACCGCTGAGAAGAAGTGCAAGGGGCTGTCCCTGAGCTTGACCATGTGCCACCCAGGTGGGCCACCCAGGTGGCCACCCATCTGGCTATTCTTTTTGGTCGTCCTTCATCCATCCAGCTTGCCAGGCCACTACTCTGACTCAGGTGCTAGGCTGGCCTGTGGTAGGGTGGAGAACCCTGCTGTGGGAGGCATGCACAGCCTGTGTGAGAGACAGATACACCCATGATTTTGCAACCGAGCGTGTACAGAGTATGTAATGGGGTCCCACAAGTCACAGGGCTGCACACTACAGTCCAGAGAGCGCTCAGGGGAGAGAGAGGAAGTAGCTGTCCATCAGTGTCCAGGAAAGGCAAAACTGAGGAAGGATAGGAATAGTCTGGAAGGATGACAAGAATAATTTCAGGAGAGTGGAGGAAACAGGGTTTGCTTTATCCTTGGGTGCTGGTTGCCAGGGTGACCCACGTCACAGGACTCAGTGAGGGTCTTGAGGTCACCGGGCAAGGAGCCAGGTGGTTAGACTGTTTCTTAGTCTAGCTGTGTGCCTCTAGCCCACCTGGGAAGTGGGCAGGACCAGGAAAAGCCCCATCTACTTGTCTGATAAGACCTCCCCTTCCCACCCCCCATAACATAACACACACGCGCACGCACACACACGCGCACACGCACACACACGCGCACGCACACACACACGCACATACACACGCGCACGCACACACACGCGCGCACACACACGTGCACGCACACACACACACACAAACACACACGTATCTAGGCTGACGTCCAGGGTCTCACTCTCTCCCTAGCCTGGATACGACCAGACCCGAGTTCTAGAGCCACACTTGGAGGAGACCCAGACCTTGGAGGAGTCAAGTGTTGCCCCTCGGAGTCTCACAGTCCTGATTTGTAAAGGAGTTGGGAAAGGTGACCTTTGAGGTCCTCTCCAGCTTGAACATTCGAGGATTTTATGTCATTGCTGAATTTCATTATAGAATTCAAAGATAAACCTAAAGCGCTTGCTTTAGTAGAGAAGTCCCCCTCCTCCTTATCACTTTCAGCTCCTCACTGTGCCTCAGGTTCCACTACTGCAGAGTCATGTTTGGTCTCAAGGCATTTGTCCTTTGTTTAAATCAGGATAGACACCCCTATCCCCAAATTTAGCACACTTCAGGATGAGAATGTAGGCCCAGGGATGTCAGCCCGCCTCGGTGTGAATGATTGTATGTAGAAGTGGTGTCTTCAGAGAGACTGTGGTGACTTCGGACAGACTGTAGAGTAGAGCTGTCTCCAGGGTGAGTGAAGTAGCAGCCCCTGCTGCCCACTTCTCAGAGCTGCCTTGTGTGTCGTTCATCTGATGCTGTCTGTGGAGGGCTGGGAGGTTTATCAGATGGTTTCCAGAGTGACAGCTGACTGGGAGCAGGTCTGATCTGGTGGAGGGGCTGGTTGGGGCCAGGAGAGAGGTGGTTGCCTGTGGGGTCAGGGAGGCCTAGCTTGGGGCGGCTGCCTTGGGGGAGTGGCCCCTGGATGTAGAGACTGGAGTCGGGGAGGGGTGAGAGTTCTCCAGGGACTGGTTTCCTGAAGCTGTTTGGGAATTCCTCTCTTGGGGGCATCTGTGGAAATCTGCTCAGGGACTGGAGCTGGGGGAATTCATGAATGCGATCTGGGGCTTCCCCAGGCACCAGAGGATGCCATGTGTAGGCCTCAGGTTACTGCTGCGTCTGTCTGTCTGTTGGTTGATCTTTGGCTCCCACCTTAGGGTGCGGGGCATGAGTGGTAGGGTTGATTACGGGGTCAAGTTGCCCAACAGACTGTCACTGCTGAGGGCTTTGGTGACAGTGACTCAGGGTAAGGCCTCCTTCTAGACCTTTCTGTCTCTACCACTGCTTGCCGTGGGCCATGGCTGCCCTTTGCCTCTCCCTGGTCTTTCGTGTCCCCATCATGGAGGAGAAAGAGGAACAGATCCTCCTCAGGGCCTCATCTAGCTCTGACATTTGTTTGTTTTGTTTTGTTGTTGCTGCTGCTGCTGCTGCTGTTTTGAGAAAGGCTAGAGTGCAGTGGTGTGGTCTCAGCTCACTGCAACCTCCATCTCCCCGGTTCAAGTGATCCTCCTGCCTCAGGCTCCTGAGTAGCTGGGATTACAGGTGCACACCACCATGCCGGGCTAATTTTGTATTTTTAGTAGAGATGGGTTTCATCATGTTGGCCAGGCTGGTCTCGAACTCCTAACCTCAAGTGATCCACCTGCCTCAGCCTCCCAAAGTGCTGGGATTACAGGCGTGAGCCACCGTGCCCGGCCTAGCTCTGATATTTGAAGTTGGCTTTCACGAAGCAACACAGACCAGTGTTGACTGTTTCTTTTCTCTGGAAAAGCAGTTCAAGTGGCAGAGGCACCTGTGAGGGGTTTGGGAGTGGAGAAGGAAGGTGACAAGATCCCTTGGGACCTCTGGAAGGGAGGCAGGACAAGGCTGACATGGTTGGGAAAAGAACCAAGACTTGAGGGCAGTGTTGGCAGGAGCGGCCACACAGGCAGGAAGGGCTTGCCTGGCAGCTCACCAGGGGAGCAGGGAAGGGGAGACCTGGTCAGCATGGGACACATTCATGGGTAGGTCTCCTGGCGGCCCCTGGGGCTCAGTCCTTCTGGGACTTCAGAGAGACTGTAGGGCAGAGCTGTCTCCGGGGTGAGTGAAGAAGCTGAGCAGTTCGTCCTCTAGCACCTTCCTGTTGGTTGAGTGCTGCCCTTTGGGAGCATAAACTTTCCAGCTCTTTCGGACAGCCTGCCCGAGAAAGCCCTCAGGAGAGAAATAGACACAAGAGGAAACCATGGGTGTGTACAGGAACTGTGAGGGCTAAGGGGATCCAGGCAGGGCATCAACAGCCTTCAAGACTGATACTACCGTCTTGTTGCACTGATGAAGAAACAGGCTGAGAGAGGTTGAATGACTTCCCGGCCAAAGACTGCGTTTCCACTGGGATGTGTTGCTTCCTGACAGCAACAGGTCACTGTGAAACGAGGGATACCAGATGTGCAGGATATAGGCGCTTCCCCTCCACTTCCACATCTTTAAGATGGGACAATGCCTGCCCAGGACCAACCTTGAAGGGCAGCATGAGAATCGGGGAGCTCATGTTTGTAAAACAGCGCACTGCCTGACCCGTCACTGGGGCTCAGTAAGTGGGAGCCTTTATTGCATGGAGGCAGGACAATGGGAGCTTAGCACCTGTTGAAAGACAGTTCTGTCCCCAAATGTTGTGTCCATCATCTTGCTGCTGTGTCGTCCAGTCTGATTATCAGGGCCATGTATTAGCCTTAGCCCTGGTCTTGACCACAGAAGGACGTTATCCAAATGAGTCTCCTTCCCCTGGGAGGTGTAATTCATTAATCCATCAGCACAGATGAGACCATCGAATAAACTGACTGTAAGTAGAGCCTTGAGAAAATGGGAGACTAGATGGATATGTTCTGATTGCTTTATTTTATTTTTTTGAGAAGGAGAGAAGTAATTAAAGGAGAGCTTCCAGAAAAGGCTAAGACATTGGGCAGTTTGGGAAATCGCCCGATGGTGAGGGGCTGTGTGACACAGGGCACCAGGGCCAGGGCACCTACCTGGAGTGCTTGTGGTGATGATGGAGGTGGGAGGTAGGGAGCTCTGCACACCTTAGGCAGGTGGGCTGAGGAACCTCCAGGGCCTGCCCAGTGCCTGGCTTTTAATGAAGTCTAATAAACGATTGTGGAACTCTTTTGCTTGAGGCAGGCCAGAGGCAGCCTCCAGGTCTCAGTAACAGCCTGAATCCCCTGAGGTCGCCTCCTCTCAGCTGGCTGTGCTAACCCCTCCTCTCTCCTCCTCTTTCAGGAACCTCTTGGACAAAGACATGTTTTCCAAGTCCGACCCACGTAAGTCCTGCTCTGACAGTAAGAACGGTAACAATAATAGTGACAACACTATGACTAATTACAGTGGCAATGCTTGAGCCTTTACTGAGTGCTAACCATGTGCCAGGCGCCGTTCAAAGTGTGTCAAGCCTGTTTAATGTTTCGCCCATAGTGTCTGAGAAAGATTACTGCGGAGATTTGACCATTCCCAGCCCACACGCTTGTGAAGCCTCAACACAACAGAGCAGGCTGGGAGGAGCTGGAGGTCTGGGGCCACAGGGTCCCAGAGAAACCAGTATGCCTAAGAGCTCCAATTGGCTGGCAGGTGATCTGGTGGGATGAGCACTGACTTTGGAGTTTCCAGGTTCAAGCCTTGAGCAGTGCCACCCAAGTGTGTGACCTGCATGGGTCTTTGGCCACCTCTGAGCCTCAGTTTTCCCGTCTGTAAAGTGGGACTGATGATAATCAGAGGCCTCATGAAACTGCCCTGGGCTGTAAAGGAGCAATGCGGGTTTCTGATGCTCTCCCCCACCACACCTCTGCCTGTCCTCCATCATGCCCACCTGTCTACCTGCCTCACACTTCAGACCCTTGCTGTGGCCTAGAAGCCAATGGCCCTGAGCCTCCTCCTAAAGGTTGCCCCTTCCAGGCACACCTAGTCTCCCTTCTCCAATGCAACCCCTCTGAATTGGTGTATCTAGAACCCTGTCCAGGCTTGAGGGGCCAGATTCCTAGACTCACTCACCAAGATCTCAGCCACCCCAGGAGACACCCTCTACCCCTACCCAGATCCAACAGTGCTACCCAGGCTGGGTCTGCTGAGGCGCCTGCCCATCCAGGATCCTTTTCATCTGGGACCCCTCCTTCCTCTTGGCCTGAGGTATTAATCTATTGTTTCTCCTCTCCCTACAGTGTGCGTCATGTATACCCAAGGGATGGAGAACAAGCAGTGGCGGGAGGTAGGTGCAGTCCCTTCCCACACCAGAAACACCAGCTTGTTCCTGTCTGTCTGCCTGTCTGACTCTAATTTGGGAGCAATTTCCCTGACGTGTTTCTAACTGCAGCATCTAAGCCCTGCTGAAGGCTAGCAAGGTATGCAAACCACGGAGTCCCATCCCTGTTGTTGCATGAAGAGACTGAAGATGGAGGGGATGGTTCCTGCCCTCAGGAAGCCCCAGTCTGAGGGGAGACATAGCCATGTCCTCAGGGAGTCCCAGTCTCAGGGAGATGCAAAAGGAGTCCGTGCCCATTAAGACCTTGTCTGCTGGCTGGAGGCATGAGTGCAGCTTCTAGCACCAGGCCTCATCCACAGCAACCTTCCTTCTCACGGTTTCTGACTACGGTGAGCGTGGCTTCAGTGAGGTGACTTCCCTGCTCAGAAAACTTTGTTGACTCCCTTCTGCATTGAATCAAGTCCCAGCTCCAAACCCCACCCTGGCTTCCAAAACCCACCCCAACCCAGGATGACGCCCTTTTCCAGCCTCATCTCATTTCCAATTCCCTCCCCACCCCCACTCCATGTGCCTTTTGTCCCTTGTAACAGGGAGTAGGGGGAGAGGGCTGACTTAAAGGGCCCACTCCCAAGAATGGCAGGGACATTTGTGAGGTGAGTGGGGTCTCCTAGATACCCTCACTCTATTCCCCACCCCGCGGCCAGAGGAATCCTATTAAAATCCAGGTCAAATTCTGTCTCTTTTCTGCTCAGAGCCTTCCTGTGGCTCCCATCATGCAAAACCACTGTGCCTTCATGGCCTCCAGTCCCCACACGTTGTGACTTCCTTTCCCTGCCGACCTAATCTCCTGACGCTGAGCCCCTCCCCACTCCACTCCAGTCACACGGCCCCTCCCGCCTCAGGGCCTTTTCACCTGCTCTTCCTTTTTCCTGGAGTGCTCTTTTCCCGCATGGCTTAGTGGCCCTTCCATGCTTCCCTAAGGTTTTAACTCAGATGTCACCCTGTGGAGGCCTCCTCTGGCCACCCTGTCTGACGTTCCAACCTTCCAACACTTCTTATTCCTCTTCACTGGTTTTTATTTGAGACAGGGTCTTCCTCTGTCGCCTAGGCTGGAGTGCAGTGGTGTGATCACGACTCACTGCAGCTTCAAACTCCTGGGCTCAAACGATCCTCCGGCCTCAGCTTCAGGTATTTAGGACTGCAGGCACATGCCACCATACCTGGCTAATTAAAAAAAAAATTTTTTTTTTCTTTTGTAGATATGAGGTCTTAGCATGTGTCCAGGCTGGTCTGGAACTCCTGGACTCAAGCAATCCTCCTGCCTTTGCCTCCCAAACTGCTGGGATTACAGACATATGCCACCCTGCCAGGCTGCTTATTTATCTTGTTTATCATGTTGTCATGTGTCAGCTCCATGAGGGCAGAGATTTTCATCTGCAGTATTCACTACTACATTCGGAGCACCTAGAACAGTCCAGCACACAGTAGGTGCTTAATACATGGTTGTTTAAAAAATGAATGGATTAGGAATTAGCCAGGCGTGGTGGCGCATGCCTGTAGTCCCAGCTCTTTGGGAAGCTGAGGCAGGAGAATTGCTTGGACCTGGGAGGCGGAGGTTGCAGTGAGCCAAGATTGAACCACTGCACTCCAGCCTGGGTGACAGAGCGAGACTCCATCTCAAAAAAAAAAAAAAAAAAAGAATGGATTAGGAAAGGGAGCTGGGCCTACAGAGGCTGACAAGGCCATGGTGGCTGTTGCCACATTGCTACCTCTGCCTCCTCCCTCCCTCACTGAGTTCTCGCGGGAGAATGTTTTCAGGTGAAAAGAGGAAACAGAGGAAGGGGAACTGGGTGAGGATGCGGGGTCATGGGAGCCTCTAGCTCCTGTTTGAACAACAAAACCTCCCTCCTTTCTCTTGGAGAAGAGGATCTGGCTGAGCAAGGACAAGGTTGAAGTCCAGGAGGTGAGGGGCCGAGGGAGGAATGTTGTTTTCTTCCACGGTGGGAGGTGGGGTGCGCTTGCTGGGCGGCAGAGCTGAAGCTGGCTTGCAGGGGCCTTCATGGCTGCCTGAGCTGGCTGGAGATTGCACTTGCTCCAGGTGATCAGAAGAGGCACCAGAATGGGGGGAAGAGGTGATTTACCCAAAGGTGTGGCCCTATTGGCCTTGGCAGCCCCACCCCATGCCCATCTCCACTGACTCCTGGGAGGGAGGCTGGTGGGCTCCTGATAGAGACTCTGCCTGGGGTCTCCACTAAGAGATGGGTAGGAGGCAGCTGTGAAGAACAGAAGGATGCAGGCTCGTCCCCAGGGTCCAAGGAAAGGGGAAGGGAGGGGGACAGTGCACAAAATGACCGATGCCGAGAGCCTGAGGGTGAGGAGGCCTTCCCAGACTTAATAAAGGCTTAATAAAGTCTTAAATCAAGTCTGAGTGACACTTCAGTAACCCAGGCTTTGTTAATGAATTTCCCTTCTTCGTTGGTGGACTGGCCGGAACTGTCTCCCTCTGCCCCCGGTCCCCAGACTTGGTGGGACCAAGAGGTTGAAAGGGGTGAATTTCATTCATGAAACATGTGGGAAGTTCATCTGTAAAACAAATACAAAAAAGAAAGAAAGAAAACATGTGGGGGCCGGGCTCAGTGGCTCACACCTGTAATGCTAGCACTGTGGGAGGCAGAGGTGGGCGGATCACTTGAGGTCAGGAATTCAGGACTAGCCTGGACAACATGGAGAAAGCCCATCTCTACTAAAAATACAAAAATTAGCTGGGTGTGGCCCATGCCTGTAGTTCCAGCTACTTGGGAGGCTGAAGCAGGAGAATTGCTTGAACCCGGGAGGCGGAGGTTGCAGTGAGCTGAGATCGCGCCACTGCACTCCAGCCTGGGTGACAGAGCAAGATTCTTCTCAAAGCAAAAACATTGCCATTGCACCTGTAATCCCAGCTACTCCGGAGACTGAGACACGAGAATCGCTTGAACCCAAGAGGCAGAGGTTGCAGTGAGACAAGATCGCGCCACTGCACTCCAGCCTGGGTGACAGAGCGAGATCCTGTCTCAGAAAAAACAAAAACAAAAACAAAAAAATGTGGGAAATATTTCCACAGGGGCTGGGCTAAAGTTTACTATTCCACCCTGTCCAAGAGTCTATGCCAATTAAAGCATAAACCAGATTGCTAGGGAAATATTTAGCCTGCTTAAGTGAACTACTTACTTTTGAGGCCTTTTGGCTGCGCTTCATAGAAACGAGGAATGTGTTAATGTCTTCGTGATTCTTGAAGGAAAGTCTGGAAGGGCTCTTCAGAAGGGCACTCTTTGGCGAGCCATTAATTACATTCTGTAATTGAGAGTTGTCTCCATTTGGTTGAGGGTTTCTAATTATTCAAGTCACATCTTGTTACTACACCCGCCGCAGGGTGGAGTAGAGGCAAGACCGGTGGCCTTGGTGTGCAATACACCTGTGCTTGCTCCTGACTCCAGCCCTTTCTGGAGGTGGGACCTAGAGCAAGTTACTTAACCTCTCTGCACCTCAGTTTCCACATCTGGCATCAGAGGGTAACTCCTACCTTATAGGCCTATAGTGAGGGTGAAACGAGATGATGGAAGTAAAGTGCCTTGGTGCATGGTCAGTGCTTAGTAAATATTCATTATACAGCATCATCCAAAGTGTTTGGGGCCTTGCTAGTTGCTCTTCCCATCTCAGTTAATATTTGCAACAGAAAGCATTTATGAAGTGCCAGGCAATATACCAGGGGCTGGGGAAGATAGGGAGATGGGTCAAAAGAACAGAGCATCACCAAATGTATGAATTGGAACTAGATATGCAGCCTGGGAGGGGAGATGCATGTGGATGAACAATCCTAATAGGAAATGATGAGAAGGGAAGTATGGATGGAAGAAAATGGGAATTCAGGGAGGGAAAGTCGCAGCCGGAAGGCCACGTTCAACTAAGGCATTTTGAGAGGTCATTTGGATTTTTTTTAATGGAATTTGAGCCCAAATACAAGCCATTTGCCTGGGGTGCATGATGTGGAGCAGAGGAGGTATGGGTTGGAAGGAACTTTCAGGATCATCTGGCTCAACCTCCTCATTCTACAGATGGGGCAGGACTGGCCTCAGTCTGTGGAGAAGCTGAGTTGAGCTGGGTTTCAGGTTTCAGTGATGTGCAAAAACCCAGGGGCCCAGTAGCATCCTGCACTGTTGAGGGATGTAATAAAGGGGTGGATAGGGTTCAAGGAAATCAATGAAAGACGGTGAGTCTCAAGGGTAGCAATAGGAGGGAGCCATTACTACTCCAGGCCTGGGGAGGAAGGGGAATCCTGGTTTCTGGAACCCCAAGGGACTTCCAAACAGGACCAGGAGCCCCAGTGGAGGGACGTAGTCAACTCAGGCAACCTCATTCTCTTCCTGCCCTCCTATCTCCTGCTGGTGCCTCCCATTGGTGGAACCTCACTGGGAGACCTAGGGCCAACAGATCACTGGGGCAGTCAACTTGGGTCAGCCTTCCTGGGCACAGAGCAGTGTGGGGAAAGGCCGGGAGTGGAACCAGAGGGGCCAACGGAGGCCGTCCAGCACAGACAGAGGAGCATGGCTGGTGTTCAGGGTGTGAGGCTTGCAAGATAGAGGAAGAGTCAATACAGGGAGTTCATGGATGTCAGGCTGAGGACAGCTGGAGTTGTAGAGTGAGAATATCAGAACAGAAGGGTCTGTAAAAATCAAGGAGGCTGACCTCATTTATGAGAGGTGAGCAGGACCCATGCCCAGACTCCAGGAGTGAAGATGGCAGAGCTCAGCCACATGGGCCACCCCTAGGGCACATGCTGTTTCACACAGCTTTATTTATTTATTTATTTTTGAGTGAAGTTTCATTCCTTTTGCCCAGGCTGGAGTGCAATAGCATGATCTCGGCTCACCGCAACCTCTGCCTCCCAGGTTCAAATGATTCTCCTGCCTCAGCCTCCTGGGTAGCTGGGATTACAGCTGTGCACCACCATGCTCAGCTAATTTTGTATTTTTAGTAGAGACGGGGTTTCACCATATTGGCTGGGCTGGTCTTGAAATACTGACCTCAGATGATCCATCCACCTCAGCCTCCCAAAGTCCTGGGATTACAGGTGTAAGCCACCACACTCGGCCTTCACACAGCTTTTTGTGGAGAAAGGAAGATGCATTTAAACATACTGGGGAGAGCCTAGCCAACATGGCAAAACCCCATCCCTACTGAAAATATAAAAATTAGACGGGCATGGTGACGCACACTTGTGGTCCCAGCTACTTGGGAGGCTGAGTCAGGAGAATCGCTTGAACCCAGGGGACAGAGGTTGCAGTAATCCTAGATTGCACCACTGCTTTCCAGCCTGGGCAACAGAACGCGACCCTGTCTTGAAAGCAAACAAACATACTGGGGATGGCAGAGGGGCTGTAATTCCTTGCTTGATTCTCTGTGCGACCCACAGAGGAAAGTATCAGAAATGGAGAATGAAAGAAAAGTCCAGATTGTCTCTATGGAGCTGCCCCTGGATGGAAGACTGCCCTTGCAAATAAACAGGAACCATTCCTGCCACTCCTCCATCTAGTTCATTGCCCTTCAGGAACAAATCACCTCTCTGTTACCAGAATCTTGGCCGAGATATAATAATCCTGTGATCGGGGGTAGGGGGAGTCAAGTGCAGGCACAGCACTTTCTCTGTAGCGGGGTTTGCATGAGGCTGCAGATAAGCCAGTCCCGGGAGGGATGAAATCTGCTCTCGTGGCCCCTGGCTGCTGGCTTTCAGCTGGTTTTAACCATTTGGATCATTTTTATGCCTTCTGAGAAAGCTCCATCTTCCCAGCACCTAAATATGTCACCGCATTTCATGAAAATTGACTCAAGATGTAATTTTAGCCTAGAAAATCAAGCACTGTTTGCATCGAGGCGGGCCAGGGCCTGCTGCATGTCCTGGGGAAGGTGGGATGGCCGGGTGGGAAGAGTCCCAGAAATGCTCTCACTGGGAAGAGGGACACGAGAGGGAACCCTTCTAGGCTCCCCATTTGAAAAGTGGGTATGGAGATACCTACCCCTCCCTTACCAGGCCGCTGTCTTGGCTGAGGGCCTGTTGGAAAAAGAAATGGGAGTCACAGAATCTTAGGGTGTCCGGCAGATCGCCCCATACCACTGCAGTCATGTGGCCCCAGCCACCACACCCACATGTCCCTGCCAAAGCGCTCAGTCTCTTTTTTGAGCAAAATTATCCTGTTTAACTTTTCACCAGCAGCTGAGATTGATGGTTCATCTCTAAATATTCTGAACCATCTTCCTCGGGGCAACTTGACGTGTGTCTTCAAGCATGTGTTGGGCACTGTCTCAGTCTTTTCAGGCTGCTATAACAAAAATACCATAAACTGGGTAGCTTATGACCAACAGAAATTTATTTGCACAGTTCTGGAGGCCAGTAAGTCCAATATCAAGGCACCAGCAAATTCAATGTCTGGTGAGGGCCGGTTCCATCTTGCTGTGTCCTCACATGGTAGGAGGGACGAACACACTCTAATCCCATTCATGAGGGCTCTGCCCTCCTGACCTAATCACTTCCCCAAAGCCTCACCTCTGAATACCATCACAATGAGGTAAGAATTTCAACATGGATTTCAGAGGGACACAAACATTCAGACTACAGCAGGCACCTACTATGTGCCGGGGAATGAATGTTGGGGGTGCAAAGGGGGACCAGACACTGCCTACAACCGGAGGAGCTCACTTTCAACCCAGGGAGATGATACCAACAACAGTAATGATAATGGCAAACATGCGACAGTAATGTGCCAGACACTGTTCTGTTCTTTTTGAGATGGCGTCTTGCTATGTTGCCCAGGCTGGAGTACAATGGCACAATCACTGCGCACTGCAACCTCCACCTCCCGGGTTCAAGCGAGTCTCCTGCCTCAGCCTCCTGAGTAGCTGGGATTACAGGTGTGCGCCACCACGCCCGACTAATTTTCTATTTTTAGTAGAGATGGGGTTGGTTTCAGGCTGGTCTTGAACTCCTGACCTTCAGTGATCCACCTGCCTCGGCCTCCCAAAGTGCTGGGATTGCAGGCGTGAGCCATCGTGCCCGACCATAGACACTGTTCTAAGTACTTTATCTGCGTTAACTCAATGAATCCTCACAACAATCCTATGAAGGAGGTATTATTATTATTGGCCCCGTTTAACAGAGGAGGAAACTGAAGCTTTTTATATCACTGTTTCCTGTCCCTTTACCAACCTGAGCACTCCTCCTGGACAGCATGTGTCCCCGCCATCCCCTTCTGCAGCCCAGAGCATCATGGGCTGGCTCCCTCCACACAGGGGCTCGCCCTAGATCCTCACTGTCCTCCCTGCTGGCCTCTGCATGTTATGTGTCTGCTTCTGAGGATTGCACATCTAGCGACACTATCTGGTATCCCGCTGATCTTTTGGCAGGTGTTTTTGACTTAATTCCTATTGAGTTTGGGGACTTCTGTGTCTTTCTCCATGAGTTGCTGTCCAAATAGCATTGCCAAGTTCCCTACCTCGGACTTGGCAATGAGTTTTTGAACCTAAATCTGTGATTTCACATTTATTGCCTCATGTGTCGTTTGTTGGATTCAGTCCGTTGTTACAGTTTATGGAGACCAAGGTGGATTACGATTGTGCATTCAGCATCTTGGTCATGCCTCTTGGTCCTGGGTCAGCTGTAGTCCTCACCCACACAGATGACAAGGAATTGAATGGGATGGAGTGCTGGGTTCCTCCACTAGAGACCTTTTCCCAGATTGACCTCAGTTTTTTAATTGACCTTTGGGGTGGGTCGTTCAGTTACCTATGTGTGTATTTTCCCATTTGGTCCCTAAAGACATCATGAATAACAGTCAAATGCATTTGTCAGATGAGGCCTGAACTTGATGTCCAAAACCCTGGGTTTTCATACCAGCTCTGACATTTACTAACTGTGTGACCTAGGTGAGTTATTTATCTTCTCAAGTCTCAGCTTACTAATCTATAAAATGAGGCTGAGAGACCTTCGTGGGTAGACTAGGGTAATGCTTGTGAAAATGCCTGGAAATATTAACTGCAATCTACCATTGACCTGGGCTCTCCATCACAGTGGGAAAGGCCACCCTTGGAGGTCCTGTGAACTAAGCCAACCCTGGTGGCACTGGAGCTGCGGCCTGAGTGGTGCCATGCATCATTCTGAGGGGCAGGGTGCTCTAGGTGGAGGGAACAGCAAGTGCAAAGGCCCTGAGGCGGGAGCAAGCTTACAGCATTTCAAGGACAAAAACAAGGCTGGTGTAGTTTGAGTGGTATGAACAATGAAGACAGTGGGCAATACAGTCACAGAGGTCATCAGTTTCAGATCCTGTAGAGGCCATAGAAAGAGTTCCAATACTGATCTAAGTGTGATGCTAAGCTATTTGAAGGTTTTATTTTGTTTTGTTTGAGATGGAGTCTTGCTCTGTTGCCCAGGCTGGAGTGCAGTGGCTCGATCTCGGCTCACTGAAACCTCTTCCTCCCGGGTTCAAGTGATTCTCCTGCCTCAGCCTCCCAAGTAGCTGGGACTATAGGCATGCGCCACCATGCCCGGCTAATTTTTGTATTTTTAGTAGAGGCGGAGTTTCACCATGTTGGGCAGGCTGGTCTTAAACTCCTGACCTCAAGTGACCCTCCCACCTCAGTATCCCAAAGTGCTGGGATTACAGGTGTGAGCCACCCCGCCTGGCCTATTTAAGGGTTTTAAGCAGGGGAGTGATGCAGCCTGGTTTGTGGTTCAGAAGGACAGCCCTGGCCACTGTGTGCAGAGTGGACTGCAGGGGAAAGGGCAGAAGCAGGAAGATAATTTGCAGTCTTGTGGAGGTTTTGGAATAAGACTGTGGTGGGCAAGGACACTGGGGATCCAGTTTGTTGAATGCCAAGAGTTTAAATCTGAAATGAAATAGCCCTCTGCCTGCCAGGCCTTGAGCCCAATTTAGGCTCCCTGTTGACCTGGCCTTGGTCATTCCACATAGACCATAATCTAAAGATATAAAGGAATGAGTGGACCATCAGCATTGCTAAGGCACAAAGCGGAAGGCAGGCCTCTCAAAGAGGTGGACTCCAAGGCAAGCTTGGGGTTGTCTTTCTGGACTCTCCGCTTTTTGCAGAGAAGTCTGCCTCTGCAAAGAGAGGTCCCTCCTGAGCCTTAGGTCACTTGGAAAGCCTTTAGTGGCCTTTGCTTTTGTCATGCAGCTGAATTTTCAGGGCTCTGACTCCCTGTGATCGGGGTTAGGCAGTCTAAGACCAAAGCTTTACTTTAGGGACTAGATGGGTCTATGGGCACCAACTCACAGTCTTAGGGTTAGGGCTTTAAAACCTGCTTTGGCACAGTGAGGTGCTGTCTGGGATGTCCCTTCGAATCCTGACTTTGCCACTTTCTCCTTAACCTCTCTCTGAGCCTTGGTTTTTTTCATCAGTAAAATGGGATCCCAATGCCTGCTTAGTGGACTGTGGTAGGGACCACATGGCAGAATCACTTAGCAGTGCCTGCCTGTGCTCAGGACTTGTAAACATTCTTTTTATTATTATACAGTACCATCAGGCAAGCTGTAAAGAGGCTGCCCCTCCTTAAATAAGAGGGTGACTGACATGCCTTCTACCCTGTACAGTCTCCACATCGGCAGCACCCCATTGTCTCCCTTGGCCCTCACCACACCCAGATGAGGAAGCAGAGCTCAGAGGGATCCTGGCTTCGCCCAGCAACTCAGCTAGAAAGTGGCAGAGCCAGGATGTGACTGTGGTTTTCCAAGTCGGGGTCCCTGGTTTTCTCCTCTGCCCAGGCCACTGACTTTCAAAGTGGGCTTCTCTTGTTTGTTTGTTTGTTTTTGAGACGGAGTCTCACTCTGTCGCCCAGGCCGGAGTGCAGTGACACAATCTCGGCTCACTGCAACCTCCACCTCCTGGGTCCAAGCAATTCTCCTGCCTCAGCCTCCCGAGTCGCTGGGATTACAGGCACACACCGCTACCCCTCGGCTAATTTTTGTATTTTTAGTAGAGACGGAGTTTCACCATGTTGGCCAGGCTGGTCTCAAACTCCTGAGCTCAGGAGATCCACCTGCCTTGGCCTCCCAAAGTGCTGGGATTACAGGCATGAGCCACTGCACCTAGCCCAAAGTGTGCTTTTCTATCCCCAGGATTTGAGGGTGGCAGCTCCAGGACCAACTGTGAATGTGTGTGTAGCTCCTGCCTCCCTTTCCTCCTTCAAGCAGAGGTGTTCATTATTTCTGGGTAATACATTAGACATGAGCCTGAGATTTCATTTGAAGAAAGGAGTTGGCTTTTCTAGTAAACCCTGAGTTCTAGGCCAGGTCCCCTGGTGGCTGATAGATCTGTTTGCTTTTCAGTGTTAGTGTCCAGGTGCACTTTAGAGTTGTGGCTGAGCTGTTGAAAGTGTGCACTCCAAAGTCAAGTTTAAAAATGGGCCTGCCACCTGCCCAGCTGGGGGATCTCGGCTGGTGCTTAGGCTCACAAGCCTGCTGTGAGGAGTAAATAAGCTAATTCGTGTAAAGTGCCTGGCCTGCAGAAAAAGCTCAATAATGGCTCTTCTTATAAGAAGCCCTAAGTGAGAAACCAGTGCTTTATCTGGAGGAAGGAACCATTGACAGTATCATTTCAGACATCGTGATGCCATTGGGCAGGAGCTATCAATGTTTTGGGGTGAGCTGGGGGACAAGTCCCAGGACCCCCTCGATGATGCTTGCCTTCCTTTACGGTGGGGACTGCTCAGGCCTCCCACCCTCTACAGTCAGACCCGGGGCTAGAAGGCTGGGGGTGGGGACAGGGCGGTGGAGAGTGTTTTGTCGGTAGCTTGGCAGCCAGGCTCATTGGTAAAGGGTCATTCCCCCAGGAGCTGGGATGATTGAACAGATTATCTGAAACAATGGCTAATTAGGAACTAAGCTTCTTGGCAGGAAGTCTTTCATTCTAAGCTTGGTAAAGTTTCACACCCTACCCTGGTCGCTGGGCAAGATACCGAGATATGGAGGCTTCTCTGTCCAGGCCTGAGAACAGGGAGGCCTTTAGAGCCTGGGCTCCCCTAACTCAGGGCCCCTGTCTCCACCTCTGCCCTGCCTTACCTGGAAGCCATAACAAAACAGGCAGCCATTTGGGAGGTCACCGGACCAAATAAAGGAAAGGTGCCAAGGTCATGGCTCACTCCCTGTGATTTTAGGCAAGCCCCATCTCTCTCTGGACCTGGTTTTCCTCACTGCAACAAGGAGGGGTGGCCACAGAATTCTGGACTCCTTCAGTGACAGAACCAGAGAGAACCTTCCAGACCCAAGATGGTGGCCCGCCTGGCATGGCCAGATCCTCCGTGCTCCTCCAAATCCCCAGGCCCTCCTTTCCTGTCCCCAGATCTCAAGCCACTCTTCCCCCACCTGGCTCCTGTTCCCAGGGCCAGCCTTGGAAAGCACATTCCCTTTTTCCGTTTCTATTTGAGTCAGGTAGCTTTCTGGCCTCTAATTTTAATCCTGGTGAACATGATTCATGAGGGGCCAGGGCTGGGCTCTGCAGCCAGGCTTTTAGAATCCCCAATTAAGGAGCCATCAATAATATATGAAAAGATCACAGGGAGTTACAGCTGGGGAAAGGTGAGAAGCTTGTGAGGTGGAGAGCAGTCTGTCAGCTCCAGCCTCCTATCCCACTGGCACAGCCCCTGGGGGCTTTGCAGCTGGGGGATGGCTCCGAAGCTCCATCCAGTTGTAATTTGTAAAAAGGCAAGAGCTGCCTAAATCCAGGCCTGTGAAGATTGTTCAGGCTTGCGGTGAGCCACCCATGCAGGCCTGAGGTAGGGGCTGTGGTGAGCACGAGGGATGCTCTGCCTTTCTCACTCCTGCGAGTCCTGGCCCTTCCTCACCCACCATGGGTTGCCTCTGGGAGGGCTTCTCTGGCCTCCAAGAGCTCTGTTCCTTCATCGGTCAAGTGTGGATGATAATAATTTCATCTCCACGGGGTCATTGGAGGGGTTAAATGAGATCGTGGATGTGTGGAAGTGTTTTGAAGCTGAGAAGTCAGGATACCAAGCGGAAGGAGGAGGAGGAGGAGCGGGAGGAAGAAAGAAACCTGAGCAGGAGTGTCCCCAGACTTCTGGGTGAACCAGGGCTCCACTCAGCGCTGGGAGCCCCACCGGCTGGGTTACTGTCAGCGTCCGTTTTCTAATGAGCTGTGTGACCTGGTCAGAGCAGCCCCCCGCCCACCTTCTCTGCCTTTGTTTTCTTTATGTTCATTGAGAGGATTTGGTTCCTTCCAGCTCTAAAATCAGGTCCTAGGTCAATTTGGGGTGTTTTTTTGGTTGTTGTTTTGGTTGTTTTTTATTGTTGTTGTTTGTTTGTTTGTTTGTTTGTTTTTGAGACAGGGTCTTGCTCTGTCGCCCAGGCTGGAGTGCAGTGGCATGATCACGGCTTACTGCAGCCTCAGTCTCCTGGGCTCAATTGACCCTTCTGCCTCAGCCTCCCAAGTAGCTGGGACTACAGACGTGTGCTTCCATGCCTGGCTAGTTTTCTTATTTTTTGTAGAGATGGGGTCTCACTGTGTTGCCCAGGTTGGTCTCGAACTCCTAGGTTCAAGCGATCCTCTTGCCTCCCAAAGTGCTGGCCCAACTTGTTAATATTTTTAAAAGGAAATTGCAGGAGAGTGGAGGACTATCTCTCTCCTCTCTCTCTCTGTCAATCTCTCTCTCTCTCTCTCCTCCCCCCTCCCCTCTCTCTCTCCTGTCTCTCTGTGTGTGGGGGCTGCAGGGAAAGGGATAGAGGTTGGGCAGGGTATTAGGTCAGGGACACTCACATTATCACCTGATCTATGGGTCCACCCAGACCCACAGGAAGTGTTAACAAGGGAGCTGGCACAGTAATCCCAGAAGTTCAGAGACTGCGCTAGGGAGTAGAGAAACTACAGGGAGGAAAACTGTCAGACCTAGTCCCAGCCTCCATTCACAGCATAAGCCTCTTACAGGTTAGTTAGCACCCAGGCTTGCATGGCGATGGGAGAAGGCAGTGCTGCTCTCTGAGAGGGAGGTAGAGGGCCTGCCTCGTGGGGTCTGTGGTCCTCGAGGGAAGCAGCCCCTCCTAGAACCATGGAGCTGAGGCTGGGCAGGAGTGGGAAGAAATACCCCAACCTCTGTCTCTTCCGTCTCCCATCTGCCAGTGCCTCCCACTGGCCAAACCCCACTGGAAGCCACAGGGTGAGGAAACAATAGTGATCCTGTTCAAAGGGAAGCAATCTCCTGGAGGATGAAGATGGGAGCTGGGGTGGGCAGCAGGCAGCAGCACGAGACTCTCAGCCTCCAAATCAGCCCGGGCCCGACTGCCAGCCCCAAGAGCTCCCTGCGGGCTGGGCGCCTGTGTCTCGACAGAGGCTGGCCCCTCCTGGCCCCATAGTTGGATGTGGGGCAGGAAGACCTTGCTTGCCCCACCTGGGTTCTCAACCTCAGCCCTGCTCTGGGCTTCCCTCTGAGGGCGGTCTGGTGACACAGCTGCCTACCTGCCCCATACCTCCCAGCTCTCCTGTGTGGCAGAGTCCCAGGGAGTCACCTAATTTAGTCTCCAAAGAAGTTTCAAGTCTGCCCCCACTTTGAGGGTCTCGCTAGAGCTGATGGTATGTAATTAATGCTGCTTCATTGATATTCATGGAGCTTAGTCATAGAGGTTTTAGGAGCATCTTTTGGGGCATGTCAGCTTTTTCCACTGAGTTTTGTTGCCAGGGAGAGAGCCTTTCAGAAGGCAAACTCCCTCGTTTCCAGGCTTCCTTCTCATTTGTACTTTTTCTTTCCTTCTGCCCAGTAAGAGGCCATCCCAGCCCCGGGAGTCAGGGAGGTCCCCTGTCACCTCCCCTGTCACTCAACCTCCTGCCTAGTTTTCATCCCTCAACCTCCCCAGTGCACACTTGCCCGCCTTCCCTAACAATTCTCTAGGGCTCTCTGCATCACATCCTGCATGCAGATCTCTGGGTATCCTTCAGCCTTTTTCATCAGAATTCCTGTGCTTACCAGTGTTTGGTGGTCTGTGAGCAAAGTGAGGATCCCTCACTCCCAGTATCCTCAGAGCCCAAAGTGTGGACAGAGGGCTCAGAAAGGCTTGGAAGCATGGACAGGCACGCCCAGGGAGCTGGCAGAATGAACGGGGCTGGCTGCGCTCTGTATTACAGGTGGTGAGGGGTTAACCCCCCTGCTCCTTCCCTAAGCAGGATTTGCTGTACAGCAGTTAGATTGCATGCCTTCCTGTGGTTCCCAATGCTCGGGTGCTAATATCTCATCTCTCCAAGTCCCTTCTGGCTTGAAAACTCTATAAGTCTACGTAGAATGAAATACAGCCGCCAAATTGATTTTTTTTCAATGTCTCTTCAGTTGTGTTTCTGCCATCATTAATGGGGTGTACATTGGGCCTGACGGGACCTGGTGGCTTCTCAGATTTTAAAATCCAAGTTTTAGCATTTTTTTCCCCTTTGTTATTCATCCAAGTAATGAAGGCTATAAAACATCTCCAGTAAGTCCCCAGATTGTGGATTTGGCGGTTGTTTGTGATCTGCATGTTTTAACTACCTCTGAGGCTTAGTAATCTTTCACTGTCCAGCCTAGCTCGTGTGCCCCTTTCCTGCTCTAGGAGATATTGGGAGTGGGCTTGCAGTGTCCTGTTTCCGGGGGAACTCCATTTTCTTCTTAGGCAGAATCAATCTCTAGGGTATTCCCCTCTATTGAAGCTGCAAGTGCCATTTTAAAAGCAGCCTTGTCATCTTCCTTAATGGGTGTTTTCCTTGGAGCCTATGCTGGGGGTGGGGCGGGGTGGGGAGGGAAACTGCGTAAAGGATGCCTGCTCCTTCTGGGCTGGGGCTTATCTAAAATCCTGCTAGAGGGATGCTTTGAGGTTGTTGAAGGAGGAGGGCAAGTGTACTGAGAGGAAGGAAGGAAGTCCCTTCCTTAAAGGAGGATTTTCTCAAACCTGGGTGTTTACCTGGAATATTTTGCAGGAAAGCCATTAAGAGACATGTTCCTTTTGTCTGAAGGCAGGAGGTATTCATCAAGAAGAAGAGCAGGAGAGGAGAATGCAGGAACTCTTTTGGAACGGGGTTATGCATTGTAAGATTGTTACTGAATTTAGGGGGTGGGAAAGGAACCCAGTCTTATTCAATCTGATGTCCTCTCCATTGCTTGACACACACTGGGACTGGGATAAATGCTTGTGAAGTAAACCTCATCTTTATTTGATTTTCATAATGCTTGATGACTCCTCACAGTTAGATGCAGTAGAAATATAATGGGCTTTGGAGTTAGATATACCTGGGTTTAGGTCCCAGCTCTGCCTTGCTGTGTGATCTTGGGCAAGTTACTTAACTTCTCTGATTTTTAGTTTCCTCGTGTGTAAAATACCTCACAAGATTTTTGTGAGAATTGAATGAGATAACTTAATGATCCACTTAACCTGGTGAGCATTTAGTAGGGGCTCAGTAAATGTTAGTTTCCTTCCCTCCTCCTGCTATATTCTCATTTGTTAGTGATTCTCAACTCCATCTGCACATTATGATCAGATGGATCACATTATGATCCCTTTTTTAAAGGAAACTTTAAAAAAGCAGTTGTTCAGGCCCCACCCACTGAGATCTGGATTTAATTGGTCTGTGGTGGGGCTTGAGCATGAGCTTTAAAAAGCACCTGTTAAAGCATATATTTTTTAAAAAGATAAAATCATGACTACCATACAAGTATAAAATTAGCATGACAAGTATTTATTATCAAAGCTTGTTAATTAATGAGGAAACCAGTAAGATGTTGCAACCAGTTCAAATAATTCAAACAACACACACATATAGATGATCAGGAATGCTGAAATGAATTTACACATAGATGCAAAATTGGTCAATATCCATATGGCACAAAATGTTTAAAACCGCTCCTCGTGCATTGTATGTATTCAATAAACAGCAGCTGTTATGATCTAAACTTGCGACTGTGTATTAAATGCTGTTAGGTCCTGGGCTGCAAAGATGAGGAGAACTTGGATTCTCCTGCTGCTTGAGAAGCTCACAACCTAGAGGGGTAGAAAGAGACTCAAAAAACTCAGTAGATCATTATCAGGCCACGCAGTAAGTGCAGCCTTAGAGATGCAGGAGGACAGTGGGCGCGCACAGGAGGGGTGGGGAGTTGGAAAACAGGATGGCCAGGGAGCTAAGGCTCCAAGCATTAGGAATTGGCACATGTGGGGCCCCTTAGGAGGCTGCCATGGTAGTCAAGGTGACAAGGTGAGAAAGTGATGAGGCCGGACCAAGGCCACAGCAGAGGAAGAGATTTAGCAGATGAGATTGATTGGAACATGAGATTGACTTGCCAAGGGAGTGAGGGACCACAAGATGCCAAATCTAGTGTTCCATGTTACCTGGAGTGGGAGCTTCCCTCTCTAGTGAGATGGAGTCTTTCTCTGTCACCCAGGCTGGAGTGCAGTGGTGTCATCTCAGCTCAGTGCAACCTCCACCTTACACTGGGTTTAAGTGATTCCCCTGCCTCAGCCTCCCAAATATCTGGCACTATAGGTGTGTGCCATCACGCTCGGCTCATTTTTGTGTGTGTGTTTTTTTAGTAGAGATGGAGTTTCACCATGTTGGCCAGGGTGGTCTCAAACTCCTGACCTCAAGTGATCCGCCCGCCTCAGCCTCCCAAAGTGCTGGGATTACAGGTGTGAGCCACCATGCCTAGCCCCTTTGGAAGTTTCTAACTTAATTCAGGGTAGAAGGGACACTCAGGGTAAGCCCCAGGTAACCCAGGGCCTCATCTACCACATGTGTGAGGGACCCATGTGCTGGTGTTTTCCTGGACTGCAGAGCCCCATCAAGGAAGACTGACACTCTGACACTCAGGATTATTAAAAAGAATTAACAGCCCATTTAAAATATTTTGCTTTGCACCTGCCTGTCTTACTGCTTTGAGACTCTGGTAAATATTGTAACGAACAGCACCCCTGCCTTCATGTAGCACACAATGTGGTGGGTTTTTCGTTCATTTGCTTTTGTTTTGGGAGACAGGGTCTCTCTCTATTGCCCATGCTGGAGTGCAGTGGTGTGATCATAGCTCACTACAGCGTCACCCTCCTGGGCTCAACCATCCCCTCACCTTAGCCTCCTGAGTAGCTGGGACCCCAAGTGCATGCTACTATGCCTAGCTAATGTTTTTCATTTTTTAATTGTGGGAAATAAAAGCACATAGCATAAAATTTTCCATCATAACCTTTTTTTTTTTTTCTGTTTTTGAGATGGAGTCTCGCTCCGTTGCCAGGCTGGAGTGCAGTGGCATGATCTCGGCTCACTGCAACCTCCACCTCCTGGGTTCAAGCAATTCTGCTTCAGCCTCCCAAGCAGCTGGGTCTACAGGCATGCGCCAACACACCCAGCTAGTTTTTGTATTTTTAGTAGAGACGGGGTTTCACCATGTTGGCCAGGATGGTCTTGATCTCTTGACCTCGTGATCCGCCCGCCTCAGCCTCCCAAAATGCTGGGATTACAGGCATGAGCCACCGCGCCCAGCCACATCATAACCATTTTTAAGTGTACAGTTCAGTAGAGTTACAAATTTGCGTTGTTGTGAAACAAGTCTCTAGAACGTTTTCATCTTGCAAAACTGAAACCCTTAACCCATTAAACAACTCCCCCTATACCCCTCCACCCTGCCTCGGTCACTGCCATTCTACTTTCTGTGTCAATGAATTTGGCCACTTTAGATACCTCCTGTAAGTGGACACATACATTATTTGTCCTACTGTGACTGGCTTATTTCACTAGCACAATCTCCTCAAGGTGCACCATGTTGTAGCACATGACAGGATTTCCTTCCTTTTTTAAGGCTGAATGATAGTCTATTGTAAATGCAGTGGTTTTGAACTTCACCTCTTAGCCCCCACCCCTTTTTTGAAACAAAAATTTTGCTCAAAATGTCTACTGTATTGAGCAGATACAAAAGAGAGCTGCTTTGATGGGATGGTTGGCCTGGACTCATGCCCACTCTGCCCTCCTCTAAGGCCTATGGAGCCTGCAGGAGACTTGGATCCCAGTGGACCACCACCTAGCCCAGTGGTTCTCAAAGTGGAGTCCCCAGACCCACAGCATCAGCATCACCTGAGGACTTCTAAAATGCAGATTCCCAGGCTCCATGCTAGACCTACTGAGTGACAGCTTCTGGAGTGAGGCCCTCCACAATCTGTATTTTACCAAGTTCTCTAGGTGATTCTGATGCCCAAAGATGGAGAGTGACTTGGCCTAAAGTCATTTGCGAAACTGATTGGGATTCAATTATTGACTGCCTATTATGTACAAAATTCTAGAATATCAGCTGCAAGGGCAACCAAGACAATTCAGTCTCTGAATTAGTTAGCTATTGCTGAGTAATAAATCACCTCAGAATTTGGTGGTTTAAACAGCAGGCAGGAATCTGAGTGCAGCTTTGATGTGTCCTCTGGCTCAGGGTCTCTCACAAGATCACAGTGAAGGTGTGGGCCGAGGCCTCAATCATCTCAAGGTTCAACTGGGCAAGATTTGCTTGCAAGCTCACCCAGTGGTTGTGGGCAGGATTTCAATTCTTACGGATGGGCAGATTGACAGCCGCTGTTCCTCACTGGTGTTAGCCTGGGGCCTCCTCCTTTCCTTGCCGCCCTCTTCATAAGGCAGCTCACAACATGGCAGCTGGTTTTATTAAGTGGGCAAGCAAGACAGAGCAAGAGAGGGTGCCCAGACGGAAGTCATAGTTGTTTATAACATAACCTTGGAGGAGACGTTCTATGACTTGTGCGATACTCTGTTCAGTACAAGTGTGTCACTAGGTCCAGCTCACATTCGAGAGGAGGTGATTATGCAAGGGCATGAATACCAAAAGGTGGGGATCTTTTAGGAGGTGGTCTCCTACGGTCCCTGCCTCTGCCCTTGTGTTTGCAACTGGGGAATCCAATAAGTACACACCTAATTGTGGAATCAATTCTCAGTCATGGAGTGGGCACCAGTCAGAGAAATAAAATTCTCTGGCTGGAGGAATCAGGAAGGCTTCCTGGAGGAGGTGGTATTTACATCAGGCCTTGAGGGAATGAGGATATGCCACTGGCAGAGACGGGGAGGCCAGGTGAAGGGAAGGGCCTGCTCAGGTATTAAGACCATCAGCTTGCATGGAGATGGGGAGAAGCCATGTGGGTTGGAGCCATACTGTACGTGGCTTCCACTGTCAGATGCAAGAACTCATGCTTTGATTGGGAGGGGATGGATGTCAGGAGCCTGGAGAGACAGGGCTTTCATAACTGCCAGAACCAGGACTAAGGGGCTCTGAGCCCAGTGCTCTCCCCGGCCCTACCAGCCCAGCCCTGAGGTTTACCCTCCAACTTCTCTTGCAGTTCGGGCGCACTGAAGTCATTGACAACACGCTCAATCCCGACTTCGTGCGCAAGTTCATTGTGGATTACTTTTTCGAGGAGAAGCAGAACCTCCGTTTTGATTTGTAAGTGGAAGATGGTGCTGAAGATGCAGCCAGGTGGGGAGGAAGATTGCTGGGAGGTAGGACCACAGGCCTGTGGTTGGGGGAGGTGGGAGGAGCTGAGATATTAGCGGGAGCCCAGGTTGGCCTGGGATAGAAGTGGCAATTAGCTGAAGTCTGCCTGCACCCTTACCAGGAGAGACAAATTTAACAGTTTGTCTCAGTTAAGTTGGGAATGGCATCAGGCAAGCTTCTTGGTGCCGGGGAATGTCCGCTGAGGAAAGATCCTGAAGGCAACTCTTGGCTGTGCCTCTGGGAGCCCTTTTCTCCCCTGGTAACCAGGAGGGAGCCACTGGCTGCTTCCTCTGTCTAAGCGTGTTCTGGGAGAGGGTCCCTGCAGCCTCCCCTCCCGCAGAGGTGGCCTGGCTGGTGGGGCTCAGGCATCCAGCAGCCACTGGAAGATGAGAGTGCCTTTCTCCTGACATTAAAGATCAGGGTGGGATTTCAGGCTTGGTAAACAGGTCGGGGAGTTTGTGATGTTGTTTTTATGGGGTATGGGATGGTTTGAAAAGTCTTTGCCCCACAGAAGAGTGGTCAGAGGGGGAAAGAAGGGGGTTTGGGACCTTAGGGAGCAAAGGAAAGAATGCAGTGGAAGGAAATAACTTTGGAGGGAATGATGGGAGGTACTGAGGCTGAGGAGAGTCAGCACAGCCCATTGTAGAGAAGTCACCTGGTGACATTTTGGAGAGGGCTGATAAGAGAGTGACCATCCCTCAGCAGGAGTCATCTGGGCCTGGCATGGCTGTTTGGCCACAGAGATGCCAGTGGGTGGGTGGGAGACACTGGGGGAAGGTGGCAGGTGAGGCTCCAGGTGAGCAGACCCCAGGTGAGGGGAGGAGGCCAGCTGCAGCATCATGCTGCCTGTAGACGGCTGAGGTGAAGGTGTTAATGCCTCCCTCCTTCTTGAGTGACCAGGCCCGTGGGCAAGCTCGGCAGGCCTGGGTAGGGTGAAGCCATAAGGGAAGGTCAGAAGCAAGGTATTAGCACCACGGGCAGCCAAGGCTTGGCTGCGAAGATCAAAGATGGGAAACTCTGTAAGTGAGGGGAATGAAAGGTAAGGTGGCTCAGCCACCTGTGAACCAGCCGGGCCAACAGAGCTCATTGATTTAATTTTTTCCATTTTTAATGAGGTGTAACATACACATAGTGAAGTGCGTAAATCTTAGCGCCTACTCCATGATGCATTTTTACATCCATTTCCACCCCTCTGACCATCACCCAGCTCAAGGACAGAACATGTCCAGCACCCAGAAGGCTCCCTTTCATGCCTTCCAACAATTACTCCTGGAAATATTCACTGCGTTGGGACCTGTTTTTGGGGGACAGGGGCCCTGACTCAACTTGAGAACCCAGGCAGGATTAGGCAGAACATCCGCAGCTGCCTTCATCATTTCTCTGTGTTCCCTGCAGATACGACGTTGACTCTAAGAGTCCCGATTTATCCAAACACGTGAGTTCTGCCAGTGACTGCTCGGCAATTCCACGGTTTCTGAAATGCCATCCTTCGGGTGGGCCTGGGGCTTTGCTGGGACGGAATGTGTGTCTGAGGCTGCGCCCTGTCATTTGAGGGCTCTCACGCTTCCAGGAATTGTGCGATGGGGGAGGTGGGATAGCTGTGAGCAGAGTGGGTGACACTGGTCTCTTCTGTTCCCTGGACATGCAGGATTTCCTGGGCCAGGCCTTCTGCACCCTTGGAGAGATTGTGGGGTCCCCTGGGAGCCGCCTGGAGAAGCCCCTCACGTGAGTGTCTAGGTTGCTTTCCCGGTGGTGGGCCAACTTCCTGCCCATTCTGCTGGGAGCTGGCTCAGGGCGGGGGCAAAGCAGTCAGCTGGCTATGACTGGCATCTGCAGGTTGTTAGGAATAAAGAGACCCCATGCATCACTGCTGTCACGGGGCTTCTAATCCAGGTATTTCAGGGGAACCCAGGCTGGGTTATTAGAGCCCCATCTCCCGGGAAGGCTCAGGAGGGAATAGACTAGACACCATATAATCTATTCCCACCCTGACCCCTATCATAGTGTGGAAGAAGAAACTGAAGCCCAGAGAGGGGAAGTGACTTGCCCAAGCACACACAGCTAGAAAGAGGGACAGCTGGGATTTGAACCCAGGGCTCTACACACATAGCATATTCCTAAGACTGTTCACAGTTTATAGGCCAGAGCTGGCTACAGTGAGGCCCCTCCCATCCCATCCTGTCCCTGGCAGTCCCTGAACTTAATTTGCTTTTAGGGAAAAACTGTTGCTCTGAAGCAGGCTCTGGGATGAGGAATCCCAAGGCTTCTCATAGTGCAGCCTGAGGATGTCTTCAGGGACAGCCAGGGCTGGCCAGGTGGTAAGGGTGACCTCTCTTGTCCCTATTACTCAGGAAGTCCCAGGGGCAGGACCTGTGCCTGTATAAACAATTCTTACCTTTCCCCACACTGGGGAACACTGGTCACCATTTTTTGGTGTCCATGTTTCTCTGGACGGCCACCCTCACACTTTGCATTTAAATAAACTAATTTAACTGGATCCCGAGCCTTTTGAATATTTTAGGTTGACACTCATGGGCAGGGCCCAGGAAAGAGAGGACAGACTGGGACGGGCATCCAGGCCACAGGGCAAAGAGCCCAGGAAAGGGAGATCATTAGCCCCCCGCTTGCTTCTGCCAAGTTCCCACTGGATGCTGTCCCCTCACCATGATCAATCATTGCAGTGTGAACCGGGCACGGTGGCTCACACCTGTAATCCCAGGGCTTTGGGAGGCCAAGGCAGGTGGATAGCCTGAGCTTAGGAGTTCGAGACCAGCCTGGCCAACATGGTGCAACCCTCTCTCTACTAAAAATACGGAAAAATTAGCTGGGCATGGTGGTGCACACCTGTAGTCCCAGCTACTCGGGAGGCTGAGGCACGAGAATCTCTTGAACCCAGGAGGTTGCAGTGAGCTGAGATTGCACTACTGTACTCTAGCCTGAGCAACAGAGCAAGACTCTGTCTCAAAATAATAATAATAATAACTGCAGTGTGTGTGTGTGTGTGGTCTCTCTTCCAGATCCTTGCCCGGGACCCCCAGTAACTCATGGTCCCAGGGCTCCTGGAAATGTTTCCTTGGCTCCCAAAAGGTCTCATCTCTGGGTTCCTAGAAAACAATGAAAATAGCTATCATTTATTGAGAACAGGGGGAAAACCCCTGTTTTGGGGGCCTCTGTAGCTTATAGAATTTGAGGGCCTCTTGAAAAAAAGGATACAAAATTCACATTCATATTTGGTAGGCCCCTCCCTCTTAGGACATATTTCTAACAGGTTTTATTCATGATTTCATATTCTTTCTCTAGGGACATCTGCCCCTGTGCCCACTTCAGTGTTAACATGTGCTAAGTGTAGCACACCCATTAGCATCTGCTCTTTCCAGCAGCACCCCCACCCATGACTTTACCTGGGTTGCCAGGTTGGAGATGCCCTACCAGGGAGGGTGTCTGTGCTTCCCAACTCCCAGCTACCTGGGTCCAAAACCACTAGTCATTTGGGTCTGTTTCCTGCCTGCTGTCACCTGGTCCACCGTTGATGACAGGGAACTCTTTCTGGGGGTGGGGGAGTATTGAGGGAGACTTCCTATGGAGATGGCTTTTGAAACTGAGCCTTAAAGGACATGCAAGATCTAAAATATAGAGGTTGGCGGGGCACAGTAGCTCACGCCTGTAATCCCAGCACTGTGGGAGGCCAAGGGGGGCGCAGATCACCTGAGGTTGGGAGTTCGAGACCAGCCTGACTAACATGGAGAAACTTCATCTCTACTAAAAAATACAAAAATTAGCCCGGTGTGGTGGTGCGTGCCTGTAGTCCCAACTACTAGGGAAGCTGAGGCAGGAGAATCACTTGAACCTAAGAGGCAGAGGTTGCAATGAGCTGAGATCATACCACTGCACTCTACCCTGGGTGACAGAATGAGACTCCCTCTCAAAAATAAAATAAAATAAAATAAAATAAGATAAAATAAAATAAAATACAGAGGTTGATGGCAATATTGGAGGAGGAGGTGGACCTTTTACCTCATCAAAGATTTTATGTGTCTTAGTGTAGTTGTCTTCCTGACTAAACCCTGTGAAAATCTCCTGTTTACTGGACATATATTTTGGGCCAGGCATGAGGGTCAGTATTTTGTTTGTGAAATCTGTGTTAGTTCACTGGGGCCGTTGTGGCAAATGCCACAAACTGAGTGGCTTAAAAAACGAAAATGAATTTTCTCACAATTCTGGAGGCTAGACATCAGCGATTAAGACGTCAACAGAGTTCACTTCTTGTGAGGATGGCTGTCTTCCTTCTCATCTCTGTGTCTTCACGTTGTCATCTCTCTGTGCACCTCTGTGTCCTAGTCACCTCTTCTTATGAGGACACCAGCCATTGGATTAGGACCCACTGCCATGACCTCATTTTACCTTAATTTCCTCCTTAAAGACCCTATCTCCAGGCCGGGCATGATGGCTCATGCCTGTAATCCCAGCACTTTGGGAGGCCAAGGTGGGCGGACCACCTGAGGTCAAGAGTTCAAGACCAGCCTGGCCAACATGGTGAAACCTTGTCTCTACTAAAAATACAAAAATTAGCCCAGTGTAGTAGTGCGTGCCCGTGGTCCCAGCTACCCAGGAGAATCACTTGAACCCTGCAGGTGGAGGTTGCAGTGAGCCGAGATTGCGCCACTGCACTCTAGCCCAGGTGACAGAGCGATCCTCTGTTTCAAATAAAACATAAAAAAAAAAAAATAAAAAGAAAGACTCTATCTCCAAATATAGTCCCATTCTGAGGTCCTGGAGATAAAGATTTTAATACATGAATTTTGGGGGATACAGTTCAGCCCATGTCATGATCTCATGTGATTCTTCCAGCAGTCTCCCCATCTCGCAGTCTGGATGCGGAGGCTAGAAAGGGAGAACAGGGGTTCCCAAACTGCAGCAGGCACCAGTGTCACCACAGATTGCTGGGTTCCACCCCGCAGAGTTCCTGATCCCACGGGTATGGGCTGGGCCTGGGAATTTACATTCCTATTAATAACGTTCCCAGGACATGCTGGTGCTGCTGGTCTGGGCATCCCACCTTGAGAACCACTGAGGGAGAGGAATTTGCCCAGAAGAAGGGCTCTGCTTGCTCTGGCCTGTGACTTTGATCCTGTTTTAATGACTTCCGGAGCAGTCGCTTGTCTCCAAGCATCTGGATGCCAAGTGTGCTGGCCTGTCTGGATGGGGGTACTCAGCTCATGGCATGCTCTCTCTTCCCCTTTCTCCACAGGATAGGTGCATTCAGCCTGAATTCCAGGACGGGCAAACCCATGCCAGCCGTGTCCAACGGGTAGGTCACCAGACATCTCTGGCCCTGGAGTCCTTAGACATTCAACCAGCTCTGCAAAGGGGGCCTCAGAGTCTGGGCCTCGTCCCTGCTCCCATCCCTGTGAATCTGGCCCTGATCCAGGGGACAGAGAGTCCTAGGTTCCTCCTTAGGCACCCAGGCTCTTTGGGCCCTGAACAGAAGCCCCGACTTGGCAGCGAGCCCCTCCCCCATCCAAACTAGAGCTTGGGCATCTCAAGCCCCGGTGGCTCCTGGGACTTCAGGGAGAGGGTGGGGCTTACAGGTGAGGGATGTTGTCTAGGAATAGCGGGGCTGGGCACTCTCTGTTCCCTTCCTCTCTCCCTGGCCTGGTTTCTCTCGGCCCCCAATCCCCACCCTTCTCTCCCCCTCTTTCCTCCCCTCTCTTGATCCTTTCCCCCCTGTTCCCCTTCCTTGTTTTGGCTGCTGGATGTCCGCCTCCTCCTCACCACAGAGTAGATCCAGCTGAATCCCCACTTTTCACGTTTGCTCGTTTGCTAGCCAGCTGCGGTGGGCCAGCCTCACTCCACCACCCTGACCATCTGGTTTCGGCTGGCCTCATGCAAATGTGGCCAACGCAGAGCCTCCCCCTCCTTCCCTCCCCTTCTTTCCCGGTTGGGGAGTTCCCACCCTGGCTTCTTTCTCACGCCCACTCTCCCACTGGGGCTGGGGGTGGGGGAGTGCAGGGCAGGGAACCTCTGCCTGCAGGGGCCTCTGCAGAAGGGCATTTTATTGGGGTAAGCAGAGCTCCCCTGGCCTTCCCTGAAAGCTGTCAGGAATTGAGGTTGCAGCAGCTGGATATGCCACTGGGCCAGCTGCAGGTGGGGAGGGGGCCTCCGGGGGCCTGGGATGCTCACCGCCCAGGGAGAGCGTGAATGCTAATTCACCGGGAGAGTAGAGAAGCAGCCACTGGGGAGGCAGCGGGAGGCAGACAGAGATACAGCGGCAGGGAGGGAGAGAGAGAAAGGAAGGCCAAGAAGGTGGGAGCAGGTTGGGGCTGGAGAGGAGGGAAAGAAGGATCGGAAATAGAAGAAGGACTCAGAGGCAAAGAGAGGAACAGATGGAGAAACATGGGGCGGAGGAGGCTGGCGTGGAGGATTCTATCTCCCTGGGCAAACAAATCATGTCTTTACTACCATGAAGGACCGGACCAGGGGGTGGGGAAGGGCTTTGAGGCACTCAGCTCAGCTGCTCAAGTCTAGAGGGACAAGCTGGCAGGCACTGTCCCCTGTCCGTGGCAGGGGATGCCCCAGATGTGGCCCCTGCTCTGCTCACCTGATTTGGAGAGATCTGGGCTGTCCTGTCAGCGCCCCAGGGCCGGCTTCCCTTACTCCCCTGCCTCCTCTGTTTGAGAGCCTCTCCCTCCAAGAGCTGGTGCTGGGAAGAGCTCCATCAGTGGTTCTCAAAGTGTGTTCCACAGACAACATGCTGGTGGCCCTGTGGCTGGCCTGAGGTGTGAGGCTGGATTTTACCGGCATTGCACAATTGTGAAGCAAAGGGTGCAGGGAGGGGGATGCTGCTCACTGCGGACCTTCTCTGTGCCAGGCACTGTGTGGGTATATACAGTCACATTCATTATATAGGGGAGAAAACTGAGGCTCAGAGAGGTACAGGAATGAGCCCAAAGTCACAGAGCTGCTGGACAACCCGACATTTTCCTCTCCCTCCCAGTGGCCCCTCCCCCACCTCTGGCTTAGTCCCAAACATCGGAGTGGGCTGGGCTGGTGCCCAAAGCCCATCTAACCAGGGGGAGAGGTGGTTCAGGTCCCCTGGGTGGAGCCCCAGCTGAAGAACTGCCCTCCTGGAGGGATGTGCTGGGGTGGACCGACTTCATGGACCTTGACCTGGTTGCCCATTTCACTGGGGAGCTGTACAGTCGGCTGGGATCTCTCACTCCCAGGGAGACCCCAGCCAAGGCACTCAAGGGGACGTAGCCATGGGACAGAGCCTGGGCAAGCTACCAGTGAGGGTCCACCAGCCCTCCTGCCTTCCTGCCTCCCACGACACATCAGAGTGGCTCAGAGCTGGACTGTCCTGGGACTCTGGGGGTCAGCTGGGTGTGAGGTGGGGTGGCTAGCCCATGAGGTCTTTTGCCCACAGAAGTGGTCTTTGGATGGAAAGTTTGAGAACCACTGGTCTGGAAGCCTCCGGGTGAGTCTGGATGCTTTTCCAATTCTAGGACTTTCACTGCAGGCACTACCCTTCCTGGTGGGCTCTCGGGGAGCAGGGGGTGGGGCAGCTCCAGGCTTGGGGACCCGGCCCCAGGAAGCAGTGCACTAGGCCACACTGCCACAAGGATTTCAGGAGACTCTGTCTTCTCAGGGGCTTTGGGGCAGATCTGCTGGATGGTAGCGGGAGGGGGAGGCTGGGCAGGGATTGATTGAGGGAGTATCAGGTTTATGGCTCTGTCTTTGTCTGGCTTTCCATTCTTTCATCTTCTCCTCTCCCAGTGGTGTCCCAGGAAAGAAATGTGGCACCATCATCCTGTCCGCTGAGGAGCTCAGCAACTGTAGGGTGAGTGGCAGAGGATTCCAGCACAGGACGTGGTTGGGGTGGGTGGTGACGGAGTGCAGGTTGGCCTCCCTGAGCCCCTGGAGGGAACCAAGGGTAGACAGGGCTCCTGATGCTGACCTGGCTGTCATAGAATTCTGCAACATCGGAGCTAGTGGGTGTTTTCCCTTTTTATAGCTGAGCAGACTGAGGCCCAGAGAGGAGAAGGAACCTCACCCACAGTCAGCAGCAGAGCCCAGCTGAGCTCCGTCCCCTGGCTCCCATGCCAGGGCTCCCTCCCCTCCCCATCACGGCCGCCACTCACGTGTCCTTGAGCCGAGACTGCCTTGGCACCAACATTGTGACAGCAAAGACCTTTTCAGTCTTGAAGGAAGCCTGGGTGCTTGACATTTAGCTGTCATTTTTCACTTTCATCTCTGGAGTAGGGTGACACCCCGCATGGGGCGGATGGAGAGTGTCTGTGCGCGTGCATATGTTGGGAAGAAGTCTGCAGTACCAGGCAGCCCTTGGTCTTGCTTTTTCTGTAGGACTGTTGGGGATCAGGAGATGGGGACAGCTGAGCACACCAAGAAGGGGCTCAGGGGACCTCATGATTAATAATAATGATAAAGTATCATAATGGTGATGGTCAGTATTTGTCAGGTAATAGCACTTTACATAAGTTATCACTGCTCTTGACAATCATGCTAAGAAGTAGGTACTAAAATGTTACTCCCATTCTATGGATGGAGAAATTGAGGCTCAGAGAGGCAAAGTCACCTGTTCAAGGAAGACAAGCAGCAGAGCCACGATTCTAGTCCAGGTCAGCTTGATTCTAAGATCTGGGCTCAGCCCCGAAACCGCCGCTATCTTAGGTTACTAAGAGTGGCTATAAAAGTGGGAAAGTGGTGGAACTTGGAGAGAAGAGGAGGAGGCTGGGACAGACGCAGGGAGGGGCAGGGTGCAAGCATAAACAAAGCCTGGGCTACCCTGGGAACACAGCTTCCCACGGGGCTGGGAGGGATGACCAGGAGAAACAAGATTTTCCTGCCTTCCTGGGAGGTCAGTGCTACGGATCAACTGTCGATCAATATTTACCCTACTAGAAATTTAAACAGAATTTTAAAAAATGTATGTATTAATTCCTTTAGAAATAACAATAGTTGAACCCATTATGGGTCAACATAAATAACATATATTTTGAGGCCGGGCGCAGTGGCTCACGAGATTGCAATCTCCACCCGCTCACTGCAGCCTCTGCACTCCAGCCTGGGTGACAGAGCGAGACTCCGTCTCAAAAAATAAATAAATAAAATAACATATTTTGAAAAACAACAATAACTTACAATAATCATTTAATGAGAAGAGTGGCCGTGTTTTACATTTTTGCAAATCTCCTTAATGTCTGACTTAATGGAAGACATCCAGATTCTCATGGCTGCTTCTGTAGTCAATCTATTGTGATATCCCTGTCGAATAACCTCTGGAAAACTCTTCATCGAAATTATTACGAAAATAGTGTTGACCCCACAGATCCCCCGGGGTTCCTGGTCCATACTTTGAGAGCTGCTGGTATAGAGATATAACAGTGTTAGAGAACATGAATTGAGTCATTATTTTGGGCCATACACTGTGCTAAGTGGTTTACATGTATTGACTTATCTAATGTATTATAATACATAATGTAGTATGTAGTATGATGTGTTGTAATATCTGATGAATTACGGTCCTCATTAATTTTCCTCACTTTTATAGATAAGGAAACCGAAGCACAGAGAGGTTAAGTGACCTGTCCAGGGTCACACAGCCACTGAGTAGAAGAGATTTGAAACTTGGCAGTTTGCTTGTAGAGCCAAGGTCTTTAACCACTGGGCTGTGGTGTTACAAACTCTGTTTCCAAGGACTTCCAGTGGAAGAATAAGACACGTGAACACAGAATCGATAGTACAGGGCAGTATAGAGATGACCAAAGAAATTCATATGCAACTGCTCACCCTGGTTGCTCTGCTTATCTGTTTATCTCAGTGGATCTGAAGGCACTTGGCAGCGGGAATGAACCCTACCCAATGTGTACACCCGGGGCAGGACTCGGGGTGCAGTAGGCGTTCCTGAGGACCCATCACGAATATGTGGCTGAATGCTTAGAAAGCACAGACCTTGTGTTCAACACCGGGTCATGGACAAAACACACATGTCCGCTGAGGATCTGGATGCCACTGGAGTTCAGACAAGGGAGAGAATTCAGTTGCCCTGTGGAAGAGAGCTGTTGCAGCTCCCAGAGCCTCCGTTCTCCACCTGCAGCTTGGCGCTGATAGGGTTAAAGGAGTTCATGAATGTGAGTGTGTCTAACAGATGCCTAGGAAAGGGTGCATCCAAATTCCTTGAACCTAAATTCAGTGTTTCCCCAAGCTTCTAGCCCAGCTGGTGACTTTCTTACTAGTTTGTAACCAAATAAAGTCACATACATGAAAGCGCTTTGGAAATTCTAACGCTCTAGACAATGCTGGTGGCCGTTACTGGTCTAGCATTCCAGGGGTTGGTAAGCAGTCTTAGGTTTAATACTTATCAGGTATTAAATCCTCCCTCTTCCTCCTTCTTTCCCAGTCCTCCCTACTCCTTCACCCGGGGATGGCAGCCGTTTTCTTGATTTAAGCTCTTCCAGCACAAGGGGTCTATGTCGGAGGCAGGGAGCGCCCTCCCTTCCTCCTGAGATTGTCAGCTCCTTTTCTTCTGGGGCATCTTTAGCTGAGTTCTGTCTCTCCCTAGAATCCTTGCAAGGAAAAGAGACTAATTCCCAGCATCTGGCTGAATTAAAATAATTACATCTGAACAGCTTTGCTTCGTCTTTCCAGCTCAGCATTCAGTGGGAGGATCAAAGGAAGAGGGTGGGGTCTGAGAGATGATTTTTCACCAGAGCAGGGCTTCCTGCTCAAATGAATACATTTTGCCGAAGTAGACAAACCCTCTCTTCATCCATGGGGACGGCGTGGGCGGGTGGCAACCAGCAAAGGATGACAGTGGACTCCAGCGTGTCACCAGCATAGTTTGACAGGTTATAGAAAAGCCTTGTTCATCTGGAATTTAAATGCCAAAGAAGTTCCCACAATCAGAATTTGATCCAAATACTATCGAATGGTACTTGATGTTGACAGTGATGAGGCCGGTCTCCCGAAGGGCCTTCTGAATCACCCAAGGTTCAGTTCTGCTCAGCAGTAAAGCGCTTGTTACTGCCTGTAATACTGGCCAACATTTGTTAACGGAGACTCTCTTATTTAGTCTTATTTGATTCTGACCGCAGGGCTGGGGGGCTGGGTAGGTGTGAGTGGCCCTGTTTTATGGATGCAGAGAAGTTAGTGGCCTGCCTAAGATTGCTGGGATTCTAGCTCAGGCCTTGGACTCCTAATCCTCAGTCTTTCCCTCACCCTGGGAGCCTCGAGCCCTCACGGTACAGGGAACAGTCACCGACCTTCTGTTCCTTGTGGGGCTATTGCCCTCAACAGGCAGGCTGGCTTTGAGCAGTGGAGGCTGGAGTTCATGCCTATAATCCCAGCACTTTGAGAGGCCGAGCAAGGCAGTAGAATAGCTTGAACTCAAGAGTTCCAGACCAGCCTGGACATCGCAGTGAGAACCCCCTGACCATCTCTACAAAAAAATATTTTTTTAATTAGCAGGGCGTGGTGGTACATGCCTGTGGTCCCAGCTACTCAGGAGGCTGGGGCAGGAGGGTCACTTGAGCTTGGGAGGTCACAGCTGCAGTGAACCATGATTGCACCACTGCACTGAAGCCTGGGGAACAGAGTGAGACCCTGTCAAAAAAAAAAAAAAAAAAAAGTAGGGATTGTTGTCAATACAGAGGGTTGGATAGCTCTTTGCCCTTCACTTCCCAGCCCCTTGGTTCCCCCTAGAGACCTGTCAGCCACCCAGACCTGCCTTGCTCTGGAGTCAGGATAGTATGTCCATTCCACCTCCTAGTCAGGTCCCTCCACCCGACTGGCCGTCCCAGCCAGGATGGTGGTGGTGGTCATGAAGGAGGCAGTGATGGAGTGTGCCTCACCTCTCTCGAGCAAAGGGAGTTAGAACTTCACACCATAATTGCCCCTGGAGGCCTCGCCACCCCTTAGGTATCACCAGCGTGCTCATGTATTCTTTCATTTCAGTTCAGGAAATATGCTTTGACTGAGTCCCTGCTCTCCCAGAATTTTTAGTTAGTGTGAGAGATGGAAATGCCAACCAGCAATCACATTAGAGCAGTGGTCCTTAGCCCTGTCAGATCCAGTGCCTCTTCTTACAACAACTATTTGATCACACTCTTGACTATCCTGAAGGAAAATGTGTAGATACAATGTAATATGTCAATATATAGAGACAGGTGGGAGAATGAGCCCTTCCAGTTACCTGGGGAAGATTGGTCCAGGCAGACAGAACAGCCTATGCAAAGGCCCTGGGGCAGGAGTGATGGATGATGAGTCAGAAAGATGAGACTGTAGGTGTTGATGGTGGGAGTCGGGGCCAGATTGTGTGGGACCTCAGAGCTGGGGAACTTAGCAGCCTGGATCCCAACACAATCAAAACTTCCACTGTTCCAAAGACAAGCTTCAGGGAGAGGCCAGTTTCTCTACCTGAGAGATGAGGGAAGAGGGAAGAGTCATGGAGAAAGAGAGATGAGAAGGAAAAGTCAAGTTAAGTGGGGGAGGTGGTGAAGGTTCTTTGCGACTCAGAAGTATGCAGGTTGACACATAGGAGAGACGTGTGTTGTGGCTGGGACTGATATGAGCATCCAGTGTAACCAGCATTCAAACATCACCCTTCTTAAGGTTAGTTTGAAATTTTTTGGTCTCAGAAATAATTTATCTGGCCTTAAAAACCAAAGCAAAACAAAAACATTTTTCCTGATGCTAAAAAAAAATAACATGTTCATTATGGACAAGTTGGAAAATACAGAAAAATATAAGTAGCATGGAAAAATCACTCAGAGATAATCACTGTTGACGTTTTGATGTGCTTCCTCCAAGGCTTTCTTTGAGTGTCCATGTACATAATTTTTCTTATAATTGATGTAATATAGTGTCTAGTTTTATAGCCTGCCTTTTCCTATATCATTATACATTTTTAGAAAACATGTAGTTAATAGCTACATGTTATTTCTCTATTGTATGGATGGGCTATAATTTATCAAAGCTGTTCTTTTTAGGAAACAATATAAACAATACTGTAGTGAACATCCTCATATCCAAATCATCCTGTTTTTCTTTTGAACTTCAGTTGACAGATTTTGGTTAGTATCCCAGAAACACAGGCTCAATGGGTGGGAGGGAAAACGGTCAATCTGGGGTTTTCAGCCTCTGAATGACCAAATCAACAGATGCACAACTGATTGGATTGTTTGGGAAGTCCGTCATTAATAAACAAAGAAAAGCCAGCTTGGCCTCAACATGGTTATTACAGTCGATGCATAAAGACAGGCCCAGCCTCTCAGACCAGCTTCTGTGCCCACCATCTGTGTATGAATAACCTCCAGCCTGTGGGGTGTTCGCTGACGTCCCAGGTTTCCTGCTTCTGCCGTCCTATCCCATGAGCCCAGCTCCAGCCTCTTCTTCCTAGAGGGTCCTACTCACAGAATCACCCCCAGCTCGCTCCTGGTATGTTTCCTCCTGCTGGAGTGCTGAATTTCAGAGTTGTGACTAATGATTCCTTTTCTTTTTCATTGATGTCTTATTTTTTTTCTGACTAAAAAAGATAATATGTAAATTCTAGGAGATTTGGAAAATCCAGCACATTTTAAGGAGAAGACAATAAATGTACTGTGGCCCCAACCATCTATCTAAAAGCGCTTTTTAATTTTTTTTTTTTTTTTTTTTTTTTTTGAGATGGAGCCTTGCTCTGTCACCCAGGCTGGAGTGCAGTGGCACGGTCTCGGCTCACCGCAACCTCCACCTCCTGTGTTAAAGCAGTTCTCCTGCCTCAGCCTCCCGAGTATCTGGGATTATAGGCGTACATCACCACACCTGGCTAATTTTTGTATTTTTAGTAGAGACGGGGTTTCACCATGTTGGCCCGGGCTGGTTTTGAACTCCTGGCCTCAAGTGATCCGCCCTCCTCGGCCTCCCAAAGTGCTGGGATTACAGGCGTGAGCCACAGCGCCCGGCCTACATTTTTTAAATTGTTATTTTTTTAGAGATGGAGGTCTCACTATGTTGCCCAGGCTGGTCTCAAACTCCTGGCCTCAAGTCATACTACCGTCTCAGCCTTCTGAGTAGCTCGGATTCCAGGTTTGAGCCACTGTTCCTGGCTTTAAAGGTGCTTCTTAGGGCATGTAAGTTGTAGGGCACGGTGATTAAGAACTTGGGCTTTGGATCCAGACCAAAAGCCACTGCTTACTCCCTGTGTGACCCTGGCCTTTTCTGTGCCTCTGCTTCACTTATAAAATGTCTTCATTTAAAATTTTGATATAGCTTTTGCATTGATTTTGATTTTTTAAATGTCACATTAAAAAATTTTTTTTGATGACTGAGATTTTGGGCCCCCTTTAAATTTGACACTCACCTCATACTTGTTCTGAATCTGGAAGCTGCCAGTGAGACCCAACAGCCTTCTTCTGTTCTCCTCCTGCTGGGGGTTGCTGCCCTGTCTCCAGCCTTCAGCTCACCTGCTAACTCCCCCCTCCCCCCGGCCTGACCTCTAACCTTCATAGCCCTCTTCAGGGCAGGGAGGGCTAAGGTGCCAGAGCAGGCCTGGCCGCCCTGGAGAGCAAGGCTGTTTGCTATCATCTCCCCAGCAGCCCCATTAACATATGGAGAGATGCAAATGGAGGCAATCCTGATGTTTTCGAAGAACTTAATATGTTTTTTAAAAAGTTAGGGTGAAAGACAGAAATTGCAGGAAATCATATATTGCAGGAGCTGCTTTATCTTCTCTGTGATTGATTCCAGTGATGCTTCTGGTGGGAATGGAGTTTCTTTTTTTCTTTTTCTTTCTTTTTTTCCCCTCTCTCTCTCTCTCTTTGTTTTTGAGATGGAGTCGCCCAGGCTGGAGTACAGTGGCCTGATCATGGCTCACTGCAGCCTCCACCTCTCGGGCTCAATCCTTCCACCTCAGCCTCCTGAGTAGCTGGGACTACAGGCGCACACCACCACACCTGGCTATTTTTATGTATTTTTAGTAGAGATGGGGTTTCACCATGTTGTCCAGGCTGGTCTCGAAATCCTGGGCTCAGGTGATCCTCCCACCTCGGCCTCCCAAAGTGCTGAGACTACAGTTGTGCGCCATCATGCCTGGCCAAGGGGATGGCATTTCATGAGATCAGAGAGCATGGCTCTCAGACTGAGGCTGTCAAACAGCTGAACCTCTGACCCTCAGCCAGAATTTGCTGCTCTGTTATCCTGCTGGTCCTGTCCATCTTATTGCCACTTTCTCCAGCCTCTTCTTGGGTTCACACCTATGTCAAGGGGTTGAACTATTCACAAGCTCCCACTTGTTTCTGTGACTGTTGACGAAAGGCAGAGAGACCTTCCAAAGCGCAGCCCCCAGGCGGCTAGTTACATACTCTTTGTCTCAAGGACTTCCCTGTGGCATGGGTACCCATGAGGGAGGAAGTTTGCCTTCGTTTCAGTCTAGAAATTTCTCTGAAGGTCTGTTTTATCCCCCACGGATTCTACAATGGTGCAACAACACAGATGATCACAGTGGGCTTCTGGCAAATGTTCCTGAGCCTAGATCGTGTTAGGGAGGGCAGATAAGGCTAAGGAACAAAATCAGCCGCCAACCCCCAGCAATGCCTCACTTATCTGCCATCAGGGTTAGGGGGAGAAAGTGTGGCACACTGGCCAATTTTTCCAGTTAGCTGAGTTTCAGAGCCAGTCTTTTTTTTTTTTAACTAGTTTGCACAGAGGCCTTTCTAAAATGGATTTCACACTTCTCTGACTTCTCAAACTGAGATTAGAACGTAATTAAACTTATCTTGATGATTTGAGGTCATCATTTGGAATCTCAGTTATTAATCTTTGGAGCCAGACTGTCTTGTTCTCATTTCAGCGCCTCTTACTAGCTGTGTGCCTTCAAGCAAGGGTGTTAACCTCTCTGTGCTTTGGTTTCCTCATCTTTAAAATGGGAATAATAGCCAGGTGTGGTGGCTCATGTCTGTAATTCCAGCACTTTGGGAGGCTGAAGTGGGCAGATCGCTTGACCTCAGGAGTTCAAGACCAGCCTGGGCAACATAACAAGACCCTGTCTCTGCAAAAAAATTTAAAAATCTAGCTGGGCATGGGGCATGGTGGCACACATCTGTGGTCCCAGCTTCTCAGGAGGCTAAGGCAGGGGGATCGCTTGAGCCCAGGAGGTTGAGGCTGTGGTGAGCAGAGATCACACCACTGCACTCCAGCCTGGGTGACAGAGAGAGAGAGAGAGAGAGACCCTGTCTGAAAAACAAAACAGGAATAACAACAGTGCCTCCCTCATAGGGTTGTTGAAAGGATTCAGTGAATTAATACATATAACATTATATCTACCTACTATAGCACGTACTAGGTAGAACCATTTTTTTTTTTTTTTTACTTTTATTGCAAGTTCAGGGGTATATGTACAGGTTTGTTATGTAGGCTAACTTGTGTTATGGGGGTTTGTTGTGCAGATTATTCCATCACCCAGGTATTAAGCCTAGTACCCATTAGTTATTTTTCCTGATCCTCTCCTTCCTCCCACCCTCCACCATCCGATGGGCCCCAGTGTGTGTTGCTCCCCTCCGTGTGTCTTTGTGGGTAGACCCATGTGATATTGCCGTTTTCATAGGCAAACAACAGCTGATTATGGGCAGTTTCACACGGTTCACCCCAGTATGAGGTGGCACTCTGCAAGTGTTACCTCCTGCTCTGTGTGAGGCACTGTGGACCAGGATGTGACACAGGCCATCTCTTTTCGCCTTCTCCACAGGCTTACAAGGGGGCGCTATTCTTAGATGGCAGAGCTAGGATTCCAACCAGGTGGCCGTTGGCTCGTTTTTGCTGTTTGTGTGTGTGTGTGTGTGTGTGTGTGTGTGTGTGTGTGTGTGTGTGTGTTTGTTTTTATTTTATTATTTGAGACAGTCTCCCTCTTGTTGCCCAGGCTGGAGTGTAGTCGCGCGATCTCGGCTCACTGCAACCTCCATCTCCCAGGTTCTAGCGATTCTCCTGCCTCAGCCTCCCGAGTAGCTGGGACTACAGGCATGAGCCACCATGCCTGGCTAATTTTTGTATTTTTAGTAGAGACAGGGTTTTGCCATATTGGCCAGGCTGGTCTCAAACTCCTGAGCTCAAGTGATCCATCCGCCTCGGCCTCCCAAAGTGCTGGGATTACAGGCATGAGCCACTGCGCCCCCCGCCCTTTGTGCTGTTTTTGGCCATCGGGTGCTAGGCTTAGACAGCAGCCCTCCCAATGGAGCACTGAATGTCCCTGGAACTTACGGCCTGTCAAGTTCTTTTATTCTTTTCTAATATTTCTCCCCCATTCGTGATCTCACAGGGACTAAGGGGTTCCTAGGAAGCAAAACTAAGTGCTGTTGCCTCTGTGTTTTGTGGCCTCTATTTTGGTTGTTCCAAGTGTATGCATTTTTTTTTTTTTTTGAGACGGAGTCTCGCTGTGTCACCCAGGCTGGAGTGCAGTGGCCCGATCTCGGCTCACTGCAAGCTCCGCCTCCCGGGTTCACGCCATTCTCCTGCCTCAGCCTCCGAGTAGCTGGGACTACAGGCGCCCGCCACCACGCCCGGCTAGTTTTTTGTATTTTTAGTAGAGACGGGGTTTCACCATGTTAGCCAGGATGGTCTCGATCTCCTGACTTCGTGATCCACCCGCCTCGGCCTCCCAAAGTACTGGGATTACAGGCTTGAGCCACCGCGCCTGGCCCTAAGTGTATGCATTTTATAGTCAGCCAGTGCAGGCTGAACAGGTCCTGGGTGGTTTGCCTGTGTTTATTCAGGTAAGATTGTCACTCAGGCGACCTCCAGATTCGTGCGAGGTCACAAAGCCTGGCCGGAGCTGGGAAGGCTGGGGGGGATCCTGGCTTTCCTCACTGTCCCCTGAGTGTCAGTGCTCCCCACAAGAGATGGCTATTTCAATGTTCCCCATGTGGCATCAACTGCTCAGCTTAAAAGGATCGTGGTGGTCATCCCATTCCACACTCCACAGACGAAGAGACTGAGGCTCCGAGAGCTCGGGTGACCTGCTCAAGGCTATGCAGAGCCACGACTGGAGCTCTGAACTCTGAGTTCCTTGCTGGGGCCATCGCCGCTGCTCTCCTGGGCAGAATCTGGGCCTCTTGGTGCTTTTCTGATGCCACTGCGGGTCACCTCTGTGGGAAGGAGACAGGGCCAGCTTCACAGGCGCGTGGCCTGTGTAGTCACACGGGGACCTGTGCTTGGTTTCATGCTTTGCTGTCACTATCTTGAATCTCCTGATTGTTTTTGAACAGAGGGCCCCTCATTTTCCCTTTGCACCAGGCCCCCCAATTTATATAGCCAGCAAGTCGCTCATCAAGTCCTGGGCCATGTTCCTTTCCCAGGCCATGGATGGGGCTCTCTAGGGGGGCATTTAAAGTGCTCCTTCCATCCAGCATGGGACGGGATTCGAATTTTCTCCTGAGGAGGGTGTGCCTACCCTGCTGCTTTAGAAGCCTAGAGATTTTTCTGGAGGGATAAGAGTGAAAACTCTGAAATCTGACTGTCTGAGTTACGCACTCTAGGACTTTGGGTATATGATTTAACCTCTAAAAACCTCAGTTTCTTCATCTGTAAAATAGGGAAACAAGAGTTATTTTGTATGGTTGTATAAAGTACGAAGGCTTAACACAGGTCCTAGCATCTAGTTAAGTGCTCAGTAAGGCAGCTATTCTTTTATTCCAGGCCTGAGGTCCTAGATTTCTCTGGAGGCTCAGGGATTCTTGGAGCTTCTAGGGCCTTGGAAGCCCCCAATCCAGCTTCCTTCTCCCTGTCTGGTGGGCGATGATGAGAGGCATAATACAAGCCATCATTACCTGGGCATCTCCTTGGGCAGGTCATTCTGTCTCCAGCACCACCCGTCCTTACAGCCTCTTCACCATCCCAGTGTAACGGGAATGCAGCCCCTCCCTGCCCACACAAGTCCAGAGTCTGAAGAAATCAGCGGATTCTAAAGAAAGCAGAGAAGTGGTGGAATGTAATTTGTTCTCTCTCAGCGGGGCAGAGTGGCATACTGGAAGAGGCATGACTTTGAAATTAGTTTATTTATGTGTAAATTTTCTGCTTTACCAGTTACCAGCTGGTGATCTCGGGCAAGTCACCTAACTTCTCCAACCTCCAGCTTCCTCATTTGTGAAAAGTAACAAAGGATTATTTTGAGGACTAAATATGATAAGGGGTATGAAGTGCTGAGCTCAGTGACTGTCCTACACAGACGGCATCTAATAAATGTTGAATGAGTGAGTGAGTGAATGAATGAAGGGAGGCTGTGTTTGTTGTCATCAGATGTCCCTGAGGGAAGGCATGTGAGGTGTTGGAGGTGGGAGTGAGGCAGGGACAGAGGTCACACACACTGTGACTGGGTGGGGGAACAGGTGTTCAAATAATAATAGCTCACACGCACACAGCGCTGTACTCCTATGAACTCATTTTATCCTCATGAGCCTATGAGAAAGGCACTGCCATTACCCCCATTTTACAGATAGGGAAACTGAGCACAGAGAGGGTGAATAACTTGCCTTAAGTCATGCAGCTAAGGAGGAATGGGACTGGGACTGAAGCAGGCAGCCTGGCTCCAGCAGCCATATTCCTAACCACCGTAGCCACCGCTCAGTCTTGTCACTGAGAACTTCGACCTCATGGGAGCTACGTCTTCTTCTCTGCCACTGTTTTGGTCCTCACTGGGCTATGGGTCAGCCTTCTCAAGGCACTCCCCCTCATTAAGAGGAAGGGGGATGTGTGAGGGAACAGAGTGACCCCAAGAGTAGGGCAAGTCCTGGCGTCTGGACACCAGAGCCCTGAGCTTAGCCGGCTCGAAGCCAATTTGTCAGGATGCAGAGTTTTCAAATTGCAGAGGCCACACAGGAGGGGTGAAGGGGACGACGGGGACATCTCTTCCCAATGCCCCATTGGCCCCAGCAAGCTGAGGGACTGAGGGGTCCGGAGATCCGCACCAGGGCCCGGACACCTTCTGTGCGTGTTGGGGCAGCTGGGGCAGGGGGCAGGGCTGGGGACTCAGCCGGTGGGCTCTGCTTGGTGAACTTGGGGAAGCCACTCCCTGCTCTGAGCCTTTGGCTTCTTAGCTGTGAAACGGGCCACAGACCCCACTGTATCTACCTGAGAGCACTGGGTGAGCCTCCTATGAGCTGGTGGGTGTGAAAGTGATGCTGAAACTCGAACTTCCTGCAGGAACCACATATGGGTGTGAGGCGGTGAGGCAATGTGGCCAGAGAGAGGGCTTTGGGGCTTGCAGATCAAGCTCAGACTGGCCTTGGGTTTGCTCTGTCACCTTTCCAAGCCACTCAGTGAAAGTGTCATGAAACCATGTGTGTTCACATCTATCGAGGGGTTGCCACGTGCCTCACTCTGCCACGTACGTCACACCCTTGATCTCATTTAGTCCTCATGACAACCCCGCAAGATGTGTGCTATCATCAGCCCCATGTTTCAGAGGGGAAACTGAGGCTCCAAGAGGTCACCTACCTTGCCCTAGTTCACACAGAGAACGTGGCAGAGCTAGGATTCAAACTGAGGCAGCTGTGGACTCCACATGCTTCCCCACCCAAGTGGTCTGCTAGGCCTGCTGGGGGGCTGTCTGAGGATGGAAGAAGGGCCTGGCACTTAGTCAGTGCATTCCAACCAGGGCTGGTGCCTGGACTCCTCATGCTTGCCAGGGTCCGGGAGCTGTGCTTCCACCTTCTCCTGCCTCACACCCTGTTCTCCCTCCCTCCCACCAGGACGTCGCCACCATGCAGTTCTGTGCCAACAAGCTGGACAAGAAAGATTTCTTTGGGAAATCTGACCCCTTCTTGGTATTCTACAGAAGCAATGAGGATGGAACGTGAGTTTTCTGGTGGCACTTGTGCACTGTGCCTTCTTGTCCCTTCTGGAGTCAAGGATGGACGGGTGGCGGTGACTTACCGGGCAGGGTGGCTTGGGCTCATCTCCTGCTCTAGAGAGGGCAAGGGCTCCAGGTGGAAGTCCAGGACGCCAGGGTAGTGCCCTGGGCACCTAGGTGTGGTCAGTGGGAGGTCGGGGCAGCCTCTAAGCTGGCGGTGCCATTCTGTAGGTCCCAGCGTAGTACTGAGTGGTGGGGGCTAGGTATTTGGAGGGTGGGGGACTAGGCAAAAACAGGGCTAAGGCAGGAATAGGGGGCCAGTCCCTCAGGGGAAACCTCTGATAGCTCCTTCATTCTACACAAATCAGCTCCTATCTCCAAGCCCAGCCCCCTGTCCCCACAGCCCTCTGAGCAGCCCCCAGCCTGGCCCCCCACTACTGTCCACACAACAGGGCCAGTCTGGACCCTTTCCCCTGCCTGGCCCCACACAGGCTTCATTTGAAACTCCAGACTTTGAAGCCCCTGTTTCCTCCTCTCTTCTCCCTAATCTAGAAGCCACCCACAATAAGATGGAAGCGTACACAACATGTTGGCAAATGTAGGTCAGCAATATATGCCGGGAGACAGATTCTGGGTGGAAGGTCTGGGGACCTAGGTCCTCCCCAGCAGCCTGTTGTGTGACCCTAGGCAAGTGAAGACCCCTCTCTGGGCCTGTTTTCTCATCCAGTTGGATTACGTGGTCGCCACGGTCTCTTTAAGCACCACAATTCTGGCAGGCTGTGGCCACTTACAGGCTGGATTCTGCAGAACGAGGAAGCGATGGGGCCAGGGAGGTTAATTAGAGAAGCGCTGCTGGAGAAGGGAAACTTGGAAGCGGGTTTTGAAGGAGAGGAAGAAAATGGGTCCCCGCCTTGGGGGTGGGGGGAGCAGGGAAGAATAAAGGGCTAGAGAGGGGAGAAACGTTTGGGCAAAGCAAGTGTGCCCGGAGGGCAGAAAGACCTTCCCCCCAATTCCCCTTGAAATTTTGTGTGTGTGTGTGTGTGTGTGTGTGTATGTGTATGTGTGTGTATGTGTGTGTGTGGGGGGGCAGGGGAGTGGCGAGGAGGAGGTGTGTTTCAGTTCAAGGGAAAACTGATTTAAAAATCAGTTTTCCTGAACGTACAAAACAAGGGAAATTAGGTATGATCATTTGCATGACAAAAGGATTCTTTGTCTCACCAAAGGACTCCCAGAAGGATTTCTTTAAATAATTCTGTTGACTTTGACTTGACTTGACTTGATTGGGGGAGGAAAAGGCCTGCATATTGTTCTGGGCATCCACACAGGTCCCCTCCAGAGAGGCAGAGCCAGGGTCAAGCTGGGCTTGTCTGGCTGAGGCCGGCTGGGAGGAGGAGAGGGATTTGGGAGCAGGAGAGGGGTGCACTGCAAGGGGTGTTTGGGAAAGATTGCTCTAGCAGAGTGATGTGTAGGATGGGTGGGGAGGGTGCGGGGAAAGGGAGAGCCTTGTGACTGACACGGTGAACAGGTGGGAGGTGCTACCAGCTCCCACCCTGGATCTGTGCCGTGGAAATGCAGGGGAAGGAAGTGGGGAGGGGAGGAAGGGGGCAAAAGGACAATGAGGGGACCTCAGTCGGCCGGACTTGGATGGGGACCGAAGTCAGAGCTCTCTCCCTGGCAGTGGAGCCAAGGGAACCCAGAGTGCTTGCAGAGCAGCCGGGGAGCTGGTGGATCAGACCGGGGAGGTCGTGGGAGTTTATTTGGGGCAAGTTTCATTCCAAGTGTGAACTGGAGCATTCCGGGGGCAAGGAGAAACTGATCCCTCACGGGGATCCCGTGGGGCACTGAAGAAACTGATCCGGAGGCCCGCCTAGAGGTGGGCCGGTATCCGGCCCCTGTGAAAAGGCAATGGCTGCGCTGGTGAGAACAGAGTGGTCACTGAGGGTCTGCGGGGAGAAGACTGGAAGGCCTGTAGAGACACCCCCAGTTAGGAAGAAGGTCAGTGAGGGAGCCAGGAGAGGGAAGTGTCACACTAGCCACAGGAGGAGGGAGAAGGCAAGGGGGCACCTGCTGTGCCCCTGGAGCTGCACTTAGAACACCTGGTCAAGCCTGGCTCTCAAGTGAGAGGAGGGAAAGGGAGAAGTCAGTGGTTCCAGAGGTGGGAGGCTCCAGAGGGCCCACAGGGGTCTGTGTGATGGTCGGGGGGTAGTATTTGGAGCCCAGCAGGGCTTCTGCACAGTATCATCCTCTCTCCCTCCAGGACCACCCATTCCCTACTCCTTGTTGTCCCTCCAGCTCTCCTCCCCCCACTGCCCCAGGCTCCTCTTCCTGCCTCACCTGCCTGCCCCAGCCCTGGGCAGCTGTGGCCCCTCCTGCTCCCATCTCCATTCCCATCCTCGCCACCAGCTCTGGGGTGTGTGGGGAGGTCTCCCACATGCATCTCCACACTCCAGTGGGTGGGCGAGAAGGAGCAGAGAAGAGAAATGCTAAGCCATGGTGACAGAATGACATTTTGACTTGAAAATTGCCAGAGAAGAAATGACACCGGCTGTGTGGGTATGGGCGGAGCCCAGGCACTTATTCAGCTGACCTTTCCAACCAGGGATGTAGCTGGGGCTGGTGGTAGGAGATCTCAGAGAGACGCCCCTGCCCCTGGCTCAGCCCTGGCAGTGGCTGCCCATCCATGTGGCAGGGCTGGCTTCCAGGATGGGGCCAGCCAAGCATGGCGTGGGGCGTGGGCAGGGACACCAGATTAGGGCCCATCTGGGATAAGTCAATTCTGTACTTTTAGTTTGCAAAGCGGGTTCATGGATTCAGACGGGAAAAGCAGAAAGGGTCTTAGAGCTCATCTAAGTCAGGGGCTTTAATTTCATTGGACTGACATACCAGTGAAAGCTATGGAAACTCGCCCCCAGAAATGCATTGATTCATTTGTAAAGAATTATTGAATACCTACGAAGTGCCAGGCACTGTTCTAGGCACTAGGGATGTGCCAGTGATCAAAAAAGACAAAAATCCTTGCTCTTATGGAGCTTACATTTTAGTGACGGATCATGAGCAGAATAAATAAGGAAAAAATAGACTATATCAAAATGTCAAATGGTGACAAATGAAATAGAAAAAAAAAAGTCTGGGAGGAGTCTAGGGGATGTGACAGGCAGGAGACCAGGCAGCTGTCAATTTTAGATATGGTAGTCAGGGAAGGTTTCGTGGAGATGGTGTTTGAAGGTAGTGAGGAGTGAGTCATAAAGATGGAAATGGGGGAGAGAATATTCCAGGCCAGGGGAGCAGCAGGCACAAACAACCCATACACCTAATTTCTCCCAGTGTTTCCGGGATTCACAGACCCCTAAAATTCATCTGCTCATCCTTCTGTGGATTGCAGATGGAGAATCTTTGATAGAAGGTAACTGCCTGGGTTTGCAGGTGAGGAGCTGGAGGCCCAGAGAGGGGAGAGCTTGCTCAAGGTCACACAGTGAGGTGGCCCCAGAGTAGGGGCTAGAACCCAGGGCTCCTGACACCCTGGGATTTGTCCCCACCTCCAGGTCCTTGCCTGGTACAGGAACCCTTTCTGCAGCATCACCAGCAGACGGCCAACTAGTATCAGCTTGGCTCCTGTTGGTGACGGGCAGCTCATCACCTTTTGAAGCCATCATTTCCATCGTCTGGGAACCAGAGATGTGAACCAGTTGACTGCTCTGTTGACCTGCATTCACCTCCCTTGGTTTGGGCCTGACAGCCTTCCCTCTCTTCTTCCTCACCAGGTTCACCATTTGCCACAAAACGGAGGTCATGAAGAACACCCTAAATCCAGTCTGGCAAACTTTCTCCATTCCCGTGAGAGCCCTCTGCAACGGTGACTATGATCGGTGAGATGAGAAAATGTCCCTGCTTTTTCCCTTCTGCTCTGGGCCCGCCCCAAGCACAAGTGAGGGAGGCCTCGTTCATATCAACATGGTCAGTCCCGTCAGCAGGAACCAGGCCTTCTGGAGCTGTGCAGTGGGGGGTGCCCTGCACAGGCTGGGGCTTGGTGAGCCTCTCCACTCTTCTCCTGCTGCACCCGGCAATGTCTGCCTCTTCACAGCCTCACAGATCCTCCTCTCCCCACCCGCCCCACCTCTTTCCCCTCTGTCTGGCATCCCCACGGGTGGGAAACTCCCAAGGCTAGGGGGATGGGAAGTGCCAATGATTCCAGGGAAACCCAGATGGGTGCCCCGGGTGCCCAGGCCTGGAGCTCAGCAGCTTGTCTTTTCATTGTTCCCAGTGGAGGAGCAGATGGCAGCAGGGAAGCAGGGTGTTGATGCAGACAGAGGCAGCTGGTCCCAACTCCTGGCCAACAGACTGGGGAGTCAAGATCCCAGGGATACATCCTGCCAGCCTAATTGCCATAAACAAACGGGGTAGGGGTGGAATGCAAACAGCTCCTGGGATTTCTTTCTCTTTTTTGGACAGGGTCTCGCTCAGTCACCCAGGCTGCAGTGCAGTGGCAGTGGCGCCATCACAGCCCACTGCAGCCTGGACCTCCCAGGCTCAAGCGATCCTCTCATCTCCGCCTCCTGAATATAGTTGGGACTACAGGCACCTACCACCAAGCCCAGCAATTTTTTTTTTCCAGTACAGACTAGTTTCACCATGTTGTCCAAGCTGATCTCAAACTCCTGAGCTCAAGCAGTGCACCCGCCTCTGCCTCCCAAAGTGCTGGGAATACAGGTGTGAGCCACCATGCCTGGCAGATTTTTTTTGTTTTTTAATTGAGATGGGATCTCACTCTTTCACCCAGGCTGGAGTGCAGTGGCACAATTTCAGCTCACTGCAGCCTCCGCCTCCCGGGCTTAAGCAATCCTCCCGCCTCAGTCTCCCGAGTAGCTGGTACCACAACCATGCACCACCACGCCCAGCTAATTTTTTGTGTTTTTGGTGGAGATGGAGTTTCGCCATGTTGCCCAGGCTAGATTTTTTGTTTTAACATATGCCCACTCTTATTACATGTTGGCTATCATCTTCATCACCATTTAAGCGTAGATTGTGGAGTGTGGATACCATATACCTGGTTGCTAATCCTGACTCTGTGACCAAAAAGCGCCGTCAACTTGGGCAATCCTTGACCTGTCTGAGCCTGAGCTTCCTTATCTGTAAAATGGGTATTTAAATGTCTGTCTACTATACAGGACTGCATTGACGCTCACACGACACAACCTACACAACGAGGCTCTGGTGTGCCTAAAACACCAAATTTAGCGTCTCATCCACAGATGTTTAGGGAACCCCTGTCATGTACCAGGCACTGTGCTAGATGCTGGGAAATCAGCAGGGAACAAATGTGCAGTCTCCACCCTTCACCCAACCTCGTGGAGTTTACATGCCAGTAGGGGAGGCAGACATTAATCCAATAATCACATAAGGAAACATGTAATTATACGTTGTAGCAAGTGCCCGGAGACAGTGGGGCCACCCAAAATGGGAGCTGTGAGACTGTGTTGGTTTCTGTTGAGTCACGAGAACCTATGCCTGTCTCCTGGTGATTGCCACAGCTCAGGTGGGCGAGCTGGTAGGGGGCTCAAGGGCAGGGCTCTCTGGACAGCCAAGAAAGCTGGGCCTCTTCAGGTCACTCCGACAGGAACACTAGGGTGTCGAAACAGACACCTCAGGTCAGGTGTGGTGGCTCACACCTGTAATCCCAACACTCTGGGAGGCTGAGATGGGCTTGAATCCAGGAGTTCAAGACAAGCCTGGGTAACATAGCAAGACACCCATCTCTACAAAAAAAAAATTTTTTTTAATTTAAAACTAAATTTTAAAAAATTAAAACATTACAAAAAATTATCTGGGCGTCGTGGCGCACATCTGTGGACCCAGCTACTCAGGTGGCTGAGGTGAAAGGATCATTTGAGCCCAGGAGTTCAAGGCTGCAGTGAGCTATGATTGCACCACCACGCTCCAGCCTGATGTCTCCAGAAAAAAAAGAAAGAAAGAAAGAAAGAAAGAAAACCTTAAAAACAAAAAAAGAGAACAAACAAGCAAACAAAAACACAGGTACCTGGGGGCAGCTGGGAGCCTGACAAGGCGTGTTAAGGGGATGATGGGCAGATGAATGGCCTCTAGGCACCCCTGTTTCCCTCTGAAGAAACCCCCAGGCTGCCAGTTTGAGACATGAGCTTGCTCTTTTCCCTGTCTCTTGGCTGGGACAGAAATGCCACAATCTGTTCCACAGGTGGTCATTGAGTGCCTCCTGTGTCCCAGCGTGGCGCCTCTAGCTGTGCGGCATTTAAGCGAACGGAGTCGCATTCCCATCTTTAAGGAGCCTGTGGTCTGACCACAGGGAGCACAGATGTGCACATGTATTTTAGACAGATAAATAAGTGCACAAAATAAGACTGGGAACAAAGACTGTCTTAGCGCTGCAGTCAAACAAGCCTCTGTTACACGTCTAGCTGGCTCCTGGGGCTTCTAGAGTGGGTGAGGGGATGGGAGGACAGGCTGGTTGGAGCAATGAGTTCTAAAGAAGGCCCAGGAAAGGCTGGAAATTCAGGGGAGGGGGATCCTGGGGACAGGGGCATGGGAATAAAGGGAGATGGAAACAAAGTGAGAGGAAATTCAAGGTAGGGGGATGGGAGAGTGGGCCAGTTAAAGTCTCACAGGGCAGAAGGAATTGGGGATCCCTGGCACAACTGCCCTGAGGTTGCTGGGGGCCCAACTGACCCCCCACAACCCTGTATCTCTAGGGAGGAGCTCCCAGGGTTGCAGAAGCCAGCTTTGTCAGGGACAGTGAAGGGGGCAGCACGGCTCAGAGGCCTGGCTTCACCACTGGGCCATTGGAGGAGGTGGGTATTTATTTGGTGGGAGGGGCAGGCTCCCACCTCCCGCTCTGAGTCAGAACCTAGCCCCACCTCCCTGCAGGATGGCTCTCCCCCATGTCCAGAAATAGATCTGCCATGACATGACAGACAGTAGTGTTAATCAAGGAGGCCAGGCATGTCACTCCGGCTCTGAGAGCGGTCAGGCCTGTCCCCCCACCCCCCAGCCCTAGTGTAACCCTGTAACCCACGCACCCAACAGCCACTCAGGAGGTGCCAGCATCGGAAGGCCCTCCAGGGTGGGCAGGGGAGGGCCCTGTGCAGGAAAATGAGGCCACCGTCCCCTCCTTCCAAGGCACCTCTGGGAGCCTCACAGAACCATAGTTGATTTAACCCAACAACCATGTCTTCCAAGCCAGTCAGGCCCCAGGCACTGTGTTGGGTGCTGTGGGGGCCTATTGAGCTATTGGACCCAAGCCTCGCTCTTAGGTTGCTCCCAGGCCAGTGGGGAGACAGACAGGTCATAATAATAGCGAAGACTCCTATAGCCCTTAACCATGGGCCAGGCCCTGCTCTAAGTGCTATGTATAGGAACTAATTTAATCCTCCCAACAATTAGCTCGTTGGAAAGAGGTGCTGGTGCTATCCACATTTTACAGGTAAGGAGACAGACAGGCCCTGAGAGATTAAGTAACTTACCCAGTGTCTTGCTGCCAGATGATGGTAGAACCAGGATTTGGACCCCGGCAGGCTGGCTCTAGGTTCTGTGTTGTTAATCCCTATGCTCTGTTGCCAAATAGCCAAGACATGGCATGACAGAGCTGTGACCAGGGTACATCTGGGGGAGGCTTACTAATGAGCACCTTGCTCAGGGGTTAGGGACAGTTCTGCTTTCTGATTAGAGGTAGGGAAGCTGCTTGGATTGGTTTTAGTCCTGAAAGCATTAACGTCCTTCTGGCTTTAATACCAAATAATTCAGAGGGGAGAGGAGAGGGGAACGGCAACAAGAAAGAAGAAGACCCAAAAGGCCTTGATACCTGCCTGGGTAAGGGAGTGAAAGAGGGGAAGGGATAATGGTTCAGCGTTTGACGGCAGTAAAAGGCGGCACCACCAACAGAAATGGGCAGTGTGATCGGGAGCCAGATTCTCACACACACAGATTTGTGTCATGCAGTTCTTTTCACAGCCTATCTGCAACCATTTTTTAAAAAATTATCCGTCATAAGTTATAAAGATTATGTTTGTTGTTTGAACACAAGCTGCTGCTGTTGAGAGGTTGGGGAAAGAGAGGTAAACATGGTTTCAGCCACATTGAGAGGAGGCAGCTGTGGACCAGGCACAGCTAAAGCAGGAGGGGACAACAGTCTGGGGGTTCCCAGGAGGGGGGTGGCCAGAGATCTGGTGCCCTGGGAGACACTGGGGGGGGGGGTACCAGAGGCCAGGAGCAAGAAAGAAGAGGAGATGGTCAGAGGGATAGCAGGAAACTAAGAGGAGGGCGGCACGGTCAGGGAGCATCCCTTCCTATTGTGAGAAGAGGTACAGGAGGATGAGAACCAGGCCTGATGAGAAAGGTCATTGTTCTTGGAACGATGGGTATAGAAGCCAGGTAATATGATTACAGTTACTGAGGACTTAGGACATGGACCAAGTTGTATTCTAATTGGTTTAAATGCATTATCTTATTTTGCGAATTTAAATTTTACAATAACCCTAGGAGCCACGTACTAGTGCTGTGCCCATTTTACAAGGGAAATAGAGGAGAAGATATTATATAACTTGCCAGAGTAAGGAGAAGCTGCATTTCCCTCCTGTTGAAATTGCCTCTGGCCTGGCCCTCTGGCCTGGAGTCTCCCTGCCTTTGCCATGTGTCCAGTCCACACAAGGCCAAACCTGAGTGACCCAGCTGAGCAGAGCTGAAGTCACAGGAAGTGGCATCAGGGTCAGAGACAATCCAGCCTTCCAGTGAGGTAAAGTGGGGTGATGACAAAAAGCACTTCCCCTGCCTTCCTGGAATTTGCCCTACTCTCTTAATCGTTCTGTGACTTGAGGATTTGTCCCTGTGAAACCACAGTTGTCTGGGTCAGGCTGCTCACACCTTGATGCTGAATGAGTAGATTTTAAAAGGGTGTTAAGTGTGTGGAGTCCTCACCTGGAGAGAGGAAAGGAGTCACCACAGCTTCGCACTTCTGCCTGGCACCCTTGATGTATGACTTGCTTCTCTTTTGCATCTGGCCACAGATGAGCTTCCAGGAGGGCCAGGCACCCTATCAGGCACCTCCACTGATGGCCTCGATGAAGGGTGTCTTATCATTCTCGGTTTTCACATGCAGAAGCTGAGGCTCAGACGGGAGGCACAGTCACGGCAGCACTGCCCAGTGTTGCACGGTGCAAGCTGGGGGCCGAGATGGTTGCCAGTCTCACTGCCTGCCCCAGGTGAGGCCCTGATGCTCCTCTTCCTGAAGAGTTGAGTGTTAGACTGACTCAGGTCCATTTAAGGCAAAACCCCTCAGGGCCTGTCAGCTCTCGGGACTTGTAAGCCTGCAGGGAAACCTTCCCCCTGCCAGGCAGAGGCTCATTAGGAGGCAGACCTTACCGCTCGGCTGGGAGGGAACTAGAGAGAGAGCTGGTTGGTGTGCAGTGGGGGGCAGCCTGGCGTTTTGGCTGGTGTCTCTCATCCCTGATGACTTGACCAGGCTCACACCTATCTGGCTCTGTCATTGCGGCCGTAGGTGTCCAGAGGCCCAGGTCACTGACTCCTGGCATCACCACTGACCAGCTGTGTGACTCAGGGAAAGCCACATACTCTTGGCCTCCTTTTGTGATGTTGTAGAATGAAGGTATTATTACCTTCACAGCCCATTTCATAAAGTTGTTAGGAGCTCTCAGTCAACCAGCAAATATGTATACAGCACCTGATATAGGCTAGGCACGGTTCTAGAAGCTGAAGATACAGCAGTAAACAAACAAACAAAAATCCCTGGTCTCATGGAGCTGATATTTTCAAGAAGCATGGGAATTGTTTGGGAGACAGGAGCTTGGATAAAGGGATGGAGTGTTGTAGACAGGAACGGAGCAACTTTATGTGTCCAGTGCTGACTGTATGTGGAGATACTTCACTTGCACAGCAGCTCCAAAGTGGGTGTGACTTTTCTCGATTTGGAAAGGAGGGGAGTGTCTGAGGGTTAAGCCAGTGGCTCAGGGCAATAGACCTAGTACTTGGAAGAGCTGGGACTGCCAGCCAGGGCTGCTCACCCCGGAGCCGAAGGTCTTTTCTGCCCACCTTGCCACCTCCTAGGTTAGGCCTCAGTTCTAAGCCTTTTTATGCCAGATAAGGTGTTCATTGGGTGATCTGCAGAAGCTCATTTCATTTTCCCACACCCAACAAGCCTGTTATTTTGGGTGCTGGCCCCAGAAGTCACGGTCAGCCAGACTGCAGCTTTTGTTGGCCCTGTGCTAAGGGTTTGGGAGCCAAGTCCAGCAGGTGACAAGTAGCATCTGCAATGACTTCAGGCAGCCCAGCCAGGGTGGACGGCCACAGAACTGTGAATATGGCTGGGCACGCTGGTTCATGCCTGTAATCCCAGCATTTTGGGAGGCCAAGGTGGGCGGATCACTTGAGGTCAGGAGTTTGAGACCAACCTGGCCACCATGGTGAAACCCCATCTCTACTAAAAATACACAAATTAGCTGGATGTGATGGCATGTGCCTGTAATCCCAGCTACTCAGGAGGCTGAGGCAGGAGAATTGCTTGAACCCGGGAGACAGAGGTTGCAGTGAGCTGAGATTGTACCACTGCACCCCAGCTTGGGTGACTGAGTGAGACTCTGTCTCAAAAAAAAAAAAACAAAAAAAACTGTGAATAGAGTAGTGAAAGCCTTATTTGCCTTATCCCCATGGCCTTCCCCTGTCTCTGGGCACTATTTCTCTCACCTCCTTCTCTCCCAAGGCTGGAGTTGCAGCCTTTGAGCTAATCTGACCTCCAGGCTGCAGCCATCCCTGGAGCCTTAATGGAGGCCAGGCCGAATTTGCGCAGGAATCTCACACTCAGTGCTCTCAACCTGGGTTGCAAGTTCAAATCCCCTGGGGAACGTTTAACAATTCCCATGCCCAGGTTGTACGCCAGACCAATTGATCATGAATCTCTCAGGTAAGACATTGGTGTCAGTATTTCTAAAGCTGACACCAATGTGTCATCTTGGGGGATTTCAATGTGGAATCTTGGGGGGATTCCAAAGTGCAACCAAGTTTGAAAACCAGTGCAGTCTTCTAGAGAAGGTCAGTGGCTCTGGCTGCAGGCTAGAATCCATCACAGAACTTTTCAAAACTACCCGGGCCTGAGTCCCATCCACACCAATTAAATCAGGCCATCTGGCCTGGGATTAAAAGTTTCCCCAGGGATTTTGTGGATATCCAGGACTGTCACCACAACTGGGGTCCTCCTCCAGCCTCTGAGCATGTGGCCATCACCCATCTAGTCACCTGATGTTGGTGGTCAGAGGAGAGCTATTCTTTGCTGGGGTCTCTGAAGGTCCCCTGCAGAGCTTAGCAGGCTGGGGAAGGACTGGGAGGCCACTAGGCAGGAGTAGAGAGATTTCAGCCTTGTGGGGCCATGACCGAAGTCCTGGACTGGGAGTCAGGGACTTGCTCTTCTTCTGGCTCAGACCCTCAGCTGGGTGACTCTGGGCAAGTCACTGGAGGCTCTTAGGGCTCAATTTTCCCATCTGCCAGTGGGGTGGAGGCCATCACTCCAGAGCACACACAGCACAGTCACTAGGGAAGCCTTGCAAACGGATTCCTGAGTCTTGCCCAGAGCTGGGCCTGGGAGTCTGTGTCTGAAAAACTGCCACTGATTTGGCCAGGCAGTCAGGCTTGAATCCAGAGTTGCAAAGCCCAAGTACCTGGGCTCAAGTGTCCCTTGATTTAAGTAAATTTCATATGTAAGACTATCAGAGGCCAGGCACCATGGCTCATGCCTGTAATCCCAGTAGTTTGGGAGGCCGAGATGGTTGGATCACTTAAGGTCAGGAGTTTGAGACCAGTGTGGCCAACATGGTGAAACCCCATCTCTACTAAAGATACAAAAAATTAGCTGGGCATGGTGGCACATGCCTGTAATCCTAGCTATTCGGGAGGCTGAGGCAGGAGAATCACTTGAATCCGGGAGGCGGAGGTTGCAATGAGCTGAGATTGTGCCACTGCACTCCAGCCTGGGCAACAGAGCAAGACTCCATCTCAAAAAACAGAAACAAAACAAACCAAAAATCCTATCAGAGAGCAGATGAAGTGGAGGGAAGGCGGCGTTTTTGTAGAGGCCCTCCCATGCGCAGGCAGGCTTTACTGGCTTGTTCTTGAGCTGTTCTGCAAGGCCCTTATTACTTCTCCTTCCAATGGTGGTTTATGGCTCAAGGAGGTTAAGTGACATTTCAGGTTCCATAGTGAGGGGCCCAGGTCCAAGCCTAGGGCTGTCGTGGTCTTTCCACTCTTTCCAGCTCATCAGCCCACCTTCAGGGGCTTAGGTGATTTTTTTTCCCTTTCCACAATAACTCATCTCAAAGAGACATGGTTTTTTGGTTTTCACAAGAATTTAAAGGATTCCTTTAAATGGTGGGCTTCTAGGCCTGCCCCATTGTACAGGAGTCCAGTGCACAACCTATCGGGCATTCCTTGGTTCAGAACAGTTTCTGCCCTGCTTCGGTGGATCTGTCCCCTACCCCCAGTCCTGAGGAGGCTCATCTGAAAGGAGACAGCGCCTCCTCCTGGGGGGGCCCCAGAAGCCCAAGGCTGACTCCTGGCAGGCCCGAGGAGATGGGCGAGATGATGGGACGTTAACAGAGACAGGCCCAGGGAGCTGCCTCTGTGCACCCCACTAAAAACTGGAGGCTGAAGACCCCAGCTCCCCAGGCCCTTCCCACCTCCCCAAACCTGACCGTGCTGTGGGACCCTTGCAGCTCCCCTGTCCCTGGGCATCCCTGGAGGACCGAGCAGCTGGCGCCAAGGGTTAACTGCAACCCTCCACCTCCCTCCTCCCAGCTCTGGTCCCCTAGCCTGTTGCCATGGGAACGTGGCTAAAAATAAAATGGGCTCTCAAAGCCCATCCTCATGCATAGGAGTCAAAACAAACTAATTAAAGCAGCCAGGCTAAAATATGAAGATAATTACACCCTCACTCAGGAGCCAGTCGTGGGGATGGAAAAGCTCAGCAGGCCATCCCCGAGCCAGGGCCCTGGGCTCCTCCCTGATGTGCAGGGCTGGCTCCCACACCCAAAGCCCTCAGATCGTTAACAAGCAGTCTTGTCCCCCTCCCCTCTACCCTGCCGGAGCCTGAGATCCGGGGAGCACCACACTCCCACTCTCCCGGCTCCTCCACCCCTGGTGAATCCACAGTGCGGCTCCATGCTGGGCTTAGGCCCCTTCTGCAGTGGCCAGGAAGAAGGTGGGGTGAACTGAAGTCTGCAACTGTTTTTCCCACATCCTCCTTGAAATTCTGGGTGGTCCCTACGCAGCCCTGGCTGCCCTGTTCCTAAGGCCTTTCCTAAAAGACCTCAAGGAGATCCTTGTCTCTCAGGCCGCTGCCTCCCCACCCAGGGCCCTGGGGCCTAGAGGGAGTCCTGGCCTCCCCATCTGGTCTGGGAACATGAAGAGGGCCCCATCCTCAGCCACGTGGGTGTGGGGTTGGGCCCATCCCAGCAAAGGCCTTTGTTTTGCAGGACCATCAAGGTGGAGGTATACGACTGGGATCGGGACGGCAGGTAAGCAGGCAGGAGGGCGAGAAGGTGGTTGGGGATGGGGACAGCCACTGGGGAGGGGTTTGGGCGCTGCCCTCCCATGGGGAGCTGTGACCAGGCTCCCACCCGCAGCGGCTCTGCGGGTGAGGGAGCCTGGGTTTGTGTGTGTGTGTGTGTGAGGAGTCCTCTGCCACAGTAGCTCCTCCCCCTCCAGCTCCACAGAGGCACCAAAGGACCTCTTTCCTGCAGGATATGATGTGAGGGGCATAAGAGGCCTCATTTTCCCCAAATAGCTGCCCAGGGGCCTGCCAGTACCCGCAATCTCCCCACCCATGGCAGAATTTAGGGCTTTCTGAAGAGTGCATGCTCTAGGGCACTAGTGAACCTCGAGCATTCATGGACACATTTTCTGTGTGAGGCCTTGGGCTAAGCATTGTGGGGCGACCGAGACACAGATGAGCCCAGTCCTCCGAGACCCCCCACAACCTGGCGGGGAGGCCAATTGTACCCGTACAGCCCTCAGCTCATCAGAGGAGCTGTTTGCAGAGAGCCAGGACTGAGGGAATGGGCCGTGGGAAGGGTGAGCTAGGAGGCGTGAGTGGACTCATGGGCCGTGAGACAGTGCTTGCGTAGGGCTGTGCCTGGCTGCTGGGAGGGTGCTCCCCACTCGGGGTCTTTGGGAGGCCAGTACTGCTGGGAATCCATACAGGAGGACAAGAGCAGGCCTCTCAAAGTTTCAGTCCAGAAGCCTCCCTCGCTTCTACTTGTCGGTTGAGCCAAATCCAAATATGTCACCCTGACTTTTGTGACATTTCCATTCTGTGGCACTGCCAAGGAGTGACTTAGGAGGACTTCAAGGTCCCCCCAGTGTCCTCTGCTACCTCCCAAGTCTGTGATATGGACAGGGGGTTTGTCTCATCTTATGTAAAGTGCTATGCAAATACAGCTCCAGGTGAGACCCAAGCCCCCTTCCAAGGAACTCGCCTTCCCCTGAGGCCAACCATCCTACAAGAAACTCCAGAGCCGCTATGGCCTCCCCTCCTTGCCTCTCAGCTACCTCACAGTCAGCTTCTTGTTTCCACCTGCAATTTGCCTGGTCTTACCCTGGCGTTCCCATACTTCTTTGCCTGGAATAGTCTCCTCTTTTGTGGCAGTTGGGGCCAGCCACCAGATGCCACTGGGTCCCACCAGGAAGTTGCTCACAGTCAGAATGCTGAGAGCTGTAAATATGTAGACACAATACAGTGTAGGCTCATGGGGGAGGGCGGGGCCCCAGAGACACGTCTTGGGCATCAGTCTCCGGCTGGATGCCCCAGGCCAGCACGTTGACCACGGCCCTCTGGCAGTGACCGGGAAAGCTAAAGGAGCCAACCCTGGGGTCAGTGGGAGTTCTGCCGTGTACAAGTCTTGGCCGTGCTTGATGTAAGCACTCCAGAGGTGTGGGCACTGCAGAAAACACTTCTAGACACCCAGCTGGACATTGCTCTATTGTGTTTTAAAAATAATCTTATTAGAGAAGGGTTTAATGAACACTTTTAAACCCATCACCTGAATTTAACATTTGTTCAATTTTATTGTATTTGCTTCATCTATGTTTTGCTAATGTAGCTTAAATTATAGACATCATGGCATTTTACCTTTAAATACTTCATTGAAAATGTCTAAAAAATAAGGGCATTTTCCCACTTACTTACAAATGCCATTATCATACTTGACACATTGAACAATATTCTTTCTTTTCTGAGATGGAGTCTCGCTCCATCGGTTGCCCAGGTTGGAGTGCAGTGGCACGATCTCAGCTCACAGCAGCCTCCACCTACTGGGTTCAAGCGATTCTCCTGCCTCAGCCTCCGGAGTAGCTGGGATTATAGGTGTCCGCCACCACGCCCAGCTAATTTTTGTATTTTTAGTAGAGATGGGGGTTTCACCTTATTGGCCAGGCTGGTCTCAAACTCCCGACCTCAGGTGATCCGCCTGCCTTGGCCTTCCAAAGTGCTGGGATTATAGGTGTGAGCCACCGCGCCCAGCCACAATATTCTTAAATACCATTCACTATTCACTTCATATTCAAATTTCCCCAATTGTCCCCCAAATACCCTTGGTCAAACAAGCATCCAAGTAGAAGTGGGTGCCGTTCTTCCAGGGCCCTGTTCTGTGCTGGGTGACAATTAGGTTTCTTCCTCTGTGGGCAACACTGGGCTCTCTTCCCATGGACCCAGCCTGTCTGCTGGCATGTGCCCCTGGAGTGGAGTCTCAGGTAGAATTGGGAGCCAGAGAAATATGGATGTGTGCAAGGCTGGGGCTGGGCAGAGGCAGAGCCCAGCCTGGCCTTGGTCTCAGCAGCCATCTTCCCTTGCAGCCATGACTTCATTGGGGAGTTCACCACCAGTTACCGGGAGCTGGCCCGTGGGCAGAGCCAATTCAACATCTATGAGGTGAGGTGGGCACCCGAAATCTGGGGTTTGCACTGCTAAGTGGCCCAGTCACTGAGGACTATAGTGAGCCATGCACTGGGCTGGGGGCTTTGTGCTTCCCTGAGAGATAGGCGTTATTGTCCCATTCTACTGTTCAGGAGACCAAGTCTTGGAGAAGTGTGAGAACTTGCCCAAAGTTCCACTGTTCAGTAAGTGACAAAATCAAGACACAAACAACCCAGACTTGGCTGATTTCCAAGTCACTGAGTTATAGTGCCCCCATAAAGAGCGCTTCCCACAAGCGAGAGAGATAGGAGCACGGGGGACCAGTGTACGAAGGTTCTGGGCTTGAGACCTGAGGTCCTGAGTTCAAGGTGGCCTTGTGCTTTCAATCAGAACAGTTTCAGGGCCTGCTGAGTATCTTACCCGTTTCAGTATGAAAGCTTCAAGAGAATGAGGTCAGGATACCTTCTTTGTTCTAGCCCCAGAGCTGGAGAGCCTCGGACAAGGCAGCTGATCTCTCTGGAGGTGTAACAGTAGCATTTGCCCCCAAGGGACAATATCCGCGTGTGTGTGTGCATGCGTGTGTGTGTGCGTGCGCGCGTGTGTGTTGTGTTCTCCCTCTTTTTTTTTTTTTTTTTTGAGACAGGGTCTCACTCTGTTGCCCTGGCTCACTGCAGCCCCAATCTCCCAGGCTCAAGCGATCCTCCCACCTCAGCCTCCCGAGTAGCTGGGACCACAAGCATGCACCACCACGCCCGACTAATTTTTTAAATTTCTTGTAGAGACAGGATCTCACTATGTCGCCCAGGCTGGTCTTGAGCTCCTGGGCTCGTGATCTTCCTGCCTTGGCCTCCCAAAGTGCTGGGATTACAGGCCTGAGCCACCGCGTTCCACCGTGTGCTCTCCCTCTTGCAATTCCATCCCCACCTTCCAAATCTAGCTCAGGTCCTGCTCTTCTGAGAGGTCTTCCCAGCCACTCTTGTCCCCGTGCTTTTTTTCTTGTCTGAGCTTCCACAGACGTCATGGTTCATGCCAAAACCAGTTAATGGCAGATACTTATAACCCAAATAACTGCTTGGGTTCATATCCTGACTCTACCACTTACTAGCTATGTGACCTTGGCTAAGTCCCTGAACCACTGTGTGCCATGCAAACTGAGAATTAAACAAGTTAATGGAACAATGCCTGACGCAGAGGTCAGCACTGTCTTCTGTCATCATCTGCTGAGCACTGTGTGCCCAGAGACTCACATTTTACAACTATCCTACCATCCTGGCACTGTCCTCACGCTAGCAGCCACTCAGCCAGCGAAGTTGAAGAGCTGGCCTTGAGTTCTATTACTGAATCCAAATCCCATGCTACCCCCACTCCTTTGCCCTGTATGTCGGTTCTGCGTGGGCAGGTCTTGTGTTCCAAGTAGACTTTCCAAGGGCTGGTGAGGTGACAGACCTTTCTGTTGCCTCCCCTCACTGGCCAGGGCACTGCCGGGCACACGGTAGGTGCCCGTTATACATTCACATGCTGAAGGAGATTGAACATGGCTATTGTAAAGATGGAGTGTGGATGAATTTCTTTGAAAGGGCTCTAATACAGTACATTGCTTTGTTTTCTGCATCTGCAAAGAGAGAAGCTGTCTTTGTCCCTGCTCTCCCGCCCCACCCCAGGCAAAGAGAAGCAGACGCCACCGTTCTCTGGCCTCCTTTGAGGAGATTTTAGGGAGGTGAAGGGAAGGGGTCAGATCTCTCGGAGCTTGGCTGGTAAAGGTGCTTGACAGGCGCGGAAGGAGCCGTTTCTCTCAGGCCAAGAGCAGAAAGCATTCGATTAACTTGTTTTCTCAGTTGTTGATCCCTGCTTCTTTGTAATTAACAAGAGAACGTACCACAGTGGGAGGCGGAAGCACTGTCTTCACACTTCGGAAGGCCATCAGCTGAAAAAGGAGCTCAGCTCTGGCAGTCCCGCAGGGAGGCCGGTTTGGGGCAGGAAGGCCTTGCTAGAATCAGAACTGCCTGAAGAGGGAAGAGGCTTCAGCCAATAAAGACCCATGCCTCGGGCCCTGGCATTGCCCTGGTGTCAGGCTCCTATGTCCAGCTGTCTGCTGGCCCCTCCTGGGGCTCAGCCTTCCAAAACTGAATGCATTGGCTAAACCTCCCACAGCACTCCCCTCCTCCTGGCCAGCCAGCTTCATCTCAAATATTCCCATCATGGAGGCTCAGGGCACCTGGGGAGTCATACTTAACATCCCCATCCCTCACTCCATATCCAGTCCACAACCAAACACTGCCCTTCTACCACCCATGTTTTCTGACATGGTTCCCTTCATCTCAGGCCACCACCACCACCAACCTCATCATCTCCCCCGTGTGGGGCTTTGCCACAGCCTCCTCACAACCTGCTTTCTTCCTTCTGTCCTCTACACAGTAACCAGAGTACTCCACCAAAATAGTGATCTGACCACATCGCTCCCCTGCTTAAAACCTGTCTAGGGCATTCCACCCACCACCTTAGCCTGGTTCACATACGGGAGGTGGGAGGAGATACTGAAAGATGCTTCCACCCCAGCTGAGATCTACTGACCTACAAGGTGAAGTCCAAGCTCCTTCATTCAGGATGCCATTTCCCCAGCCAGCCACCCGCAATCTGTGAATGCATGCTTTTTGTTTTGTTTTGTTTTGTTTTGTTTGAGACGGAGTCTCACTCTCACCGAGGCTGGAGTGCAGTGGCACAATCTCGGCTTACTGCAACCTCTGCCTCCGCCTTCAGGCTCTAGCTATCCTCCCACCTCAGTCTCCCGAGTAGCTGGGACCACAGGCACACACCACCACCCTGGTGATTTTTTTTGTGTGTGTATTTTTGGTAGAGACTGGTTTTTGCCATGTTACCCAGGTTGGCCTCTAACTCCTGAGCTCAGGTGATCCACCCGCCTTGGCCTCACAAAGTGCTGGGATTTCAGGTGTGAGCCACCACGCCTGGCTGTGCATGTAAATAGAAACACACATCGCATGCCTTTGGAGGCCCCTAGGAGTGGCCCCTGCCCCTTCCCTCTGCCCATTTCCACAATCGGCCCCATCCTGCCATTTAAGGCTCTCTGAACCGCCGTACTGTCTCAGTCTACAGGGCTTGATTCACACGGGTGCCTCCACCTCCTGTCTTCTCCTGGGTAGGAGCTGTTGGTCCACGGAGCCTCCCTGTGGGTGTTCCTCCTCCAGGAAGTTGTGTCCACCTGCACACCTGCTGCACCCCAGAGCTTGGAGTGGACACTTGTCCGTGTTCCTGGGGTCCCCTCTGGCTATTTTCTGTTTGTGACACTACCCACTCCCTCAAAGACCATGAAGTCCTCAGGGTGAGGGTTGTGTTGCACTCGCTGCTGCTCTCCTGGCCCCTAGGAACCCCTCAGTGCCCACCACCCCACCCCACCTAAGGTGCATAGGAGGGAGGATTCCAGACCTGATTCAGACCCGGCCTGACCACCAAGAAGAGAGAAAAGAGGCGACCTAGTGGAAGGGCGGCTCCTGGGCTGGCCCCTAGGTGGCGCTGGCCCCCCTGCATGGGATTCACCATGGCGGGACTGGAGAGGCTGAGGCTGAGGGCATGAAACTTCAGGGTAAACAGGGATCTGAGAACAGAGCATTGCTTTAACATTAAAGCAGTTATACTAGAGAGTGGAAATGTGGAATACAGGCTAATTTAAAGATAACATAGAAAGCTTAGAAGAAATGTGCTTGTGGCCAAATCTTTGGTTACTCTCAGAACTCCAGGTTCGTTCTCCCCAGCTAGGAGGGCTATGTTGGAGCAAAAGTTTGAGATGCTCTCCATTCCGATAGTTCAACACCCTCAAGGGAGAGATCGGGAAACTGAGGCACAGTGCAGCACTGGGGCTGCCATTTTGCCCTCATCTTAACAGCTTGCCTACTTAAGCTGTTTTCCCATGAATGTGTCTGTGAGCACCTCACCATCCGGGTAGCCCCATGGAGGGGGCGTCCTCCAGTGCTAAAGAGGGTGCTCTGGTCTTCTCTCCCAGGCTCTCCCACCATCTCGCCCAGGCTCTCAGTTTCTACCTGCACAGCTTGCCTGCCCTCCCACGTGAACTTCCCACCTGTGCCCCAAATTCAGTTGCTTCCATGTCTACCTGGTCACCCCAACCCCTCCCTCTCTTGAACCTCTATAGCCACCCTCAGGGCCCAAGAGGCGTGGTCACTTCTTGACGATGCTGTTCCTACCATAGCTCATCACCTGTCCCAATACCCCCAAGTCCTCATTACCTCTTGTAGGGACTAGTGGTGGCAGTAATAGTAGTAGTAATAATTTTAAAAAATAGCAACTGAGAGGCCGGGCGCGGTGGCTCAAGCCTGTAATCCCAGCACTTTGGGAGGCCGAGACGGGCGGATCACGAGGTCAGGAGATCGAGACCATCCTGGCTAACATGGTGAAACGCCGTCTCTACTAAAACATACAAAAAACTAGCCGGGCGAGGTGGCGGGCGCCTGTAGTCCCAGCTACGCGGGAGGCTGAGCCAGGAGAATGGCGTGAACCTGGGAGGCGGAGCTTGCAGTGAGCTGAGATCCGGCCACTGCACTCTAGCCTGGGTGACAAAGCAAGACTCCGTCTCAACAACAACAACAAAAAAAAATAGCAACTGAGACTGGGTGCAGTGGCTCACACCTGTAATCCCAGCACTCTGGGAGGCTGAGGCAGGAGGATTGCTTGAGCCCAAGAGTTTGAGACCAGCCTGGGTTACGTAGTGAGATCTTATCTCTACCAAAAAAAAAAAAAAAAAAAAAGGCCAGGCATGGTGTCATGTGCCTATGGTCCCAGCTACCGGGGAGGACTGCTTGAGCCCAGGAGGTCAAGGCTGCAGTGAGCTATGATCCCACCACTGCACTCCAGCCTGGGCCATAAAGCAAGACCCTGTCTACGAAAAAAGCAACAGACACTTATAGATAATACTTACTACATTCCAAACTCTGTTCTAGGCATTTTGCTTTTAATGGCCCACTTAATCCTCATACCTTTCCAGGAGGCAGGCACTTCTTATTCCCATTTTACAGATGAGGAGACTGAGGCACATTGAGGTTAAGTAACCTGCCTACGGTCACACAGCTATTATTAGGTGGCAGAACCAGGCAAATATTTCCTGGATGTGCTTCCTCCTCCCCTCACACTCACCTCCACCAGGCCCCAGTGTCCTAGAGCCTGCTCTGATTTTGTCTTCTACCAGCTTGGAGGTCATCAGAGTTCCCTGCAATGCCCTTCAGACATTTTTCACTGGGCATTCTAGGCTCTCCTCCAACCAGCCCAACTTACTCTTCCACCCTGTGGTTCTGCCATCAAACTGGGCCTGGGTTCTATGCATTTCTCCCACAGAACCTCCTCTGACATCCATCTCTCCATGCCCAGAGCCTTCCTGTCCCTCTAAGTCTGCCTTCAAGACTGCCTGCTCCAGGGAGCCTTTGCTGACACTCCCACCTAGAGTCGTCTTTCCTTCCTCCAACTCCCCTGACACTTCTGTGATCCCCCTTTTTCCGTGGCCCTTGTCACTTTTTGCCCTAAGGATATATCTTCTCTCTCCAACAGAGGTGATGATGCCAAGGGAGAAGAAACATGTTTTCACCCATCCCATAAATATATGTCAAAGAGATCTGTTTGTATCTGTTATCAAGGTGGCACCAATGTATGCACCACTGGCCTGGGGGCAGGAAACCTGGTTTCTAATCCTGTCACTACCCAGATGGCTGTGTGACCTTAGGCAAATCACTTGGTGTCTCTGAGCTTTAGTTTCCTTCTTTCTGGAAGTAGATAGCGATACTCACCCAGACAGAAGAGACCATGGCAAAGATCAGCTGACAACCTCTGTGGCAACAAAGACAGGGAAAGGGGAAATGAGTTCACCAGAAACCAACAGGCAGCACAGGAGGTGTGAAAATTGCCTGGATTTGTTTGATGGGACATTAGGGAAAAGTTGTGCCTTAGACTTCCTTTATTAAAAACAAAACAAAGAAAAACTGGTGAGGGTCAAATGAGAATACAAATACAGTAAGTGCAGAAGTCTGGCGGGGGTCCGCAGTGCTGGGTGGCTCTCGTCACTGAGCCCAGTCTTGGCTTTGGCACCACTGGGATTCGGGGCTGCATCATTCCGTGCCATGGGAGGCTGTCTTGTATACTGTAGGATGTTTACCAGCATCCCTGGCCTCTACTAAGTCCCTCAGTTGTGAAAACCAAAACTGTCTCCAGAGGTTACCAAATGTTCCTGGGGGTACAATCACCCCCGCTTGAGATCGGTGAGTTAGCCACCAACAAGCCTTCTCTGAGCACCTAACTCTGAGCCTAGCCCCACGGTTTGTCTGACACAGGTCTGCTTTGGAAGTTAAAGCTTACACTCAAAGAATAGCTAAAGAGGTTCCTGCTGCCAAGTAAGAGGGATGGTGATGGAGAGGGGAGCCTCAGAGGCCCTGGGCAGCCCTTGGGCTGGGTCCCAAAGGAGAAACAGGGGAGATTGGAACTGGCTGAGTGAGGAAGGGGGTGCATTTTGGGTGAGGGGAGCAGCCTCAACCAACACAAGGGACAGGTACGGACAGGGCTGCTTTGCAACACCAAGACTTCTTTGGCTGTACTGATGGAGGGTGTGTTCCAGGGAGCAGTTGGAGAGAAGGTTAAATAAATATTCCTGGTTGATCGTGGGACCCTGGGTCTGATCGGAGAGCCCAGTTGTGTAATCCAGACTCAATACCAGTCTCCCACAAAACCTCCTTAAACCCTACTCCCCTGGCCCCCGTGGTCTTCACACCCCACACTCTAATGGGGCTGGGCTTGGACCACACCCAGGGGTGGGTGGAAGCCCTCAAGACCCACTCTGACTGCCTGGAAGCACACCTTACCTGGTAACTGGTTTTTCCTGCAGGTGGTAAACCCGAAAAAGAAAATGAAGAAAAAGAAATACGTGAATTCTGGCACAGTGAGTAGCCACACCCCTCTCTGCAGCCGGGTGTAGACATTCTGAGCCCCAAGCTAGGTCTGGTATCAGGGAGGCCCGTGCGTCTGTGTGTGCGCACGGGCGGAGTGTGGGAATCAGACGTGGAGGAATCAGACGTGGAAGAGAGATGGGGTGGGGAGGGGTGGGGAGGGGTGGGGAGGGGTGGGGCAGATGGAGCAACAGCCGGGGGAGGGAGTTGACTTGCAGACCACACAACAGGCGCTGGCTGTATCTACCATGAGGAATCGCAGACACCCACGGGACTTCCTGCAGGAAGGAAGAGGAAGAGAAGTCGTATTTATTGGGCCCCTACCTTGGGAAATTCCCCATGCCGGTGCTTTTCACAGGTTGTTGCCCTGAGAGGCAGATATTATCATCCCCTAGTCATGAAAGAGGAAACCAAGGCTGCAAGCAGGAAAGTGACTCAGCCAAGGTCACACAGCTAGAAAGTGGTAGAGACGGGAGTCAACATGACATCTCACTCCAGAGCTGGCAGCTGCTACGGGCGCTGCCCCTGCTTAACCGTGGGATGACATTTCCTGGGATGACACGCCAGCCTAGTGGCTTCTGGGGGCTGGTCTTCAGGACGTTCATATGTTTATTCAACAAATATTTACTGAGTGCTACTGTGTGCCAGGCACTGTTCTAGGCACATCGGACACAGCTGGAAACAAGACAGACCCAAATCCCTGGTGCTTATATTCTAGTGGGGGGAGACAGAGAACAAACACACACACACACACACGCCTGTGTGTGTCAGTTGATCATGAGTGCTATGGAAAAAGTATAAAGGGTAAAGGGACAGGCAATGGAGGAAGTATTGAGGATACCGGGAAAAGGGAATTCCAGCATTCCTGCTGTAGAGAACAGCACGTGCAAAGGCCCTGAAGTGGAGCTCACAGTGCATTTCTAGAACAAGCCACTGTCTCTGCTGTGCAAACACACCCAAGTTCATCCTCTCTGTGTTCCTTCCTCACTCTAGAGGCCCATGGCTAGTGCAGCCAAGCCTGGGCATTTGAGTCAGGCAGACTGTATCTCCAGACCTAGAAGAGGTCTTCGGGAACTCTGGGGTTCCTCTGAGGAACCTCATTTTCTCTGTCTGTAAAGTGGGACTAATAAATTATCCCCACCTTGCCACTGCACAGGGCAGCTGTGACAGACACATGGGAGATGCAGGCTTGTGAACTGTAAAATTACTCTGCTCATTCGAAGGGGACTGAACACCATTTCTTTGATTGTAACTGCTTCACAGACTGGGGCTTGGAATCATATTTCCTTTGTCCCAGGCTGCGGCGTTTCTTAGTGGGGATGCTGTCAGCGTTGAGGCAGGGAAATTATTCATCTCACAGGATGTTTAGCACCCCTGGCCGCTGCCCATAGCTACCAGTAGAGTCCTAGTCATTATGAGAACCCCTAAAACTCTCCCACAGCTTCCCAAATTCCCCTAGGAAAGACAGCACCCCCAGCATTCCCCAGCTGGGAATAAAAAGATTCAAAAACCACTGATCTCATCCAGCCTTCTTACTTTAGAGATGAAGAAACTGTGGCCTGGAGAGGACATGTGATTTGTCCCAGGTCACACAGTGAGTTGGAGACAGAGCAGGTCCTTGTCTCTTGACTAGGCCCAGGTCTCTTGACTTTCCTTTACTCTAGCATTTCCCTATCTTCACCAGGAAAAATCACCCAGGATGCAGAAAGCTTGTTGAAATACAGACACCCAGGCCAGTTCCCTGGGATTCCACTTTAGGAGGCCCAGGAATCTGTGTTTAGTGGGCCTTTCATCCCTTACTTACGGTCCACAGAATCCCCTGGGGATCTTGTGAAAATGCCAAGAATCTGCATTTCTGCCTTTCTACCTGGCATCGAGGTAATGCTGATGCTGCTGGTCTAGGGACACTACACTTTGAGGAGGGGAAAGTCTGCTTTCACCCTGAGAGCACCTGGGTGAACCTGCATGGTTAGGGCTGTTAGGGCATTGCTTCATCCTGAGGGTTGGAATAGGGAGTGGTCATTCCATGCAGATTAGACTTACGTGAAGAGCTAAAAATAAAAAGATCTCTGAAACGTTCATGCAGCTCCAGAAACTCTGCTATAATGGGTCTGGGCTGCAGGATGATCTAAGAGCTCCCCAGGGCATCTCATGGTCATCAGTCAGGGTTGAAGCCACTGCCATGGTCCACTCCTAGTGAGTCTGAGCTGCCACACTTGGAAGGAGGCCTGCGGTTCATCCAGGTGCCTAACACCTTAACCGCAGTAGGTGGGGGTCTTACTGCCAAGTAAGGGTGGTGCTCTCACCTGGCCCTCCCAGTGAGCCTGTAAAAACGGCTGAATCTTCATGAATAGGGGGCTCTCAAACTACCGGATAGGAGTTCGTTCTCTTACACAGGTGAAACATCCTCTGCCCTAATCTTGCCTCATTTAATTGGCCTAGGATGCCAGGCTTTCATTTGTCTCCTTGATTCTAAATTGTTATGACACTGAGCTGCCAGGTAGCTGCCTGTCTTGGCAAAGCCAAAGCTAACTTTGCCAGGGCATAGGTTAAAAGGCCTCTGCTTGGGGGAGGGGGCCTGGGGTGGTCAGTTACCTCTGGGGAAAGGATGGGCTGCTTATGAGGGAGGGTCTTGGGTCTCAGAGGAATGAGATGGGACCAGTAAGATTTAAGATAAGCACAATCCAAAGAGGCACATTTCAGGACTAATAGCTCTAGGCACATGGAAGCCTGAAGCTGGTCAGCACTGGCAGTTTGTTAGGCCTATGTCAGGAGGGCCCCCTTGTCCTCCACACCCCACCCCAGGCCCCTGGGGCTGGAGAGCCAGTGCCCACTTAGAGGAAACTAATGCCCGTGGCTTGGACTCCAGCTCCACTGACACAGATGGGACCCTTCCGTCCAGGTCAAGAGTGCAGGCTCTGAAGTCAGACACACCCTGGTTTCAGATCTCCTTTCTGCCCTGGCAGTGTCCTTGGGCACATTGCGTCACCTCTTTGAGTTTCAGTTTCCTTGGCTATAAAGTGGGGATAATAATAGTACTTCATGGGGTGGTGTGGGCAGTGCATGCAATCATGCATGCAAAACTGGCACATGCCGAGTGTTTTGTCAATGTCAGCTCTCGAATCGTAACCCATCTCCCCTGACCCCAGGCTCCCCACTGACTAAGCTCCCTTTTGTTTTCAAGGTCACCCTGCTTTCTTTTGCTGTGGAGTCAGAGTGCACCTTCCTTGACTACATCAAAGGAGGGTGAGAAGAGATACAGCCAATTTCATGGGCCTTGGGGAGAGGGAAAGGGCCCCACACACCGACAGGACCAGCTCTGGCCCCACCCTGGCCTCTTCAAAGCCCTGGTTGAAGGCTGCAGTGCTGGGCTCTGAGCAAACCCTGGTGTCTGGGCTGAGACAACTCACCCAGAGCCCTGCACATCCCCAGATCCCGAGCAGCTTGGAGGGAACTCCTGAGCCAAGGAGGCCGGCCTGGGTCATGTCAGGTCTCCATGCAGAGACCGGACCTGGAGCTGGTAGGGACTCCGTGACAGAGAGCCAAGGACTTGGGGAGGTAGAAAGAACCCTGCAATAGGAGTCAGAAGGCCCAGGCTCTAGAACCCTCTTTGTCATTAATTTGCGGGGTTCCTTTGGGCGAGTCATTTTGCCTCTCTGGGTATCAGTTTCCTCCTCTGTACACAAAGAGAACAGAGTAGTTAAGTGTTAAGGTTCCTTCCAGCTCTGAGCTTCTGACACCTCTGATCTGTCTGGTTGGGGGAGGGGACCATGATTGACCTGCTCACTGTTATTAGGGCCCTGTAAGGGCAGTAGGATTGGGGATAAGCCAGGGGTTGGTCCTGGGGACAGCAGGTGGTCAAACACGAGTTTAAGGAGCAGAAAGAACCACCAGGGACAGTGTCTAGGCCCAGACAGATGGGGGAGCCAGGAGGCTCCAGCCAGCAGCTCATGGAAAGAGCCTGGCTCTAAGGATAGAGCCTACCCAGCGTGCTCCCTGCCAGGACAGGTGCCAGGTCAGGGCGTGGGCAGCCAAGAGCCCGCAGGTGAGTGACTGCACCTGTCTGGAAAGGAGACAGGCAGAAGCAGCTGCCAAAGGCTCATCCCAGCCAAGCGGGCCCTTGGCTGCCTGGTTCTCCAGGGCAGAGAAGTCAGGTCCTGGGAAGCCACACTCACTTTCCCATGACACCACTCCCTGCCGCCTTGAGCTTGTAGTCTCTGCAAGCTCTCCTCCTACCCACTGAGCACACACCCTGCCTCCAGTCACTCAGGGGCTCCTCTGCTCTTACCTGCCCCTCCTCTGGGCTGACTCCAGACCCTGCCTTTGTACTCTTCCCCCATCAAAATTGCTTCCCTCTCAATCCCATAAGCAGCCACCCCTTACAGTCCATAGCACCTGGCAAGTCTCAAACACCCCTCATCCTGTTTATTTTTATTTATGTTTATTTTATTTTATTTTATTTTGAGACAGAGTCTTGCTCTGTCACCCAGACTGGAGTGCAGTGGCACAATCTCGGCTCACTGCAACCTCTGCCTTCCGGGTTCAAGAGATTCTCCTGCCTCAGCCTCCCAAGTAGAGTAACTGGGGCTGCTACAGGCGTGCACCACCACCCCCGGCTAATTTTTGTATTTTTAGTAGAGATGGGCTTTCACCATGTTGGTCAGGCTGGTCTCAAACTCCTGACCTCAGGTGATCCACCTGTCTTGGCCTCCCAAAGTGCTAGGAGTACAGGCGTGAGCCCATCCTGTTTATTTTTCTCATTTGCATAGTACAGAACACAGTGGGCAGGATCAGGACAGTTATCCCCATTTTACAGAGCTTGCCTGAAGCTACACGCCTAGATGGTGGCAGGGTTCCTTCTCTCATAACATGCTGCCTTTCATTCTATAGCAATGACTCAGTCTTGGCTGCCTGACTCGCAGTTAGCAGGTGGGGTGGGATGAAGATGGAGGCTGATGAGTTAAAGGGCTGGATGCTGTGAGGTTTCATGGAAAAGGAACCCTCAGAGGCTGAGCTAAGCTGGTGCCACCCATACTGGGCAGATTGTAGCCCCAGAGCCAGCCCTCTCTTTAAACTCTCTGGAAAACCTGAGTGAGGGAGCTGGCTGCAGGGACTGAGAGCCTGGCATGCATGCCTGGGCAGGAAGCTGATGTCTAGGGATCCTCTCCTCCCTGGCCTCCCTCACCTGCCACCTGGACCCAGGAGGAAGGGTATGGGTACCCTGGCCTCACCGTCAGAGGAGGAGCTGGTTGCTCAGCAGCCTGTGTTCTACTCTTAGGCAGGAGAGACTAGGCTGCTGCGAGTAATTTTCCCACAAGAGTATCTGCTTTCCAATTGCTTCCTTTCCCAAGGCTTTTCAGAACCCAGAGCAGGGGAGGACTAGTTAGAGTAAGGCCTGCCTTTCCCCTCACCTTGTGTTTGGAAGAGCCAGTCCAACAGTGTCCTTCCAGTATAGTCCCACAGCCCAGAATCATCCTCCCAAGAGTGGCCCTGGGAGCAGGACTTTGACCCTCCAAATGTCTCCCTACCTCTAACAAAGGCATGTGTTCTATATTCCACACTGAAAGGTGACAACGAACAGCAGATGAGTATGGTAGGTCAACTGCTGTAACACATAATTCCCTAATCTTAAGCCTTCATACAAATAAAGGTCTGTTTTTCATCTGTGGGATGGCAGGGTTGGGTGGGGAGATGATCCACGCAGTCATTCAGGAACCCAGGCTCTTGCTAGCTTGTGGCTCCTTCTCTCCTACTGCCTGGAATCCTCTGGATGCTCTGCCCTCAGCCAGCAGAAGAGGGTAAAGAGGGTGGAGATGACTGTCTGTGGTCAGCAGACCCTGGCTTGGGTCTCCTGCTAACCATGTCCTTGACATTTCCCTGGGGGTAAGGGTTCCATGAGCAGCAGCTCAGCTGTGATCAGGTGGTTTCTGATAGGGACCTTCTGCTGACAGAGCTGTGGTTTCTGATAGGCACCTTCTGCTAAATGCAAGTGAGGTGAGGCCTACCTGATCTTACATCATCCATGGTCCCAACAGAATTACTAGAACGGAGTTTCCCCCAATGTGATCCCAGCCTCTTGTCCTCGTAATCCCTGGATGAAGGCAGTGGACGTTTGTTCAAGAGGCAGATTCTGGGCGCCACTCCAGACCAACTCAGTTGGCATTTCTGGGGTGGAGCCCTGGAATCTTCTTCAGCAAGCATCCCTGGTGATTCTATGCTCACTGCCATGTGAGAACCATAAGACTAGACTTTATCAGGGACTTGTGTTTGTCAGCTTTGTTCTGTTTGGACCCGGCACAGAACCTGGAATGGCCAAGCCCTCAGAAAGTCTCAACCCTGAATCTGAATCCTCAAAACCTAACTTTTTATTATAGAAAACGTCAAACACATGCAAATGTGGAGAAAAGGTATAATCAACCCCCAAGTAACCTTCACCCAGTTTCAGCCATTACCACATCATAGCCAGTCTTGTTTTGTGCACTCTCCCCTTCATTCAGTTATTTATTATTCTTTTTTATTTTAGTGGGTTTTTTTTTTTTTTTGAGGTCTCACTATGTTGCTCAGGCTGGCCTTGAACTCCTAGTCTCAATTGATCCTCCCATCTCAGCCTCCTAATATACAATTTGAAGTAAATCCCAGCCATCATATTTTATCCCCAAATGCTTTAGGATGTCTCTCTAAAACATAAGGACTCTCTCTTTATAAAACATAACCACAATACCATAACCACACCTGAAAAATTAACAATTCCTTAATACTAAATATCTAGTGAGTGTTTATATTTCCCCAATTATCTTATAGTTTTAAAATTGGTTTGTTTGAGTCAGAAATCCAGGCAAGAGCCATAGGCTGTGATTGGTAGGTTGATCTCTTAATTGTCTTTTCATCTATTAATTCCCCCCAAGCACCTGAATGGCTTGCTAACACAGATTCCTGTACCCCACCAAGGGAATCTAATATTCAGCCAGATGTGGTGGCTCACATCTGTAATCCCAGCACTTTGGGAGGCTGAGGCAGGAGGATTGCTTTTGCCCAGGAGTTCAAGACCAGGCTGGCCAATATAATGAGACCCATGTCTACAAAAAGAAAAAAAAAAGTTAGCCAGGTGTGGCAGTGTGTGCCTGTGGTCCCAGCTACTCAGGAGGCTGAGGTGGGAAAACTGCTTGAGTCCAGGAGGTTGAGGCTGAAGTGAGCTGTGATCATGACACTGCGTTTCAGCCTGGGTGACAGAGCAAGACCTCTTTTCAAAAAAAAAGATTCAGGAGAGCTACATGGAGTCTGAGAGGCCCAGCATATTCCCAGGAGATGGTGCTGCTGCTGACTCTGGTAGTGCTTCTACAGAGTTTCCCAAAGACTGGATTTTGCTGGCTGCATCTTCTGTGGTGTCATTTAATGTGTTCCTCTGTCCCCTGTATTTCCTGTAACTGACTAGACAGCTCTGGAGCCTCAATCAGAATCAGGTTCAATTTTTTGGTAAGACAACTTCATGGGTGGTATTCTATACTTTCTCTAGGAGATGCATAATGTCTATTTGAATCTCTTTTTTGTCAAATGAGTTTTTGTCCCGAATCTCACTCCAAATTTGAGCCAGCAATCCAATGAGACTCAACCTCACCCAGCCTGCTCAGGTGGGCCCAGGGGGCAGGGTTTGTGGAGGAAGTAAGTGATCATAGCCGCATGCCCACACAGAACACAATCATCTTCAAAGAGCTTTCCTGCTGCCTAACTCTTCTGATGCTCATTAACCCTTTTAGGGGAGCATAGCTGGCATTACTATCTCAGCACTCCAGAACTAGAAAGAGATGAGTGACTTCACCAAGGCCACATACCTGGCAAGCAGCAGAGCCAGGGTGGTAGCCAGTGTCTAGCACTGTCCCCTCTCCTACAGCCCTGCCTCCCTCAGGTGACTCCCCTGCTGTTCTCCCTCTTCTAGGACCCAGATCAACTTCACTGTGGCCATTGATTTCACTGCCTCCAATGGTGAGTTGGGGGATGGGCAGAAGAGCAGGGTGGGAGGAGAGAACTTTTAAGGGCTGTGGTGTCTGGCCCTGGCTGGGACCATGATCCTCATACTCTCTGGCCTCTTCCTCACCAAAGAGGAGGTACCTAGGTCTGGAGGACCAAAGATACAACCAAGATGGCAGAGGTATCCCCAGGTTGGACCACTGACATAAATCTGGGCTCTGAACCACAGCCTTGTCCTTGAGGAACACCCAGTCTCCCTGGAGGAATGGGGTTGTGTGTACTCTGGGCCTATGGAGAGCCCTGGAGATGTTTTACCCCGGGATCAAACCTCAGCTCCTCTGTGCAGTCCAACCCACAGGCTGGAGTGGAGAACCACAGCCAAGACTGAGCTCTGTGATGTTCAGGGAGGCAGGATCCAGCCCAGGGACCCCGGTCTTTACCTGGCTGGGGCTGCCCTGGCTTCTTTCCCTCCTCCCAATTTCTCCAGTGTCAGCCTGTGGCTGGGTCACTAGGAGCAATCACAGTGCCAAACCTCACATGATTAGAAACATCACAACCTTCCTTGGGCTCTAGACTCTATTAGGGGTGCTCAGTGCTCATTTTTGCGCCAATCAAAAATGCCCAGGTCCTGCCCTTAACAGGTGTCAGGAGCCCCTCTTATAGCTGTAGGTCCTAGCATCATAGAGCACTGGGCAATCAGAGCCGGGAGGGGCCTTAGTAATAATAACACTGAGGATCATTATCATAATATTGATAGCACCTGTTTAATACTCACATCAATCCTATGAAGTAGGAACTATTATTGCTGTCATTTTACAGGTGAAGAGACTAAGGCTAAGGTTAAGGAACTTACCCAAGATCACATAGCTAGTAGGAGGTAGATAGGATTGGTATCTTGGCAATCTGTGCTGTACTCCCTCTCATCAATGAACAAATAAGTTAAATATAGACTATATTCATAGTGAAGAGGGCTCTGGGGGGGAAATCAAGCCAGGAAGAAGGATAGGAAGGATTGGGGGAGGCTGTAATTTTTAATAGGCTGCTTGGAAAAGATCACACTGAGGAGGTGACACTTGAGCAGAGACCTGAAGAGGCCAAGGAGCAGGCCATGTGGACATCTGGGGAAAAGTGTCCCAGGTAGAGGGAACAGCCATTGCCAAGGTCCTGAGGTGGGAATGGCGAGGGGCTGGTGAGGCTGGGACTGGTGAGTGACAGGGAGGAGGGTAGGAGATGACCTGGAGGCCAGCTCATGTGTGCCTTGCGGGTTCTCGTGAGAACTTTGGGTTTCATTTTGCGGGAGGTGGAAGCGTTGAGCGTTTTGGGCAGAGGAGAGGCATGATCTCTCTGAGGCGGATAGGCTCTGTCACTGCCGTGCTGGGTATGGGCTGGAGGCACAAGGGCAGAAGGAAGCGGGGAGATCAGTTAGGAAACTGCTGCATCCTATAAGCAAGAGGATGGTGGTATGGGGAGGAGGAGAGAATGAGGAGGGATTCCGGATCTGTTTTGCTGAAGGATTTAATATAGGATATGAAAGAAAGAGAGGAGTCAAGGATTAATAAAAGTTAGGGGTGCCCTTGGACACCCCCTTCTTCATTCTGAACCCAGGGTGACTTGGTGGGTCCAGATGGTCAAAGGTTCCCATGTCCTGTATTGCAGGGAACCCCTCACAGTCCACATCTCTGCACTACATGAGTCCCTACCAGCTGAATGCCTACGCGCTGGCCCTGACCGCCGTCGGAGAGATCATCCAGCACTACGACAGCGACAAGATGTTCCCTGCCCTGGGCTTCGGGGCCAAGCTGCCCCCCGATGGCAGGGTGTCCCATGAGTTCCCGCTGGTAGGAGGTCCCGCTGGTGGGAGAGAGGACTGACCAGGCTGGGGGTGTGGTGACAAGCTGGGGGTGGGGGGACATTTCCCTTCCTCTGAGCCCAGGGACTTAAGGCTCAGCCTCAGTGGGGGTAGACTGCCTGCTGTGTGTAGGGGGCTCCAGAAACCCACCCCCTTCCCTGATCACAGATGCTGCCCCTCCACATCTGAAGTGCCTGCCCATAGCTGGCTCTGGCCTCCTTGTTCCTGACAAGACGCAGGCGGAGGTGGAGGCGAGCTGTGGCTGACCCATCCCTCAGGGCCCCAGCAAAGCGGACAAGGTGGTGTGGGTTGGGTATCCCTGAGTCAGTGCTGAGATGGGATGAGGTGGATCCCCGGGGCGATGTGGAGCGTGGCATCATCTGGGCGGCCTGGGCCCTGTGGAGATGACTGCACAGGCCACCCCTTTCCCTGGCTCCCATGAGCTGGGGACACTCAGGCACAGCAGACGTCCCTCCCATGCCTGAGGGTGCAGGGTGCTGTGCTGGGCCCAGTATGCATGTGGACAGATCAGCCACAGCTCCTTCCTGAGTTGCTCAGACCCACTTGGGCAGAGTGGGTTTACCCAAGGTTCCCTGAGGGAGGCAGCCAGGGATCTTGGGGCGTCTCTGAACAGGTACAGGGAGCTGGGTAAGGAGCAGGTTTGGACCCAGCTCACCTGAAGCACGTGCTGCTTCAAGATGGGCCCTGGTAGCTCCCTCCCCTGCCCCGCCACCCCACACCAGAGAAGAGCTGGGGGAGCCCAGGCCTGCTGACCTCCCCACCCGGCTCTGTTCCCACACATTGCGCACTCCCGTCCTTCCTTCCTGGGCTCAGCCTCCCCGCCCTCTGTCCCCTAGAATGGCAACCAGGAGAATCCCTCGTGCTGCGGCATCGACGGCATCCTGGAGGCCTACCACCGCAGCCTGCGCACGGTGCAGCTGTACGGCCCCACCAACTTCGCCCCCGTGGTCACCCACGTGGCCAGGTGAGTGCCACTGCCACCGCCTCCAGGCACTCACAAGGCCTCCGTTTCCATACTGGCTGCCTCTGGGTGGTGGGAGGGGGTGTCTCTTCCCACACACTTGCCTTTCAGGGAGCCCTGACCCTGAAGAGATTCCCCCAAGAGCTGTCACCCTCCAAAGTGTTCAGGGTCCTTGTTTAGCGGGGAACATGCCCAGAGGCCCGGCAGACAGACCTTAGTCCCTGCCTGCCCCACCCAGGAATGCAGCGGCTGTGCAGGACGGCTCCCAGTACTCGGTGCTGCTCATCATCACAGACGGGGTCATCTCGGACATGGCGCAGACCAAGGAGGCCATTGTCAATGTAAGCAAGGAGTGTGCAGTGGGGAGGCAGTTTGAGGGGTGTCTTCCTCCCCCTTAGGGGAACCCTGGGAGTGTGCCTACCTCCTTGACTTTAGGGAAATGCTTGGAGGTGACTTGGGCGGGGCTTCTCCTTTCCCTCCCTCACTGGGCCCCACTGCCCTTGTCCGCCTCCTGGCCTCTGGCTGCAGAGTCCGGTGCTGGATAGTGGATTCTGGGGAGTGGAAGGGGTGCCCGGATCATGAGAGATCTGGCTGCTGAGCACTGTTCCCACCTCTTAATCACAGTGGGTTGTCTACTCCCCCCAGACCCCGATGGCTCCCTCATTAACCCATCTCTAGGACTGCTTCCCCCTTCCCCAGGCCGACCTGGCCAGGTCAAGGGAGTGGGAGGGGAGGCTCAGAGTTGGGGAAGCCCAGGAACATGGCTCTCTGAGCCAGTGGTCTCCCTGTAAGAAGGGATGGGGTGACTCACCAAAGCAGACCTATGACCCATTCCCCCCACCACCCTCCCTCTCTCCTCCGGGCCACAGCCTGGTTTCCCTTGCTTTTTATCTGAGTGCCCTCCCTCTCCCTACCCCCATCCCCCCTTTTCTGTGTTCCTCTGTCTCTACATGTTCATTCTCCCTTTTCTTTTCTGCCCACCCTTTCCTGTCCCTGCCCCTGATTTCTCCTTCCTTTTAACCGGGTCCCAAATGGGTCCAACCTTCCCCTGCCCCCCATGCTGTCTCCCAGGCTGCCAAGCTCCCCATGTCCATCATTATCGTCGGCGTGGGCCAGGCAGAGTTCGACGGTGAGTCCAGCTGCTGCCCTCCCCTCCTTTCCTTCCCTAGCCACGTACCCCTGCCCCCACCCCAGATGTTTCCCCAGAGGCTGCGGGCCCTTGGGAATGATCCCTCCCGAAAGAGTAAGAGCTCCCGCCTGGGCGTGTGTGTCTGGGTGAGTGTGCAGGGTGTGGGGTGCGTTTGTTTGCGCAGCGAGGGGTGTGTCAGATCTGGGTGTGCACCCACACCCACATCCCAAGGCTGTGGGGAGGAGGCCCCAAGTCACTTCTTTCTCCTCCAGCCCTGGGATCCTGGGGAGTGTGGGGAGCCAAAGCACTGGGCTCAAAGTCAGAGGCTCACCTGATCAGTGAAACTGGCCCCGGCCTCAGTTTTCTCGTCTCTAACATGGGGCATGGGCCAATGGTCTCAGCCCCAGATTGGCCCGGGATGGAAGGACAAGTCCACTCTCCTGCCAGGCCCAGGGGTCCACCATTAATCTCACCCCCCCCCTCCATGACACTGCTCCCCTCACAGCCATGGTGGAGCTGGATGGTGACGACGTGCGGATCTCCTCCCGGGGGAAGCTGGCTGAACGCGACATTGTCCAGGTGAAGCCCAGACTTTGCCTGCCCCACGGGAAATTCAAGAGTCCCTCTAGCCAGGCGGACCTCACACCCCCTTTGGGGGCTTCCCTGGGGAAGGGCCTGGGAGGGAGGCACCAAGAGCCCCAAAGTGCCCCAGTCGTCACCGAAGGGAGTAGGAGTCACTCCTCAGCCATGCTGTGCTCTGGGCTGGGCCCCTCTCTGTCACACCTGGGACACACTCCTAACATTGTGAGTGCCCAGCCAGAGGCCAGAACCCTCTGCCAGCCCTTCCTCAGCCCCCAGGCCTCTGTGGTCAGCCTCGTTCTGTTTTTTTCTGCCCCTTGAAGGCCGAGGCAGTGTCTTTAGCGTTGCTGCAGCCTTCTCCAAGAATGGGCATTGCTTGGTTAACTGAATCAATGTAAGCATCTCCATGAAGGATGCAAATATAATGAGCAGAAAGATCTTTGTCCTCAGGGAATTTCCGTGCAGTCACGCGGAAGAATGCACCCTCCGCAAGCACTTCCCCCACTCATCCCCTGCAGAGGAGGCCCTAGTGCTCAGGAGATGTAGAAGACAAAACTGACATCCTCCATACCCCCTTGTCTTAAAAATTGGGGCCCAGTATCCCAGGGGTGGAGACCAAACACAGGAGGCTGGAAACCAGAGCAAGGACAACCTGGGAGGCAGGACCAGCCCATGCCAAGGCCTGGAGGCAGGAGTGAACCGGAGGAGGCGCTCAGGATGGAGGGCACCCTCTGGGAAGAAGCCTGGCATTAGGCATTGGCCAGGTTAGCCCCAGAGAGAAAAGGAATGAAGAGAGGCCAGAGAGAGAGAGGGCTCTGCTGGACAGGTCGGGGGAGACCCAGGAGGGCACATGCCCCAGAAGTCAGGGATTCAGTTGGTATTTTGGAAGCACCTACTGAGTGCTGTGCTTAGTGCCGAGGTGGAGAATCTTGTTCCATGGTGTGTCCTGGTGTGGACTAGGGCTCAGTATTTGTCAAGTGAATGAAAGAATAGTGACTATGACTGTAGTTACTTACTGCCCAAACCCAGGGAGTTGGGGGATACAGTCCCTCAGGTCATTCACAAAGATGGGGGGATTGAGTCAAGTGAGCAGAGGCTGGGATTGGGGTGGGGATGCAACCCCAGGCCTGGAGATTTTGGGGACCAGGGTCCCACAGGAGGCACTGCCTGACCCTGCCCTCCCGTTTGCCAGTTTGTACCCTTCCGGGACTACGTGGACCGCACAGGCAACCACGTGCTGAGCATGGCCCGCCTGGCCCGAGACGTGCTGGCAGAGATCCCTGACCAACTGGTGTCCTACATGAAGGCACAGGGCATTCGCCCACGTCCCCCACCCGCAGCACCAACCCACTCGCCCTCGCAGTCCCCAGCCCGCACGCCCCCTGCGTCCCCCCTGCACACACACATCTGAACCTGGTCTCAGCAGGCAGGTGGCTGGGGCCTGGGAGAGGCCAGGTGAACAGGAGGCCGGGGCCCCAGACTCCCCGAAGTTGGCCTGCCCGGCCTTTGGGACATCTGTGTGCCTGGGAGGCTGCCAAGGGGTGGGACTTCTGAAGACCCCCTCCTCAATTTCTTGGCCTCACTTATTGCCCAGACCCAGGGAGTTAGGGCCGCACAGGTGACAGCGGGGTACACAGGGACCTAGCCCTTCTCTTCTTCACCAGTACCTGGCTCTAGCCCAGTCAGGAAGGTGTAAACAATAGGGGTGATTGGGGGTCCCTGTCGCCCACCCCCGGCAATCCTATTTGCTTCCCTGTCACCCTGAAGCCTGGGGTCGGCCTCCTCCAGCCCCCCATCTCCGTCCCATCCACCCATGGTGTCTACTATCACTGACCCCCGCCCTGTGGTCTATCCTGTGCCCAATTTCCAGTGAACCCCATGAAGCTGATGGGTTTGCAGGAAGGCCTGAACATGTGCCCCCTCCCAGGGACACTGGATGCATTGGGAGCCCCGGGGACCCACGGGGTGCTGTAATCATGGACCGTCAGCCATGTGATGGGCCTGAAGTGGAGGCTGCTCAGCACAGAGCCCTTTCTGGTGCCTCTTGAGCTCAGTACAATGCAAGTTCTAGACACACAGCCTGTGGAGGCCTCTCCCTGGTGTGGGCCCACAGGCACTTCCACGGTTGACTCCTGGCTTCAGGAATCCCCTCCTCCCTCCAGAGGCTTCCCAGGGCCCTCGGTGCCCATGCCTCTGCCCACCTGGAGGCCTGAGTAAGGAGTGGCTCAGCCCCATGCTCCCACACTGCCACTGCTCTTTGCCCTGTATCCCATGAGGCTAGGAGACAGGAGCCCTGGGTTTGAGCCCTGCCTCCCCCAACTGCCTAATGTGGGAACCCAAGCAAGACCCTTCTACCTTTTGGCCCTCAATGACAAGAGGGTTGACCAGATGGCCCCACGTTTTCCTTTAGATCTGACATCCTGAGGGTCATTCATCCCATGCCCAGCTCCCCCACATCCTACTTCTAACTGATGTGACCCTACCCGAGGCCGCCTTGGCTTTTGTGTCACCCTGTTCCATCCCATCACCCCAAACACACCCTAGTCCTTCAGCCTTGGGCTCTGGCATCTGAGCCTGAGCGCTGCCCCTGCTGTGGGAAAGGTAGGGAAGAAGGGGATCTCCCTCCTGGGCCCACCCAGCCGCCTTTGCCCACTCAGGGAGCAGGTCATGCATGCCAGTCCCTGTTGCCGCATGGAGCTCCTCAGCCCACTGACCTCTCCGTGCCCGGTGCGGGCCAGGCCCCCGTCTTCTGCCTGCCTCCGCTTCCCTGTCATGCATGGTGGTGGTGTTTCTACGGTGTCTGGTTCTGTGCCCGTCTCTGAGACAGTCTCTGTGTGGAATTTGCCTTAAACTGAAGTAAATTTGGTTCTTTTAGTAAAGCATGATGTTTTTCTTTCTTCTCTGAAAAATAGCACTGACGTTGCTGTTTGACAGGGTCCATGTTCTCCTCTGTGGCTTCCTTCAATTGTTTGATTCAGTAGGACTTACAAGCAAAGGCCACGTGCCACGCTCTGTGCTAGGCATGGAGGATGCAGCCATGAACAAAGCACAGGCCCTGTCCCCACACAGAGCTTACAACACACACACAGATAGTATGGGAGAGACACAGCAAACACATCAATAAATAGGCTAGTAACATCATTTCAGGTGGTGGCAAGAGTTCTAAAGACACATGAGGGAGGAGGGTGATGTGTTCCATGAGGTGGCTGGAGAGGGCCTCTCAGAGGAGGTCATGGTTGAGGTGAACCCCCAGGAAGTGAGACAGGGAGCCACGCTGATATCTGCGGGAAAGGGGCTCTAAGTAGAGGGACCAGCAGGTACAAAGGCCCTGTGGTAGGAGCATCCTTGGTGCGTTTGCAGGAGAGCGGGGCAGGTGTGGCTGGAGCTGAGTGCAGGAAGGGAAAGTGCTAGAGATGGGGTTGCAGAGGTGAAGAAGCCAGAATGCGTGGGCCGTGTAGGCCATGATGAGGCCTTTGGCATTTACTGAGTGAAACGGGAAGCCATTGAGGAGGTGAGAGAAGTGAGTAACATCATCAGAATTTCCTCTAAAATAAATGGATTGCTTTATTGCATTTGATCACTCATTCACTCATCTCTCAACAAGTATTTACCAAACATGAGTGCCTGGCCTCACTCAGGCATTGGAGACCATGCTGGAGATGCACACACAGAATTGCACCCTCAAGGGTGCCCCTGCTCTCGGGCAGTGAGCGAGGAAATCCTACAACCATGGTGTACTGACACCAAGCCATCAGAGGCTGGGTAATCTGTGGGCACCAGAGTCACTGTGCCATGAGGAGTCTGGCGTCCCCTGTGCAGTGGGGTCGTCACCCCCACCCCCACCCTTGTAGGGTCATCGCGTGGCCAGAGTGACGAGTACATAAGGTTGCACATGACGTACGTGACATGCACCCAGGACCCACTGCATTTTAGGTGCCCAGGAAACACTGTTTTCCTCTTGTTCCTCTTCACATGTAAATCCCTGTGGCCATGAGGGACCAGGGATCATAGCAAAAGGGGATTTCTCCCTTCTCTGGGCAAGTCTGTTCCCAGATTAGCCCTCCAGGCAGCCATTCCCACCCTGAACATCACAAGAAATTTGGAACTAATTATACCAAAGTTTGGGACTTGTTTACTTCTTATGATTTTATAGTAAATGGGTGCTGATTCACGGTTGTCCCTATAATTAACATGCCCCTGTGACTTACATTCTGATACGCTTTGAGTGGGAACAGGGTGGGGTCACAGCTTGGAAGGAGGGAAGTTCCCATAACCAGCAGCTCATGTCACCTCACCACAGGGGCCATGGGAAAGTGTCAGGAGAGGGTGCTTGCCTGGCAGAGGGACTGAGGCGCAGAGCCACTGCTGGGGGCGGGACAGGACGCCAAGAGCATCTTTGCTGTGCCCGACACCGTAGCATCTAGTGGATTCTTTCCCAAGGTGTGGTCCACAGAACACTGGCTCCCTGGCGTGGAGCTTGGGAACCTGCCTGCTGTGCTTCCCTCTCGAGAGTTTCAGTGGCCTTTTGGGTATTCAAGGCTCTGTTAAGTCCTACAGCAAAGGGACCAGTTTGCTCTGGTTCAACCCAACGTTTCTCAAGCTTTGTATCACAGAGTCTGTGTGTGTGTGTGTGTGTGTGTGTGTGTGTTTCGCTGGTAACACTGTCACTAAGCAGAACATGCTGTCTTGGGAATTTCAGTAGAGACAATCTCCCGGGTTTCCAGGCCAACACAGAAGACTGAGGCCTGCCCTGAGCAGGCCAGAGGGAGGGCACCGAGGGTGGGAAAGATGGGGACCTCAAATTGGGCTCTGGAGAGAAGAAAAGGGCTCTGAAAGGGATCCCTGCCCCAGGTGCTTCAGGAAGAGAAGCCACAGGGAAGAAAGGAGGGCTTCAGACATTCGCAGTCCCAGACTCATGGCTGCATGGTTGACTGGATTTTTGTCCCGCTATTGGACTGAGGAGTGTGTGGAACAGAGCTGGAGGGGTGGGCAGAGAGAGGAAAGGCTGTCCCGCCTCTGAGCTCACCACCCAGGCTGTGGCTGGTCCTCTGCTCCCCCTACTTAATCTCCTGGCCTTCAGGATTAAGGACCGTAGGCTATTACCCCCCAGATCATTCTCCACCCACTTCTCTGCCTTTGGAAGCCCCTCTGCCTTCCTCTTGTCCACTCACCTCAAATGCCCCTGAATTAATACAAATAAAATAGTAATAGTAGCAATGACCAGCACACATATGCACTTACTAAGCATCTTTCTAAGCACTTTACATGTGTTTAAATTCATCTTCATAACAACCCTGTGAAGAAGGTATGTACTATCGTCATCCCATTTTCCAGATGAGAACACCGAGACACAGAGGCTCAGGGTCACACAATTAGAGAGCAGTGGAGCCTACAGGTATCTGAGCCTGAAGGTGGAGTGGGAGGATCCACCTGGTTACCTAGAGATGTGAGCTCTCACTGAGCCATTTAGTTGCCTTGTGACCTTGGTTGGGCCCTCTGCCCGCTGGGTCTCAGTCTCTCCACTGGTAAAATAGAGGGGGTGGGCTGTCAGGCCCCTAAGGGTCTTCCCATCTCCCTTGAGTCTCAGACCATCCATCAGCCTATACTCTTAGACCCCTGCCAGGCCCCACAGGCCTCCTGGGGCCCTGTCATGGCCAGGCTGGACAGTCACCATCACTGTGGCTGCCACTCCCACATCTCTGGGATGCCTGGCCATCATCGGCCTGCAGAAGAGGTCCCTGAGTCCTGCCCAGAAGGGGCGGGAGAGGTAGAAGCAGAGGATAGGGCTGACAGCACACTTGGAGTAGGCCAGGAAGGTGCAGAGGCTGGAGGCCACAAAAGCAGCCGGTGTGGCAGGCAGGTGGCCCATGGCTGTGTTCTCTTGATGCTCCTGGATGCTCTCTCCCATGGGACCTCCGGGCTGTGTCCATAGGAGCCAGCCCACGTGGCTGAAAGAGCAGCCCAGCCCCAGCATGCATGGCAGGAAGGCCAGGGCTCCCAGCAGGCTGAAGTAGTAGCAGGAGGTCCCAGCAGGGCTCAGGAGCAAGAGGCAGGCCTGGGTCTCGGGAGCCCCCACTGTCTCCTCCTCCACTGCCACCCTCTGGAACAGCCAGTCGGGCAGGGATGCAGTAAGGCCCAGGGCCCACATGGCCCCACAGAGCAGCAAGCAGCTGCCCCAGCCAGCTGGGAAGTCCAGGTCAGGCAGGGCCACAGCCACGTGGTGCAGGAGAACCGTGGCCACCACGCTATAGAAGGTGCAGAACATGGTGGCTAATGGTGCAGATGGCAAGGCCCAGCCACCAGTCGTGCTGCAGGAAGCTCAGCAGCAGCACAGGCACCACGCAGGCCACGAAGAGCAGGTGAGATAGCGTGATGTTCATCATGAGGTTTCGGGTCAGGGCGTGGAGCGGGTGGGGGGCGCCCGGGTCCCGGCCCACCACCAGCAGCATGAGCCCATTAGCCTACAGCCCCACCAGCAGGACAAGGCCACAGACCCCGGCAAAGATGAGTCGGAGCAGTCACTCAGGTGTGGCCGTGAGCTGCATGTCGAACGTGGCATTGGGCTCCATTCTCCTGTTTCAGACACACAAGGACAAAGTAGAAACCAGTCAGCCCCAGAGGCCGCCTTCCCCGTTCCTGCTGAGCCGCCTTTTCTCACAGACCCCTACATGTAGTGGGCCCAGATACATGCCTGTCCTTGGCACACATTAGCTCCTGCAGACCTCATGACAACCCCATGGGATGGATTCCATCAGTGCCCTGGGTTCAAATCCTGCCTCTGCTACTTGCTAGCTCCAGTACCCTGGGAGTTATTTATTTATTTATTTATTTAGAAACAGAGTCTCACTCTATCACCCAGGCTGGAGCGAGATCTTGACTCACTGCAAACTCCACCTCCTGGGTTCAAGTGATTCTCATGCCTCAGCCTCCTAAAGTGCTGGGATTACAGGCCTAAGCCTCTCCCCCTGGCCCCTGGGAGAGTTACTTAATGTTTATCTACCTCAGTTTCCTCAGCTGTAAGAAAGCAAGGAAATAAAAGAAATAAAACAGATGTCGATAGTAACTGTTATAAGTGATAAGACTAGGATAATTTTCATTTTCTTCTTTAAAATTTACTTCTAAAATTTCTGCAAGGAGTACACATTGCTTTCATAATCTGATAAATACATATGTGCATACATACATACACACACGTATCTATTTTTTGACAAAACCCTGCCCTGTGAAACAAGCAGGTTTAATCTGAGGTTCAAATGGGAAAGTGGGTCTGAAAGGGCTTTGAGAAGGTGTGAAGCCCCTCCCAGTGGTTCCCAAGCGTCTCTGCAAGTTGGGACCACCTGGAGAATTTCACAAATACAGAAACCTGCGTCCCACCCCCAGAGACATGACATAGTTGGTCTGGGCTTTGGCGTTTTTGAAAGACCCCAAATAATTCGAAGGGCAGACCAGCTTGGGAATCACTGCCCTCTAGGTTATGCTGTGCAGGCCCCTGGCAGGATGGGGGAGTCTGCGCCCAGCGGTCAGACCTTTCTCCTCACCCCCACTGTGTCCCACATGTCAAGGGCAGGGGGAGCCCCCGACTGGGAGGACTCTGGCTGGAAGATGGAGTGTAGACATACTAGAGTCAGCCCAGTGGCTGACGTCACCACTGGCCGCCCTGCAGGCCAGGCCAGGGCCCGGGAGCTTTAGCTGGAGAGAGGCTTGCCTGCTAACTCAGTACATATTTCCTGAGCATTTGCTCTGGACCAGGTTCCGGGAATCCAGCAGCAAACAAGACACAGCAGAGGAGTCCTCATTGGAGTTGCCCGCCCCTTTTCTCCCACACTGGGGTGGGGACTGGAGACACCCTTCTCCTGCAGGCTCAAAGCCAGGTTTGAAGGAGTCTCTGAGTCCCTCCTGCAGAGCCCCAGCCTGGGGGACTTAGCTTGGTCTCTGGGGCCCCAGGGCAGCAACGTGCCTGAGGGCAGCTGAGGAGAGACTGGAGAGGGGGCGTCTGTGAATTCTGATGTCGACCACCCTCCCAGGTCCCACCGGCTCCTGGGACTGCAGGAGGAGGGGCAATGAAGGACCTGTCCTGGATGAAGGCTGTCCTCCAGCCACTTTCCTGGCATTTGTCACTGCCTTTTTTGTCACTTTTTCCTGGTCCACACCCACCAATGACACGGACTATTACTGGAGAGGAATTGGCAGGGAGCAATGCGAGGCTTCAGGGGCCTGGCCCCTGCTTCCCGGAAGCATCCGCATTTTCCTGTAAACAGTTGCATAACTTCAGGGCTAAGTCTGTGGGTACCGGCGTTTGGGTTTAACACCGTTTCCAGCACTTACTTGCTACGTGACTATGGAGAAGTTACTCAGCCTCCCTATGCAGTAGTCTCCTCTTCTGTAAGATTGGGGAACACGCCTGATGGTGTGAGGGCTAAATGAAGTAACAAGAGCTAAGTGCTCAGAACAGTGCCTGGCATGCGGTAGGCACTGGGTAAAGGAGGGATGTCATTCTGCCCCTGCTCCCCCTCAGTTCCAAAAAGCCCTCTTCTCTTAGAGCTCCTGCCCAGCCTTCCTTCTCTCCCCCTGCCCTCCCTTCTCACTCAGCAGCCTGAGTCCCCTTAGCCCAGTCCCACCCTCCTTTTCTTAATCAGACTCTGGCTAAGCCTAAGCCAGAGCCCCCTTGGCTGACATGCCCCAAGAACTCACCACTTGCCTGGAAGTTCACTCTGAAGTCTACCTCAAGTTTCTCCTGCTGCTGTCGTTGCCTGCTGTATGCTACTCTGAGGTTTCTGGGTCCTGTTCTCTGGCTTGTGAGCCCTTTGACAGTAGGAAAGGCTGGTGGTCCTTGCACAGTTGTGCCCTGCCCAGCAGGTGGATCCGGCCCAAGAAAGCCAAAACTGGGTTCTGGGCAGTGTGGAGTTTCTCCCAGAACTCTACCTCCTGGGAATCTGAGTTGCTTGAGGCCAGAGCAGAGCTGAGATGAAACGGGGAGGCCTGGGGGCCACTCCTGTACCAGGCCCCCAAACGACAGGAGCTATGTCTGCTCTACTGCCTCTCCCAGGAATCACACCCTGCCTATCTGCCTCATTAACTCCCTGGCCCACAGGACAGAGATGTTGGTGCCTGCCAGGTCCCTGGGCCCCAGAGAAAGAGCCATTAGCAACTACAGGACCTGTCTCCCGTCCTCACCCAGGGCCAGCATCACTCACTCCAGCCCACACCCCTCTCTCTCTCTCTGAGAACCACAGTCTAGAAACTGTTCAGTTCAGGGGTAGGCTTGTGGGCTGTGGGAGGGGACCTGAGATGGGAGAAGACATTGGGGTAAAAAAGGATCAGTGAAGCGCCCAGTAAAAGAATCAGCTAGAGGGCCGGGCGCAGTGGCTCACGCCTGTAATCCCAGCACTTTGGGAGGTTGAGGTGTGCAGATCATGAGGTCAGGAGATCGAGACCATCCTGGCCAACATGGTGAAACCCCGTCTCTACTAAAAACACAAAAAATTAGCCGGGCGTGGTGGCGGGCGCCTGTAGTCCCAGCTACTCGGGAGGCTGAGGCAGGAGAATGGCGTGAACCCAGGAGGCAGAGGTTGCAGTGAGCCAAGATTGCACCACTGCACTCCAGCCTGGCGACAGTGTGAGACTCCGTCTCAAAAAAAAAAAAAAAAAAAAGAAAAAAAGAAAAAAAGAATCAGCTGGACCATGGGAATCATCCACATGGAGTCTGGAGGTTGAATGGGGTCCGTTAAGGGAATCTAATCCAACTTTGGTGGATTCAGATGCTGGGATCTTCTCTACCTCACCTTTTGCCAAGTATTACCTGGCTTCTGCTTGTGTGCCTCTAGTGATGGAAGGCTCACTGCTGCTGAGACGTTCCTTTCAGAACTGAGAAGAGGGGTTGGGGCCAGGGTCTAAGACTGTGTGATTCAACAGGCCTCTGTTGCTCCCTCTTTCTCCTCCATTCTCTCTCTAACTCTGTTCCTTGAACTGTCTTTGCTTGTCCCTCTATGGGGTTTCCATTGATTCAGCCAGGAAATTCCCCAGTACCTGAAGGATTACAAAATACCAAACTCAGGCTGGGGGCGGTGGCTCACGCCTGTCATCCCAGCACATTGGGAGGATCACTTGAGCCCAGGAGTTTGAGACCAGCCTAAGCAACATAGCAAGACCTTGTCTTTGCAAATAACTAAAAAATTAGCAAGGTGTGGTGGCACGTGCCTGTGGTCCCAGCTACTTGGGAGGCTGAGGTAGGGGAATCGCTTGAGCCCAGACAGTTGAGGCTGCAGAGGGTGGCGATCATGCCAATGCACTCCAGCCTGGGGAACAGAGAGAGACCCTGTCTCAAAAAACAATCAAACAAACTCAGTGCCTGGCACATGTTGTCTATTCAATTTGTGATGATGGTAAGATGTGACAGACGCACAAACACAGACCATGGCAGTCTCTCTAAGACTCTAAAGCAAGCTCTCCGAGGGCACCGGAAACCCCAGCCCTGGCCGATAAGGTGCAGCCGCCATCCAGGAGGTGAATTTTATGGAATTCCGGAAACTTCTGCAAAAGCTCCAAAGAAGAGTGTGTGAATGATTCTGAGTCTAGGCTCCCCAGCTGTTTGGACCCCCAGCCACACCCTAGCTGCCCTTCAAATACATCCATAGACTGACAACTCAGGCCGAAGCCCTGTGCTTGGGGACACCGTGGCACTGGAGCAGGGGATGGGACCCTCGAATGTGACCCCTGTGAGGTGTGTTTCGTATCATGGGGAAAGGGAGTGAGGTCGGGGCTCTGCAAGACAGGAGGGCATCAGGGCGTATCAGAGGCCTTCGGATCATCACTCTTCCCAGGAACCGAAGAAAGCCCATGCCTGCAAATAGAAATAGCGAGGGAGACCAGGCCAACAGCGCCCTGCCAGGCAGAGCACAGAGGGACCGCTCTAACACTGAGCGGTGATTAACAGGTTACACCAATTAGGAGCCAGCAGCACCCGAGGGAGCTCCTTGGAAAGTTTCTCTCCTCCTCATCTCTTTTTTTCTGATTATGTAATGAATATCGTTATTGTTGAAAATCTGAAAATACAAGTATGTGTAAAATCGAAAGTAACACCCCCACACACACACATTCTCGCTATAATTTTATCACCCACAGATGTGTGGCCAATATTTTGGTGTATTTTCCTTAAGTTGTTTTTCCAGACTTTTTCTTTCTTTGGAGAGTTTTGCCGTACTCCTGCCCCCCAAGTCTTGTTCACTCAACAAAGCCCTCCTTTGGAGTTTGAAAGGCAGAGGTGATGCAGCCCTGCTTTGGGATCCGAGTCCCTGATTTGAGAAGGGTTTTCCTGAACCTCCAAGCTGGTCCTCTGTTTTGTTGCTGTCCAGGAACGAAGAACAGGAGCTGAGGGACAGGAAACCATGCGGGTGTCCATCCTACCCGGGACAGGACAAGTGGTCAGGAGCAACAACCGAATTTCTTGGGCTGCTTCTTGGGGGTCACCTCCACCAGCGAGCCCTTCAGGCCTTCTTCTTGCATCCTGAGTGACCTATGTGACAATGCCGAGCATCAGTCCTCTTTCTCACCTCCTAGGGGCAGCATGGATGGGCCCATGGGTGCAGCTGGGGGCTGGGAGGCTGCACCCGCAACCCCCACACCAGCTCTGCCTCTGCCCTGCATTCCACATGAGACCAGAAGAATTGAGTCCCTGAGACTTTGACCTTCTCTCTCTGGCCTACTATGTGCCAGGCACTGTGCAGGACTCTGACTACGACAGAGAAACCACTATTCCCTCCCTTGAGTAGTGAGAGAGACAGACAGGAAAAGGGGTGACTGCAGCCCAGGAATGATGGGGAGGCAACCAGGGACTTCATACCAGGTCCTGGAGGGATCTGGGGAGGAAGGAGATGGTGACTGAACTGAAAACTGAGCCATGGACAAGGTTTGCCAGCAGAAAGGATGGGGGAGGTGCATCCCAGGCAGAGGGCTATGGCTCAGTGCCAAGAGAGAGCTTGGGGGCTGGGGAAGCAAAAGAAGTCCCTCCCTTTCTTCATGATGCATTTACTGCGTGCCAGACGGTGCCCATCTGATCTAGCTCCCCTCATCCCTCACTCATTGTATTCATTTTTGGAGCACCTGGGTCCCAGGCATGGGGAGAGGGACTGAACGGAACAGACATGGCCCTGCCTTCCTGGACAACAAGAAAACAGATAAATGCATATACCATTAATATGTGTCGTGTCAAGAAGGGCCATGAAGGACACAAACAGGGGCTGGGATCCAAAATAGTGGTGAGAGGTGGGTGATCAGGGAGGGAGTCTCTGAGTGGCTGGAACTTAGTGAGTGTGTGTGTGTGAGTGTGAGTGTGAGTGTATGTGTGAGAGAATGTGAGTCTGTGGGGGTGTGAGTGAATGTGTGTGTGTGTGTGCAGGGGTACGGGAGATGGCACTGGAGATGCTGCAGGCCATTGCAAAGCATTTGAATTTTATTTTAAATCCATGGAAGCTACTAGAAGTTTGGGAGCAGAAGAAAGACACTCCTTTTCTCAGCCCTCTTTGCAAGTGAAAAAACTGCGGCTCGGAGAGCCTAAGTGCCTGTGGGGAGTGATTCAGCGAAAGGGAATGGCAGAGCTGGAGTCAGGAGACTCAGTGCAGGGCTCTCTCTCCCCCGCTCAGACTGGTGAGCCAAGGTCTTTAACTAGGTGCTTCTCTGACCCATTTCCTCAGAATGGGCCTTTCAGTCCCACCTGGGAGTCAAGAGTGGGGCTGGAGCTGTCCCAGAGGATTCGGTGGGGCGGTGGGGGGTGGGGGTGGGGCGGGGGGTGGGGGTGGGGCAGAGGGGTGGGCAGCACTTACCTGGCCAGGTTTACCACAGGCTCCAGGATGTTGTGACCCAAGGCGGCACTGCACTCCCCAAAAGAGACCCCCAGTTCCTGCAGGCCAGACAGGGAGGGGCATGTGTGCCTTGGGAGAGACAACTGCAAGGCCAGGCTGTACCCCACCGCTAAAGTCCTGGCCATCAGAGTCCCAAGGCATCCCTAAGCCGACCTCAGTGGCGAGCAAGACAGCCCCGTCTCGGCGTGGGCCACCATCCCTGGCTGAAGCCCTTTGCCCACTGTCCCTTCACCCCGGCTGGCCAAGGTGTCAAAGAATGCACTGAAACGACACTTCACAGCCTTCGGAGTAGTGTGGGAAGCCTGCATCCCAACTTGGAGAAAGGTCTCTGGAGACATTTTATAAATGTTAGTTTTTTTTTTTTTTTGAGACAGAGTCTCGCTCAGTCGCCTAGGCTGGAGTGCAGTGGCGCGATCTCGGCTTACTGCAAGCTCCGCCTCCCAAGTAGCTGGGACTCCGCTTCACGCCATTCTCCTGCCTCAGCCTCCCAAGTAGCTGGGACTACAGGCGCCCGCTGCCACGCCCGGCTAAGTTTTTGCATTTTTTTGTTTTTAGTAGAGACGGGGTTTCACCGTGTTAGCCAGGATGGTCTCGATCTCCTGACCTCGTGATCCACCCGCCTCAGCCTCCCAAAGTGCTGGGATTACAGGCATGAGCCACCACGCCCGGCCAGTTATGTTTTTTAATTTCAAAAATATTTCATTGGGAGAATATTGGAAGATACAGTATAAGAAAGTACACGCTCAATATCTAAACCACTGCTGTTAGCGTTTGGGAAGATATTGCCATTCTGTTTTATATAACCCTTTTATGGGGCGGGGGCTAAATGTCCTGTACAGTTAGGTTAAACCAGATGAAATTGCTATTTTTGGCATGCCCCAGTCAAATATCAGCAATTTCATATGTTTCAACCTAATCTATATCTAGATTTGCAGCTGCTTATATGATTTTCTATTATATTGTAAGCATTTCCCCCACACCCTTAAATATTTTTCCAAGACGGGATTCTTAATGGCAAATACCTCTCGTATGAACATCCACAATTTAACCACCAATTGCTGGCAAATGTTTGTTCTTCTAAATAATATTTGAAAGCCCTCATATAAACATGTGCGATTGTACGTTATACATGGGTATCCATTAGGTGTTCCTTTAGGGATTATTACTTCCGAGTCTTCCCTTAGGATAAATTGCTAGAGGATAAATTACTATGTCAAAGGGTTGAGTTACTACTTTTAAGAAAAAGGCCGAGCACAGTGGCTCACGCCTGTAATCCCAGCACTTTGGGAGGCTGAGGCAGGCAGATCACCTGAGGTCAGGAGTTCCAGATCAGCCTGGCCAACATGGCGAACCCCGTCTCTACTAAATATACAAAAATTAGCTGGGCCTGGGGGCGCGCGTCTCTAGTCCCAGCTACTAAGGAGGCTGAGGTGGGAGAATCGCTTGAACCCTGGAGTCGGAAGTTGCAGTGAGCCGAGATCATGCCACTGCACTCCAACCTGGGCGAAAGAGCAAGATTCCAGCTCAAAAAAAAAAAAAAAAAAAAAAGAAAGAAAGAAAAAGAAAAAGAATAAACTTCCTTTCAGGCAGGAGCCACAATGATGACCTCACGACTTATGGGAAGTGGGAAAAGAAACAGGAAGAAAATGCGGTATGAAAATGCCAAGAGGGGTTGCGTGAGAGGTGGGGCGAGGAGTGATTTTCCCCTCTATTTTTATTCTCTCCAGATTTTCTGGAATGTGGTTAAATGCTATTCATGAATAAATAGTATTCACTGTCTGGCAGTGGAGCTTCTGATGTAATCATCCCAAGGGAGAATTTGAGTCTTAAAATAGGAGAACTTAGAAGGCAGCACGTTAATTAGAGACCAGAGATAAAATTAAAATTTGATTGGGAATTTTAAGCAAAGCCTTTAAAACCTTTTTACTCTGAAGCTATTTCTTATGTAGGTGGGGACATGGTGTGGGAATGTGCTAATTCAACAATGAGGTTCAGTATCACCCTCGCCACTCTAGCCTCGGGTTTGGGCTTAAAACGCATCTCCAGAGGCCGGGGCTGTGTGGGAGGCAGAGGCGGCCAGGCTGTTCGCTCTGAGCAGGGCTTTGGTTGGGGCAGGGGCAGGAATGGGCCATGGGTTCTCCTCGGCTGCCCAGGTCAAGTGACGCCTATCCACTACCCGCCAGGGAGGCACCTGCCCGGTCCACACACAGAGAGGGGCTGATGCCCAAGTGCTTACCCGGGCCAGTTGCTGCCCAGCTTCTGTGGACACTTGCCGTTCTTCCTCACAGTCCATCTTGTTTCCCAGGAGAAGGATGACCACCCCATCCGACCCTGCGTCCTGCACACAGAACATGTTCTCTCAGCCACAACCACTGTGTGCCAGGCCCCTGGCACATTTGCCCTCCTAGAAGCTGAAGTGTGTCCCCCATGTTCCCACTCTCAGGCCACATCCACTCCATATCCTTCTCACCTGGACCCTTTCCCCCATCCTTCCTTTCTGCTGATAAACATCTCACCTATTTTCCAAGGCCAACCTTAAGAACACCTCCCCCAGGAAGCCTTCCTGGATTGTTCCTGCCCATGCCCTCTCTTCCTGCCTGTGTTGAACAGTCCAGCACTTGATTATACATTTTCCCAATTGTTTCATGAATAATAATAATAATACTTTCTGATTAATGAGTGATTGTTATACACCAGGTGCTATGCTGAAATCAATTATATCAGTTAATCCTCACAGCTCCCCTATGAAAGAAGTCAGGAAATTGAAGTTCAGAGAGCTCAATTCACTTCTCCAAAGTCACAGAGTTGGGGTGGGTGGGATTCAAATCTAGGTCCTGTCAGACCCCAGCGCTCAGCTCCGCTCTTCACACATTACCTTATCCTGCTTCTTTTGCTAAACTAGAAACTTCCAGAGAGAAGACAACATGGCTAACTTCACACCCCTCTGCTGTGCTAGTACACACTGCAGAATTTCAGTATATATGCTTTGAGGAAGTATGCAGGGGAAAAACTAGAGATGTGTGAACAGAGGAATTATCACGTGGCATGGCACTAGAACTACATTAGCCTCAAGTGTAAGAAGAAGACATTATAAACAGAGCTGCCATATGTAGGAAGAGAATGTTCACAGGATAAAGGAAGTAGTTTTGTTTGAAGGCTATACTATGTGGTTGTCGTTTCTTTGTACTACTGCATTCCCAGCTCATCCAACCACATGCCCTCAGTGGGTGGTGTCACCCATATGTCTGTCATGTCATTTGTAATCCTAGGAGAAAAGAGGGAGTGGCAGGATATAAGGTCCCTCTTGACTGGAGGGACTGGGGCCAACCCCAGCAGCCATCTGCTCACCTGGAGACAGTCTAGCCAGTAGCGCACGTGGCCAAAGCTCTCCTGGGAGGTGATGTCGTACATAAGCACTACCCCATCAGCCTTGCGGAGCAGCTGCCGCGTCATGCTGTGGTACCTGCCCAGAGAGTCTGCATGAGGCCACACCAGGCATCCCGACCCCAGGTCCTGGCCTCTGCAAAGTGGGAGAAGTAACTTATCCTACTTCTAATTGCTTCCCACAGAGCACGTCTGTATGCTTTCCTTCGTACGGTGTAGTTCTTGTTGACGAGGTAACAGTTCTCATGGCCCAAATTTCAAAAGGTCTCAAGGAGAACTCAGTGAAACGTCTCCTTCCTTCTGCCCCATCCTGAAGCCACCTAGTCCCCCTCCCCAGAGGCAACCAGGGTTATCAGTTTCTTAAATATTTTTCCAGAGGTATTTTATGTATATACACATATATACACACACATATATACACCCGTACACATACATCTTTCCGCCTCTATTTTATACAAATACAGTGTAAAACATTCATCATACTCATTAATATTCAGTGTTCTGCATTTTGGTTTTTTCCAGTTAACAGGATGTCTTAGAGAAATTTCCCTATCGGGCTGGGTGCAGTGGCTCACGCCTGTAATCCCAGCACTTTGGGAGGCTGAGGCAGGAGGATCATTTGTGGTCAGAAGTTCCAGATTGGCCTGGCCAACATGGTGAAACCCCGTGTCTACTAAAAATACAAAAATTAGCTGGATGTGGTGGCGTGTGCCTGTAGCCCCAGCTCCTCAGGAGGCTGAGGTGCAAGAATCACTTAAGCCCTGGAGGCGGAGGTTGCAGTGAGCTGAGATCACGCCACCACACTCCAGCTTGGGCGACAGAGCAAGACTGTGTCTCAAAAAAAAAAAAAAAAAAAAAAAAAAAAAATCCCTATTAGTACATAAAGACAGTCCTCAGTCTTTGTGTGGCTTTACAGTGTTATATTGGGTGGACTGACCCTACTTTATCTAACTGGTCCCCTATTGATGGACATTTAGGTTGTTTCCTATTTTAATAACACAAGTGATAATACTACGAATGGTCCTGGTCCCTTTGTTATTATAGTCATATATGAGTCTGTCTATAGAATAAATTTCTAGATGTGGAACTGCAGAATCAAATAAGATATGCCTTTTGAGTTTTGATTACTGCCTGGTGCAGTAGCTCATGCCTGGAATCCCAGCACTGCGGGAAGCCGAAGCAGGCAGATCACAAGGTCAGGAGTTCGAGAACAGCCTGGCCAATATGATGAAACCCCATCTCTACTAAAAACACAAAAATTAGCCAGATGTGGTAGCGGGCACCTGTAGTCCCAGCTACTTGGGAGGCTGAAAACAGGAGAATCGCTTGAACCCAGGAGGTGGAGGTTGTGGTGAGCCCAGATCGCGCCTCTGCACTCCAGCCTGAGCAATAGAGCGAGACTCCATCTCAAAAAGAAAAGAAAAAAAAGTTTTGATCACTTCTGCCTAGGTTGAAAGTAGAAGACCAGCATTTTCAGAAGGACAGGTGATTGGGTGGCTGTCCACTAATGACCATGTTGGAACAGCCCTAATATATGCCCTGCCAGGCTGAGGGACCTCTGGCTCTGCTGCCCTCTCTCCCCTGCCTTGGCCTTGACTCATCTCTCCTTCCCTGACCTCCTGAATCCTCGGGGGGCAGTTGCCTCCGGCCCATGTTACTGGGGCTGCTGTGTGTCCCTCTGTACCTAGTTCCTGACACCACTGATACACATTGCCTGTTACCTCTCTTGGCCAGCCGTGTCCCAGAGCTGCAGCACAAAGCACTTGTTGTCCACCAGCAAGGTTTTGACCCGAAAATCTACTCCTAGGACACATAAAGAGGGGTGAAGCCTACTAAGTTACCATCCAGGACTCCTAGCCAAGGCCTACCCCAGTATACACCTGTTCCCTGTACCAGCTGCAGTGCGATAGAGCCCTTGGCTGCTGGGCTTCCCTTCCGCTCTGCATTCCATCCATTCTCGAGGACCCACTTTCTCCAGGAAGCCTTCCCAGACCTCCCTGCCATACTGGCAGTTTGTGCCAACCCAAGGCACCTTGTCTACGATGTTTATTCCTTAGGTCACCCAGAATACAAGTTTCATTATTTTATTTTTACACTACTCCTTTTTCCATTCCCTAATTATCGCATGCACCTTCCCCTCTCAACCAGACAGCAGGGGAGACAAGCAGCCCAGAGGGGCATAAGGAATGCTGGCTTCAGGCCACTGTTACACTGGTTACAGGACCTCAGGCAAGTCATTTCACTTCTGTGAGCCTCTCTTTCCTTGTCTGCAAAGTGGCAAATTAGAAAGACCTACACTGCAGAGTGGCTGGAGGATTAAAATGCTGTTTTAATCAGCCGGGTGTGGTGGCACACGCCTGTAATCCCAGCTACTCGGGAGGCTGAGGCAGGAGAATCACTTGAACCCGAGAGGCGGAGGTTACAGGGAGCCGAGATCCCGCCACTGCACTCCAGCCTGGGCAACAAGAGTGAAACTCCGTCTCAAAAAAAATAAATAAATAAATAAATAAATAAGGCCGGGCGCGGTGGCTCACGCCTGTAATCCCAGCACTTTGGGAGGCCGAGGCGGGCAGATCACGAGGTAAGGAGACCGAGACCATCCTGGCTAACACAGTGAAACCCCGTCTCTACTAAAAATACAAACAACTACCCGGGCGTGGTGGCGGGCGCCTGTAGTCCCAGCTACTCGGGAGGCCGAGGCAGGAGAATGGCAAGAACCCGGGGGGCGGAGCTTACAATGAGCGGAGATCGCACCACTGCACTCCAGCCTGGGCGACAGAGCGCCTCAAAAAAATAAATAAATAAATAAATAAATAAATAAATAAATAAAATGCTGTTTTAAGTGAGCAGACCCAGAAAAGAGGATAAAACTTCTGGTGTGGAGGCAGGGCTTTTAAGGTAGGTGGCCTTAACTTTGGGGGCCCAGCTAGGGCAAGAAACTTAACCAGGTCTTCAATTCTCTGCTTTCTTCATCTGTAAAATGGGGATAGATACGGAAAATGTACATTCAAATATAACTCCGTTGGCTGTAATTCTCTATCTGGTCCCGTCCTCAAATGCAGGCAGGGTAGAGTTCTTATGTTGTGAGGTAGTGGGGTGGGGCAAGAATGGAGGGAAGGTGACGCCAGGTAGGGAAATAATTGACCCATGAAGGCAGGATCATTTCCTGTGGTATTTAAACCGGAATAGACGATAGCCACCAGGGGGCAGCAAACCGTAGCTGGGATTGGGACAGATCTGGACCAAGTACTTGAATCTCGGGTACTCCCAGCCGGCTAGCAGTGCATGCCGGCTTGCCTGGTTGGTTGGTTGGTTGGTTGGTTGGTTGGTTGGTTGGTTGGTTCACAATTATGCAGCTTGTGTTTTTCTTGATTGAATTTTGTGGGAATTTCTCACCACATAATAAAAGGGGAGGCTCCATTCTAAGGAAGGCTGTTGTAAGGAGTAAGACATGTATGGAAGATGCCTAATGCATGGGAGGTGGTCAGTAAACGGTAGCTTAGGTGACTAATAATGGTAGCCTTGGCTGGGCATGGTGGCTCATGACTGTAATCCCAGCACTTTGGGAGGCTGAGGCAGGTGGATCACCTGAGGTCACCAGCCTGGCCAACATGGTGAACTTCATCTCTACTAAAAGTACAAAAATAAGCCAGGTGAAGTGGCACACACCTGTAGTCTCAGCTACTTGGGAGGCTGAGGCAGGAGAATCACTTGAACCCAGGAAGCAGAAGTTGCAGTGAGCAGAAATTGTGCCACTGCACTTGAGCCTGGGTGACAGGGCGAGGCTCTATCTCAATAAATAAATAAATAAAATAATGGTAGCGTTGTAGAACCTGTGACCCCACTCAACATCAGGCCAGCCTGCTATAGGTTTCCTCTTCCTGAGGGAATTGCATTTTTAATTGGCTCCCAGGTAAGGCTTCTTGGGCAAGAAAAGTTTGAGAACCTGCCCCAGGCCTCTCTTGTGGGGAGCTGTCATTTACCGACTGGTCTGGCACTGATCCTCAGTCGGCATGTGCCCTGGTCTAATATAAAGACAGGCATGGCATGACGTCTTTGTCCCTAGGTGGGTCTCCCCTCCATTCCCTCGGGTTTGCTTTTCTGTAGCTCTGTATGGGGTTCAGTGGCCGCATATGCTGATACTTTTAGGGAGGGAAGGTTCTCTGCTTTCAGCCATTTCTTGCAGGAGCCACTGAGTTAGACATGATCAAATATTTACTTATAATAATCATAACAATCATAATAACTAATACTTACAGAGTACTCGCTACATGTCAGTTATTATTCTAAGATCTTGACATATCAACTCAACTAATCCTCAACCGCTCTAGGAAGGCAGCACTACTGTTGTCTGATTATGCAGATGAGGATTTGGGGGTTCGAAAGGGTTAAATCATTTGTCCAAATTCAGACCCCAATAAGTGGCAGGACTAAAATTTGAATTCAGGCACCTGGGTTCCTAATTTACCACACTCTACAAACACATTCTGTGTAAAATATCCAGCTTGCCCAAGGTGACTTCCTGCCAGACCATCGCCGCCCAGCCTGGAGCTAGTCATGAGCAAATCCAACCAGCACAGACCCTGCTCTGGCCTGCCCACGGGCCACATGAGTGGAAACATGCTTGTTTTCACCATCAACTCTCGCAGGCACCTAAATTGCAGGGTGCATTGTTGATGTGGCACATTATAAGCTAATCAGATCAATGCAGAAAAAGCAAATTACCTGTAATTAGAGACGATTAGTGAAATAGTAAGGTTATGCCCATATAAAACAATGTCTAATGCAGGGCCCGTGGCCAGGGCAGAACCTGCAGCTTCCTCAGGGATGGCTTGGTCTGGGCCTGCTGCCACTCGTTGGCCCTGGCCCCTGCATCTCCCCTCCTCCCCGCCGCCCTCCTCGGTGCCCTTACCCACGGTAGCTGTCAAGCCTGTGGCGAAGGAATTCTGGTGCAGCAGGTGTAGGAAGGATGTTTTGCCCACGTTGGAGTCTCCCAGGAAGATGACATGGAAGAGGTAATCAGGGTTGGCCTGGGGTTCCCCTGCAGCCATGGGGTCTCCCGGGGATGGGGTCAGCCCAGCCTCCCTGGAGTCCGTTCCTGGATCTTCAAGCCTGCTCTCTGCCCTTGGTTCTCTGGAGTGACGGGGGCCTTGTTCTTCCTCGTGAGCAGTCATGAGGGATGGCCTGGGTTGGGCTTCCTGCTCAGCCATGGTGGGAGGGGTTCGCGTGGGTTCCTTGGGTCCTGCTCCAGCCCCAGGCTGAGCCCCTCCGGGAGGAGAGCCCCTTGGAGGTGCCGGTTTTCCAGGAGCGGCGGCTTCTGCTTCCACCTGAGCCTGTGGTGTGGCAGATGGGAGAGAAGCAAGCAGAGAATCTTGCTGGGGGAGTTGCGAATGCGCAGCTTCCAGGCCGTGAGCCTCAACTGACTGCTCTGAACTGAGGTCCTGTTCACCTCGGCCCTCTTGTTTTCCTTCCTCAGACCTGGGTTCCTCTTCTAGCCCCTGGTGGGGGAGGGCAGGCAGCTCACCCAGCCCAAGGACCCGGCCATGAGCTTCTCTTAGCCCCTCAGGAAGGCCCTCCTGCACCACTGGGCCTGTGTAACCCTGCTCCAACCTCTCTGTGGGCAGTGGACCCACAAACTCCAGGCCCTGGAAGGGCTCAGTTGGCCCCAGGGTGAGGGCCCTCTGGGCCCCCGGTCTTGGCTCAGAGCCAGTGGCATGCAGGTTCTGCTGGAGGGTATCTCTCTGCCTGGGCGGCTTGGCTGGGCCCACTCCTGTGAAGGCAGTTGTGGGCGAGGGTCTGGGCTGGGTTTCCGGCTCAGTCATGGTGGGAGGGGTTTGTGTGGATTCCCGGGGTCCTGCTCCAGCCCCAGGCTGAGCCCCCCTGGGAGGAGCCCAAGACCCAGGGTCCTTGTCATCTGGGTCTGAGGCCTGGATCTGTTTGCTGGACCCAGCTGGGGCCTGGGGAGGGGGAGGGGGCCCATCCTCCAAAGGAATGAGCACTTTGAATGCAGGTGCCACCAGGCTTCCTGAGAGACCCCAGAGGAGGCGGCCCTCGGGTGTGGACCCCGGCTCCTGGTTGGGGTCCAGGTCGTGCGGTTCGACAGGCTGCTCTGCACTAATGTCCTGCTCCTCTGGGTCCACTCCTTTACTGTCCTTGGCGCTGAAAGGCACCCCAGGGGGGGTCCTCGGAGCCCCATCTGGATCTGAAGATGGCTCCTGACCAAATAGTAAAGCCTGTGGCTCCGAGATGGAGATCTGCCTGACCACACGGGGTGTCTGGGGGCCTGAGGCGGCTCTTGGGGTCGGGGGCGGGCTCCAGCAGAGCTGCAGGGCTCCGTGCGGAGGGCTGCCAAAGTTGCTCAGGAGCTGGTCCCAGTCATCATTGTCCCCAGATAGCCCAGGCAGCGGGGCCTCCTCAGGGGAGACAGCCCGAGGGTCTGGGGTCTTCTCACCCACTCCAGGAACACTGGAAAGGAAGTAGGGAAGCAAAGATCAGGGGAGGGGCAGGTAGGTGGTGTCACACCCATCCTACCTGCAGCCTTCACCATCCCTTGCTCTCCCCATGGCCAGGCCTCCTCCCAGTCCTTGCTCAGGCAATCCTTCTCACCTGGTGTGTGCTCCCCACTCCTCCTCCTCATCCAATCTCATCCATCCTCAAGACCCACATGAAGCCTCACCTCCTCCAGGAAGCCTTCCTTGATCATTCTGGCCCATCCCACTCCTCTGAGCTATAACAAGTAGAGTGAGTGCCTGCTAGGGATCTTGCACTGCACTAAGCCTTTGTGTGTGTGTGTGTGTGTGTGTGTGTACATGTACACCCACACATGTGCATGTTTTAATTCTAGCCATGTGGTCTTGGGCACAGGTGTTTCCCTTTTTTGTGCCCCAGTTTCCTCATCTTAGAAATGGGCGTGATAGTTCCAGCTTGGCAGAGGGTGGGGTTTAAGGAAGGAAACTGTGTGTGCACTGTGTGCTAGCTAGATTCTTAGAGAACTCAGAGTTCCCCACTGGTTCCAGGAGGCCCCTAGAGTCCACCCCAGTCCAGGGATAGCAGCCACTTGCCTCAGTTTCTCCTCCACCTGCCAGGACACTCGGCCCCTGGCGGCGTCCAGGCGCCCCCTGGTCACCTGCAGCTGCCCCTGCACCTCCTCCAGCCGCCCAGCCAGGTCACGCTTGGCCTCCCACAGCTGCTGGTTCTCTGAGGCAGCCTCCTGATGTGTGCTCCTGAGGTGGGAGAGCTGGGCCTCCAGCTGCAGGGTGGAGGGTGAGGCGGAGAGAAGCCCAGATGCCCTCCAGGGCAGCAAAAAGCCTCCCAAGGCCATTGTGAGACACCCCCTGTCCAGACTCCCACCCCCTGTCCAGGCTCCTGGAGACCCAGCTTAAATCAGAGTAAGAGTGGACGGTTATCCCTCCTTGGCCTAACTAGCTCCATTAGCTCCTGTCCAGGAGGGGCATTGGAAATCCTGAGGCAGGGAGGGCAGGGAGACTGTGTGAGGAACAAAAACCAGCAGTGCCACAAAAGCCCCACACCTAAACCAGATCCCACCCTCCTCTACTCAGAGCCCTGCAATGGCTGCTGGCCTCTGAGACCATCTGGTCTACAAGGGGCTCCTGATCCAACAGCAAATCACATGACCGAGAGAGGGAACGCTGCCTGGCCAGGTGTAGGGAAAGGCAAGCCCTTGTAATGGCCTCCGGGACCCTGAAGAGTCTCCCTGCAGCCTCCTCACCTCCCCTCATGACCCTCATCTCCTTTCCCATGGCTGTTCCCTCTCAGTCTGTTCCAGTCCACAGCTCTGCTTACTGTTCCGTGAACTTCCACAGCGCATGCCCGCTCAGGGCCTTCGCACCTGCTGTTCCCTCTGCCTGGATGCCCTTCCCCAGCATATCACACTTCTTCAGGTCTTCGCTCCAATGTCATCATCTCAGCCAGGCCTTCCTTGACTCCCTTCTCAACTTACTTGACTACGATTCCAAATCTTCTATCCCCCTTTCCTGTTTTACTTTATTCTCCTTAGCACTGATCACCATCTCCTATGTTATGTATGTCACCTGTCTCCCTGACTAGATGGTAACTCTGTGGGCAGAGGTTTGTGTCTGTCATGATCCTCAGAACCTGGAACAGTGTCTGGCACATAGTTGGTGCTGGATAAGTAGTTGTGGGGTGAAGGAATGAATGGTTGGAGGGAAGAGGCTTCACCTTCACAGGGGACAGGACAAAACGGCCCCAGGTGTAAAGCCCTATCTCTTCTCTTGGCAGGAGGGGCCTGCCTCAGTTTCCAAGGAGCAGCTGCAGAGGCACCTGGGAAATCAACATGGTAACAGGGCCAGCCCAGGCCATGGTGAGGAAGGCTCCGGGAATCTTGTCCCAGGCTGAAGGGATGCTTGTTGTCCTGGTTACAGCAGAGGACAATTTTACCAAGGTCAGAGGTCCCCAAGTTGAGGAAGGAAGAGACAGTGGGGCAGGGTCTCCGAACAGTCAACCACAGTGCCACCCGTAAGTGACTACAGGCTATAAGACCTGCAGTGTCAGGGCAGCAGGTAACCTGACCCTAAGCAGGAAGCTAGGTCAGTTTCAGAGATGGAACAAGTGATACATAAACTACTATGTACCAGGCACTGTCTTAGGCCCTCCCATGTAGTACCTCTAATCATCACAGTACCTACTAAGGCAGGAGCTCTGATTTCCATGTCTCTGATAGGAAACTGAGGCTCATAGATATTAAAAACCTGTTCGAAAGTGGGTTTCTGGGAAACCCTGTCACTCACCTCCCTCTGGCCCTCAGCTAGTCGCTGCACCTCGCGCTCCTTGGCTTCTAGGACGTCCTGCATCTGGGAGGTGAGGGCCAGGCCCCGAGAGTCGCTCTGTGGAGTAGGTAGATTCAGCCCTCACCCTGCAGACTCTTAAGAGCCAGCCGGGCAGGCCAGCCCTTCTCACACTCCACCTCCACCACCTGGGGTGCCTGGGCCAGGATGTCCCAGCAGGGAGGGTTCTCAGGACAACTCCCCCAGTTCCAGCCTAGATTGTGGCAACAAGGAGACTTGGCAGAGATGGGAAGGGGGCCCAGGTTCGACATTCCCCACCCCATCTCTCTGGGGAACACAAGCTGCTCAGGGCAGGGAGAGGATTTACTCCAGCAGCCTCCTGCACCCCACCCTGGTCAGTCACTGGTCCCACTCCTCAGCCAGCAGAGGTGTCCCCGGCAGTGGGAAGGAGGCAGGCTGCCAGCAGGAGCCCACCTCGGCCTGCAGCTGCTGCTTCTCCTGGCGGATCTGCTGCTCCATCTCCTCATAGAGCTGCTGGACCTCGCGGTGGTGGTCAGAGTCACACCTGGGAGGAGCAGGAGTTGGGGCCAGGCAGCCCATTAGCGCCTCTGGGAGCCTGCTGCTGGCAGGGGCAGTCTGGGCTTGGGTGTGGAATCCATCCTATTGCTTTCCTCACTCTGCCAGCAGTCACTGACCTCTGTCACTCTGAGAACAGCCATCCCAATAACAACCCGCTGACCCATACGACTTTGACATTGGTCCTGCTGATCCCACCATGCCGACCCTTGTAACCATCACCAGTTCCCCTGGCCAGGGTCTCATTGTCCTCATCACCCCATCACTCAGTCCCACCTCCCTCTTTCACCATCCTCCTGCCCCTATAACCCAACTCCAGGGTCACCACATGCATTGCAATCTACGGGAGCAGGCCCCCTGGAGTTGGGCGTCACAGCGGGTCCTGTACCAAGACACACCCTGCCATTCCCACTCCTGCCATTACCAACTCTGTCCTCCCCGCCAGGTCCCCTGAGCCACCTCTTCCTCCAGCGCAGCTCTGCCCTATCCAGCTCACAGGCCCGGCTGTAGAAGGAGCTGGGGAAATTCAGATTCCACTGGAATGTGAAGAGCACCTACTTCAAGTCAGACACCCGGCCGGGCCCCCCACTCACTTCTTCAGGGTCAGCTCCAAGGCCTCCTTGTCTGCCTGGGCCTCCTGCAGGCGGCTGGTCATCTTGGCCAGAAAGCCTGCCAGGTTGCCTGCCAGCTGGGGCTCCTCCTGCCGCAGCTGCCGCCACAGCTGCCAGATTTCTGTCTGCCTGGGGAGGGGAGGACAGCCAGAGATGGGAGGGTCAGACACGAGGTGGGATGGAGAAGCAAGGGGAGCCCCACTCCTCAGTTTTCACGACAGCGCTCCAAGAGACTTTGGCACCTGGGCCAAATCTATTGACACCCTACAAGATGCAACTCAAATGCCACCTCCTCCAGGAACCGTTCCCAGGTGTGCCCTCTCCCTTCCTGAACCCCTGCCACACTTTGTCTCTCTATGATTCTGTAATAGTGGGATGGGAGGATTTGGGATACTGATGGCCCAGGGCTTCCATCTGCCCTCTCTCTTCTCTCACTCTGAGGCTGTGTGACCTTCAGCAAGTCCCAAGCCCTCTCTGGGCTCATTTGTAAAATGGGGTGGGGGCTGATTCCTGCCAAGCAAGGTCATTGAGGAATGAGAGACGCCTGACGAAAGCACCAGCTCAGGGCCTGCTACACGGTTGGCACCCGATAAAGGCTGCTTTCACATGGATTTAATTAAGTCGTGAGGACAGATGCCAGAGGGCTGAGCCTAGGCCAAGCTGCCAAGTGAATAAAAGGCTGCCCTGCCAGTCTACACCCTAAGTCCCACCCTGCCTGCCTCACAGCACCTGGCCCCACCCTCCCGGAGCCAAGCGTGAGGAATCTTGTCCTCACAGAACCCCACGGGTGCGGTGAGCAAACCTGGGCCAGTGCGTGAGGGTGACTCCCCCACTGGTTCTAACAGACCCTGGGAGTCCTAGAGAGGGATGTTTGCAGGCAGGGCTCCCTTTCTTTCTCTCTCTCTCTCTCTCTTTTTCTTTTCTTTCTTTCTTTTTTTTTTTTTTTTTTTGAGACAGAGTCTCGCTCTGTCGCCCAGGCTGGAGTGCAGTGGCACGATCTCAGCTCACTGCAACCTCTGCATCCCAGGTTCAAGCGATTCTCCTGCTGCAATTCTTCTGCCTCAGCCTCCCGAGTAGCTGGGATTACAGGCATGTGCCACCATGCCCGGCTAATTTTTGTATTTTTAGTAGAGATGGGGTTTCATCATGTTGGCCAGGCTGGTTGGAACTCCTGACCTCAGGTGATTCACCCGCCTCGGCCTCCCAAAGTGCCGGGATTACAGGCATGAGCCAGGCCAGGGCTCCCCTTCTCTAAGCAAAGGCAACTCCCTATACCCAGAGCCTCAGAAGGATGGGAGGAAATGCATTTCTGTCTCCAAACCTGTTCAACCCGGGGCACAAAATGCCTGAAATCACCCCCAACTCCAGGAATCCTCACTGAGTTAAGAAAGGCACCCGCAGGGATTCCCATGGTTTTAAGAATTCAAGGGCCCTTGGGAAGCTGAGCCCACTTGTTAGTCCTCCTGAAGAGTGACCCTACAGGGCAGGATAGGGCAGGGAGGTGCGGGGGTGGGAATGACTCCCCATAAGCAGGCATCCTCTGCATGTGGTTTTAACCCCACCACAGCTTTTAGGCTCATTCTGCAGCCCAGGAAACAGAGGTCAGAGGCGAAGCCATCCCTGTGGTCACACAGCCAGCCAATGGCCAAGCCGGGATTTGCACCTGGCTCTACCTGGCACCTGCCCCCTTGACGCTGTGTCCAGGGGAGCCCCTGCTGTCAATGGCTGGCAGAGCCTCTCCCTGTGCACATGCTGCCCTGGCCTTACTTGGGAAGTAAGTGTCCAGTCCCCAGCTGCTCTATGAAGGCAAGGAACGCCTCCTTCTCCTCAGCATCGGCCTCCTCCAGAGCCGGGAAACTGGTGGTAGCAGACACCCGCTTAGAGGGCAGTGGCTTCCTTCTGCGGAGCCTGTGGGAGCTCTGGCTGGAGCCAAAGATGTTTTCTGTGGACAGAGACGGACAGAGGGGAGCACAGTGGTGTTGGGCCCAGGTGCCTGGCCTCCCACCCAGCCCTGCTCCAGCCCTCAGGGAAGGAATTCTACCTGTGCCAGTCACATTTATACAGGGCTACATTCATGTATTTCTCATATCAACCTTAGGAGTCTACTTAAGGTAGTCATTTTACAGATGAGCGTCTGAGGCCCAGAGACACCAAAAGACTTGCTGGAAATCACACCGCACCTCCAAGGCAGTGAACAAACCCTTCACGCACTCAATCAAGGGATGTGTATTGAGCATCTACGTGACAAAATTAACCAAAATCCCTAACGTGGAGCTGACATTCTAGTGCAGGTTGAAAAGAATATATATATATATATATATTTTTTTTTTAAGCCAACTTGCTAAGTGAGCCAAAGGAGTATAGGAATATGCAGGGTAATTTCCACTGAGAGACTCGGAGGATCGACTTAGATGAGGTGGCTAGCAGTGGCCTAAGGAGGTGACACTGGAACTGAGATGTGAATCCCAAGAAGGAGCAAATCCTGTGGACTCCAAGAAGCGTGTGCCTGGCAAAGAGAACAGCACTGCAGGTGCCCTGAGGCAGGACCGGGCTAGCAAGATGGACGGGGTGAATGGCACTGAGTGAGCCAGCGAGGTTGGCAGCGTCTGGAGGGTGCAGGCCCTGCAGGCCCCAGGAAGGGGCTTCCAGTTTGTCCCACAGGCACTGGGAAGTTCCTGGCATGGCAGGCATGATTTGATTCGCGAATGAAGACGGCCCCAAGGCTGTGTGGACAACAAGCTCCCTCTGCGCTGCACTCCCACCGGCAACTCCCCTTGCCCAGCCCTTGAGTTCTCCTCCCAACTCTCAGCTTCTCCATTGCCAGAACTGGAGGAACCTTCTGCTGGAGTGGGCCCACGCGTAAATGCAAATTCCTGGCCTCCTTCTCTGCGGGTCTCCAGGCTTTTGGAGACTCAGCTGACCTGAGAACTCTGGGTGGCTTTGTGGACACTGAAGGCTGATCTGTGTCCATGCAGGGGCTCTCTGAAGACACCACACCTTTCATTGCCTGGGCCGGAAGGTCTTCCCACGGAGAGGATTAGCGGGAGGATTGTGCCCTGCTGGTCCTGGGCTCCCTATGTCTTGTCAGCCCTTCTAGAGAGGCAGGTGCTGGGGCGGCCCTGCCCAGCGGGGGCTCAGCACCTGGAAAGCCCCCACCCCTAAATATCACCCTCTGCTGCTCCCTGGCCCATGGAATTCCCCTAACCAAAGCCACAGTGTTACTCTCCTCAGGCGGAAACAAATCTGTGGTGTCAAGACCTCTGGCTCAGGAGAGGCCTTTTACTGAGGAGAAGACATGGGATGAGCAAGCCCAGAGGCCTCCCTGGAGGCGGGGGGGTGGGGGGTGGAATGCATGGGGGAGGGCCCCGGACCACTCTGGCAGCCAGGGATGTGGGGTGAAAGTCCCTGGGAAAAGGGCTGCCTTTCTAACGACCCAGTCTAGCCACATGCAGGGCACACTGCACGGGACACCTGGGTGCCCAGAGGCCCTCCAAGGACAGACATACTGAGTCCAGAGCTGAATTCTTCAAGTGACAGATGTCCCTTCCGCTCCACGTCCACCCAGTCGAAGATCATCTCTGACTCCTCCTTGCTGCCCAGGAAGCTGAACTTGGCCACCTGGAAGGAATGGGCAAGGTGGGCAGGTGTTCCCACCTGGGAAGATTCTCACCCTCCAAAACGGAGAGATGTTTGTCTTCAGCCACCCCTACCTCACCTCGCCCTCATGTCAGAGTCCCCCCAGTAACCTGACCCAGGGCCTAAGCTTGACGTTCCCAACCCCACCCAAGGCAGCCCTCCCAGCAGGGCCATGAACTGGCTCCAGCCCTTTTCACTCTCTCCATCCAAAATCAAAATGTACCTGTCCTAAGTCCCATGTCTTTAGAAACTTGATAAAGGACAGCAGCCAGCCCTCCCCCAGAATGTCGTGATCAGTGTCCAAAAATTATCTGAGGCCGGGCATGGTGGCTCATGCCTGTAATCCCAATAGTTTGGGAGGCCGAGGTGGGCAGATCACCTGAGGCCAGGAGTTCAAGACCAGCCTGGACAACATAGTGAAAATCCGTCTCTACTAAAAATACAAAAATTAGCCGGGCATGGTGGCAGGTGGCTATGTTCCCAGTTACTTGGGAGACTGAGGCAGGAGAATCACTTGAACCCAGGAGGCAGAAGTTGCAGTGAGCCAAGATGGTGCCATTGCACTCCAGCTTGGGTGACAAGAGTGAAACTCCGTTTCCAAAAAAAAAAAAAGTCAATGAGTTACATAAAATCTTCTATAAGAGTTCAGTTTATATATCACGGCCTACAGGTCATGATTTTACCTTTTTGAAAATTATAACAAGTTTTGGACTGAGGTCTATGGAGACGGCCCAGTGGGCTCATCTGGCAGAACCCAGTAGCCTGCATGGCTGCACAAGCGCATGTCACGGGCTCTTTTAGCCCACGCGCTTTGGCTCTCAGAAGGAATCCCAAGCATAATAGAACTTGGAGTTTGCTGATTCTGTTTCTCTAGTTACTTTGTTTTCCTTTTTGTAAATTTCGTGTTTTTATCTGGGGCTGCACATGAATGATAAGTTATTCCCCACTGGTGGCAGCAGTGATGGTCTGGTCTAAACCAGCGATGGTCTTTATGTTCTATTTGGTGATCTCTGGGGGATGCATCATGGAGACCTAATGCCTGTTGGTTGAAAAATAACGGAAAAACTGGTTTGCTAATCGTTTTGTTGTTGTTGTTGTTTGTTTTTCTATTTGTGATCTCAAATTAGTGAAGAATTCCAGGCTGGGCACAGTGGTTCATGCTTGTAATCCCAGCACTTTGGGAGGCCGAGGCGGGCAGATCACTTGAGGTCAGGAGCTGGAGACCAGCCCGGCCAACATGGTGAAACCCCGTCTCTACTAAAAATACAAAAATTAGCCAGGCGTGGGCGCCTGTAATCCCAGTTACTCGGGAGACTGAAGCAGGGGAATCACTTGAACCTGGGAGAAGGAGGTTGCAGTGAGCCAAGATTGCACCACTGCACTCTAGCCTGGGTGACAGAATGAGACTATATCTCAAAGAAAAATAATTTTGTATCCACTGGGAAGGAGAACAGCTGTTTGAGATCTGAGTTGGTGAGGTTTCATGTTGCTGTTCACTTTTTTTTTTTTTTTTTTTGAGACGGAGTCTCACTGTCATCCAGGCTGAAATGCAGTGGCGCAGTCTTGGCTCACTGCAACCTCCACCTCCCGAGTTCAACCTATTCTCCTGCCTCAGCCTCTTGAGTAGCTGGAACTACAGGTGCCTGCCACCACGCCCGGCTAATTTTTTGTATGTTTAGTAGAGACGGGGTTTCACCATGTTGGCCAAGCTGGTCTCAAACTCCAGACCTCAGGTGACCCACTCGCCTCAGCCTCCCAAACTGCTGGGATTACGGGCGTGAGCCACCATGACCAGCCTGCTATATTTACTTTTGATCTGTGGCTGGAACTGTAGAAATGAAGCAAGATACTCTCTGTGCGTCTGTATATCTATACATCTGCAATAGAAAGGCCTTTAACTCTTTTTTATTTTATTTATTTATTTTTTGAGACAGAGTCTCACTCAGGCTGGAATGCAGTGGCACAATCTCAGCTCACCGCAACCTCCACCTCCTGGGTTCAAGCGATTCTCCTGCCTCAGCCTCTCAAGTAACTGGGATTACAGGCATGCGCCACCACACCCGAAAGGTCTTTAACTCTTGTTGTCAGCGTGAAATACTCTTGTACATCTGGAAGGTATTAATAACTTAGTGTACTATGTCTCTTAAAGGAGTTCTGTGTTGATTAGTTTATAGACAAATAAGTGATTATATAAATCTAATGCTCCTAAAAATAACAGAAAATAACTGAAATTTGAATGCTTTAAATGTGTTAGACTTAAAACAATTCTTCTTAGAAATCGCTAGCTCAGAAAATTTTTCAGGAGCCAGGTCCATATAATTAACATGATTCTTTGAACAAATTATACTGGTTTAATAATTGTTTTGACAAAATACATATAATAGCTATCTGTCTTTTCTGTGCTTTATGTTAAGTATAATACAAGTATACATTCTGTTTTTCATAAGTCTATATTTATTTTCTGTGAAGAAACTAGTTAATCTACATTTCCTATACTTCTCATTTCGACTTTCAGATCAAACAAGTCAACTTTATCTTATGTTTAAGAGTATAAACATGTAAATTTGTGCCCCACTAAATTGATTAATTATTCTAACAAATAAATTTTGTATCAACAGTAATTATATTTTTTAGTGTGTCACCTTAACCACAGTTTCCAAGATTCTTAGATAACTTTAGAATTTTGAATTAATATTGAAGTACATTAATTAATAAATAATTTTTGACTATTTGGATAATTTCTAAAACAAATTTAATACTGAAACATTGGTTGCTAATCATAATTTTAAGTTGATATATATTTTTTACTTCTTATTTTCACATGCTAGAAAGTAGCTATATCTTTGGGTAATGTTAACAAATGAATTCATTATTTTCTGCTTTAAAAAGTTGTGCAGGTGGCCGGGCGCGGTGGCTCAAGCCTGTAATCCCAGCACTTTGGGAGGCCGAGACGGGCGGATCACGAGGTCAGGAGATCGAGACCATCCTGGCTAACACAGTGAAACCCCGTCTCTACTAAAAATACAAAAAACTAGCCGGGCGAGGTGGCGGGTGCCTGTAGTCCCAGCTACTCGGGAGGCTGAGGCACTAGAATAGCATGAACCCGGAAGGCGGAGCTTGCAGTGAGCTAAGATCCGGCCACTGCACTCCAGCCTAGGCGACAGAGCGAGACTCCGTCTCAAAAAAAAAAAAAAAATTGTGCAGGCTGGGTGAGGTGGCTCATGCCTGTAATCCTAGCACTTTGGGAGGCCAAGGCGGGTGGATCACCTGAGGTCAGGAGTTCAAGACCAGCCTGGCCAACATGGTGAAACCCCCCTCTCTACTAAAAACAGAAAACTTAGCCACACGAGGTAGCGCGTGCCTGTAATCCCAGCTTCTCTACTCGGGAGGTTGAGGCAGGAGAATCACTTGATCTCAGGAGGCGGAGGTTACAGTAAGCCAAGATCACGCCACTGCACTCCAGCCTGGGCGAGAGAGGGAGACTCCATCTCAAAAAAAAAAAAAAAAAAAATGTTGTGCAAAAGAAAGTGGTGGAGACTCAGATATTTGTATGCCCATATTCATAGCAGTATTATTCACAATCACCAAAAGAATCCACCCAGGTGTTCACTGACAGATAAGAGGATAGACAAAAATGACATATATGTACAACGGAATATTATTTGGTCTTTAAAAAGAAGAACATTTGGACACATGCTATGATACAGATAAACCTTGAGGGCATTCTGCTAAGTGAAATACAACAGTCACTAAAAGACAAATACTGTATGATTACATTTCTATAAGGTACCTAGAGTAATCAAAGTTATAGAGACAGAAAGTAGAATAGGGATAGCCAGGGGTTGGAGAGAGGGAAGTATGGGAGTTAACTATTCAATGGGTGCAGAATTTCAGCTTGGCAAGATAAAAGAAGCATTGGAGATGACTGGGGAAATGGTGGTACAACATCGTGAATGTACTTAATGCCACTGAATAGTACATTTTAAAATAGTTAAAATGATACATTTTCTGTTACATATATTTGACCACTTTCTTTTTAAGTTGTGTTAGGGATACTCAAGGCTGTAGAAAGTTGGCTTATGTGTATTTGTGAGCTTTGCTTGTCTGCTAAAATTCTTGTATGAGACAGTTCTCAATTATTTATCCTTAGTTCTTCCTATGAAGGAGGTTAATTACACTGGTTAAAAGTGCAATTAATACAGGCTGGGCATGGTGGCTCACACCTGTAATCCCAGCAGTTTGGGAGGCCTAGGCAGGTGGATCACTTGAGGTCAGGAGTTCAAGACCAGCTTGACCAACATGGTGAAACCCTGTCTCTACTAAAAATAGAAAAATCTTCCTGGCATGGTGGCGGGCATCTGTAATTCCAGCTAACTGGGAGGCTGAGGCATGAGAATAGCTTGAACCCAGAAGGCAGAGGTTGCAGTGAGCTAAGATTGTGCCACTGCACTACAGCCTGGACAACAGAGCAAGACCCTGTCTCAAAACAACGGCAACAACAACAACAACAAAAGTTCAATTAACTACAGATGCTTGAGGCTTTGCTAGGAGCAATAGCGACAGAGAAACAAAACTTTGTCTGCAAGGAAAATGGGATGCATTGTTGTGTGAAAGTGTCTGGTTATTCTAGAAAATGAAAAAGGATAAAAAGGCAAAACTTGAATAGATATAGAATGTTGTAGAAAGTTTGCTGAAAGAAAATTTTATTTGCCTTGATTTATAATGCCTGAGTCTGAAAATAAACTATGAAATGTATTAACATTTTGCCAAATTTGGCCCAGTTTTGATGGGCTTAAAAATTGATAATAAATAGGCTTGGCACAGTGGCTTACGCCTGTAATCCCAGCATTTTGCGAGGCCGAGGCGGGTGGATCACATGAGGTTAGGAGTTCAAGACCAGCCTGACCAACATAATGAAACCCATCTCTACTAAAAATAAAAATAAAAAAATAGCCGGACATGGTGGCAGGCGCCTGTAATCCCAGCTACTCAGGAGGCTGAGGCAGGGGAATCGTTTGAACCCAGGAGGCAGAGGTTGCAGTGAGCCAAGATCACGCCATTGCACTCTAGCCTGGGCAACAAGAGTGAAACTGTCTCAAAAAATAAAAATAAAAATAAGTAAATACATAAAAATAAGTAAAAATAAATAAATAATAAATAAAAACTCATGAAAATTTTACAGCCACATGTTCTATTAATGCATAACTAGAATTTGGCTTTATCTCTACTAAAATAATAAATTGGTCTTAGAGCTCTTAGCAAGGGTTAAAAAGAGGCTACTGTTTAGCTTCTGTGTAAGCCTCCCAGATAACAGAGATTCCCTATCTCACCAGAATCATTTCCTCTGCTTTGTTTTGACCTTACTATGTCTTAAATTTTTTTTTAAAAAAGCAAAGGTATCTCCCTTATAAAAAAGCTATCTACTCTTGCAATCATATTACCTTCTTCCATATTTATTTCAAAATCTTTTATTTTATTATTACTTTGATTAAATAGATAACAAAGTAATATTTCTTGGTCTCCCATGACCTCTTAATCTAGTGCCCAAATCTTCTCTAACGGCTCTTTTGATTTTGCCTTCCCAAGATTAGAGTCTAAATTTAGAAAAAAATACAATAAAAATTTGAAGATATCTTTCTCTATATTTTTTAAATACTTCAACACTATTACAAGAACATCATGGGACGAACAATCAAATCAGAAGAGATGTTCAGGCTTTTCTAGGCTAAATTTTCATGGGCAAAGTGCTATTAATATCAATATTTCAGATATTGCATGCTTTATGGGAAGGTCCTGGAGATTTCTCAATGATTGTGCTATTTATAATACGTTCTTTTTTTTTCTTTCTTGAGACAGGGTCTCACTTTGCCGCCCAGGCTAGAGTGCAGTGGTGTGATCATGGCTCACTGCAACCTTGACCTCCCAGGCTCAAGCAATCCTCCCACCTTAACCTCCCAAGTAGCTGGGACTACAGGTGCACACCACCACACCTGGCTAATTTTTTAAAACTTTTTATAGGATGGAATCTCGCCATATTGCCTAGGCTGGTCTTGAACTTCTGGGCTCAAGTGATCTTCCTGCCTTAGCCTCCCAAAGTCCTGGGATTACAAGCAGTATGTTTTTATCATCAGGGGAAACACTGATCAAACCATTATGAAATAGTCGTGCATTGTACCCCAGGAGAGAATTTCACTCTCCTCCATTCTGATACTATTAGGTAGTGTAATAAATAACCACAGCCTTTCAGTCTCGTTACTGGACACATTTCTCCTTTCCAATGCCTGCCTGAAGTCTCTGTTATAAGCTGCAGGCCACAGATTGCATCTTCAACAAAGAAAAACAAACTCAAAGTCTAGAGAAAAAGGACTGTACCAGGTTCTATGAACTATTTATGCTTCACTTGGTGTAGGCTTCCAAGCTGACAATGGATGACCTTCTGACTGAGCGAATAGACTGAGAATTCCTACAACTGAGTCCAAAAGCAGACAGCTTACCCAAGATCCAGCAGAACAATAATTAATTACATGGTGTTGATTGAACAGCTGAAGGAAATCTAGTTACGGCTCTTTGTGGCAATACAGTTGATATTATTTTTTATTGTTCTACTTTAATAGATCTGTGAGGAGGTTTTTTCCTGGTCTTGAGCTGTCTCTAACCCTCAGTTTAGTAGATTATACTTTTTTTTTTTTTTTTTTTTTTTGAGACAGAGCCTCACTCTGTTACCCAGGCTGGAGTGCAGTGGCATCATCTCAGCTCACTGCAACATCCACCGCCCAGGTTGAAGCGATTCTTCTGCCTCAGCCTCCCAAGTAGCTAGGATTACAGACACAAGCCACCATGCCTGACTAATTTTTGTATTTTTAGTAGAGATGGAGTTTCACCATGTTGGCCAGGCTAGTCAGGAACTCCTAATCTCAGGTGATCTGCCCGTCTCTGCCTCACAAAGTGCTGAGATTACAGGCGTGAGCCACGAAGCGCTGCCAGATTATACTTTTGTAAACTGAAATTCAACGTTTCAAGTGGTATCTGAATCTCATTGATCCCCTCATGATTCAGAAACCAATACTTTTAAGCCTGGGCAACATGGAGCAACCCGCAACCCTACCTCTATAAAAAATACAAAACATCAGCTGGGCATGGTGGCGCATGTCTGTAGTCCCAGCTACTCAAGAGGCTGAGGCGAGAGGATCCCTTGAACCTAGGAGGCGGAGGTTGTAATGAGCCAAGATCGCACCATTGCACTCCAGCCTAGGTGACAGAGCACGACTCTGTCTAAAAAAAAAAAAATTTACTTTTACAGACTCTCCTTACTTTTCATGGCAATATAATTATTTGCACGGGTTCAACAGAATCTGTCCTCCTTTTTTTTTTTTTAATCAAGATATAATTGGATAAATCAATTGTGTAATCAAGGCCCTACCTGGAGTGTGTTTTATGGGATGTCGTCATTTAATCAGGTGTGACAAGCCTACTAGGAGGAATGCCCATGGAGTCAATCCCTACAAAACCCTACCAGGAAGCTGGCCTGGAACCACATGGATTGCTTCCTGGCAGAAGAGGGACCTTAGAAAAATCAGGGACCTCAAGAAGAGAGGAAGTCATTTAAATTTACAGGTGATGCAAGTGACATCTGGTGAAGAGAGTATCTTGGGCTTGCTTTTCTAGCCTTAGGATAGAAGTTGGGTGACCAACTCATCCTAGTTTTCCCAGGACTTTCCAATTTTAGCACTCAAAGTCCCATATCCCAGGTACCCCATTAGTCCTTGGAAAACTGGAACAGTTTGTCACTCAACTTCTATCCTAAGGCTACAGTTTGGGCAACATAGCAAGACCTCATCTCTACAAAATTTTAAGAATCGGTCAGGCATAGTGGCATGTGCCTTTAGTCCTAGCTACTTGGGAGCCTGAGGCGAGAGGATCTCTTCAGCCCAGGAGCTTGAGGCTGCAGTGAGCTGTGACTGCACCACTGCACTCCATTCTGGGTAACAGAGTGAGATCCTATCCCTTAAAAAAAAAAAAAAAAAAAAAAACCCAACCTAAGATTATGTATGAAAGCTTCTAAACAGAAGCTAAAATGTCTCAATACTGTCTCTATTTGTAGGGCAAATTCAAAGAGACTCATGTTTAATTATATCCTTGTTGCTCCTATGGAAATAAGCCAATGTAATGACAGCAGCCTCTTATACATCAAGAAAATTTTAGAGATTATCTATGATCATAGAAAAATTATCTGGCCAGGTGCAGTTGCTCATGCCTGTAATCCCAGCACTTTGGGAGGCCAAGGCACGTGGATCACCTGAAGTCAGGAGTTCGAGACCAGCCTGGCCAACATGGTGAAACCCCGTCTCTACTAAAAATAAAAAAATTAGCCAGACGTGGTGGTGGGTGCAGGTAATCCCAGCTACTTGGGAGGCTGAAGCAGGGGAATCACTTGAACCTGGGAGGCAGAGGTTGCAGTGAGCTGAGATCATGCCTCTGAGATAGAGCTGAGAAGAAGGAAGAAAGGAAGGAAGGGAGGGAGGGAGGGAGGGAGGGGGAGGGGGAGGGGCGAGGGAGGGAGGGAAGGAGGAAATCTGAAACTTGGATATGAGGCAAAAAGAATGCTGGCACAACCCATTGTTTACCTTTCATGAAAAGTCCCAAACTTACTGAAGTTACTAGTAGAACAGATAGCCTGAAAGATTTATGGCCTGTTAGACATTAGCCATTTTAAGAATTTAACTCAGTAATTTCATCCTAATACTTTTCTGTCAAATTTCTGGCTTCTCAAATGCTCTTTGAACCAGTCATAACATCTTACTGGTTCCCCCACTCTTTTTTTTTTTTTTTTTTTTTAGAGATGGAGTCTTGCTCTGTCACCCAGGCTGGAGTGTAGTGGCACGATCTTGGCTCACTGCAACATCCGCTTCCTCGGGCTCAAGCAATTCTCATGCTTCAGCCTCCCAAGTAGCTGGGATTACAGGCACCCACCACCACGCCCGGCTAATTTTTGTATTTTTAGTAGAGACAGGGTTTCACCATGTTGGCCAGGGTGGTCTCGAACACCTGACCTCAAGTGATTTGCCCACCTCAGCCTCCCAAAGTGCTGGGATTACAGGCATGAGCCACAACACCTGGCCACCCTAAGACTCTTTACAGGGACACACAACCGTGGCTGATCTTATGTTTCATTGACGTTTACAGTCGTTGACATGGTTTGATTTCCAGGGCTCCGTCTGCTTCCCAAAATAAATGTCCTTGCTCAACGAGCCGAAAATTATAACATTTGCAAATTACTTATTTGGCTTAAAGTCCTTTTACTGGTTAAAAGACAAATGTTTCTGGAAAAGGGCAACACATAAAGCCTTACCAGTCATTTTCACATTAGTATAAACACATCCCTAGCGTTTTCTGAGAGCTCTAAATGAGAGAAAGGGGCAGGGGTAGGCAAGCCTTGCCTTCCTGTGATGGGGGAGTGGGGGTGTCAGGAGCTGCGGAAAGGGGATTCAGAGTTCCAATGGGGGTCTTGGGCTCACCGCCAGGTCCTCGCGGGTGACAAAGCCCCTCTCCTTGGCACCGCAGTCCTGGAAGAAGGCCTGTAGTTCTGCTGCTGCCTGGGAGGACCAAGACTCTGGCTCTGGGGCCACCTCAGCATCTTCACCATCAGCCGGCTCTCTTGTCTGCCGCCGCCGGCTGGAGCCCAGCTTTCGGACTTTTCGAGATGTTCTCTGTCCTGTCTCCATGGTTCGTTGGCCCTGGGGACAGAGGAGTGAGGGGCACTGGGCTGCTGGACAGTCACACCCTCTCATGGCTCAAAACCTTCCCCTGGCTCCCATCACCTCTGGAAGAAAATCCACTGTGGCTGCCAAAGCCCGGCCTGATGGTGCCCCGCCGGGTCCTCTGACCCCGTCGCCCAGCCGCCTCACAGCCTCTCATCCATTCTGCTCAACGCCTTTGCCCTTTCTAAGTTTCTGCCTGGAATGCCCTTCTCCAGGCTATCCCCCTGCCCTCATCTCTTCAGGCTACTACTCAACTATCGAAGTCTTCTCTGACCATCAGAGAATTTATCCTCTTCACCCCATGCAGAATCTCTCCCATGTTTTGACCTGGAGGGTGGTTACGCAGGGTTTTCCAGGATCTAGCTGTCTGAAGGCCATAAGCAGCTTCCTGAGCCATCTCTCTGGTGACTCTTCTCACTCATTGACTCATCCCAGCTGCATCAGGGATCCTTCCACTGACGCCTCCTCCCTCTCTCAGCCTCACCTCTCCTCCAGCCTTTTTTCTCCAGCACCATGTCTCTAGTCCTTCGACACACGCAGCATGGAATCAGTAGCGCCCCATGCGGCTGTTAGGGCCCCACATGATGTGGCCTCAGCTTCATCCACCCCACCCCTGTGCCCTTGGGGTCCATGGCAACACTATTGAACCACTCATGGCTCCTGGAATTCCTGATTCCCTCCCACCCTGCTCCCTTTGCCCCAAACTCCACAACTCTCTCACTCCCTTACATAGTTAACACCTTTTGCTTCCTCACTTTACAGGCTGCCTCCTCCAAGAAGCCTTCCCTGCAGTCACCCCGCATTCAAGTTGGGCTCAGTGCCCCCTTGTCTGCGACCCTGCTGTGGTTTGAATGTGTTCCCCAAAGTTCATGTGTCGGAAACCTGATCCCCAATGAGGCAGTGTTGGGCGGTGGGGCCTGGTGGGAATTGTTTGGGTCATGGGGGCACCATCCTCATGAATGGATGAATGCCATTATTGCAAAAGTGAGTTCCTTATAAAAGGATGGACTCAGACCCTCGTGCTCTCTGTCGTCCTTCTGCCTTCCACCATGGGAAGACACCACAAGAAGGCCCACGCCAGATTCTGCCTCCTCAGTCTTGAACTTTCTAGCCTCCAGAACGATGAGGAAATACATTTCTGTTCTATGTAAATTTCTCATTCTATGGTATCCGCTATAGCTGTACAAAACAGACCAAGGCAGGCCCCATGCTGCCCCGGCTGTGGATAACACTGTTTATCGAGGTCCATACTGCTCCCCGCCCCTTAGCACATGTTAGGTGCTCAAGTAAGGGGCGTCAAATTCATCATTCATTCACCAGTCACTGAATGTCTTAGTTCAGTCAGTCAATTGATAAGGATTTGGATGGTTGGGGATTCATCCAGGCAAGACCCCTGGGATGAGGAAAAGAGAGGCTGTGGTCTGGAAGGGATAAAGTCTGAGCCTGCCTTGGGGGAACAAGTCTGGGGCCCATAAAGCTATGGGATGAGAAGGACTTGATGTCCAGACAGGGCAGCTTCCTGCAGGTGGTGGGACTTGTGCAGGTTCTACAGGAGGCATGTAGGATATGGAAGCAGTAAACAGTGTGTGTGAAGGAATCGAGGCAGAAGAGCAAGGCTCATGCCCAGGAGATGGAGGAGATATCTCCCCTGGGCGTTCTCTGTTGACGCTGAAGGCCACAGACAGGCTGGGTGGAGTGGTGCGAGGGCTCTGCTTTAGGCATCATGGGCTCATTCCAGGGGGTCATTCCACAGCCTCCCCTTGGGTAAGCTTCCCATGGGGAACTGCACCAGCTGCACAGAACTTGGATGAAGCAATTTCTTATCCTGAGGAGGCCCCAAACTTCAAACAGAAGTACATTCTCTCTCTCTCTCTCTCTCTCTCTCTCTCTCTTTCTCTGCCCTCAAAGTCTGTTTCAGAAGCAGTTTTTTTTTTTTTTTTTTTTTTTTCTGAGACGGAGTCTCGCTCTGTCGCCCAGGCTGGGGGGCAGTGACACGATCTCAGCTCACTGCAAGCTCCACCTCCTGGGTTCACGCCATTCTCCTGCCTCAGCCTCCCAAGTAGCTGGGACTACAGGCGCCTGCCACCTCGCCCGGCTAACTTTTTGTGTTTTTGGTAGAGACGGGGTTTCACCGTGTTAGCCAGGATGGTCTCGATCTCCTGACCTCGTGATCCGCCTGTCTTAGGCGTGAGCCACCTCTCCCGGCCGTCAGATGCAGTTTTAAGATCATAAATGTAAAACCACAGTGGTGTGCTGGGGCTTGTGAGGGCCGACTATGCACACCTCTTCCTACCTCGGCAGCTTGGAATCAGCCACTGTGGGAGTATTGGTACCATGGGAATCAGCAAATGCTATGAATCAGGTCTCCTGCCCCCACCAAAGAACAGTAACCAGCACACCTCTTCTGAAGACTTCATCTGCCCCAACCCTTCCCACCCTCTGTCATGCACATAAGCAACAACCATTTACCGAGCGCCAACTGAATGCCAGTACAGTGCTAAGCAGGCCCGCCACAATCCATATGTTTCCTTTAAGCAAATTAAGAAAAGATATTTCCTGCTGGCAGACACAGCCCAGTGCCAGGGCTCATGGTTTAACAAGTGGAATGTGGACTGGATTCCAGTTCCCATGCACCTCCTTGGCTGGGCATCCTTGTGCAGGACACCCCTGCACACCCCAGCAGAGTCTCTGGCCCTCCAGGTAGAGGTGTGACTAACTCCTGGTCTCCCCTGGGGGACCTCACAGCCTCATGCAGGAGACACAAACATAATTACAGTGTAGCACAGAAGGAGCAGCACACCTGTGTGTCAGGTGCTGGGAGAGCACTGAAAAAGGAGCAACTCACTGATCAGGGTGTCAGAGAGGGCTTCCTGGGGGAGGTGACATAGCTTAGCAGTGAGCTCCAGGGCAGGAGAGATTATACTTAACCCTGATGCCCTCATATATGCCCAGCCTTGCTTAGGATATGTACTGGGCTCTCAACCCACTTCCTCTGCTGACTCACTGTCCCCAGAATGTGGAATGTTCTAACAGACAACTGAATAGAATCAGAAAATATCAGGGCCAGACACAGTGGCTCACACCTGTAATCCTAACACTTTGGGAGGCCAAGGCGGGTGGATCACTTGAAGCCAGGAGTTTGAGACCAGCCTGGGCAACATGGTGAAACTCCATCTCTACCAAAACCAGAAAATTAGCCGGGCATGGTGGCGTGCACTTCAAGTCGTAGCTACTAGGGAGGTTGAGGAGGGAGAATCCCTTGAGCCCAAGAGGCAGAGGTTGCAGTGAGCCAAGATTACACCACTGCACTCTAGCCTAGGCAACAGAGCGAGACACTGTCTCAAAAAAAAAAAAAAAAAAAAAGTCTTTCTACTAAAAAACATGGAGGCTAAAAAGCCAAGAATGAGGAGTAAGATTCTAGGGGTTAGAATAGGGAAGTTCCCATGCTAATCTAACTGGCCTTCACCCGGTATCTCTCACCCCTAATTCACCCCATGTTGCCCCATGGAAATAATGACCACATAGACACCCCTCCTTGGGTCTAGAGGCCTTCCACACCTAGAGAGGCCTTCCACACCTAGAAAGTCACCATCTATCTCCATTCCCCATCCCCCTAAGAGGGGAGCCCCTTCCTTCCATGGGCCGATGACCCTTCTTCAGTGGCTAATAGGGTTTGGCCTAGCAGTTCCAGCCTTGTAGGTTACACTCAAAGACAGACTCCCTGTAGAATAGAAGGAGATTAAGAAACAAAACAACAACAAAATAAGCTGGGCATGGTGGCCTGTGATCTCAGTACTTTGGGAGGCTGAGGCAAGAGGATCACTTGAGCCCAGGAGTTCAAGACCAGCCTGGGCAACATAGCGAGACCCTGTCTCTACAAAATAAAATAAAACTAGCTGGGCTTGGTGGTGTGTCTGCAGTCCTAGCTACTTGGGAGGCTGAGATGGGAGGATCACTTGAACCCAGGAGGTCAAAGCTACAGTGAGCTATGATTCACCACTGCACTCCAGCTGGGGCGACAGAGTGAGATTCTGTCTCAAAAAAATAAAAAAGGAAAAATAAAAGAAAGAGTCACTGAGCCTCAGTACTAGAAGAGGGTCAGTCCCACTCTCTTGACCTGGAGTTGCAGAAAAGGAGGCTCATGAGAGAAAGTGACTTCCAGTCCCATTGCTGTGAAGTCAGACAGGCCTCTGCTTCTCCCAGCTCTGCTGCCCATGGGCTGTGCAACCTTAGGGAAGTCAATCAGCGTCTCTGTGCCTGAGCTTCCTCACTGGAAACTTAGGACTAATAGCTCTCACACAGGGTTGCTATGAGGGTTAGGCAAGATAATTAAAGTTGAAACATCAGTTCCCATTTCCCAGGATGGCCCACCTCCCTTTCCAGATTCACTTTCTCTTAGCACTTGTCACCTTCCCAGAATAGAGAGCCTTTTGCTCATTTTTGTTGTAAATTTTCCTTCTCCTTATGCTGATACAGAGGCCTCACCTGAGTAGGGAGTTGACCATTCTGTTCACTGCTCTATCCCAAGAGCCTAGAACAGCGCTTGGCACACAGTTGGTACTCTGTAAATATTTGCTGAATATATGATCCACATAAAGCACTTTGGAGTGTGCTTGGCATCCGTGACTACCGGGTAAAGGTAGCAATGACAACAGTGGTGATGACATTGATAAAGTTGAATTCTATTTGAGGCACATAAAAGCCAGGTTCCATGCAGATACAATTGATCCCATTTGACAAATGAGGAAACTGAGGGAGGTTCCAAGAGGCAGAGTGACCTGCCCAAGCCGTGATGTCAGTGGTAGAACTACACCGGATTCTGCTTTTCTGGTTGGTCATGAGATGGACTTCCCCAAGGCTACATCCTGGAGAGGTGGCTCTTCCCTGGGCAGAAGGCCCCTCTGGGGATGACAAATGCCCAGTGGAGTAGCCCTGAGCGGGACAAGGGCTTTGGAGCAGGGTGGGCGTTGACAGGCTTGGCTCCTGTGGTGACGCCCAGTGTCTCGTGTACTTCTGGTGATGGAGATAACACGGCCAAGGGAGCAAGATAAGATTCCCTGTGCAGAAGCCTCCGGAAGCAAAGTCCACTGTGATATGAGTGTCACATCACAGCCTACCGAGCTCCCACAAGTGTAGGAAGTAAGAATCCTGGAAGAAATTCCCTGCAGCCACATCCTAGGACATGTGGTGTTCTTGACATTCCTTTCTGGGAGTTCCTAGCCCAGCTGCACCTCCACAGCCCATTTCCAGAAGTCCACTGGCATTATATAAGGAAATAGCACCTTCCAGATACCTCGTCTGCCCCACCCCAGCATCTGCCCTCTCTGCCAGTCAATCCTTCTCTCCAGGAGGGGCATTCAGCCACCTGCTCCTTGCCTGTCAGGTGGTCTGGGGCAGGAAGGCAGCAGATGCCCTCCAGCCATCACCACCTCAAAATCAGTCACTTGTCACCATCAGGTGGGATGGTGCGCTCACCCCTTGTGCCTTCATATTCAGATCCCTGACAGCACCCCACGGCCTGACAGCATACCCTAAAAACAGCCTGTGTCCCTTTTAGGCCAGGCCTAGTCCCTCAGAGACAGTAAGGACATCCTTCAGTCAATCCACAAAAGTACACATGCAAACGTGCACGCACACACACCCTCCTCGGCCATCACCCTCACCCTCCACTCCCTCACCGTCAGCCTCTCGGTCAGACACAGCACCCCTCATGGCCATTCCATCATTCCATTCTGCATGTGCAAGTGCCGTCGCCCAGCACACATCCCTCCGAGTCAGCCAGCAGGGCCACCCTGCCAGCGCCCTTCTCCTCCACCACTTTCCCCTTAGTGCATCCTCATGCCTCACGTCGTTAAGAGTGGGGGACCCCTTCATGGCTAGGACACACATACAGCCCCTCAGCATGATCACCTCTCCCCACATCCCTCACCTAAGAAATCGCATAAAGCTTGAAGCCAAACATGAAAGCAAATGAATCCCACTCCCAAGCATCCAGGGGAATCCACTCCCACTGTGGTATTCTGTGAGGCAGCAGGCACCACAGGCTGCCCACCAGGAAGTAGAAGCCAGAGAAGAAGGGTGGGGTGGGGCAGTGGCAGATTACAACCTGGCATGGGCCCTGCCTGGGGCCTCCGGGTGTCCATCACTGTCTCACCAAAGAGTGCTTAGAACTGGGCCTGCTGTGCACTCGGCTGGCTTCAATAGCTATAAATAATAGCCATACTCGCTAAACCCCAATTGCCCAAGTCGGTGGGCCTGAGAGACCACCTAGTGTCTTGTTCCAGTCTACTTATCCTCACTTCTCCCCTCCTAATAGAGAAACTGAGGCTCTGAGAAACCAGGTGCTTGCCGCAGCTTGCACAGCCATTTACGGGTGGTGATGCACCCCAGCTTCCTGCCCAAGTGCCTTCCCATCCCCTCCCTTAGACCACGCAGAGAGCTCCAAATGCAGGGGAAAAGAGGGCTCTGCCCCTTGCACCCTTGACATAGAAGCTAAACAGGGACCCCAGCTCCCTCCCCCATCCTCATCCTTCCAAAGAAAAAGAAGCATTGCAACCTTGGGATGGCTCCTACCTCTCAAAGGCTCCCAGTGGAACACGCAGCCCTGGGCTCTGGGACCTGGTGGTGGGGTGACTGCTGCCCTACAGAGCCCACGAGCTCTAGAACTGTTAACAGTCTTGTCTTGCTTAATCGCCCTTTCCGTTCCCCAGCGAGCCAATCTCTGTGCTCATCTACAGGACTTCCTGTGGAAGCGACCACTGGCAGCCCTTTCACAATTTTGCCTGGCACCCCCAGGCATCCCTGCCCTGATTGGTGTCTTGAAGTGGAGAATGCTGGAGCTGGCAGGGAGGCCTTCCTAAACAGAGGCTCCGAAGAGTGAGATGGACTGCTCAAGATCACCTAGCCCTTAGTGGCACAGCCAGGACTGGGCCTGAGTCTCTGGTTGCCAAGGCAATGCCTTATCCCAGACAGCAGCAGGTTGATGAGCCCAGCCGTGGCTGAAGCTAAGTATCTCAGATGCCCCAGGAGAACTGCCCACCCTGCCTCACTTCAGGCCCTCACTCTCAGACAGTGTCTTTGAGCCTCAGGGGAGGCTTTATATCTAAATCACCTTTTAGGGAACAATCTAATCTGATACCAAAATACATTGTAGAGCTACAGCCATCAGAATGGTGTGGAATTGGAGCATGACTATAGATGGATGAATCAGTGGAACAGAATAATGAATAGACACAAATAGACTCGAATATCTGTAGGAATTTAGTGTATCATAAAGGCATCATTTCAAATCATTGGAGAAGAGATAGTTTATTCAATAAACTGTGTTGGGAGAATGGGCTAGGTATCTGCAAAAAACAAAGTTAGAGCTCTAACTCTAAAAGCATTCCAGATGGATAAAAGCATAAGCATTTTAAAAATCAAAATCACACAATTATATGTTGTTTGGGATTTACTTCAAAAGTACTGAAGAGTGGGGAGAATAGGTAGGACATAGATTAAACAAGACTGGCTCTGGCCCTGTTCTGATCCCTGCTGGAATTGATGAGGGTACCGCGGGCTCATTATGTTCTTCTACTTTTCTGTATGTTTGAACAAATGCCATAAGAAATCATGGCATAGTTCATTTGCCATGGTTGCAGAAGAAGGAGGGAAAGAAAAGGAAGAAAGAAGGGTGGGAAGGAAAGAAGGAAGGAAGGGAGGGAGGGAGGGAGGGAGGGAGGGAGGGAGGGAGGGAGGGGGGAAGGAAGAAAGAGAGAGAAAGAAAAAAAGAAAGAAAGAGAAAGAAAGCAAAGAAAGAAAGAAAGAAAGATCTGTCATGGGATAGCCTGGGTGTGGTGGCTCATGCCTGTAATCCCAGCACTTTGAGAGGCTGAGGCAGGAGGATCGCCTGAGCCCAGGAATTCAAGACCAGTCTGGACAACATGGTGAGACTCCGTCTCTATTAAAAAAAAAAAAGAAGAAGAAGAAGGAGAAGAAGGAGGAGAAGAGGAGAAGGAGAAGGAGGAGGAGGAAGAAGAAGAAGAGAAAGAAGGAAAAAAAAGGGAAGAAAGAGATCATGGGATAATTTTAAAATAATCTTCGATTAGGCAAGGCCCTTCCAGATATATCACAAAGCATTAGAAGCCACAAAAGAAAATATTGAGTCATTCAACCATACAGAAACTTTTTAAAAATAAATAAAACTGAATGGCAATAAAAGGTCACCATTGACAAGTCAAGTCAAAAGGCAAATAAACTGTGAAAAAATACTCACATATCATAGAAAATAAGTTAATTTCCTCCCTCAGTAAAGAACTCCTACAGATCAATGAAAGACCAATAATGCATTAGAGAAACTGGCACCATATATGAATAAATAATCCATGGAAAAATAAATATCAATGGATTTAAACATATGAAAAATGTTTATAAAAATAATACATTGAGATATCAATGTAGTTTTATTCAGCTATTCAATTAGTAAGACCAAAAAAGTGATATACTATATCATAAAGGATGTAGGAAGCACATTCACACAATATTGGCAGGAATATAAACTGGTACACCTTTTATGAAAAGAAATGTATAATATCTGTCAACATTTAAAATGCAAAAATCTTTCTACCCAGCAATTTCACTTTCAGTCATTGGTTCCACAGATGATATACAATATGACAGTATGGAAGGATATTCATTACAGCATTGTCTGTAGTAGCAGAGGATTGGAAATGATCTAAATTTCCATCAGTAGGGAGCTGGTTAAAAGAGCTCTGATACATCCGAACATTGGCATACTCTGCACCCGCGAAGAAAATGAGAAAGATCCAGGTGAACTGATATGGAATGACCTTCAAGATATTGTGTCATATGAAAAAAGTAGGTGCAGAACAGTGAGGATAGTGTGCTTTTTATGAAGAAAAAAGTGTATGTGTGTGTATGAAATATATGCAATAGATAAGGGCCGTGATACAGTTAGGTTTTATGTCCTCATCCAAATCTCATCTCGAATTATAATCCCTATGTGTCAAAGGAGGGAAGTGTTTGGATTATGGGAGCAGTTTCCCCCATGCTGTTCTTGTAACAGTGAGTGAATTCTCACGAGATCTGATGGTTTTATAAATGGCAGTTTTTCCTGCGCTTATATAATTTCTTCCTCTGCTGCCATGTGAAGAAGGTCCTTGCTTCCCCTTCACCTTCCACCGTGATTGTAAGTCTCCCGAGGCCTCCCCAGCCATGTGGAACTGTGAGTTCATTAAACCTCTTTCCTTTGTAAATTACCCAGTTTCCAGTATTTCTTTATAGCAGTGTGAAAATGGACTAATACAGGCCAGGTGAGGTGGCTCACGCCTGTAATCCCAGCACTTTCGGAGGCTGAGGCAGGCAGATTGCTTGAGCCCAGGAGTTAAAGACCAGCCTGGGCAACAAGGTGAAACTTTGTCTCTATAAAAAAATAAAATTAGCCAGGCATGGTGGCGCATGACCGTAGTACCAGCTACTCAGGAAGCCAAGGTGGGAGGATCGCCTGAGCGCTGGAGGTCCAGGCTGCACTGAGCTCTGATTGCACCACTGCACTCCAGCCTGGGTGGCAGAGTGAGGTCCTGTCTCAAAAAAAGAAAAATAATAGATAAGCACACACATTCATATGTTTGTAAATGCATAGAATATTTCTGACAGGATATACAAGAAACTAGTCAGAGTTGGGCTGGATAGAAGTGTTGGGATGGAGGAGGGGGGCAGATTTATGTTTCACTCTTTACTTTTAATGTATTTTATGTTTTTACTATCTGTGTACATTACCTATTCAAAAAGAAACTTAAAAATAGTGTGTACATATACAAAGAGAGACTGATGAAGGAAACATGGTAAAATGTTAACATTTAGGAACAATGGTAAAGGGTATATGGGGATTATTTTATTACATTTGCAACTTTTCTGGATGTATAAGATTATTTCAAAACAAAAAGTTTTTAAAATTAACAAATTTAATTTATAAAAAAATGAATATTATCACAACCAACTATCTGAGGACATTGATACTCAGAGTTTCTGAGGCTTTATTGAACTAAATAAGCACTCATTTATTTATTATTATTATTATTTTTGAGACACGGTCTCACTCTGTTGCTTAGGCTAGAGTGCAATGGCACAGTCACAGCTCACTGCAGCCTCCCGGGCTCAAGTGATCCTTACACCTCAGCCTCCCAAGTACCTGGGATTATAAACATGCACCACCACACCCAGCTAATTATTGTATTTTTAGTAGAGATAGGGGTTTCACCATGTTGTCCAGACTGGTCTGGAATTCCTGGACTCGAGTGATCCACCCGCCTCGGCCTCCCAAAGTACTGGGATTACAGGCACAAGCTACCGCACCCGGCTTATTTATTCAACAAATGTTTATTAAGCACTTCTAGGTGCTGGACACTGTGCTACGAAATACAAAATGTAGAAAGTGTAGAATAAGAAAATGTAGAAAACATGAAAATGTAGAAAACTGTAGGGAAAACAAGCCATATGTAATATAATGCCAAACAGTGGTAATTGTTTTGAAGAAAAGCAAAGCAGACAAGGGCTAGAATGGTGGTGGGAGGTGTATTTTAGATGAGGTGCTGGGGGAGGCCTGAGGAGGTGATGCTGGAAAGAACAAGTGAGAAACAAGATCTGGAAGAAGAGGGCAGAGGGGCCCCGAGGCAGGAGCAGGCTTTGTGTGCAAGAGAAACAGTGAGGAGAGCCCCGTGGCGGGAGCACGCGGGGGAGGGAAGTGCGGGCAGGCGACAGAGATGGAGACAGAGGTAACAGGCAGGACCCGTAGACCATATGGGCCCATTTGGAGGGCGACACGAACCGACTTAGGTTTGAAAGGGATCCCCTCCCCGCCCCCCGCTGCTTTCATTCTGGAGAAGAGACTGTACTAGGCAAAAGCAGCAGCAGGGAGACCCGTGAGGAGTTAACACAATCCAGACAAGAGACAGTTGCTTGGAGGGCAGGGGTGGAGGTCATGATGAAAGGTGGCTGGACTCGGGATATGTACTGAAAATAGGACCAATAGGGCTTGCTGCTGTATTTGGGCAAATGCAACAAATCCAGGACCTTCATTCCAGCAAAGGACTCTCTCCACTCCTATAAAAACAGAGTGAGGTTGGATTTTTAAGACCCAGCCCTCAGGATCTCAAGGCATCCTCAGTTTATTTGTCTCCCAACCCTCACGGGCCCTGCTCCCCACCATGGAAATAAAAGGGACATGGAGAAGGCAAGAGTGGTCACACCCTCTCGGGTGCAGCCAGAGTGCCAAGGAGTCCTGCAAGTGGTGAGAACTCAGCTTGGCCTTGTCCTCGGCACCAGCACCAGGGAAAAAACCTGCCAGGACATACCAAGTGCTAGGAAAAAAATTAGATCCAGGCACGTTTGGAAACGATGGCACTAACTGAAAAATACAGTGTTACTGAACTGAAAAACACTGTGCTCAGAACTAGGTTTTGCAAAAATAGAATCAATGGACAAGGATCAAGAGCAGTGAAACTGTTTTACAATTAGGAAAGTTTTCACACTCACTAATTTTTAATTCCTTACAAGTGCTTGAAGACTCTTCACAGCTTGTTAAATCCTGAAGCAAGATATTCTCCATTCTAGGGCCCTGCAGTGAGAGCTGAGGTGCAAGCTAGGACCTGAGCCTCCCTGCCTCCAGCTACTGGCTCCAAAATAGCTCAAGAAGCTTAGGCAGGTGGGCAGTCCCACAGAAAACCAGGGTCAGGGAGCTTGCTTCAAAGCTGCATTTGGGTAGCGCTTTACGTAAGATTGAGAAAACCTAAATTACATCAAAGACTGAGGAGGTGCACAGAAACAGATAGGTCCCTGCAAGCCTCCTCTTAGAACTGTCACAGCGGCAATGACCCTGGGCGAGGCACTTCCCCTTTCTGGTGTATTGAGCAGGCAGTGTGATCTGGAGTCATCAGCATGGACATTCTGGCCCCTCACCACTTCCTAGGGCCATGAGCTTTGGTAGATATGGATCTGTGTTCACCTAAAGCTTTGGTAGATAATTCCTGGCAGGCTAATGATTTCCCACCTCAAATGTCTTCATCCCTCTGGTTTTCTTCAGCATTACAGGAATTTGTTCCACCCCGTGAGGAGCAATCTGGACTAGGCCCTGGAGGCAGCCCTATCAGTAATGGACAGTGTCCATAGATACGTAGCCTAGGTAGCCAGATAAGTACTCCAGAGAGAAAATTGTAGGGTATGTTCCACACGGTTTCCTTGAGGCTCCCTAGCAGGTTTAAGCCCCAGTTGCACACAGTGGAACTTGTTCACTGACAGCTTTATTGGCCTTCTCCTTTCTCACATTCTCTACTTTCCTGCTGTGCCTCCAGGGACTACCTCCCAGGTAATCCACCTGCACACAAGTCCTTGTCTCAAGTTGTTTGGGGAGTAGGGGTGGTGGGGGTGACTAAGACAGTTTCCAGAAATGGCAGAAGCAGGATGGGCTTCTGAAAACAGAAGTCACCAGTGAAGTGACAACGTGGACCCAAATGCTGGTGGTGAGTAAGGTGGTGATAACCCTTGGCAGGCTACAGCATCACAATGTCCACAATGTGTGTAGTGGGTTGGTAAGAGGCACAGGTAAAATTTCAGGAGCAACATTGACTTATGCCATAAGTCTAACACCTGAAAGATACAGGGCAATAGTAATGATAAGGATTGTGGGGTTGGTTGGCTTTTGTTATTTGCCCTAGAAGCCTTGAAGAAAGACAACTCAGGGTATGTTGTGAAGACAGGAGAACTCCATAACAGCATTCTAAATGACCCTTATCTCTCATGGCCCAAGAGTAGGCTGTGCTGAAAATCAGGCCCAGGATCTGATTGTAAAAGGGATGAAGTTTCAAGAGAGACTAAAAGCACAGCCTCAGCAGACCTACTACCCCAGGGTCAGAATTCTGATAGGGAAAGAATGGGGCACTAGGACTTGTATGGAGATATTTGGATAGATGCACTTGAGAAGCTTGTACCCTCAGCTTCCTTGAGCCTTCTAGGCCTGTAGAAGGACCCCTTCCTTTACTAGAGAACAATCTCCCATAACCTAAAGACCATGCTAAGGACTCACCTGAGGTGGATGTCTCACAAGGTGATGCTTATCTTCCTCAAGACCCTTCCCTCCTGCCCTCACTGCCTCTAGAGCAGGATCAAAAAACATTTTCTTAAAGGGCAAGAGAGTAAATATTTTAGATTTGCAGGCCATGTGGTCTCTGTTGCAACTATTCGATTCTACTTTTGCTCTTAAAACGACAGTGCAAAAACAACCATGGACAATAGGTAAACAAATAGGTGTGTGTGCATTCCAATAAAACTTTATATACAAAAACAGGCAGCTGGTGCATGAACTATGGTTTGCCTACCCCTGTTCTAGACCAGTAATTAGGGTCAGGTCTTACCATTGCCCAAGCAGGAAAGTATATAGTCCCCATTGCTGGAGGAAATAGCTTATTCACAATAAAAACTACAGGTCTGGTTGATATATGTTAGTAGGAACAGGAAAACACATATAGGAAGAGATCTTGAGGATGTGGGACTGGGGCCGGGGGGAGCTGAGGAATACAAAGCTAGATAAACAGGGTTTTATGGAGGGACCCTTCTTTTGACTCGGAATTTAACATCCTGGCGAGACCTCTGGAGCTGGTCTTAACACACTACTGAATTGATCCTTAAGGTTTAGACACAATGATGGCTGACAGTCGGCGAGGTAGCAATGCTGAAACAGCCTTGGAAGAGTACTAATGAGGGATTAGAAGGCTCAGAGAGGAGGGTCCAAAAGGCCTTCCTTTTGCAAAGCAATAAAGAAGTGCCTAGTGAAAGGAGCTCAGTGCTGGTTGTCCTCCATAGCCCAGGTTGACGGAGGAGATACTCCCATGGAATGCCATGGCCACTGTCAATGGAGACATTAAGGTTCTGGAAGAGCAGAGACCACATAGGGCCACTTAATCATCAGAGGCAAGGTGGACACAATTACAATGACAGGCAGCAAGGCCTGAATGGTGACCAGGGTTCCTTGATCTGCAGGGCTCTGCAGCAGTGGAGTCCCTAGGGCAAGAGAGCTGAGCATTTAATGAGAGTCTTGCCTGACTTAACCACAAAAATCAAGGGTGAGTGATCAGAGGCTGATGTCACCTGCCGAGATAGAAAATTGCAATATCTTACCTAGTTTCCAGCATTGAGCCAGTTCTGACCCAGGACACACTGATGGAAGAGAAAGATCCATAATGCCACTATAAATATATAAAATAAATGTTTCCTTGATTCTTCCCGAAAGTGCCCTCTGGCTATTTACCAGAATAGCTGTACAGTGTGGAACAGGGAATAACCAGATCATTTGAGGTCTGTTAGATAAAAGGTCTGAGCTTTCATTGCTTCCAGGTGACCCAAAATGCCATTATAGCCTCCTTTTAGAGAGGGAGGCCATAGAAGGCCAGATGATAAATAGAGTTCTAGCCAAGCTCATCTCCCAATGAGTCGGTGGACCTACTCTATGGTTATTTCCTAGCCCTTGAGTGCAAATTGGGATGCATAACTTCGCAGATGGCAGAACTCTCACATTCTGCCACATTCTCACATTCTCTGTCATCTGTGGAATAAGAGCCATTATGGAAAGAAAGACTAAGTAGAAGTCTCTAAAATTATCCCGCTGGTCAAGGTCGTAAATCAGAAGTAATAGCATATCCCAGGTGGGTAGAAATTAGTGATACCCTCAGAGACTTAAAGGATACTGAGGTGGTCCCTATAGTATCTCCATTGGTTCCACCCCATACTGCCCCTGTAAAAACCAACTGAAGCATGGTGATTGGTGATTATCCACGTGGCAGCCCTAATCACAGCCATGATCAGATACAGTATCCTTACTATAATGGTCTACACAGCCTCTGATGGTAAGAAGCCAATACTACAACAAGTGTGTTCTTTCCAATCCATGCCAGGAAAGGGGATCAAAAGGGGTTCACATCCACTTTCCCTACAACAATTTAGAGATCTATCAAATTTGTAAAGTTTTAAGTGGTCAAATAAACTGGGGCATTGCTGGGTCATTCCCTCTGTGGTAAAGGACAACTTAGTGTATCTTGCACCTCTTACCACTTTTTTTTCTCTTTTTTTTTGTTATTATACTTTAAGTTCTAGGGTACATGTGCACAATGTGCAGGTTTGACACATAGGTATACACGTGCCATGTTGTTTTGCTGCATCCATCAACTCGTCATTTACATTAGGTATTTCTCCTAATGCTATCCCTCCCCCAGCCCCCTACCCCCTCTTACCACTTTTTAATTTGGATTTCAGAGGCAGTGTACTAAAGACCACTCCAGCCCATTTATTGGATGATCTGGTAAGCTGCCATGTTTAAGCGGTGGCCGGAGCGAGAGAGGGTTCTGGAACAGGTGCAGGCTATGGGACAAGCACTTGGGTCACACGCCCCAGCGTATGCCCTGGTCCTGGACTTTTATCTGTGGAGAAGCAGACAGTGTGAAGTCCCTGGAAGTCCCCTCGGGCGGGGAGAGTCTCGTTTCAGAACTCTATGATTCTAGTAGAAAGCTCTGCCCTGTGCAGCAGAGAATTATTCCACATTTAAAAGTAGTTCTGGGCCAAATTGCAGTATTGGGAGCAAATAAATGATTATTGTTTTAAGCCACTCAGTCTTGGGGTGGTTAATTATTAATAGATAACCAGAAGATGCATGTAACAGTACCTTGTTCTTTCGAATGTTGGACAACTTTCCACTATATAAATATACCACAATTTGCATATCTATTCTGTTAGAGACATTTCAGTTATTTCTAGCTTGGGTCTGTTAAGAATAATGCTGCTGGAAACATTCTTTTTGTTTTTTCTTTTTTTTTCCTTTTTGAGAGGGACAGACAAGGTCTCACTCTGTTGCCTAGGCTGGAGTGCTGTGCTGCAGTCAGGGCTCACCGCAGCCTCGACTTCCCAAGCTCCTCAAGTGATCCTCACACCTCAGCCTCCCAAGTAGCTGGGACTACAGGCACCCTCCGCCACGCCTGGCTATTTTTTTTTTTTTTTTTGTAGAGATAGAGTCTCACTATGTTGCCCAAACTGGTCTCAAACTCCTGGACTCAAGTCCTCCTCATGCCTCAGCCTCCCAAAGTGCTGGGATTATAGGTGTGAGTCACTGTGTAGAACATTCTTACGTGTCTTTCAGTGGAAATATGAACTCATTTCTCTCAAGAACAGATCTAGGAATAGAATTACTAGGTCATGAGGTAGCCATGAAGGTAGGCATCTTTAGAAGATATTGTCAAACAGTTTGTATTTATTTATTTATTTATTTGAGATGAATCTCACTCTGTCACCCTGGAAGAGGCTGGAGTACAGTGGTGTGATCTCAGCTGACTGCAACTTCTGCCTCCTGGGTTCAAGCAATCCTCCCACCTCAGCCTCCCAAGTAGCTGGGATTACAAGCGTGCACCACCATGCCCAGCTAATTTTTGTATTTTTAGTAGAGACAGGGATTTTACCATGTTAGCCAGGCTGGTCCCAAACTCTTGACCTCAAGTGATCTGCCTGCCTCAGCCTCCCAAAGTGCTGGGATTATAGGTGTGAGCCAATGCACCTGGCCCAAACAGTTTTTTAAATAAGAGCTCCAATTGCTCTACAACCTTGTCAACACTTGGCATTGTCAGTCTTTTTAATTTTAGTCATTCTGGTAAGTATATGGTGGTATCTTATTGTGGTATCTTAATTTGCATTTATCTGATGAGTAATGATGTTAAGCTGTAATATATTCTTTACAAAAAGATTACACAACAAACCAAAATGTTGACAGTGGTGATCTTTGCAGAGGTGTGACAGCAGTTTTTGTTTTGTTGTTGTTTGTTTTCTGCAGCATAGTCTTTCTGTTTGCTAAGTTTTCTGCATTCTCTAAATTTAAATGCTTAATTTTTAAAATTATTTTTTAAATTATGAAAGCCTTCCCAAAAGCCCATTTATTTATTCTTATAATAAGGTATAATGACCACAATAGTAATATTACAAGTAAAGTCACTAAGAATCATTTATTGAGCACCTGCTGTATATTCAGCACTGTGGGAGGAGCTGTGAAAGACACAGAACAGTACAGGGTGTGGTCCCTGCCCTCGAGAGGTTTACAGTCTAGGTGGAGAGACAGGGGAACCAGGACACATGGGGAATTGAGAGAAAACAGTCCAGGCCAGTATGATACAGGAGCTGGAAGGTGTTTGGGGTCAGACCCCAACACCCCAAGTGCACTAAGCACTTCAGTGCCTCCAGGGGCTCAACGTTAGTGCCAAGAAAGACAACCACTCCCAGCCCCATGGGAGCCCACGTGACATGCCCTGTCTACAGCCTCTACTGCCACCATCTTAAAATGTCTGACTCCTTGTTCAGCTGCTAATCAAAGTGCAATGAACTGGGGAGGGATGGGGTGGATGAGGAAGGTCGCTGGACGATTTGAGGGGCCAGTGTCTCCCTCCTAGAACGATCTACTCCCATGGGGTGTATGATGGCATACACCCCTAACACAGAGATAACCCCACTCAAGGGGGCCTGTGCCACCACACGGGACCCTCACCCCAGAGCTAAAAGAGGAGCGGAGTCGCTGCTTGAGCTGCCTGAGGTAGAACTAGGTGCCCTTCTTGTGTGTCCCTTCCCCTTCCAGTCCATTGAGCTGGGGATGGGGGTGGGACGGGCACCTCAGAGCCACCTGGAGCTGAGAGGGTACTGGAGGAAAAGGGCAAGAGGGAGGGACAGCAGCAGAGGGGAACTGCAGAGTCCAGCTGGAGAAGAAGGGTAGCTGGGGCTCCTCAAAAGTTACAGGGGGAGCCAAAGAGGGAAAAGGTCCAACACTGAGACGGGCTCCCAAGTGCAGGTCAGAGGGGCCATGAGGGCAGGTGGGGTGGTCTGCTCCAGGACCCCACCTTCCCCTTGCCTTCAAAAGACAGAGGGGGGTATCAAGAGCCAGGAGGGTACCAAGTCCCCAGCTCAGCCCTAGGCTGTGCTCACTTCAGGGTCACCCTGCCCAACCTTAGAGGAGGTGAGGGGAGTCCAAAGTTTTTGATGATGCCCCCACTCAGTGAGGCCCCTTCAAAGTGCCATCTGTTTACTTCTCAAATTAAAAAGAATTCGTTCTGAGTGTCCAGGAAAGGGGGTGAATTTCATAACCCCCTGTGACAACGAGGGGAGGGAGCCACACCCCTCCAGAGGGTACCACCCAGCGGACGAGTGGGGAGGAGGAAGTAGCTGGCATGAAGCCGGCCCACCCGACCTCCAGGAGAGAGGAAATGGAGAATATGGGATAAGGAGGCTTTAAATAGTATTTCATAAAATAAAAATGCCCAGCACTCTTAGGAACCTCTCATTCAACTGCTTAGTTTTTGTTTAAATAATTCTAAGGCCAGAGGCTGGGGGGCAGGGGGCAGCCAGGGTATGTACATGAGGAGGTGTTTAAATTAAAACACAAATAATAATTAATACACACAAACTTAAAGACTAAGGCAGAAGATGTAGAGAGGGCCTTTGAGGTCCTCGCGCTTCCAGGACTGCAGGCCTCCTGTGGGCTGATTAGGGCTTCCTCTTGGAGAAGATCAGCCGGCGTTTGGAGTGGTAGAAATCTGAGGAGAGAGAGAAGTCAGCCAGGCCAAGAGGAAGAGGACGCGGCAGAGCTGCCCACCCAAGGCAGACAGCAGGAGGCCAGGACACCCTTCCCTGCGGCCGACAGGGCCGACTGCTGAGGATAGGAAGAACTCGGGGAACGCTCACTCCGTCTCTTAAGGGGTATTTACGGAGTGTCCCACCATGCTTCACGGATGTGATTTTGTCAGTCACCACACCTGCACCCAGGGGTCTGCTGTAAGCCAAGCTGCCCAGTAGAGGAGCCACTACTAGCTCTGTGTGCTTGTTTAAACAGACTAAAATCAAATCAAATGAAAATTCAGTTCCTCAGTCACATGAGCTGTGTGTCAAATGCACAACAGCCGTATGTGGCTCGTGGCCCCTGCACAGGACACTCCCATCCCTGCAGAGTTCTACTGGACAGTGGTGATCTAGGGATTCTGTTACGAAATCCATGAAAGTGTTCAGCACAATGCCGTGCCCATAGAAACGTTAGTAGTTGTTATTATAATCAGTCCTGACCCAACTGCAAATTCCCTTTGAGACCTTAGACAAATCACTCTACCTCTCTGAGCCTGGTTTTCTTGCCCTAAAAGGATGGCAAGGGGACGGGCACGGTGGCTCATGCCTGTAATCACAACACTTTGGGAGGCTGAGGCAGGAGGATTGCTTGGGCTCAGGAGTTCAAGACCAGCCCAAGCAACATGGTGAGACCTTGTCTCTACCCCAACTCAAAAAATTAGTGTTGTGCATAGTGGTGTGCATTAGCGGGCATAGTGGTGTGCGCCTGTAGTCCCAGCTTCCCAGCTACCCAGGAGGCTGAGGCAGGAAGATCGCTTGAGCCCAGGAATTTGAAGTTGCAGTAAGCCATGATCACAACACTGCACTCCAGTCTGGCCAACAGAGTTAAGACACCCGTCTCAAAAAGAAAGGCAGGGAGGGTGACAAGAATGTCTTATGGTATAACATTGCTACAAGGACTAAATAAATCTACCTTAGAAGCTTGGCAAAGGGCCTGGCATAATGAACATTCCCAATAAATGTTAGCTAGTTGGTCTTTGCTGCCTACTTGCTGTGTGACCTCAGGGAGGTTGCTTCCCCTCTCTGGGCCTGTTTCCTTCTACCTAAGGAGCACTCTGGACTAGGACCAGACAGGTCAGCCCTTGGACCATGGATTCTGAGAATCCTGGTCCCTTACAACGTCCTTCCCTGCACATGTCCTCACCTGTCATGCTGGTCTGCCGCCGTTTTCGACCCTGAGAGTCTCCAGGTCCACCTGGGGACTCTTCAGGCTGCTCCCCTGAGCGAGGCACAAGGGTACAAGATAGCGACAGGTCCACATGGTCTTCCTCTGCTGTGCCCTGCAGCAGAGCAGGTGAGGTGCCAGGCCGCCTGCCTCCTCCCAACTCATCCCGGCCCCGCCGGGGCCCTGTGGGAAGGTAGAGCTTGGGCAGGCCAAGGCCCCGCACACGCTCCCAGGCGAAGTCACCCTCCAGTGGTGTCTCGGTGACAAAGTCGAAGTTCCATCGCTCACGGGCCTCCTGGATACAGCCCGCCATTAGCGCATCACAGTCGCGGCTCAGCTGCTCGCTGTCCACTGGGCCGAAGAGGCGGCGGCAGGCCTTGCTGCCGCATGGGTTCGGACGGACACTGCCAGCCTGTTCTGACATGGCGCCTGCAGCAGAGACACAAGGAAGGCCCTGGTCACCATGGAGACTGGACACTATGTTACCTGGCCGGGCTTTGCTGTGTCACCTCAGGTGACGTCTTCCTACCAGAGGGTCTCTCTTGCTCCTTCCAGCTGGTCTTCCTGCGTCCTTCCCACAGGAGGCCTGACCCCCACCAGCAGAGCGCAGCCAGCCTGGCACCCCAAGGTCACTGGCAGAGCAGGCAACTGAAGGGCAAGCTAATGTCAACAAAGGCAAATTTACTGCAAGAGCAAGGACCAGGGTCCTGTTTGCCACCAGGTATTTTCAGCTAAAATCAATTTGTTTTCCCCCCAGAGGTGTCCCTCATGGGTGTGAATGCCCCTCAAATACATGTGAATTGCCAGAGTCCAGCAGTTTCCTAATCCTAGCCATGGCCAGGCGGTCAATTCTCAGAAGAAGGAACAGTCGGACAGTTCCTCCAGCCTCCTGAATCCCCCTACCCAGATCCCCAAGTAGGGTAACCCTGCTCGACCAAGTAAAATTACCCTGGACTTTGGGGCAAAAAACACCCGGGTTGTGGTCCTAGCTCTGCCAGTTACTACGTAAGCTTTAAAAAACCACTTAATATCTCTAGGTCTCAGTTTCCTCACCCTTAAATGGGCCATGTGCAAGTTTAAAGAGCATGGCTACGGACACCTACTCAAGCAATTGATCAGGGAGTCCATGCGCAAGGCAGACAGAACAGAGCTGAGTGAAAGGCTGTGTCTTGGTGGTTAAGCAGGAGAGCTCTGGACTCAGATCATCTGGGTTGGAGTCCAGGTTTTACTAGGTGACCCTGGGCAAGCAACTTAACTTGTCTGAGCTCTATTTTCCTTGTCTATAAAATGGGGATATTACTGTCTCAGAGGATAGACATGAGAATTAACTGAGTTAACGTAGGTAACGTGCCAGCAGCACTTCGTATACAGAAGTGCATGGAAAACAGAAGTATGATTATTCCTCTCTGCCTTCAGTTTTATTGAGCCTCCTCCCTATCACTTCCCCCTGCCAACTACCTCCTTCAGACAGCAGCTGACAGGTGCTGTAGGCTGAGGGCCTTTCCCAAGGATGTCGTCAGGCGGGTGGCCTAGGGGTAAGGAGGGGCCGGGCGGGGCAGCGCAAGGGATGATTTCTCCCAGGCTGAGCCACATCCTGCCAGGCACATCAGGTGATCTGAAGTCTAGACACCTGGCAGCCTCTGCCCCGTGTTGCCTGTGTCCAAGGAACCCGTTTTGCAGGCAAAGAAAATTAAAGGTGGCTGGTCTACCTGGCTCCTCTCCTCCCACTTCAGGAGAGGGAAAACGGAGGGTGAGTTTGCCCATGAGGGAGCCCTGGCACCTACCTGCCTGCTCTGGCTTGACTCCAGGGCTGAGTGACTGCACGACCTTGGCAGCAACTGGGTTTTCCTAGGGACAAGTCCCAACTTGCAGGCTCTGGGGGGGAAAGCTCTGCTGAGTCCTCCTGAGGCAGGAAGCCCGGGACACATGCCACATCTGCTCCACCCCACCTCACCCCACTGCTTGTGATCAGTGCAGCCCACAGTTTCACGTCCCAGCTGGTTGGAAGAGGAGGCTCTTGGTAACTTCACACCAAGTTTAAACGGCAGGAGATGGAAGAGATATGAGACTTGTCCCTAAGTCATACAGCTAAAAAGGCCAAAGGCCACTGTCCCATAAAGGGGTCACCCAGTACAGTGGACAGAGCCCTCAAATAACCTCTGTCCACCCTCCGCTAGGCATGAGTTGGGATTTATTTATATATTTTTATGTTTGGGGGCTGTTCTAAGCAGTTTAAAAATATCAGTCCTCCTAAAAAGTGGATATCTATTAGCTCCCTTTATACAGAAGAGGCAACCAAGTCTCAGAGAAGTTAAGTGACTTGCCCAACATCACACAGTTCACAAGTGGCACAGCCAGGATCTGAACCCAGGCCTGTTTGCCCTGAGTCCTGTGCTCTAGTGTTGAACCCCACTCCCTCTCTAATTTTGAGGTTTCTTAACCAGAGAGGCCCATCAGAATGACTTGGGGAGGCCAGGGGCAGTGGCTCATGCCTGTAATCCTAACACTCTGGGAGGCAGAGATGGGAGAATCATTTGAGCCCAGGGGTCCAAGATTAGCCTGGGCAACACAGTGAGACCCCGTCTCTACTAAAAATAAAAGTAAATAAAAATTAGCTCGGTGGCTGGGTGCAGTGGCTCACATCTGTAATCCCAGCACTCTAGGAGGCCAAGGCGAGCAGATCATCTGAGGTCAGGGGTTCAAGACCAGCCTAGCCAAGATGGCAAAACCCCATCTCTACTAAAATTACAAAAATTAGCCAGGCGTGGTGGTGCACACTTGTAGCCCCAGCTACTTGGGAGGCTGAGGCAGGAGAATTGCTTGAACCCAGCAGGTGGAGGTTGCAGTGAGCTAAGATCATGCCACTATACTCCAGCCTGGGCAAAAGAGTGAGACTCCGTCTCAAAAAAAAAAAAAAAAAAAATGCTGGGCATGGAGGGTCACACCTGTGGTCCCAGTTACTTGGGAGGATGAAACAGGAGGACTGCTTGAGTCCAGGATGGTGCCATTGCACTCCAGCCTGGGTGAGAGTGAGACTCTGTAAGAAAGAAAGAAAGAAAGGAAGGAAGAAAGAAAAGAAAGAAAGAAAGAAAGAAAGAAAGAAAGAAAGAAAGAAAGAAAGAAAGAAAGAAAGAAAGAAAGAAAGGAAGGAAGGAAGGAAGGAAGGAAGGAAGGAAGGAAGGAAGGAAGGAAGAAAGAAAGGAAGAAAGGAAGAAAGGAAGGAAGAAAGAAAGAAAGAAAGAAAGAAAGAAAGAAAGAAAGAAAGAGAAAGAGAAAGAAAGAAAAAGAGAGAGAGAGAAAGAAAGCAAGCAAGCAAGCAAGCAAGCAAGCAAGCAAGCAAGCAGGCAGGAAAGAAAAAGAAAGAAAGGAAGAAAGGAAGAAAGGAAGGAAGAAAGAAAGAAAGAAAGAAAGAAAGAAAGAAAGGAAGGAAGGAAGGAAGGAAGGAAGGAAGGAAGAAAGAAAGGAAGAAAGGAAGAAAGGAAGGAAGAAAGAAAGAAAGAAAGAAAGAAAGAAAGAAAGAGAAAGAAAGAAAAAGAGAGAGAGAGAAAGAAAGAAAGCAAGCAAGCAAGCAAGCAGGCAGGAAAGAAAAAGAAAGAAAGAAAGAAAGAAAGAAAGAAAGAAAGAAAGAAAGAAAGAAAGAAAGAAAGAAAGAAAGAAAGAAAGAAAAGAAAGAAAGAAAGAAAGAAAGAAAGAAAGAAAGAAAGAAAGAAAGAAAGAAAGAAAGAAATAAAGAAAGAAAGAAAGAAAGAAGCACCTAGGGAGCTTTTTCAAAATATAGATTTTGAAAAATCCCTGCCTCTTGAGACCAACTTAATCCAAATTGAAGTTTCAAGCAAGTGTTTGGCACCGTTCCTCAGATGGGCACTCTTGGGGTGCCAGCCAAAGGGGGACACACTGGTGTGTTTGAAATGGACATTCTTGGTCTCAATACATCATAGGCACAAGGAGGAGGAGCCCGCCTAGGGCTTCATCAAGGAGCTGGATATTCCCTGGCTCCCGGGAGCTCAAGACAGGACTAGGATCTAGGCAGGTACCCTCTCCTCTTCTACCACCCATCCTTCTCTTATGGCTCTTATAGGCCTCTCCTCGCCCATCAAAATCTGCTCTCATGCTCATTGTCATAATAACTTTCAGCCCAAAGAAAACAGAAACGTAAACCCGTGTTTTACAAACAACTGAAAATAGCCTCCTTTATTGGCTTTGCTGCCTTAGACTTCAGCCATATTTTAATTTCCAGTAAGAGCTCAGTAAATACTGTTGAATCTAAGGAGTGCTCCTTTGAAGGGGTGGTAATGGCATAGGGGTTATTCTCGGAGTAGCCGCGGCGGTTCGCGCCGGCCAGCCCCACTCCGCGGGAAAGCCGGTGTGCTATTACCGCCAGGGCCGGGAGGGGGCGCCGGCCTCCAGGAAATCACGCGCGGGGTGGGAGGTGCGTGGGCAGAGCCTCGGACTGCGGGAGGGAGTAGTGATGAGTCAGTTTCCTGCAAGGCGCTGCTCGCCCGCCAAAACTCTGCTTCCACTCCGGCTGCGCGTCACCCTGGGGTGGGGAGGGGGAGCATGGGAGGGGACAGCGGGGGGGCGCCGCGAACACGTCACGCTGAGCCGGCCAGGCTTCCGAAACTCCCGCCGCTGTTGGGAAACCGCGCGCTCTTGTGCCGTCTCTGACACACACACACACACACACGCACACACGCGCGCGCGCGCACACACACACACGCGCCGGGAGCCGACCCCTCCACCTTATCTCCACGCCCAAAGCATGGGATGAGTCAGATCCCTGGAAAATAAAAATAGACGGGAGCAACGAAAACAAAACCGCTCGCAAGTCCTCCCAGAAACGCGACGTGGAGGGAGGGAAGGAGAGGGGAAGCTGCCTGGGCGCCCCAAGTTCCAAACCCAGCTCCAAGATGCTTTTCCGCACGAAGAGGGCGCAAGTGTCCCCCAGGGGTTCTGGACCGAGAGGATGCGCTGTGATCCGCGCCAAGTGGCGGCGCCCCAGGGGGCGACTCGCCCCCCTGCTCCGCTCAGCCCTGTCGCTTTCCGAGAGGGAATCTGGGCTAGGTCGGGGCGCCACCGAGGCAGCTGATGGAGGCCCTGAGCAGCGTCGTGCCCCCCAGAATCCCCACCCCGCAAAGACCTGACCCCTTACCACCTCCCACCCAGGCGTGGGCTCTGCTCTCGCCCCGGAGTCCAGCGCCCCGACCCGAGGGCAGGCTGGGCCGTGATTCTCCCGGCCGCGGTGGGAAAGAGTTAGAGGAGACCCTTGCCCTTCCCCGACTGACAGGCTGGTTGGAGCCCGCCCAGCGCAGAGTCGTGACTCCCCGACCCCTAGCGAAGCGGGGACCCGACGCGGTGTCCTGGACCTCCGGTGCCCTGCTTCCCTGGGAACAAGCTGTTCCAGCCAAATAGGTCACTGTGCCGATGGGAGGACGGAGACCGCGGCGGGGCAGGGGAGAGGGCTTCGGGAGTCCCATTGTACCCCTTCCCGGGCGGGGTTCTGACCTCATACAGTCCGTTCCCTGGGGTCTCCTTGTCACAGTGAGTCACCTCCTCGTTTGTCCTTAGGGGACGTGTCCTGGCACACTCCCAAGGGCCGGGAAACAGCCCGCGCTGACCTCAGTGCCCAGCCAGGTGGTGGACACAGTGGCGTAGAGGACCTGAACCTGGGACCTGGGCCAGGGCGGCGCCAGTTGGATCCGAGAGCCGCCTAGGACCGATCCTAGACGAATTTACTCCACTCCGCTTTCCTCGCCCCTCCTGGGCCCCTCCAGGGACACGGACTTCATCCCCAGGCCGCGAGCAAACTGCGCCTGGGGCCTGCAGCCAACCGCAGCCAAAGGCGAGCTCTCAGAGCAGTCCGGTCCACGCCCTCCCTCGCCCCAGCTGGGTTTCCAGGGGCGGGGATCGTGACCGGGGATCCCTGTACTGGTAATCCCGCTCTCTGCCCCGGGTCTCCGGCACATCCCGACCCCCGTCACCCGCGCACTTACAGATACCGTGTGCGCAAGCCGAGCGCGCACCGATCCACGCCCGTCATTCACCTGCCACAGAAACACCTGTGAACGCAGCGCACACCCGCGAACACGCATCCTCGCGGACACGCACGGACACACGCGGGCACGCTCGGCTCGGCTCTGGGCCGCCGGCCCGGGGTCCCCTGTTGTCTGCCGCCGCTCTCTCACCTCCTCTGAGTGCCTCGGTGCCTCGGCGAATCCGCGCCCAGCTCTGGCCCCACAAGGAACTGACTTCGGCAGCTGCTCACACCTCAGCTGGCGCAGCTCAGCGCGGCCCTGATATACCACCGCCCCGCCCGGGCCCGCCTCAAGGAGGCGGGACCCGCGCTCGGCCCACCGCGCCGCCCGGGACCGCCCTCCCCGGGGCCCAGGCTCCTGGCTGCCCAGCGCCGAGCCAGCTGAGCCTGGCCGAGTTCCAGCAGGCCAGCCGGTCCGGAACCTCGCGTGCTGCAGGAGGGCACTTCCCTCCTCCCCCAGTCCCTCGCCTGCGTTGGTGCGCTGGACATATTTCCCCACGAAGTGAGCCACAAATCTGGCTTTTTTTACTTGGAGAATGAGTTGGCACTCCCCAGGAGGACACAGCACTGTTAGAATGAGCCCCCTTTCTGGCCCACCGTTGATCCACTCTGGGGGTCGGGGAGTCCGACCTGGCAGGCAAGGATTTACCCAATGCAGCTGAAAAGATCAGGAGGATGACATTAATAAATAAAAATTCATAAATAATAAAAACGATGCACCTCTCTGCAATTTCCAGAAAAGTTCTATAATATCACCTCTATTCCCACTGATCCCTCACTAGGTCACCTCTCCCAGAAGCATCTGGAGCACCTAGACACCCCAACAAAGCATCTTGAGGCCGGAATGCTTTTCCAGTCTCGTTTATTTCACAGATGAGGAAATTGAGGTCCACTGAACTTAAGTATACAAAGTTGTTGATTGTCACATGCTTCCAGGAAGGAGGCAATTGGAGACACTACCAGAAAAGGGCAACCTGATCTCCAGGGAAACCGAAGAATTGGACATTGAACCAATCTCTGTACACCCTACACTCACCTCAACAGACGAAACCCCTGTGGTTGCAGCAGCTTTGTTGGCCAGGAAGGGGAGGATTTGACGAGTGAGTTGTCTGTCTCCTGAATACTCCCCACACAGCCCCTGTACGCTTCTGGGGAAACTGGGGCTCAGAGAAGTCTAGTGACCTAACTCAGATCATGCAGCAAAGAAATGACTATAGTTGGAACACAGGCCTTTTGCCTCCTGCCCAGGACTCTCTGCTTGTCATCCTTTATTTCTGTGGCTCCAGAATGACAAAAATGCCAAATAACCCTCATTTGCAGATGGTTTATGGAGATGACATAAATAAAGGACAACTCTGGAAGTGTCTACTGGTGCTTCTGACAGACACAGAGATGAATGACAAGTCTATCCGCTCCCATCTACCGCACACCCCTGCCCTCCCTTGGACTTCACCTTTGCCTCCTTTCTGAGCCTGAAACATTTGCAGTTTTGCTTTTAAAAAATTGCAGAGGATGGATTGTTCATCTGAACAGAAATCCCACTAAAAAACAGAACCCAGGCTTGGAGCAGCTACAATTACTTACATCTCAGGCTGCTCAGAGTCTGGAAATCTCTGCCCAGACATGCCCAGTCTTCTTCCTTTAACGCAGCTGACCTCAGGGAGGACAGGCTTCTTTCTCCTCTGCTGTGTGAATGGGAGCCCGTAGGGGTGGGAGGACACAGCAGCAGACCCCCTCGGCCTGCCTGGTCCTAGAGTCAGGCCAGGATTGTGGCTAAACCCCAGAAAGGCCACAGCACGGCCTCAGGACCCCACTCTAAGCCCCACTGCTGTCTGCACCTTCCCTCCTATACATCCAAACCATCCAAAGGGTGGGTTGTCAAATGTCCAGCAGAGGATAGGCATCTCCTCCCACGGCCTTGAAGCCCCTCTGCTTTCAAGCATTTCAAATAGACTAGACATTGTCTGTTTACTTTGGGGGAAAAAATTTTTTTTAATAAAGGCTTGTAATGAATTATTTACAGTTTTCTGGTACTGAGCTTCACAATGAAATAATTCTTTTTGTTGTTGTTTTTGGGAAATAATTTTTTTTTATAATTTCTAGCTCACCACCACCACCACATTCAATATTTCTTAAGTACCTACTAAGTGTCTAGTACTATTCGGTGCTTTAAAAAAAAAGTTTGCAACCATGCACTTGAATGTGTACACAGACACACTCTAAGGGAGGACCTCTGCCCTGAGGAAGGCAAGGGAGCAGGTTGTTAGAAGTCACACACAAATCTGACTCCCAGCACACATTCACACAAGCACACATGCACCAGATCCCAGCCCTGTCCCAAGGATCTGCCGGCAGATCACATACCCTATTGAGAGTAACAGGCCAAGGTCTACCTGGGGTCTCTAGAGGTCTCCTGTCTCCTACCATCCCCTTCCTCACCTGAAAACAGGCAGTCCAAGGACAAAATAGCCACCAGCCTCTTCTATGCCAGAGCTCAACATGTTGGGACATGTTCCTGACGGTCAGAAAGCCAATCAGAGCCACAGCCTGCTGCCCAAGCATGTTCCCAGGAAGCCGGCAGCATAGGGATGGAGGGAGGCTCAGCATGGGGGACAAGAGCACCCAGACCAGCCCCCTCCCCAGACTGCGGTGGAGCAGCGTGGGGTAGGGGAATGGTGAAAGGTGGAAAGCCCAAACCTGAAGAAGGAGGATGTGAGGAAGGCTCGGTGGTGGCTGCAGGAGCTGCCTAGGAAGGGAGAGGAAGTGCTGGGAACAGTATCACCATTTCTCAGAAAGAGACTGGGGAGTCCCAAATAGGGGCAGTCAGCTTTCAGAGGAATTCACCTCCACACAGGCTCCCAAGAAGTGAGACCCCAGAGAAGAGGCGGAACAAAGATAGAACATTATTGAGCAGAAGCAGCCTTGGCTTTTTGTTTTCATTTTATTTTTCTGTTTTGTTTTGTTTTTTGAGACCAAGTCAGCAGTGGTGCAATCTCAGCTCATTGCAGTCTCTGCCTCCCGGGTTCAAGCAATTCTTCTGCCTCAGCCTCCCAAGTAGCTGGGATTACAGGTATGCGCCACCGTGCCCAGCTAATGCTTGTATTTTTTTTTTTTTTTTTTTTTGCACAAAAAGTTGGATTTGTTGTTTCTGACAAGTGCATAGTAATTTTCAGTTTGCTCATGTTCCTAGCATCACAAATCCGAAGTACAATTTTGCTTCTCAATTAAAAACATACTGGCTGGGCTTGGTGGCTCACACCTGTAATCCCAGCACTTTGGGAGGTCGAGGCGGGTGGATCACAAGGTCAGGAGTTTGAGACCAGCCTGGCCAACACGGTGAAACCCCGTCTCTGCTAAAAATGCAAAAATCAGCTGGGCATGGTGGTGGGCGTCTGTAGTCCCAGCTATGCAGGAGGCTGAGAGGGGAGAATCACTTGAACCTAGGAGGCAGAGGTTTCAGTGAGCCGAGATGGCGCCACTGCACTCCAGCCTGGGCGACAGAGCGAGACTCCATCTCAAAAAAAAAAAAAAAAAAAAAAAAAAAAACACATAAATCTTTGTTTAAAATGAAAAAAAAAAATCAAGGCATAAAAATTTCATTGTGTTCTACATTTTTAAATACCATCCTTTGTCTCCTTTAAAAGATTTTCATCCATTCATTCAAAAACCTTTTAAGTTCAACTGTCCAATTTAAGACAGAGTGAAGACATTTTTGAGTATCTGAACTAAGCATTGTCTTGACTGAAACTAAGTAAGAACTCTATGAGAGTTCTGTGGGCCTCCCGGTCATGCCTTTCCGTAGATAGGGAACCTCATCTTTGTTGGTCATCATGCCTGCTGTGTCTAAATGTGCCCACTTAGGATGAGTCACGAATTCTTTCAGGAATGCCGCAGCTGTACATGCCCCCGCAGATCTATATTTTCCAATGTTGTTAACATCCGCCAGCTGGCAATCTACAATCTGTCTTGTATAATGTTTGAAGTGAGGCATCCTCCAGACGCAGTCCCCTGTTTCAATGCTGGCCTCAAAGAGCTTGTTCCAGAGCCAGGATAAATTGGTAAAGACCCCAGTGGCACCTGACCCCAAAGCTACACTTTAATGTTAAGGTGGTGGCATTAAGGATGATCTTCGGGTTAAATGTGTGCACGTAACAGAGCGCATCAGCCAGTATGAGCCTCCCCTCGGCATCAGTGTTATCAACCTGGATAGTCTTCCCGTTCCTGGCTCTAACAACATCCCCCAGCTTGTTGACCTTGCTGCTAGGCATATTTTCACAAAGAGGGGCCAGACCTGTAATATTAATGGGCAAATTGAGCTTTGCAGCAGACACGATGCCTGAGCATATAGTTGCAGCTCCTCCCATGTCAGCCCTCATGAGGTCCATATTTGCAGAAGCCTTGATGGAGATACCACCACTGTCAAAGGTAATTCCTTTCCCAACAAACACCAGGGGTGGTTCGTTTGCATTGGGGCTGCCTTTGTAGTGAATTTCCAAGAAGACTGGGGGCTTGTCAGATCCTTTGGCCACACTGAGGAATGGTCCCATTGCCTGTTCCTCAATCCAAGACCTGCGTCTGATATGAACCTCAGTTTTACTATTAGCACTTTTGAGATTCTTCTCAATAATTTCAGCAAATCTGGTTGGCATCATCTCGTTGGCTTGTGTCTCCATCAAGTGGCATGCCAAGTTCTGCCCACAAGCAAACAGGACTCCTTTCTGCCTCCTGAGCCCCACTTCCATAGAGCTTCGCTGACATGGCCATCTTCTTCTTTTGCTTTAGGTCATCTTATTCATAGAGACCAAGCACCGCTCCCTCCTCAGCAGCCTGAGCGTCTCCACAGGGATCCACCTCCACGGAAGAGAGCTCCAGGTCTTGAATCTGCCTGCATCCCGCTGCAAGAGCAGCTCTGATGTTTTCTTTGCCTTCACGCCAGTTTCCCTGTTTGTCGATTCTGGCTGCCTTTATGCTGAGGCCAACTAGCACCACGCTGGGGAGGTCCTCATGCAGACCATAAAAGGTTCAAGTCTTGCCTGCCTTCAGAGGTGGTCCAGATATGTTCAAAGTTCCTCTCAGCTTTCCAGCTATCAATTTATCAAAATTCTCTCCTGCACTTGTGAACGGTGGCACACCATCTTCTTTTTCTTGGGAATAGATTCCTAAAACAAGGCCCTTCGTCATGTCTGCGGCGGAGAGACCCCAGCTCCAGAAACATCTCACGGCCAGACGTCGGATGACGACTCACCCCGCCTAATGTTTGTATTTTGGTAGAGACAGGATTTCACCATGTTGGCCAGGCTGGTCTCCAACTCCTGACCTCAGGTGATTCACCTGCCTCTGCCTCCCAAAGTGCTCCAAAGTGCTGAGATTACAGGCGTGAGCCACCACGCCTGGCTTTTTTTTTTTTTTTTTTAGAAGAATAACTTTGAGAACTAACACTCTGACCTGCTGGGAGCTTTACCCAGTCAACATAAGGATCAGGACTGAGCATACATTAAGGCAGGGAAATTTGTGACAGAATTTGTGCAACACAAACGCTTCCAGATTCCCAAGCCTACTACTGCCTAAGCCTGAAATTTCACCATTAGAAATTCATTTCTTTAGGTTGGTCTGAGTACAGTGGTGTTTACAACTAATTGATCACAACCAGTTACAGGTTTATTTGCTCCTTCTCCACTCCCACTGCTTTATTTGACTAGCCTTAAAAAAAAATTGAAAATAAAAATAAATAGGCCTGGCCAGGCATGGTGGCTCATGCCTGTAATCCCAGCACTTGAGAGGCCAAGGCAGGTGGATCACCTGAGTTCAGGACTTTGAGACCAGCCTGGCCAACATGGTGAAACCCGTCTCTACTAAAAACTACAAAAAAATTAGCCAGGCATAGTGGCAGGCACCTGTAATCCCAGCTACTTGGGAGACTAGGGCAGGAGAATTGCTTGAACCTGGGAGGCGGAGGTTGCAGTGAGCCAAGATTGCGCCATTGCACTCCAGCCTGGGTGACAGAGCGAAACTCCATCTCAAAAATAAATAAATAAATAAATAGGCCTGGCATGGTGGCTCACACCTGTAATTCCAGCACTTTGGGAGGCTGAGGCAGGCAGATAATTTGAGGTCAGGAGTTCGAGACCAGCTTGACCAACATGATGAAACATGATGAAACCCCCGTCTCTGCTAAAAATTCAAAAATTAGCCAAGTATGGTGGTACATGCCTATAATCTCAGCTACTTGGGAGGCTGAGGCAGGAGAATCGCTTGAACTCGGGAGGCGGAGGCTGCAGTGAGCCGAGATTGCGCCATTGCACTCCAGCCTGGGCAACAAGAGCAAAACACTGTCTCAAAAAAATAAATAAATAAAAGAAAAGAAAAGACGTGTATTCTTACTGTGAGGCTGTGTTCCTCATTAAATGTGATCTTAAAAGCAAAGTGCTTAGCCTGGCACATAGAAATCACTCCATGAATATTAGTTATAATGATAATTGCTTTGCAAACATCCCCAGGAAAGGCATCTCTTGGAATTTAGTAATTATCTGTATTTTAGTGGATATCTTAGGTAGGTTTCCCAGAAAACACATAAGAGTTTTGCTTGAAGGAAGTTTATTGGGGAGTGCATTCACATTCAACACTTGTCTGGATATAAAAGAAACAGAATTGGGCAGAGAGAAGAACTGGGGTCTGCTGGAGGCTGGAGGCCCAGAGAGGCCTTGGCTGATCCCACCAGGACTCCTGAAGCTGGGATGGTCTTGCAGAGTTCGCTGAGTTGAAGCATGAGAGCTAGGTCCTTACACCCTGGGTTTCCAAACAGTCATCTGGATGTGGATGTGGCTGCCCCTGCAGTAGGGAAGTGCATGACCTCAGGCAAGAGAGCTTCCTCCTCTAAGGCCAGGGAAGGACTTGGCTTTAAGCATCAGCAGCCAACACTCATGGCAGCCACTGTGGAGGACAAGTTCCTGTCTCTTGCAGAAGGTTCTGGGTGGTGCAGTGCAGAGGGAGTAAGTTGATCAGATCATTCAGGGACTAGAAGGCAGTGAGGAAATGCTGTGAACACAGGCCACCTGAGGGGTGAAGGCCTCTTTGTGCCTTTGCACAAATCTTCCTCTCTGAGTGTCCCTGACCAACTTGCCCCATCTCCACTGCATTCTCCACCTTTTGAATTCCTATTGATTCTTCATGACCCAACACATGTGACTTGGGGTGAGGCCTTCTCCAGGCTCCCTCTAATTCCCAGAGCTCCCACTGAGCAAGACTCTCCACTGTGCTTTGCCCACCTGCTTGGTTTATGTGTCTACTGAATCCTCTAAGCTGGGCACCTGGAGGGGCTGAGCCCATATTTTATTCATCTTTGTACCTTGGAGAGGTCTACCAGCTTCAGCTGGGAACTCAGTGAATGTTTATTGAAGGGTCATTTTTGGCCTGTACTCTGAGGTTAGGCTTCAGTGCTGCTGCTTCCGAACCCTGTCTTTTATTTATTCATTTGTCTATTCATTCATTCATTTGTTTTAACAAATAATTAACACTCACCGCTCAAACCAAAAACTAGAATATTACAAATCACTGACACTTTCTTGTGTGTTCCACCCCTACCCCAAAGTGAGCACTACCTTGCATTTTATCTAAAACTTTCTTTTGTTTTAAATAGTTCTATCACATGTGGCCAAGACAGTAATGCTCAGCCATTTTTCCAGATGTTCTCCAACATTTCCCAGCCCCACTTACAGTGTAGATGGGGTCGTGTGACTGGTCCTAGCTGATGAAATGTGAACATAAGTGACATTTGTCTTTTTAGAGCTAAGGCCAGGTGAAATTCTCGATTCTTTCTGTCCTTCACAGTTGTGGCAAAAGTGAGGTCCCGTGTCTCAGATGGTGCAATGGTGCCACTACAACATGGTGGAGCCTCCATCAGCCTGGATCCCTGAGTGAATGTGTGGAGCAGAGTGCCCCAGCAACTTCTATTGGATATGTATATAAGAAAAAATTAACCATTTGTGTGTGAAGTCACTGAAATGTAGAGGTTATTTGATACTGAAACATAACCTAACCTAATATTTATGCATATGGTTGTGGATGGTTGTGGTTTGTGGAAGTCAATGTCACCCAGTGAGGTATACCTCTGGCTATTCACACTCTTTTGTAGTTGCCTCCCCTTGAACATTTCTGGCTAGTGACTCTTTTAGCCAATAGAATGGGACAGAAGTAACCCTGTGCGCATTCCAGACCTAAGCCTTAAGAAGGTATAATAATTTCTATTGCTTTTGGATTCTTAGGGACCTTAACCCACCATGTAAGAAGTTCAATTACTCTGAGACCATTATGCTGTGAGAAGTCTTGTGGAGAGGTCACATGCAGCATAACCAAGGCCCACTAGCTAAGAGTTCCAGCAGATCTCCCAGCAAACAGTCATCATCAACTTGCCAGCCATAAGAGGACCATCTTGAGAGTCGACCCCCAGCTCCAGTTGAACCTCCACAGGTGGAGCCAAACCCCTGACTGAATTATATAATGTGAGCAAACAAATGATCGTGGTTGTCACTGTGTTTTAACATGATTTGTTAGGCAGCAATATATAATTTAAACATGGTTCAATCATTTTCCGATTTTTATTTTTATTTACCTATTTGTTTTGAGACAGGGCCTCACTTTGCCGCCCAGGCTGGAGTACAGTGGTGTGATCATGGCTCACTGAAGCCTTAACCTCTCAGCCTCAAGCAATCCTTGCACTTCAGCCTCCCAAGTAGCTGGAACCACAGGTACACACCGTGGTGCCTGGCTAATTTTTTTTTTTTCAATAGAGATGGTGTCTCCCTATGTTACCCAGGCTGGTCTCAAACTCCTGGGCTCAAACTTCAGCTTCAGCCTCCCAAAGTCTTGGGATTACAGGCATGAGCCACAATGCCCGACCCATTTTCAGTTTTTTAAATATCCGATGATTCGTTCTCCTATCAATGGGCATTTGGGTTATCGCCAGTTTTTGTTATTATACATAGGGCTACTATAAGTATTTTTATTCATGTCTCTAGGGCACATATGTAAGAGTTTCTGGATATACACTTAGGAGTTGAATTGCCCCATAATCACTCTGTCAGAAGAAGCATGATTGAAGAAGTAGCCACACCAGGTATCTGGGCCTCACTGTCTATCTGTGCCTTTTAGGATTATTGGAACAAGTCTAAAACCCTGAACACATTGGGGATTATCATTGCTTGCATTTTTGTGTAGAACAAAAAGTAATTCAAAGACATGAAGCCCTAATGGAGGAATTTCAACGATTGTGACACCTGAGAATAGACATTTGGCAGCAAAGGGAGCTGCTCACAGATTCTGAATTCAGTCCTTTGAGCTGCCTTCAAAGCTCCCAAGACACCCCCTCCAGGCCCCTTAGCACACAACGGCCTTCTGGATGATCCCAAAATAATAGGAACTGTGCACTTTGATTTTTTTTCTTCTCTAACACATTTTTTAAGCTCCTCCCAAGAAAAAGCCTCAGCATAGGCTGAGGGGCTTGGGTTCGGGGCCTCTGATTGCACAGTAGTGTGGAATCTCAGTGATGTCAGGTTTCAGATCCATTCTCTCACTCCTCACCATCCATACACTCCTCCCTCCCCCATCCAGGACAGGTGTATTAGACTCTTATACAGACAGAGAAATGGAGCCCCTAGGAAGTGCTGGCTTCGGCTGAGGGGACACAGACTGGGGTCAGGGCAGATCCAGGGCTCTGGCTGTGGCCCCAGCCCTTCTGCTCCCCACCCCATCAGCTGCTTGTCCTTGGCTCTGCTTCCCTAGAGTGGCTCTGAGTGTCATCTGTAATCGTAATGCCACTGGGGCCACTGTGGAATGTGACAGCTGCAACCCCCACGCCCCAAATGCTAGTGGTCACACTGGAGCCAAGCTCAGAGCCAGGGAGGAGGTATTATTCCCTCTTCCCTATCCTCAGTGGTTTCTAACAACCCTGTACCTGCTGGGAGCAATCATTGCTGATGTCTCCTCCAACGTCCATCCTAGCAGCTTAGGATTGGACTTACGAAGAAAAGTCAGGGTGTGTGATAGAATGACATTAGCTCCTGTAATAAACAAACTCTCACATTTCAGTGACAAGCCAATACAAGTTTATTTCTCACTCACATATGAATCCAATAGAGGTATTCAGGTGGCTGCCCTCCGTGTGGTGATTCAGGCTCTTAGGTTCTTTCCACCATGTGGCTCCACCATTCCCTGGGGCCTCATGATCTCTGATTCCAGCTGCAGGTAGGGGAAAGTGCCAGAGAAGCCATGTGCATTTCTTCACATCAGGCTCAGAAGGGACTGGCATCATCTCCTACCTACGTTCCATTGGTGAGAACTTGGATGCACCCCGGATGCACAGGTCAATGTAGTCCCCGGAGGTCCGCACAGATTTGTGAGGACCCACTAGCCATCTCCATCACAGCTGGGAGCACGGCAGACGGGACTCCCTCTCCCCTGTCTGCCGGTAAGAGGGTCTTTTCCTGCTGAGTCTCTGGACGCGGCCACAAGAATAAGAAGAGTGCCACCTGGGCAGAACATGAACTTGGACCTCAATATCTTCGTGTCTAAAATGGGTGCTTTCATAGCTATAATCTTACCATTCCCCAGAGAGACTGAGAAAAATGAGGTAGGCATGATCCTCTTCAGTTCCCAAAGGAGGAAACCAGGCCACAAAGAGACAGTGAGACTAAAGTTACACAGCAGGACCCATTTCCTCCTTCTGGTGCACAGCTTTTCCTTTTTCTTTCTAAACTAGTCAACATCAAAGTCTGAGAAGTCATTGGACTTAAATGCAAGAAAATCCCTTAGTCAGCAAATCCACCTGAAAATCCCCTGAAGGCCTGGGAGAAGGATTATTAAGAAAAGTTCTTTTACTGCCAGAAATGCAGGTACATAGACCCTGACAGTTTCTTTTCTTTTTCTTTCTTTCTTTTTTTTCTCTTTTGAGACGAAGTCTTGCTCTGTTGCCCAGGCTGGAGTGCAGTGGTGCAATCTCAGCTCAGTGTAACCTCCGCCTCCTGGGATCAAGCGATTCTCCTGCCTCAGCCTTCCCAGCAGCTGGGACTATAGGCACGTGCCACCATGCCCAGCTAATTTTTGCATTTTTAGTAGAGACAGGGTTTCACCATATTGGCCAGGCTGGTCTCGAACTCCTGACCTCGTGATCCACCCACCTCAGCCTTCCAAAGTGCTGGGATTACAGGTGTGAGCCACTGCGCCCGGCCTGACAGTTTCTTAATGGGGTGTGTGGGACTCCGGGAGGGTGGGGGCTTGCTGCAGTGAGACTTCAGGGCAAGCCCAATTCTCCTTTCTCCCTTTTGAATATGCCTGAAATCACCCCCATTGGACCTTCCTCCCTCTAGCTCAGTGATTCTCAACATAGGGGTGGGAGAACCCCTTGTGCCAAATGCTCAGGTCCTGTATACATATAGATTCTCTCTGCAAGAAGACACAAGAGGGGCCGCATACTGCATCACTCCTGTAATCCCAGCACTTTGAGAGGCCGAGGCAAGTGGATCACTTGAGCCCAAGAGTTAGAGACCAGCCTGGGCAACATGGTGAAGACCCATCTCTACAAAAAAATGCAAAAATTAGCCAGGTGTGGTGGTACATGCCTGTGGTCCCAGCTACTGGGGAGGCTGAGGTAGGAGCTCAGGAGGTCGATACTGTGGTGAGCCAAGATTGTACCACTGCACACCAGTCTGGGCAGCAGAGTGAGACCCTGTCTCAAAAAAAAAAAAAAAAAAAAAAAGAGAGAGTGAGAGAGGGACAAGAAACGGTGGCAATGGCTGCCTCTGGAGAGAGGAGCAGGTCCACTGTGTTACCCCCTCCAGGGCACCATTAGGAAGTCTGGGTGGACAGCACTCCCTGGGGTTGTGCTGTGCACAGCCTATCTATCTTGGGGTGTAAAGTAGGCTTATTCCTCTTAATATATATTTTAAAATTGTTAATAACATCGTAGATAATAATTAACACAATTAAAATATATATTCCACATGCCAGCCCTATCTGAACCCACTGAATTAAAATTGGATGAGGGACCGCCGGCTGCACAAGTGTACAGATATTTTGAAAAAATCTCCCCAGGTGATTGAAAGCTCCCCACCCTCCATCCTCAAGGCTTGGGAAACCTGATTTAGTCTCTCCTTGCACAGGCCCCTCTATCTCACTTCTAGAAGTCTCAGTGGACCCTTTCACCCCTGGGAGAGTGAGTGAACTAGGAATAGATTCTGCCACTGAGCAGGGAGGAGGGAAGAAAGGAAGGAGTCAGGGTTTGGGGTGGAAAGGCTCAGGGCTGAGTGAGCAGGAGGCCAGTTTTGCCTCCTGGGGAGTCGGGGCCTCCCACTTCCCTGCAGCCCTGAAACGCCCTCCCCACACCCGTGCATCGCCTCGAATCAGCAACTCTGGCCGGCAGATCTCCCGCTGGCCTTGCCCGGGCTTGCCTTTTGTTGCATTGTTGCATCATCATGCGGCCTTGCCGGGTGCCAGAAGAGTGAGCCACCCACTCAATGCTGGAAGAAAACAGCTAATTATATCACCAAGAGACCCAGGGCATATGGTCACTCTCAGCTGGCCCAGCCTGTTTCTACTTGCTTTTCATGATTGTTCTGAATTTTTCAAAATAACAATAACTACCAACCAGGAAAAAAAAAATCACCCCTGACTGTGGAGTGTGCTGCTGAAGTAAGAGCTTTAGTCTACCTGCTACTCTAGGAGAGACCTACACAGCCCTCTGAGCTCAGAAAACCAAAAGCCAGACTCCCAGACTAGGGTTCAATAGACAAGCGGCTCTGAGAACAGGATACATTGGAATCAGCAGAATCCGAAAGACAAGCATTGCTTTGACAGCATCACAGTAATTTATTTTTCCAAAAACTTTAAAATTCTATTTGTAGTTTAGTCAAAAGTGCAGAGCGTTTTGTTTGCCCATAGTTTCCTGTATTTATTTTTTGAGTAGATAATACATTCCATGGTCCACAGTCAAAAGATGCAAAAGGCTATTCATTGAAAACTCTCCCTCCTACCCCTACCCTCCAGCTACCCGTTTTCTTCCCAGAGACTGTGGCTGCTGGCTTGTGTCCCCTTCCCAGAGATAGTCTAAGAACATCCAGGTCCTTCAGCTAAAACCCTTGGGCACAGATGGGTTGCAGAATCTAGAACTTTTCCCATTTTCGACAGGTAATAAAGTGCATACAGCCTGTATTCCACAACACCAGCAGGCTCCGCCTAGGGAGACCAGTCATCCCAGTTTGCCCCAGACTGTTCCAGTTCCACGTCCAGGGAACCCCTTCAGTCCTAGGCAAACCAAGGCAGTAGGTCCCATTAGGTGTGGGCTGTAATGTGTTCATACTAACAGGGATAATTAAAAATTGTAAATGGCTTCACATTCTTTTAGCTCTGGTTTTGCTACCAGATAAATTTGCCACAAACCAAAGAAAAAAAGTTTTGGTTTCCAGAGTCTTTTGGATTTGGGAATTGTGGATGAGGGACTGGGGAACTATAGGCAATATACATATATTTTTAATCTGCTTGAATGGAAACACAGTGTTGGGCACATTGTTTTTTCACTCAATTTATCTGAGTGGCTTTCCACCTCAGTACATAGAAATCCTGCCTTTTCCTTTTTGCTGCTGTGTTGGACTTCATCACATGGGTGAACATTTAGGATGTCTCCAGTTTTTCGTTGTTACAAACACATATAGTTTTACATGCTGCTAACAACATGGGCAGAGGAGGAATGGGATCTTCTTTTTTTTTTTGGAGACGGAGTCTCACTCTGTCACTCAGGCTGGAGTGTAGTGGCACAATCTTAGCTCACTGCAGCCACCGCCTCGCGGGTTCAAGCGATTCTCCTGCCTCAGCCTCCTGCGTAGGTGGGATTACAGGTGTCCGCCACCACACCTAGCTAAAGTTTTTGTATTTTTAGTAGAAATGGAGTTTCACCATGTTGGACAGGCTGGTCTCGAACTCCTGACCTCAGGTGATCCACCCGCCTCAGTCTCCCAAAGTGCTGGGATTACAAGCATGAGCCACCGTGCCCAGGCAGGGATCTTCATTCCTAATGCTTGTTTATGACCGAAAGTTTAAGTCCAAGCCTGCTCAGAAGTTGAGGGGCAGAAACAAGACCTACTGAGGTCTCCCAGACCAGTTGCCCCGCCCAAGCACCCACATCACAAAGAGTCACTCCCATTCAGAATGATTTTTCCAAACAAGAAGACAACTTACATTCAGACCTACTGTATTAGTCAGGGTTCTCCAGAGAAACAGAACCAATACAAGAATATATTCATATAGATATAGACATAGATAGATAGATAGATAGATAGATAGATAGATAGATAGATAATGTTCCTCAATTTTATGATAAAGTAAAAAATTCATAAGCCAAACCATCATAAGTCAGAGACTATCCATCTATATATAGGCTCACATGGGCAAAAATACCACCCAGGGAGGGTCTCTGGTTGACCAGGTCCAGTTAATGAAAGGGGCTAGATTTCAGCTGATGGGGCTGTGGAAATATGAATTGGGAGCCCTCTTCCTAAAACCAAGAGAAGATTCATCCATGTGTGGTGGGGCTGAAGTTTATGCAATGATAGAGGCCTTCTTCACGAAAAAGAAGGCAATTATACTGGGCGCCTCCATCCAAATGAGAGTCCTAGAAGCTTCGTTTCATCAGTTTCACCATTAACCCACCTCTGCGTGTGGCTGAATAAAGATCAGGGAAGTAGCGGTCTCTGAGGGGCGTGGGTAACACCTGGGGGGCCACAGTTCTAAAACTTGAAGGACCAGAATAGCCCGGGCTGAAGGAGGACAGAGGAGAGGCAAGAGAGAGAGAATGGGGCCATCCTGCAGTGCCCACCACAACCATCTATGCATCCTGGACCCCAGGCTGGCACTACACAGGGTACTGTGCGATTCCTCACCCTCATTCTCTGCCTCCACCAAGAGTAACAGGCTGGGCGTGGTGGCTCACGCCTGTAATCCCAGCACTTTGGGAGGCCGAGGCAGGCGAATCACTTGAGGTCAGGAGTCCAAGAACCAGCCTGGCCAACAAGGCAAAACCCTGTCTCTACGAAAAATACAAAAACTAGCTGGGTGTAGTGGTGGGCGTCTGCAATCCCAGCTACTTGGGAGGCTGAGACAGGACAATCGCTTGGACCCAGGAGGCAGAGGTTTCAGTGAGCCGGGATCGTGCCACTACACTCCAGTCTTGGCGACAGAGCAAGACTCTGTATCCAAAATAAATAAATAAATAAATAAAGAGTAATAATAAAAATTAAAGTAGTTCACACTTACTGAGGACTGGTTCTAAGTACTTCATCCATAGTTACTTGGTTAATTTTCACCATTACGCATTTCGGGAATGAGGCACCATTACTTTTATCCCCATTTTACAGATTAGGAAACTGAGGTAGAGATAGAGATGAAACCACTTCCCAAACCAGACAGAAACAGAACAAGGATTTGAACCCAGACAGGCTGGCTCCAGAGGCAAAGCTCTTAACCACTAACGACAATAACCACTAACGACAATAACCACTGACACTCAGGTTGTGATTATCCTGTATCGGTTGTTCTTCTTAGTGTTCACATGTATCAGCTCAACTAATTGTTACAGGTACTGTTATTATCTCCATTTTACGGATGAGGCAACTAAGACACAGAAAGGTCAAGCCATTTGCCCAGGTCACACAGGTGCAGAAAAAGGATTTGAAACCAGGCAGTGTAGTTCCAGAGTCCATGTCCTTCTGCACTGAACTGTACCTCTGTGCCATGTCTAGAGCTAAGAGCAACAACGACTATGGCTTCCAGCCTCCACATCACATGTGGTGTCATCACTGGAGAATTTAATAAGCACTCAATAAATAATCAATGAATCTTCCTCTGAAACAACCCTTTTCATGATATTAAAAAAAAAATCATATTCCAAGTTCATTGAAGAACATCTGAAGACTATAGAAAGGCTCCAAGAAGAAATGCAAGTCACCCTTGATACAGCAGGGATAAGCACCACTAATGTTTTGATGTCTTTCCAGCTATTGTTACAAAATAGGGATCTTACTCTATGTTCTGTTTTTTATTCACTTATCAACAGATCACAAACATTTTCCCATGCCATTACATTTTTTTCCCTCAACTTCCACAGAGGAATGCTCTGTGATTGCCTATGAACCAGAACGCCCCCCACAAATAGCCCCCTCCTCAGGCACAGACTCATACTCCCCAAAATATGCCCATCCTATACACTGAGACCTTTTTTACTTCCTGTCATCTCTGGAAAGCTCGTGTAATCCCTCTACCCTCCTTCTTAGAGTCAAGGTCTCCTCCACTTCTGCCAAGGACATGTCCCATCCTTCCCAGCACCCTCTACCTCTTCTATCATGTTTCCCCCTCACTAAGTCACTGACCCTTCTCACACCCTCCACCCAGGATCAGAACTGTTCTATCCTATGCCCCATTCCCACAGGTCTTGCTAGAGACAATCTAATTCTGTCAGCAAGCTGGCATTAGGCAATGTCTGTTGCAATGCACAGAGTGACAGGCAAGACAATGCCAGTGAAGGTGCTGGAGGCTGCAGCGTGGGAGTCCTTCCCAGGGACACAGGTGCATTTTGAACATGGGTCTTTGAGGTACAAAGCCTTAACCTAAAAGGGGACTCTCCTGGTATCATTTCAGGCTACCAGGCAGGGCCTGCAAGTGCTATTTTGGTGCAGGGAGCTCTTTTGATGTACCTTCAACCCCAACAGGGAGGCGGAGGCCTAATCCACCCCTAGGGTGGGGCAGCCTTGGCGCCTTGCCCTATTAGGAGGGAATGAAAGGCTTTTGAAGGTTGTAGCTCAGAACGGGTGGCTTCTTGATTCCAACCACGGTGTCTCAGCCAGGATGGGAAATAAAGCAGGGTGTGCAGACAGCTGACAAGAGAGGAGGAGTCTGGGTAGGGGAAGCAGGGGGATAGGACTCCTCCCAGACCTGATCTGTCTGACCTGGACTTCTCTGGCATCGCTGCCATAACAGCACCTATGCTCATATGTTTTTGTAAGGATCAGATGAGGTAAGTACAGTAAAAGTGCTTTGCCAAGGGTAAAACCCCAAAGTCAGGTGTGGTTAGGCCTCTCTGCTTCTTTCCTTTTTTTGGAAGGTGTTGACAGCTCCTCATTGTTCTTAAGGCGTTTCCTCCTTGAAACACATTTCACCCTCTAGACAGGAGGTGGGGGACTTGGTACTCAGGGAGGCACACCTGGGTTCCCTTAGCTCCAGGCCACTGCAGCTCCCATCTCTATTCCCGCACAGCAGCTCAGGTTTTGTGTTTTTTGAGACAGAGTCCTGTTCTGTGGCACAGGCTGTAGTGCAGTGGCGCGATCTCAGCTCACTGCAACCTCCCCCTCCCATGTTCAAGCGATTCTCCTCCCTCAGCCTCCCGAGTAGCTGGGATTCCAGGCGTGCACCACCATGCCCAGCTGACTTTTTGTATTTTGGTAGAGATGGGGTTTTACTATGTTGGCCAGGCTGGTCTCAAACTCCTGACCTCAGGTGATTCACCCCCCTCAGCCTCCCAAAGTGCTGGGATTACAGGCGTGAGCCCTGCACCTGGCAGCAGCTCAGGTTTTATAACTAGTGTTTACTGGGGTCCCAGGCATAATTCATCTAAACAATGTATAGGGTGACTAACTGTTCGGGATTGCACAGAATTGAGGGGCTTCCAAGGGCACAGGACTTTCAGTGCTAAAACCGTGCCAGTGCTGGGCACACAGGGATGGCTGGTCATTCTAGGTGTAGGTATGGAGGTGTAGGTCAGATGTGGGTGTGATTTTGTTTGGCGTGGTACATATAAGTAGTGTGTGCTGAGGTGTGGTTACACGTGTGATTATTTATGTTTGGCGTAGAGGGTTTAGTGTGGATCTGGTGGCACATTTGGATTTGTGTGTTGGATTTACTTTGCTACGTATGTGTCCATGTTGTTTGTAAGATGCATGCATATGTTAGGGCTTGTATATATGGTGTGTTGGATTTGGTGTACATGGGTAACCTTCATACGCATGCCATCTGTGTGCGATGAACGTGTTTTTTCAGCAGTGGTGTAAATGTATGTTTTGTATTTGGTATAGTGTGGAATGTACGTGTCATTCGTGTGAGGACGGAATAATGCCCGTGGTGTATATGTGTCTGGTGTGAAACTCAGTATGTGGGTGCTAGTGACTCGTGTAGTCTCTTGCCTAAATGCAGGTGTTTGTAGTGTGTGCATATATAAGCACTAATGTGTGTATTGTGTATGCTGTGTTTGGTGTGTCAAGGGACATATTCGTGTCACTGGTGAGCAGAGTTGAGTGTTGTGTATGTATTGTGAGTTGTGTTTGGTGCGGAGGCTGAGATGTGTGTGTCATCTGCATGCAGATGCGTTTGTGTGGCCAGCAAGATGTAGGGTGTGCAGTGGTGCGTGGCCTTTGTTGGGCTCAGAGAGACGTGTGTCATTTGCGCGTTGTGTGTGGAGGTGAGTGCTAGTGTATCTGTGCCGGGCGTGGGGTGTCCGAGTCTGCACGCTACGCACATGTGTGGGTTGCAGCGAAGCGCTGAGGGCGGAGGCGCAGCGGGGGCCCAGACAGTGTGACCTCAGGCGGTGTGACCTGGCGGCAGTCCAGTGCCGGAGCTACCGCGCCGCGGGAGGCGGGGCATTCTGGGAAGCGGCCACGCCCACCGCGGGGGAGGCGGAGGGCCCGGGGACCCCGCCGTGGCGACGCTGTGGTCGCTGCTTGCCTCCTGAGCTCCGGCAGCTGTTTACCTCTTACTACTTAACAGTGACTCCTAACCAACCAGGGAACTATTGGGAATAAAAATGAAGACATGAGGCCGGACACGGAGGCTCACGCCTGTTATCCCAGGACTTTAGGAGGCCGAGGCGGGTAAATCACGAGGTCAGGAGTTCGAGACCAGCCTGGCCAACATGGAGAACCCTTGTCTCTACTAAAAATACAAAAAAGTAGCCGGGTGTATTGGCAGCCGTCTGTAATCCCAGCTACTCGGGAGGCTGAGGCAGAAAAATCGCTTGAACCTGGGAGGCAGAGGTTGCAGTGAGCTGAGACCATGCCATTGCCCCAGCCTGGGCAACAAGAATGAAACTCAGTCTCAAAAAAAAAAAAAAAAAGATTGTGGCTCCTGTCGTCCTTGTATTTCCTTGTTTCATCCTCCCAACCGCCTAGATGGGAGTCGTTATCACCCCCTCCCGGCACCGCTGAGTTCCCTGGGGGTCCTGGAGGTGAGGGAGACTGCCCCACCCAGGTCTCGAACGCCCCGCTGGTTGCCAGCGAATTGACAGGAGAAAAACACCGCGGGGAAACTGAACTCCCTGGATAGCGGGACCCTGAGGGTCCCCGCAAAACCGGTCAGGTGCTCGCCAAAATCTTTCCCCAGACACCTTTCTGAATTTCTCCCCAAGGCTGGAAGAATGAGGGTGTTAGGTAAGCTTGTATGGTATAATATGATGCTTCCAAGAGGGTATATAGTTGAGTTAGGACAGTAAAGTTGTGAATTATCCAAAATTAATACTTTTTTGGATTGAGGGATTAACATCGCTTTAAAAACTCCAAATGCTCATACTTCGGATTTGCTTCTGGTAGGATCTACCTCCTCCTCCACCTCCACCTTCTTCCTTCCATCCTTCCTCCTCCTGACATATTTTCATGTGTATTTGATCTATTAGGTTGAATCATATGAAATTGCCCTTGATGTAGATCAAAACTGATCAAATACTTGAAATTTCATATGTCCAACCTAATACATATGGAAAGCTCTTTTTAGATACACTAGCACTCACCTCCACATGCAACACACAAATGACACTCATCTCTCCATGCCCAGCAAAGCGCACACACCACTGCACACCCCATCACATCTTGCTGGCCGCACACGGAGCATGCATAAAGCACAGCACAAACGCATCTGCATGCAAATGAAACATGCGGGAGAATTGTTTGTGTCTGATGAGAGTTGCTAAAGTCCTGAGCATCACACTGATTGGAGCAGTTTGCACTTACTCACGGCTGGAGAGGTGGCATGTGGTGTGCTGGAGCCTGCTGGTACTGGCTCACCAGGCCATTGTTAAATATTTGGGAACTTTGCCCAGCCAGTTGGTAAACCACTGGTAGCTCGACATTGTCCATGAGGGAGAATTTACAGCATGGAAACTTGGGCTTCCCTCCCCAACCTCCTGGGAGCTGGTTTACCAACACACTACTGGTTGTTTGGCTCATATGAGGCCACATTAAGTCTCAATGAAATCAGTTTCCTCAGAACCATATAAATCCCCAAATACAAATTGAGAGTTGTGGGAAGAGTGGAAGGGATGCTGGGGAGGTGTCTTAATCGATTCAGGCTGCTATAACAAAGTACCATAGATTGAGTGACTTATAAGCAACAGAAACGTATTTCTCGCAGTTCTGGGGACTGCAAGTCCAAGATGGGGGTGCCAGCGTGGTGGGGTTCTGGCGAGGGCCCTCTTCTGGGTTGTGATCTTGTTATGTCCTCATACGAAAGAAAGAGAGAGTCAAAGAGTTCCCTGGGATCCTTTTTATAATGGCATTAATCCCATTCATGAGAGCTCCTTCCTCGTGACTTTATTACCTCCCAAAGGCCCAACTTCCCCACCTCCTTATACTATCACATTAGGGGTTAGGATTTCAACATATGAGTGTTTGGGAGGACACAAATATTCAACCCGTTATAGGAGGCAATCCACAAGTTCAGTGGTTGTAGGAGAAAACATTGGAAATTTGGGAATGAACCATGTCAGTTCATAACTGTAGCACTTTGGGTAATATTTATTAAACATATGCCAGGCACTATTTGAAGCACTTTACATATGTTAATTCATTTGATCACCACAATAACCTTATGAGGTGGATATCATTAATATCCCCATTTTACAAATGGAGAAACTGAGGCTCGGGTAACTTGGCCAAGGTTATAGGGCCAGTAAGTAGTAGGGCTTGGCTTTAACCCCAAGCTGTGTAACTCCAGGGTGCATGCTCTTGACTGCTGTGCTATGCTGCCTGTATTCTATCTTTTAGGTTAGGTTGCAGAAGCAATCCCAAAATCTGTGTCCTAAAATAATAAAGGTTTGTCCTTGTTCATATTACATGTTAGCTGTCTGTCAGCTGTGGTTCTGCTTGACCTGTCTTGTTCTGAGACCCAGGCTGAAGGAACAGCCCCTGTCGTGGTATTTCCCCAGAGAAAAGACCAATTCCAGGGCTGGGCGCAGTGGCTCACGCCTGTAATCCCAGCACTTTGGGAGGCTGAGGTGTGCAGATCATGAGGTCAGGAGATCGAGACCATCCTGGCCAACATGGTGAAACCCCGTCTCTACTAAAAATACAAAAAATTAGCCAGGCGTGGTGGCGGGCACCTGTAGTCCCAGCTACTCGGGAGGCTGAGGCAGGAGAATGGCGTGAACCCAGGAGGCGGAGCTTGCAGTGAGCTGAGATTGCGCCACTGCACTCCAGCCTGGGCGACAGAGCGAGACTCCATCTCAAACAAACAAACAAACAAAAGACCAATTCCAGTAGCATGTGATGAATATGAAGAGTCAAGTAATGTATGGCATACAGTATTTTTTTTTTAATCACATTCCATTGTTCAAAGCACCACATCACATGGCTGAGCTTGACTCAGTGGGGGCTGAGGAATAGATTCCTTCTCCTCCCAGGCGCTGCAAGTCACATGGCAACCTGTTTGGTAGTGAATAATTGGGAACTGTTTCAGGATAGGTTCCCCAGAAGTGGGCCCTGAGTTAAGGACTGTGGACAAGTGATTTATTAAGGAAGTGTTCCTAGGAGAATCCATAAAAGGAGTTTGGAGAGCAGGACAGAGGAGAAGACAAAGCCAAGAAAGGCTATAATTTCAGGCAAAGTCCTGGGCTCAGCCTGCCCGGAGTTTAAATTACACCTCAGAGTTTATCTCAAGGCAAGGAAGCTGGGCTTTCATGTTTCCACAGCTGTCAAATTGGTTAAGTACTTAAGATGGGCTAAGTACTGCTCCAAGGGGACGTAAGCAACTAGTTTCTGAACCTGGGTGAAGCAGTTCCAGCAGCCCTGGAGTAATCCTCCAAAAAGAGTCACAGGTGCATGGCTGTTAGAAACAAAATCACACAGAAACTGGGAGAGAGAACGGAACCTGAGAGATCTGAGAAGATCTGGGCAGACCACCAATAATGCCTCTTTTTATACTGTCTTATTTTAACATTAAAGGTAAGACATTATTTCTCCCATAGTTAATGGCATGTCTTTGATGCTAGGCAGAGGGGTCAGGGTGCGCTCCCATTGGAACAAGAGGCAACAAAGAGTCATTACAAGTTTTTCAGTAACCCAGTATTGTATTTACTGGGCAGATGTGTCTAACACAAATCTTTCCAAAGTGGAGAAAGACGCAAGCCCTACTCCTGTGCAATTCTGGCAGTAACCACCTGGAGTTAATGCAGACTCCACTGGTTAAGGGCACAGTCCCCAATAAGACTGCTCTACAAAGATGCCAGCTGCAAGATCAGGGATCCTCAGGCCAATCACACTTCTCATGAACTGGCTACCAATTCAGGGATTCCCACGACCCTCTCAGCTTCCATAATTTGCTGAGATAATTCACAGAATTCACAGAAGTGCTATATTTATAATTGCAGTTTTATTATAAGGATACAAATCAGGGTCAGCTAAATGAAGAGAAACATAGGGTGAGGTCTGGGAGCATCTCAAACACGGAGCTTCCGTGCCCTCTCCCTGTAAAATCAAGACATGTCGCTTTTCTTTCTCTCTCTCTCTCCTTTTTTTCTGTTGTTGTTGTTGTTGTGAGACAGTCTCACTCTGTCGCTCAGGCTAGAGTACAGTGTCACAATCTTGGCTCACTGCAACCTCCGCCTCTTGGGTTCAAGCAATTCTCCTGCCTCAGCCTCCTGAGCAGCCGGGACTACAGGTTTGCGACACTACGACTAGCTAATTTTTGTATTTTTTTTAGTAGAGACAGGGTTTCACCATCTTGGCCAGGCTGGTCTCAAACTCCTGACCTCAGGTGATCTGCCCGCCTCGGCCTCCCAAAGTGCTGGGATTCCAGGCGTGAGCCACTGTACCCAGCCAACATGTTGCTTTTCTAGCACATTGATGTGTTCACCAACCAGGAGATTCACCTGAGCTTTGGGTGTCCAGGGTTTTGAGGTTTCATTATATATGCATAATTGATTAAATCATTAGTCATGAGATTGAACTCAATCTCCTTTCCCTGAAGGAGGTTGGGCTGATATCATATGGCTCAAATCTTCAACCCTGTAATCACACAGTTGGTCATTCTGGTGCGACCTGCCCTTACCCTGAGTCATCTCATTAGCATAAATCCAGCTGTGGTCTGAGGGCACCACCATTATTAGCCAAGACATTTCTATTTCTTCAGAAATTCCAAGGGTTTAGAAGCTCCTTCCCAGGAAATACTGGACACATTCTTTATTATAGAACATGTATCATCAGAATGAAGAATCATATTGAGCCCTGAGCAGAATCATTTTTCTAATTCCACAGGTAGATACACATACATGAGCAAATGCAGTACACCAAAGACAAAAAGAAAAATCTTACATGCCTCTGGGGAAATAAGATGATGACCTACAAAGGAACTCAAATAGTGTAACAACAGACTTATCCTCGATATCAGTAGAGGCTGGAAGATGATGGAATGATATCTTTTTTTGTTTTTGAGGCAGAGTCTTGCTCTGTCACCCAGGCTGGAGTGCAGTGTGTGATCTCAGCTCACTGCAACCTCCACCTCCTAGGTTCCAGTGATTCTCTTGCCTGAGCCTCCGAGTAGCTGTTATTACAGATGTGTGCTACCATGCCCGACTAATTTTGTATTTTTAGTAGAGATTAAAATTTTAGTTTCACCATGTTGGTCAGGCTGGTCTCGAACTCCTGACCTCAGGTGACCTGCCCGCCTTGGACTCCCAAAGTGCTGGGATTTTAGGTGTGAGCCACCAAGCCTGGCCTGGAATTATGTCTTAAAAAGGTCTATAGGCCGGGCACGGTGGCTCACGCCTGTAATCCCAGTACTTTGGGAGGCCGAGGCAGGCGGATCACCAGGTCAGGAGATTGAGACCATCCTGGCTAACACGGGGAAACCCCGTCTCTACTAAAAATACAAAAAATTTGTCGAGCATGGTGGCGGGTGCCTGTAGTCCCAGCTACTCGGGAGGCTGAGGCAGGAGAATGGCATGAACCCGGGAGGCGGAGCTTGCAGTGAGCCAAGATCGCACCACTGCAGTCCAGCCTGTGCGACAGAGCGAGACTCCGTCTCAAAAAAAAAAAAAGGTCTATAAAGTAGGTTGCTCTTTCTCACTGGAAGGTAAAACATAAAATAATTATTGGATATTGTAGTAATATTTATCTATCATTATAAGGGAAAGTTAATCTCATGTCATTGAAGTCATCCATTTAAAACCCAAGACATTATTTTAATAATTTCTGATGTAAATCATTCCAAAATATATCACCCCATGTTTACCTTCCTAACAGAGGGCTTAGGTTCAACATTCTATGCTGTTGAATAGTGAGAGTTTCAGGCGTTACTGAGGTCTGCTAGGCAGCTTGCACCTGCACTGAGTGTGTCACACATCCTTTTTAGAGTTCTGTCTCCTCTCTGCACTTTATCAGCCTCTTAATCTGCTGCGACATTTCATATGCAGTTGTCTACATGTGGGCCAGGGGCTTTCTCCATGCTCTCCATCCTCCTAACATCTGTAGCTCATTAGCTATATGTGGCAGATTATATTTTCCAAAAACAAGCACTGCAATATCTCCCATCCAACATGCAATGTAATGTTAACACTCCACCCATTATTTATGCTCTCTCCTCTTAAGTCGGGTGTCTTCCAAGGCTGGGTCATAAAAGGTGATATGGTTTCCAACCAGTCCTCTAGGAATGCTTGTTCTTGGAACCCAATTACCATGCCACAAGGAAGGGGAGAAACCACATGGAGAGACCATGTGTAGGTGTCTGGCGGACAGCCCCAGCCACGGCCCCTTTCAGCCAGCACTAATCCTCAAATGGGAGCAAGTGAGTGAGTGATTGAGGCTTCCATGATTCCACCCTAGCCTTTGAATTTCCCTGCTGATGCCAAGTGGTAGAAACAAGCTGTCTCTACCAAGCCTTGCCCCAAGTATTTATGAGCAAAAGAAGTGATGGTTGTTATCTGAGCCTCCAAGTTTGGGGTGGTATCATTCACGGCAATAGATAACTATATGACACCACTTTTTACTGTGCTTAAAAGCTGCTCCAGGGTCGGGAGTGGTGGCTTACGCCTGTAATCCCAGCACTTTGGGAGGCCGAAGTGGGAGGATCGCTTGAGGTCAGGAGTTTGAGACCAGCCTGGCCAACATAGTGAAACCCCGTCTCTACTAAACATACAAAAAATTAGCCGGGCATGGTGGCAGGCACCTGTAGTCCCAGCCGCTTGGAAGGCTAAGGCAGGATAATTGCTTGAACCTGGGAGGCGGAGGTTGCAGTGAGCCGAGATTATGCCACTGCACTCCAGCCTGGGCGACACTCTGTCTCAAAAAAAAAAGCTGCTCCATGTGACGTGTTGGTTTGGTTGGAGTCCTTTGGGAACCCTTAACCCAGAGGTTCCTTTGTCAATTTTAAAGAAGTTCAAGCCTTGTAAATTATTTCAAGTTTCCTCCTACTCTAGACGAAGCCTCTTCGGTTTCAAGGAAAAAAAAGAAAGAAGAAAAGGAAAAATAAATTAGCCTGCTTTGGTGGTGCATCCCTGTAATCCCAGTTACTTGGGAGACTGAGGCAGGAGAATCACTGGGACCCAGGAGGTAGAGATTGCAGTAGCTGAGATCATGCCACTGCACTCCAGCCTAGGTGACAGAGCGAGACTCCATCTCAAAAAAAAAAAAAGGAAAAAAAAGAAACCCATCCATTATCTCAGGAAAGGGGGGTTTTAGGCTTTGTGGAAGGATTCAGAGGGGCTTACGGAAATCGAAGAACAGCAACTTCTGCACAGCATGGCCTCATGGCAATTGTTGTGTATGTATATACACGCACACTATACACACACACATATATGTATATATGCATACACACACACGCACATATATATACACACATATATACAAGTATTTATAACTTTTCTGTTACCCTCTGCACATACACTCTATTCTTTTCTCATTTCATAGGCATAGGCTTGGTTTTCTAATTCATCAATTCACTGGTTCATTAGGCCCTTTTCCACTTTCTAGTTCCCTATGTACATCACAGCCTATGATACAGGTGCCACTACTGATCAGTGCCCAGTTCCAAAATTCCCAAAAAGATATCTAATTAACACAGCTCCTCTTTGCTAAGCAAGGTCCCATAAAGCACAAGTAGCTGGACTAATTACACCTCAACTGACCTTGGTCAGGTGTCCATCACAGAGCCATCAGCTGGGGCCCTGGAGGGCCTGTTTGGAAGCGAGAAGTCCCCTAGAAGGGATTTGGGTGGGACATGCAGTGATTGACATTTTCAGGACACCTCCCCATTAAGGTTGTTTACTCCTCCACACCAGAAAATGAAAGCTGAGATGGGCACAAGTGTGACCTCCAGATAACAGCAGGACATAATCAGAAACTGCCAACCCAGGGAAGGATCTGGAGCAAGGGTGGATGAAGGGGAACCATGTCTGGCAGCAGATGTTGGGACCAGTAGGTAAGGAAATGAGCCTAAAGGCAAAAAGTCCCCCAAGCAACCCCTGCAGTTGATTTAGAGAGAACGTTACTAAGACTCGCAGATAACCTTTCACTCTTTAAGGCTTCATGATGTCCTAGATACAGAATCGCTGGAGTCCAACAGGCTCTGAACTCAAGTACCAGGTCACCTCATTTAAAAACTGTAAGACCATGGCCGGGCGCGGTGGCTCACGCCTGTAATCCCAGCACTTTGGGAGGCCGAGACGGGCGGATCACGAGGTCAGGAGATCGAGACCATCCTGGCTAACACGGTGAAACCCCGTCTCTACTAAAAAATACAAAAAACTAGCCGGGCGAGGTGGCGGGCGCCTATAGTCCCAGCTACTCGGGAGGCTGAGGCAGGAGAATGGCGTGAACCCGGGAGGCGGAGCTTGCAGTGAGCTGAGATCCGGCCACCGCACTCCAGCCTGGGTGACAGAGCGAGACTCCGTCTCAAAAAAAAAAAAAAAAAAACAAAAAAAACTGTAAGACCTGAGGCAAAGCTATATGAGCCTTGATTTCTTCATCTGTAAAATGAAGATAATAGTACCGACCGGCTGGGTGTGGTGGCTCACACCTGTAATCCCAGCACTTAGAAAGGCCGAGGCGAGTGCATCACCTGAGGTCAGGAGTTCAAGACCAGCCTGAACAACATGGTGAAACCCTGTCTTTAAAAATACAAAAATTAGCCAGGTGTGGTGGTGGGCACCTGTAGTTCCAGCTACTTGGGAGGCTGAGGCAGGAGAATTGCTTGAACCAGGGAGGTGGAGGTTGCAGTGAGTTGAGATTGTGCCACTGCCCTTCAGCCTGAGTGACAGAGTGAGACTCTGTCTCAAAAAAATAAAAAAATAAAAAGTACCAACTTTGCAGGGCAAGGGTGAGAATTAAATGCAGTAACTCTGTCCAAAGGTTTAACACAGGCTCAAGTTTATCACAGCTACTCACTAAACATTTGTGAACTCCCTTTCTTCTTCTACTGGGGAGTCAGAGTTCCCCCTTTCAGGTTGTGAAATGGGATGGGACAAAGATCCCAGAAGTCTTTTGACTGGAGGTCAAAATTTCAATTTTCAATTCCTAAAAATCTTCAGGGGCTGGGCACAGTGGCTCATGCCTATAATCCCAGCACTTTGGGAGGCCAAGGCAGGTGGATAACTTGAGGTCTGCCATTCGATGCCAGCCTAGCCAACATGGCAAAACCCCATCTCTACTAAAAAGACAAAAAGTATCTGGGTGTGGTGGCGGGCACCTGTAATCCAGCTACTTGGGAGGCTGAGGAATGAGAATCGCTTGAACGCGGGAAACAGATGTTGCAAGGAGCCGAGATGACTCTACTGCACTCCAGCCTGGGTGAGACAGCGAGACTCTGTGAAAAAAAAAAAAAAATCTGCAAAACAAAGAATTAGATTATAAAGAGTTTACAGAGTCATAACCAAGAAATGTGCACATTAGAAATCAAGGGGTAGAGTTTATGGTGCAATGACATTGAAGCAATGCCCTGGATGGGCCCCACTCGTCTTAAGAACTCAGTGAAATTGTGAAACCTGTGGGGCAGACCTCAGTCCCCTGAAGACCTCCACATTCCTCAGGGAGTTCAGCGGCTCAGAAGAGTGGCAATTCCTAAATGTCCAGGATGGCACATCAAATGCCAGAATGGAGTCACCAAGGCTGAAGGGAGGAGCATTAGATCAGGAGTCCAGGCCTGGGTTCCATTTCCAGCCTTGCTGCTGACTAGCTGTGTGTCCCTGGGCAAGTCATTTTCCTACTGGGTACAAGCCCGTGTCTCCACAGCTATAAAATATGAAAGCTGGGCCAGATGATTTCCAAGAGGCCTCAAACTCAAGTAGGTAAGGGAATCTTAGTGATTCTAAGATCCTACGAACTCCAGACCTGAAGTGATCTGCCCGCCTCAGCCTCCCTAAGTGCTGGGATTACAGGCATGAGCTACTGTGCCCGGCCCCTGCAGATTTGTAGGAATTGAAAATTAAAGGCTAACGTCGGGCATAGTCTCACACCTGCAATCCTAGTACTTTGGGAGGCTGAGGCGGGAGGATCAAGTAGGATCAAGTAGGTAAGGGGATCTCAGAAAACTTTTAGAGTTACACAGATTCAGCTCAAATCCTGGCTTTTCCCGGAAGGACAGTGATCCCAGGCAAGTTGTTTAACCTCTACATGCTTCACACTTCCCTTATCTGTAAACTGGGGGTAATAGCAGTGTAAGGTTGTGAGGATTAAAGGAGAGAATCCATGAGTGCATGTAACACAATACTTTGCACATAGTAAGTTCCCAATGAATTAGATATTATTGTTAGTGAAGGGATATTTTAAAATACATTTTTGAAAGCATATCTCCTTTAGTCACCTTGGCCTCCGGGGTTCCCCAGCCCAAAATCAACAGGTTCCCTGCGTTAAAAGAGGAACAGATACCAGTTTGAAAGACAAAGTCATTGCTTTCCCTCAACTAGCAAGTTTCCTTTATCTGGCAGCGGGGTGGGGTGGGAGCTCTTTGTAAACAATAATCTTGAAAGCCAGGCTTTGAGGCAAAGGGAATTGTCTTACAGTGTTTGAAGTTCCTGTTCCCTTAACAAGTCGGCCTGAAGGATTTAGCCACTGAGGTTACTGAAAGCCTTGCTAGAGAGAACTCAGTATCTGGCACAGAGCAGTGTGTCTCTAACTTTCTGGGAGAGAACTAAAAAACATGGATTCCTGGGTCTCTCCTCAAATCTACTTAATCAGACTCTCTGGGGGAGGCGCAGAGAATGAATGTTTTATTTTATGTTTTGTTTTGTTTTGTTTTGTTCCGAGACAGAGTCTCGCTCTGTCTCTCGGCTCCCTGCAACCTACATCTCCCGGGTTCAAGTGATTCTCCTGCCTCAGCCTCCTGAGTAGCTAGCTGGGGCTACAGGCACGTGCTACCATGCCCTGCTAATTTTTTTGTATTTTTAGTCGAGACGGTTTCACCATGTTGGTCAGGCTGATCTTGAATTCCTGACCTCAAATGATCAGCCCACCTCGGCCTCCCAAAATGCTGGGATTACAGGCATGAGCCACTGCGCCCATCTGGGAATGAATATTTTAAACCAGTGCCCCAGTTGCTGCTTCTGGTCAGAGAAGCCTAGGAAGAGACAAAGTGTCTTAGGCAGAGACAAAGGGTCTGCTCCTCAGGTCCCGGTGCATCGTAGGGGGAGAAGGGAAAGAGGCGGGGAAGCGGTAGGTTCCATGTGTGACCGCTCTCCAAAGTGGCATGGGGACAAGGGGGTAGGGAAGGGAGAAATGTCCCTATTCATGTGGCGACTGAGTGTTTACCCGTTAGATACACTTCAAATGGGAGTAGATCAAGGCACCTACTTGGCAAGTTGTCCCCTTCCCTTCCCAGCTCCAACAGCCAGAAGTGCGGCTCGTGGGAGAGATCGAATCAGTAACAGGAAGAGAGAATATCTTCTTTGTGCATCTGAGCGTCCTGTGGGTAAATTGCTCTTGTTATGTCACTTCATCATCATAAAAATGTTGCATCATCATTGTCACCAAAAAGTCTTCACCCAAGAGTGCCTCCAGCCCTGGGGTCACTCAGGAGCTAAGCCAGGTGTGTGCCCCTTTTGGTTCAGGAAGCTGCCCCTTTGCCCTCAGGCAGGAACCAGGAAGCACGGTCTTCCAGTCTGGCTGGGAAACAGTGTGGGCGCAGGAAGCCGGGGATGAAATCTCTCCCAAGGGATCACACAGCCACCAAATTAAAGGGTGAGCCCACGCAGATGGAAGTTGAAATTCCCAGGTCAGTGTGCCTCCCCGGCCTCGTCACTCCGGGTTTCCCCTCTGGCCACACTTCTCCTGGGCTGAGCCTGCACAGTGCCTGTCTCTGGAGCTCTGCACACTTTCAGGGTGGGATTGCCTTTTGCTTTGTTTTTCTAGTCATTTCTTTCTCTGCCCTAAAACAGAGGAAGAACTCTGAAATTCTGGACACTTATTCTTTTGATTATTAATTGTGGAAATAATAATCATAATAAACTCATATTTGAGCCATCTGTTATACTTTTTTTCAGTTTTTAAAAACTGTGGCAAAAGACACGTGACACAAGATTTACCATTTTAACATTTAAAGTGTGCAGTTCATACAAAGAAAACAAGCAAAAAGAAAAAAGTATACAATCCAGTGACATTTAGTATATTCACAGTGTCTTGCAATCATCACCACTGTCTAGTTTCTGAGCATTTTCATCACCTCAAAAGGAAATCCTGTACCCATTAAGCAGTCACTCTCCATTCCTTCCCCTGCCCAGCCCCTGGCAACCACAAATCTGCTTTCTGCCTCTACGGATTTGTCTATTCTGAATATTTCATATAAATGGAATCATACATATGTGGTCTTTTGTGTCCGGCTTCTTTCTCTTAGTGTGACGTTTTCAAGGTCCATCCATGTTGTAGCATATATCAGGACAGCATTCCTTTTTATGACTTTTTATAATATTCTGTTGTATGGATATACCACATTTTATTTATCTATTCATCATTTGACATTCTTTACACTTTTTTTTTTTTTTTTTTTTTGAGGCAGAGTTTTGCTTTTACTGCCCAGTCTGGAGTGCAGTGTCGTGATCTTGGCTCACTGCAATCTCTGCCTCGCGGGTTCAAGCAATTCTCCTGCCTCAATCTCCCAAGTAGCTGGGACTACAGGCACCCACGACCACACCCAGCTAATTTTTGTATTTTTGGTGGAGCCGGGGTTTCACCATGTTGGCCAGTATGGTCTCGAACTCCTGACCTCAGGTGATCCGCCTGCCTCGGCCCCTTTACACTTTTAAAGTGCTTCATGGCCGGGTGTGGTAGCTCATGCCTGTAATCCTAGCACTTTGGGAGGCCGAGGCAGGTGGATCACTTGAGGTCAGGAGTTCGATGCCAGCCTGGCCAATATGGTGAAACCTGCCTCTACTAAAAATACAAAGAAAAAACTTAGTCAGGTGTGGTGGTGAATGCCTATAATCCCAGCTACTCGGGGGGCTGAGGCAGAAGAGTTGCTTGAACCCAGGAGGCAGAGGTCACAGTGAGCTGATATCACACCACTGCACTCCAGTCTGGGCAACAGGAGACTCTGTCTCAAAAAAAAAACAAAAAACAAACAAACAAAAAAAAAAAAACAGTGCTTCTATGTACACTGCATCACCTGATTGTCACAGACACTCTGTGAGGTGGAAAGAACAGATATGATTCATTATTATTATGATTCTCTGCATTTTACAGATTGAGGAGACTGAGACTCACAAGGTGAAATGATTTTTCGAACATCTCACAGTTGGTTAATGGCAGATTCAGAACCAGAATCCAAGTCTCTTGAGTTTGGATGACCAAAACCGTTGGGCAGTTTGCTTTGTAATCATTAGTGGGGTTTTTCCACCAAGAAGATTCTGGGTGGACATGTGCTCACAATGGCAAGGCAGGTGAGGACCAATGAGGCTTTGACCCCTGGACAGGCCTAATTTTGTCCATTGGTAAAGTTGGCCACTTCCTACAGGGCTTGGTCTTGCAGCCTCTGCTCAGACCTTGAGGGTGCCCCTTGCCCTAGGATGCCATAGAAGGCTGGCGCTCAGGTTGGGCAGGAACTGGGTCTTCCTATCTTTGTACTCCCCCAGCACCAAGCCGGGCAACCGGGGCTCCATGAAGTGTTTGCTAAGACATTTTAAGGGTTTAAGGGTGTTCTGATATTTTGCTTTCTTTCCCCAGCAACATGTTACTGGTAGCAATTTCCTATCACCCAAGTAACTTCTGAGCCTCTTTACTTGGAGTGAATAACAAGCAATTAGGAGCTCTAACTCTTTAACACAAATCAGCAGGACTTTGGGGAGTGGAATCCCGCTCTGCAACAGTGAGGGTTTTGTTCCTGCTAAAATAACAACAAAACCACATAATGAAAAGTTTGGAAAACTGAACAAAGCAACAAAAATAACCATAATCTTACTACCCTAACACAACTGTTATTTTCAAGAATTCCCTTTACTAATTCCCTCCTTTTCTTTCTCCCTCTCTTCCTTTTTCCCTTTCTTCAGTCCTTCTGTCCGTCCGTGATGAAAGTAGCACAAGATCACTGCAATATTCTTAAAATCACCTATTATCTGATACCCAGAGTCAATCACTGGGAACATCTTGCACATTTCCTTCCATTCTTTTCCAATACCTTGTTTAATAATTGAGATAATGCAGGCCGGGCGAGGTGGCTCACGCCTGTAATTCCAGCATTTTGGGAGGCCAAGGTGGGTGGATCACGAGATCAGGAGTTCGAGACCAGCCTGGACAGCATGGTGAAACCTCATCTCTACTAAAAATACAAAAAATTAGCTGGGCATGGTGGCTCGTGTCTGTAATCCCAGTTATTGGGGAGGCTGAGGCAGGAGAATTGCTGGAACCTGGGAGGCAGAGGTTTTAGTGAGCCAAGATCACGCCACTGCACTCCAGCCTGGGCAACAGAGTGAGACTCCATCTCAAAAAATAATAATAATAGGCCGGGGCGGTGGCTCACGCCTGTAATCCCAGCACTTTGGGAGGCTGAGGCGGGCGGATTACGAGGTCAGGAGATCGAGACCATCCTGGCGAACACGGTGAAACTCCGTCTCTACTAAAAAAATACAAAAAACTAGCCGAGCGTGGTGGCAGGCGCCTGTAGTCCCAGCTACATGGGAATCCCAGCTGAGGCAGGAGAATGATGTGAACCCGGGGGGCGGAGCTTGCAGTGAGCAGAGATTGCACCACTGCACTCCAGCCTGGGTGACAGAGCGAGACTCTGTCTCAAAAAAAATAATAAAAATAAAATAATAATAATAATGAAGATTATGCAGAATGGACAATTCTCTTAGTATTTCCTATGTCACTAATTTTTTTCTAATAATGAGAATAACATATGTATATTATTGAAATTTATGGAAAAAATTACAAGAAAGAAAGAAAAATTCCCTAGAATGTTTCTTCTACAGACAGAAATTTTAACATGCATTTATTATATATGGTTGTAATCCTACTGAATATATAGCACATCATTTTTTAATCCATTTCCAACTTATAAGCATTTTTCCATATTGCCTCAGAGTCTTTATAATTTTTTTATTTGTAATAGATAACACATTTACATGATACAATATTCAAAAGATTCAAATGCGATTCAGTGGAAAGATTTCTTTTCACCCCATTCTCCCACTAGCCCATTTTTCATCCCTAAAGTGCCCACTGTTACCTGTTTCTTCTATGTCCTCCGTGAAAGATCCTTCTTCCTTCTATGCTTTATCTAAACAAATGCAGGTGTATTTAAGTGTATTCCTTCCTCATCTCCCCACTCCTTTTTTTTTTTTTTTTTTTTTTTTTTTTGCGACAGAGTCTCGCTCTGTCATCCAGGTTGGAGTGCAGTGGCGTGATCTCGGCTCACTGCAACCTCTGCCTCCCAGGTTCAAGCGATTCTCTTGCCTCAGCCTCCCAAGTAGCTGGGACTACAGGTGCACGCCACCATGCCTGGCTAATTTTTGTATTTTTAGTAGAGACGGGGTTTCACCATGCTGGCCAGGCTGGTCTCAAAATCCTAATCCGTGATCCGCCCGCCTCGGCCTCCCAAAGTGCTGGGATTGCAGGTGTGAGCCAGCACACCCAGCCCATCTCCCCATTTTTTACACAAAGAATAATGAGTTATATACACTGTCCTCACCTTTTCCTTTTTAAAATTAGTTTGAGCTGGGGTCTCACTATGTTGCCCAGGATAGTTTCAAACTCCCGGGCTCAAGCAATCTTCCCACCTCAGCCTTCCAGGTAGCTGGGACTACAGGTGAAGGCCATTGTGCCTGGCTGTACCTTCCTTTTAAACTCTTAAAACTCAAAAGTATATCTTGAATGTCTTCCTATTTACATTCAAGACAGCTTTCTTATTTTTTTTTTTACAATAGTATTGGGATCTGTTCTATATAGATAGGTGTACCATGATTTATTAAAGTAGGCCCCATAGATGAACATTTAAGGTTCTTCCAATTTTTTTTTTTTTAAGAAACAGGGTCTCACTCTGTCACCCAGGCTCAAGTACAATGGCACGATCATCACTCACTGCAGCCTCCAACTCCTGGGTTCAAACAATCCTGTCACCTCAGCCTCCTGAGTAGCTAGGACTACAGGTGTTTTTTATAACTACAGGTGTTTTTATAACCCAACTAATTTTTAAATTTTTTTGTGGAGACAGGGTTTATGTTGCTCAGGCTACATTATTTCCAATCTGATGCAAACAATACTACAGTGACTACCATGGCATGTTTATCATTTCACATGTTTGAGCGTCCATCTGTCAAATAAATAAAATAAAAGTGGAACTGCTGAGTCAGAAAGTGCACACATTTATAATTTTGATAGACATGGCCAAATCGTCTTCTGTCGGATAGCAGCACGTATTCTTTAACCCAGCATCTAGCCTTAAGTACTCTCTCCATCTTTTGTTGTCCATAAATAACAAAGTTAGGACTTAGCTTCAGGCATAAACCACCTCCTCTGTTTGTCCACTCAAATGTAATCTGCAATATGTCAAAGGCCTCTTAGGTGACAGACACTTGCTGGGTGCTGAGAAACAAAGATGCACAAGACACAGGTGCTGTCCTTGGAAGTGAGTCTGGAAGCTGGGGGGAGGAAAGGCAAGAAGGAAGGGATGTGCAAGAAGAGTTCCTACTACTGTCCATCAGGCCCTAAACATGCGGGGAGGAATGGACCTCCTTATCCCATCACCCAGCAGAGCAGGGCATGGATCAGGTGCCCAGTACACACCGAAGGGGTGAAAGGTTAAATCTCTGAATGTCTGGTGTGGAGGAAACAGGGAAAGGCAGCAGATTGGAGCATCCACTGAGAGTCTCGCTCTGTCGTCCAGGCTGGAGTGCAGTGACGCAATCACAGCTCACCGCAGCCCTGACCTCCTGGGCTCAAGCAATCCTCCCATCTCAGCTTCCTCAGTAGCTGGGACTACAGGCACATACCACCATGCCCAGCTAATTTTTGTATTTTTTGTAGAGATGGGATCTCATCGTGTTGGCCAGGTTGATCTCAAACTCCTGGGCTCAAGTGATCCTCCAAACACGGCCTCCCACAGTGTTGGGATTACAGGTGTGAGCAACTTTTCTTGAGGATGAATTTCATCATATGAAATTCTGAGTCAAAGGAGCTAAATGTCTGCTGGCTTCCTGACTCACGAAGGTCAGTTTGAGACCAGGCGCGGTGGCTCATGCCTGTAATTCCAACTCTTTAGGAGGCCAAGGTAGGCGAATTAGGATTTCAAGACCAGCAACATGGTGAAACCCTGTCTCTACAAAATACAAAAATTAGCTGGGCATGATGGCTGGTGCCTGTAATCCCAGCTAGTCGGGAGACTGAGGCAAGAGAATTGCTTGAACCCAGAAGGCAGAGGTTGCAGTAAGCCGAGATCACGCCATTGCACTCCAGCCTGGACGACAGAGAGAGACTCCATCTCAAAAAAAAATAAAAATTAATTAATTAAAAATCAGTTTGATTGGTGAGGAGGTGTGAAGGTCAGGAATGATCTGGAGGCAGATCTGAGTGAGTGGAGTTTGGGAGGTCCTCTGATTAACCCTGGACAATGGGCATCTCCACCAAATAAGCCAGAGGACCTCTGAGTTGAGACAGAGGTGAAGAAGGGAGGATACTAGTGCGAGCTGCCCAAGAGAAGTTCCCCATTTCCCCACTCTGGGGTGGAATGCAGCTGCTGTGTGGGATACAACCATTCTCCCTGCCCGCAGCAAACTAGGGCACACCCTTTGCAGTCCAGAGTCCGCACCCTCCTGGTGTGAGCTATGGAAAGGATGCCCATCCCCTGCCCTACCAACCAGATTCCAAGCCTCGGAAATTGATCTGACAGTTTGGAAACTCCAGCTGCAACCCCAGGAATGCAGGTACCCATTTCTCTATTTGGGGAAGGAAACCAGCATAGTTTCAGCTCCTCTGGTTCATGTCCTAGAATTTTAGATAGAACGGTAAAATATATAACGCTTACCAAAAAAAAATCAAAAACCAATCAAATCCACCCCTGTTTTACAGATAAGGAAACTCAATCCCAGAGAGGTGAAGTGGGCTGCCTGAGGTCACACAGAGGGTAAGAGGCCGAGCAAGACCTGGAAACAGGGCTCCTGGCTCTGTACCCAGTGCTCTCTGCTCTGAATGAGGGGGTGGGGGTGGGGATGGTGATCTAGACGTGGCTATGGGAAGCCAAAGAGAAGAGAACTGTGCCAGAGCTGGAGGCAGGTTCAGAGCTGGGGTCGTGGGTGGGAGTCATCTACCTACACCTGTCCCAGTTTCTGGATTGTAAATCCTTCAGGAATTCCTGATATTCCACTTATGTCCAAGTTCCCTGCTTGGAAGCAGGTTTGCCAGCATGGGTTTCAGAGTGTTGTCAGCCCTGAGAAGGGAGGCATGGTGTGGGGAAAAGCAGCCTGCTGTGGGCTGGGGTTGCTGGGCAACCAAGCCCAAGGATCACCTTGAGGGAGAGCTGTCCCAGCTCTGTGCTCCCCATGGGCCCAAGGTGGCTTCTAGTAGTGACTCAGGGCTCATGGTCAGTGTTCCTGGGAACAGAGTAGGAAGGGGTGGCAGCCAGCCCGGATCTCCTGTTCCCTGGACAGAGGCTGGTGGACATCTCCTCCTGGTCTCTTAGGACGTTGACTCCCCTTTGGAAGCTGCTTTGAAAGTTTTCCAGAACTTGATTTTACCTGCATTAAATCCTTAGGAGAGTCTCACCTTGGAATTGAGCTTTTGAAATACTTTTCTGGGTACTCTTGAGCCCCTGGCCTAGCCCCAGCCAGGGATTCCAAGGGGTGAGGGACATGTGTCTTCCTTTCTCCTGAGGTGGGAGAACAAGAAAACAATTTCCCTCCTACAGCAGACAGACGTGCAAGAAATGGTGAAATAACAAACCACCTCTGACATCAGCAAGGGCCTTCAGGTACTTCAGCTCCTGGTAATCCTCACAGCACCCCTACGATAGATTTTTTAAATCCCTTCTACAGGTAGGGACATTGAGGCACAGAGAAGTCATGTCACTTGCCCCAGGACACAAAGAGGAAAGAACCCAAGGACAGGGCTCCATAGCTCTTTGCCTGGACAGAGTGACTTAGATCCATTTCAAGTCGTTGTCCCGGAGGCCCAGCCCTCACTCCCATAGACTCCAAGCCTCCCCAAGAGCTGACTAGCTTTATTTTCAAATTTTATTTTATTTTATTTTTTGAGATGGGATCTCGCTCTGTCACCAGGCTGGAGTGCAGTGGCGCAATTTCTTGCAGCTCACCGCAACCTCTGACTCCCTAGTTCAAGCGATTTTCCTGCCTCAGCCTCCCGAGTAGCTGGGATTACAGGCATGCACCACCACGCCCAGCTAATTTTTGTATTTTTAGTAGAGACGGGGTTTCACCATGTTGGCCAGGATGGTCTCGATCTCCTGACCTGGTGATCCACCTGCCTCGGCCTCCCAAAGTGCTGGGATTACAGGTGTGAGCCACCGCACCCAGCCCTGACTAGCTTTTTAACCACAAACTCACTCTAAAGGAAACTGGAAAACACTGGTAGGTCAGTGTTTTCAAAATTTTGGGGCTGAAACTCACAGTAAGAAATGCATTTAGGCCAGGTGCAGTGGCTCTCCCCTGTAATCCCAGCACTTTGGGAGGCTGGGGCAGGAGGATCACCAGAGCCCAGGAGTTCAAGACCAGCTTGGGCAACATAGCGAGACCCTGTCTCTATTTTTTTTTTTTAAAGAAATGTATTTAACACCACAATGCAGTAACCAGACACACAAACATGATCATAGCTCTTACGATAATTTGTAATTATTCTGTTTATTTATAAATATGTAAAATCAAACAAAGTTGCATGAAGTAACACTTTTACTGCCCGTGAAACACCCTGGCATTTTCTATTATCTGCTGTTCTATCTCATTATTTCTAAAAAGTACTCAAGTGGCTCCCTAAATTATTTCCATGACTTGAATTTTGAAAAGCACCCTGGTAGATAGGAGTTTGGATCCCCCCGCCCGACCCTTGTCAGCAGGAGGGCAAAGCTGGCAGTGAGGACAAAGGTCTGATTCTGTGTACTTAGTGCCTGGCATTGAACTGCACCCTGTGGGGACACAGGAAAAATACTCCTTCCTGGATGTCGCCCTCAAGTCATTTACAAGCAAATGAAAAAAGGCCACACATAAAACAAAGCCAAAGCAAGTTAAAGGCAGAAAGAATAGGTGCCTCTGAAGGACTGTATTATTTTGCCAGGACTGTCATTGCAAAATACCACAGGCTGGGTGGTTTCAACAATAGAAATTTATTTTCTAACAGTTCTGGAATCTGGGTGTCTAAGATCGAGGTGCCAGCAGGGTTGGTTTCTCCTGAGGCTTCTGTCCCTGCTTGCAGACGGCTGTCCTCCTACAGTCATCCCTCTGTGCACGTGCACCCCTGGGGTCTCCTTGCATGTCCACACTTCCTTTTCTTAGAAGGACACCAGCCATATTGGATTAGGACCCACCCTGACGGCCTCATTTTACTTAATTGCCTCTTTAAAGGCACTATCTCCAAATAGTCACATTCAAAGGTAGTGGGAGTTAAGACTTCAACGTATGAATTTGGGGGACACAGTTTAGTGTCCTACTATGTGTGCAGCACATTAGCTCATGTGTTTTCACCCTAACCTGGGCGCTGCAGGCCTTATTCCTACTTTTTTGGGGTTTTTTTTTGAGACAGAGTTTCGCCCTGTTGCCCAGGCTGGAGTGCAATGGTGTGGTCTCGGCTCACTGCAACATCTGCCTCCCAGGTTCAAGCAATTCTCCTACCTCAGCCTCCCAAGTAGCTGGGATTACAGGCGCCCACCACCACACCCGGCTAATTTTTGTATTTTTAGTAGAGACAGGTTTTCACCATGTTCGCCAGGCTGGTCTTGAACTCCTGACCTCAGGCGGTCCGCCTGCCTTGGCCTCCCAAAGTGCTGGGAGTACTAGTGTGAGCCGCCACACCCAGCCTTATTCCTATTTTAAAGATGAAGAGTCTAAGATAACTGTTTTGGAAAATAAAGAAAAAAAAAGGCCAGGCACAGTGGGTCACACCTGTAATTCCAGCACTTTGGGAGGCCAAGGCGGGTGGATCACCAGGTCAAGAGATCAAGACCATCCTGGCCAACATGGTGAAACCCTGTTTCTACTAAAAATACAAAAATTTGCTGGGTGTGGTGGCAGGCACCTGTAGTTCCACCTGTTCGGGAGGCTGAGGCAGGAGAATCGCTTGAGCCCAGGAGGCAAAGGTTGCAGTGAGCCGAGATCGAGCCACTGCACTCCAGCCTGGCGACAGAGTGAGATTCCGGGAAAAAAAAAAAAAAAGAGAGAGAGAGAGAAAGAAAAGAAAGAAAGAGAGAGAGAGAAAGAAAGAGAGAGAGAGAGAAAGAAAGAAAGAGAGAGAGAAAGAAAAGAAAGAAAGAAGAAAGAAGGAAGGAAGGAAGGAAGGAAGGAAGGAAGGAAGGAAGGAAGGAAGGAGAGAGAGAGAAAGAGAGAAAGAGAGAGAGGCTGGGCACGGTGGCTCACGCCTGTAATTCCACACTTTGGGAGGCTGACTTGGGCGGATCACCTGAGACCAGGAGTTCGAGACCAGCCTGGCCAACATGGTGAAACCCTCTCTGTCCTAAAAATAAAAAATAAAAAAAAATAAAAAAATAAAAATAGTTGGGTGTGGTGGTGCATGCCTGTAGTCCCAGCTACTCGGGAGGCTGAGGCACAAGAATCACTTGAACCAGGGAGGCGGAGGTTGCGGTGAGCTGAGATCACACCACTGCACTCCAGCCTGGGCAACAAGAGCAAAACTCTGTCTCAAATAAAAAAAGAAAAAAAAAATGAGGAGGGCCGGGGCCAGTGATTCACACATAATCCTAGCATTTTGGGAGGCCAAGGCGGGTGGATCATCTGAGGTCAGGAGTTCGAGACCAGCCTGATCTAAAAATACAAAAATTAGGCATGGTGGTGCATGCCTGTAGTCCCCACTCCTTGGGAGGCTGAGGCAGGAGAATTGCTGGGACCTGGGAGGCGGAGGTTGCAGTGAGTCAAGAGTATGCCACTGCACTGCAGCCTGGGTGACAGAGCGAAACTCTGTCTCAAAAAAAAAAAAATTAGGCTGGTGTTGGGATCAGCTGGTAATGGCCAGTGGTCTCCCAGCTGAGGAGGAATGTCGCAGCATTTGGGTTCACACTTTGCCCCTCACATGTCACCTTGCTGTGGTTGAAGCAGGTGGGCTAAGTTTTAAAAGGCCATCCTATACTTACCTGGCAGGGGAGATACTATGATCACGAAAGTGGTTTTCCCAGGGCGAGGCTTATCCATCACACCCTGGATGTGCTGACCCCTGCGATTTCCCCAAATGAAAAAAAATTCAAAGAAAGTAAAAGGCCATCCTGCTATGCAGACAGGAGATGGATGAAGCTGGAGGAGTGGCAGGAGGAAGTGCCTAGGCCGGGCCTCATAGCTTTGTCCAGATGGAAGGAAGAGGAGAGCTTTCCAGGCTGGGACAGTGGGAGCTGAAAGGGCCCACTGAGAACTCCTCCCATGTCATTGGGGTGCCTGGCCAGGGGACTGAGGCCTGGAGAGGAGGAAGTGATGCAGTGCTCGCATGTTTATCTCATGTGAAGGCTTGTCTTCTCACTCTTCTCAAGGCCAGGCAGTGCCATTCATTCCTCTGTGTTCCCCATCCGGTCTAGCGTGCCGTTCAGAATGAAGATCTCCGGGTATCCATAGAACCCTCTAGACACGAGACCGTGGGAGGAAGTGGGGCAGTGGGTCTCAGTCTTATGCCCCTGACCTTTAAAGGTGTATAAGGTGTGTACCTGAGGAATAAACAAGCAATTGCTAGTTACAAACACTCCTAGTGCATGAGGGCACGGTATGTTTTTCCCGCTGTTTTTAACTTTCCACGAGAGACACCCTTCCGCCAGTATGGAGTCAGCATCAGAGGGTCCTTTCTGTCTTCCGGCTCGTCTTCCTTTCTTCCCTGCATCCACTGGAATTCGCCAGGTCCTCCCATGTTTCTTTGAGTGAGGTTTTTGCTAGACAAACCCATCTTTCTTTGACTAAAATCAGTCACCTCTCATGCTGCCTACTATTTCACCAAAAGACCCGCTCAGTGGTGTGCTGGTAAGTGTTGCACATCCAGCTCTCCAGAGGAAAAAAGGCATATCCATTACCCCAAAAGAATCAATAATAGTAAAGTGCAGCAAAGTAACTAGGAAGTGCTGTGCTGTGAGTATATGTTACCTTTGTTTTGAACATAATTTATTTAATTCTGAGTTTATAGCATGCATTCTCAACGGAGGCAAAAACTGATTCTTGGTAGGGAAACAAAACAAAAAATCTTGCTGGGTGCAGTGGCTCACACTTGTAATCCCAACAATTTGGGAATCTGAGGAGAGCAAATCGTTGGAGTCCAGGAGTTTGAGAACAGCCTGGGCAACATAATGAAACCCTGCCTCTACCAAACAAATACAAAAATCAGCCAGGTATGGTGGTACATGCCTTAGTCTCAGCTACTCTGGAGGTTGAGGTGGGAGGATCACCTGAACCTGGGAGGTGGAGGTTGCAGTGAGCCGTGATCGCACCACTGCACTCCAGCCTGGGCAACAGAATGAGACTCTGTCTCAAAAAAAAAAAAAAAAAAAAAAAAAAGCAAAAAACTTAATCCTTTTATGTATAAAGCACAGATATATATCCAGTACTTCAGCAGATATGTAGTATCTGTGATATTGAATGTTTATGAGAGAGTGATGGTAGGAGATTGGAGGAGAACAATGTCTTGAAAGTCTTCTCAGGAGGCAATGATGAACAAAAGGTTGAGAAACACTGTTCATATAATTTATTTTAATTTTAATGATGGCTGTGTTTAACAACCAGCTCACTAAATTCCTGAATATTTAACCATCTGCTCTTGCAAGCCTATGTGAGCTGGCTCCAACACACTCCCAGACCTGCCCCCTTGGGGTGAAAGATGCCCCCAGGCCCCTGCCACCCAAGCGGTACATCTCTTCCACCAGAAGAGATGGCGGTGAGTGGTGCTGCTGGGGCTCCAAACAAATCAGTGGGGGTCACCTCCCCTGTCAGGCGCTGAGTCCCTGCCTGAGCCCCTGGCCCCTGGGTCACGTCATCCCGCCCCTCAGCGGTTCTCCTCTCTAATAGCCCCAGGACCTAATCAGCATGGCAGATGGGTGGTGGCATCCTGCAGGCCCCCCAACCCAACAGGGCACAACAGGGATTTGTGCACACGCCCTCACCCTTGCCCTGGAAAGGAGGCTCAGGGAATCCAAATCATCTTTGTTCGGAGCCTCTGGTCGGGTGGTTCTGCTGAAAGGCCTACCTCAGGCATGGGGGTCAGGCAGGGAGGGGCTCACTTCCCATTGGGAATCAGAGGGGCCCATTCAGCGATGTGCCTCCTAATCAGATGCTCCCAGGGAGAGTAATGAGGATGACACAGTCCTCAATGCTTGATTAGATTGAGCCCATGGAAACTTGAATAGCTATCGGGCACCCTTTCAGGGCTAGCTGGAGTGGGGGAGGGGGCTTGGGGACAGGCCAGGCATGCAGATCCCAACAGACACAAGCATGGGGCCCCCAATTGGGCCTTCAGCTGCTGCCTGGAGGGAGGGGGCGCGATGGGGGAGGGGAAGCTGTTCTTCCTGGAGCATTGACAGTGGTTGCTCTAATTGCTTTGGGGGAATCGGTCCAGAGTCAACCAAAGGCACTTTGTTTTCTGTAAACAGGGCGGAGAGGAGGCACAGGGAACCAATGGAGAGGTGGTTCCCTTTCTTCCTTCTGCTCTCTGCCTCTCCCCTCTTTGAACCAGTAGGAGTCTAGGATCTTGTCCACTGATCCCAAAGGCTCTCTGGATCCCACACAAAGACACGGTGTGACTCCTCAGAACCTCATTCTCCAAAGGCCTAGTGGCCTCCTGAAAGGGTCAGGCTGAGAAGCTGCCCCAAACGGCGATGTTCCTCTCCAGCCTTGTCCTTGGCCTGCGTTCATCATTGCCCTCCCATGCAGTCAAGGAGTGGGAGTTAATTCGTGTGCCTTCCGTACTGCAAGTCTCCTAGTCAAAGCCCTCATGGTGGGGTGGGGTGACTATTCGAGCCCCCCTCCCTTGAGGCTTCATTTATATGGTGCACTCAGTTACTCTCCAAAGACTCACTGGGAACTCCCCACTTTCTATCCCAAAGGACTGCCCCTATTGTCCCCGGAGAAGCTTCTAGCTTTGGGGCTTTTTCAGGCCTCCCTCAAGAGTCCCCTGAGCCCACCCTGTTCCTTGGAGCTGTGGGAGGCTGGGATCCAACTAGAAGGCGATGGCTGGCCTCCAGCGTTTGGAGCTACAGGGCTCCAAACTGGAGTGGTGGGAGTCTTGACGGGTGCGCTGCATGCCAGGGAGGGCTGGCCGGAGTTCAGGAGCAGGACTAGCAGTCCTCACACTCACCATGACCCTAACCCTCACCCCAGGGCCTTTGCACATGCTGTGACCTCTGACCAGACCTCTTTTCCTTCTTCTCTCCATTGAATTAACTCCCACTCATCTTTTCTGTCCCAGTGCAATTATTACTTCCTCCAGGAAGCAAGTTCTCTCATTTCTATGTTTACAACAAACCCCCGTGATTACAATTTTCATAGCAAGAACCTGGTGGCATCCTGCAGGCCCCCCAACCCAACAGGGCACAACAGGGATTTGTGCCCACGCCCTCACCCTTGCCCTGGAAAGGAGGCTCAGGGAATCCAAATTATCTTTGTTCGGAGCCTCTGGTAGGGTGTTTCTGCTGAAAGGCCTACCTCAGGCATGGGGGTCAGGCAGGGAGGGGCTCACTTCCCATTGCGAATCAGAGGGGCCCATTCAGCAATGCTCCTCCTAATCAGATTTGAGACTGGTTGGAGCTTGCTTTTTTTTGGATATGAAAATTTGAATAATATCTGTGTCTCCACTAGAAGCTTCCTGAGAGCAGGTAGAATGTCTGCTTTTGTTTACCATCACACCCCAGTCTAAAGACTTATTGAATGAAACTGGGCACGGTGGCTCATGCCTATTGTCCCAGACCTGCCTACCTGGGGTGAAAGATGCCCCCAGCCCGCCGCCACCCAAGGCCGAGGCGGGCGGACCACCTGAGGCCAGGAGTTTGAGACCAACCTGGCCAACATGGCGAAACCCTGTGTCTACTGAAAATTTAAAAATTAGCCAGGCGTGGGGGTGCGTGCCTGTAATCCCAGCTACTAGGGAGGCTGAGGCAAGAGAATCGATTGAACCTGGGAGGTGGAGTTGCAGTGAGCCATGATGATCACAGCACTGCACTCCAGCCTGGGCAACAGAGACTCCGTCTCAAAAAAAATAAAAAAGACTTGTTGAATGAATGCATGAAATGAGCTACCACTTCTGTGAGGCCCTCCCATCCATCCCAGTGGCATTCTCCACCCCGTGCTGTGGTCAGCTGTGTATAGTTCTGCCTTTCCAGGTCTTGAGGCAATGAGGGGGCTTAGTGAGAATGTGGGTCGTGGAGCCACTCTGCCTGGGTTCATATTCGGGCTCTGCCAATTACTAGCTAAAGAATAACCTTGGGCAAGCTGCTAAACGTCTCTGTGCCTCGGCCTCCCCATCTGTAAAATAAGGGTAATAGTCAGTGTATTCATGCATATGACATGCTTAGAGCAGGGTGGGGCACTACGTTTTCCAATGAATGTGGATGCTGTTACCATATCTATAGCTGAGGCACCCAGACCCCAGGGCGGGTGCAGCCTAATAGGTGCTCAGTAAAGCACATTATTGATTGAACCAGCAAAGTTTGGGGTAGGTCCTGGAAAAAAAAAAGAATACTGAGAGGGGAGTGTGAGCCTGCAGGTGAAAAGGGGTAGACCCTAAGGGCAGGGAGGAATGAGACAGCTGGAAACCCAGCTGTCCCCCGACATGCCCCCACCCTAGAAACGTTTTTTCCATCTGACAGCAGCAATTCACTCAAGGAGCAGCAGTTGATTGCGGTTTGTGTTTTTTCCAATACTCACAGAACCAGCCTCATGGTTTCCCCTCAGAGACACCAGCACCACCAGCAGGCAACCCATCCCCAAAGGTCTGAGTTTCAGCACTATGGGTACTCCTGCAAGCTTCTAAGTTTTAACAATTCTCACTGTTTCCCTTTGTTCCTCCAGCCCTAGGGAAGCCCTGGCTGCTTCCTGCGGCTGTGACTTCCATAATGCTTCAGCGTTCTCTTTTTGCCTTTTCAGTTCTTCAGTACCTAATGAACAATTCGGCACATTCGATTCTCGCTGTTAAAATAACTGGTGTGGGCCGGGGCGCGGTGGCTTACGCCTATAATCCCAGCACTTTGGGAGGCCAAGGCAGGTGGATCCCTTAAGCCCAGGAGTTTGAGACCAGCCTGGGCAACATGGTGAAACCCAGTCTCTACAAAAAATACAAAAATTAGCCTCATACGGTGCCCGGCATGTAATCATGTTCACAGGCTACTTGGGAGGCTGAGGTGGGAGAATGGCTTGAGCTGAGGAAGCTGAGGCTGCAATGAGCCCAGATCGTGCCACTGCACTCCAGCCTGGGCAACAGAGCAAGATCTTGTCTCAAAAACAAGCAAACAAACAAAACACTGGTATGGTTTCTGTCTCCTGACTGGACCCTAACTAATAGACTCACTGAATCCTCAAACTCAAGGCTCAGAGTGTTACAGCAGAAGCAGGAGCCAGGCCCCCTCTACCTCTGACTTGCCTCATGGCTAAGAGAAACAGTGGTTTCAGCCCTTTTTTCAGGAATCCTGTGGACTAGAAATGGATGTGCTGCTCACGGGGATATCTAATCAGCTCTGGAAAAACTGGGCCAACAGTTAAACCACACAAACAAAAGAGCCACAGCTCCACACAGAACTGTCTGCTGGGCAAATGCCAAAACAAACGGCCATGGTCTCTGGGCCTCATCAGGGCTGCAGGCTTCCTGGGCCCTCACGGAGGCCTCTCAAGAAGTAGGGGCTAAGGCCGAGTGCAGTGGCTCATGCCTGTAATCCTATCACTTTGGAAGGCTGAAGCGGGAGGATACTTGAGCCCAGGAGTTCAAGACCAAACTGGGAAACAAAGCAAGATTCCCCATGTCTACAAAATTAAAAAAATAGCCAGGCATAGTGCCTTGTTCCTTTAGTCCCAGCTACTCAGGAGGCTGAGACAGGAGGATCACTTGAGCCCCAGGAGGTCGAAGCTGTAGTGAGCCATGATCACAACACTGCACTCCAGCCTGGGAAACAGGGCAAGACTCCGTCTCAAAAAAAATAATAATAATAATAATAATAATGAAGAAGAAGGGCCTCAGAGTCTCTCCTTTCTGGACTCCAAGTCTTCTCTCATTCCCACCAGGACTGAGGAACAGCCAAATGAATCAGGCTGCCCTGTTCTGCTCCTCTAGAACATTCTGGCCAAACAGGGAGCCTTCAGTGGTTATTGTCCTCAGTGCATGTCAATGGAGTGACGTGCTCATTACATTCGTCTGGGGAGCTGCTAATCTCATCCTGGACAGCACTAGTCATTATGTCACTAAAGTTCCCCAGGTAATTCTACTGTGTAGTCAAGATTGAAATTTGGCTGGGCGCGGTGGCTCACGCCTGTAATCCCAGCACTTTGGGAGGCCAAGGCGGGTGGATCACCTGAGGTCAGATGTTCGAGATCACCCTGGCCAACATGGTGAAACCCTGTCTCTACTAAATATACAAAAATTAGTTGGGCGTGATGGTGGTCGCCTGTAATCCCAGCTACTTGGGAGGCTGAGGCAGGAGAATCACTTGAACCCAGGAGGCAGAGGTTGCAGTAAGCTGAGATTGCGCCACTGCACTCCAGCCTGGTGACAGAACGAGACTCCATCTCAAAAAAAAAAAAAAAAAAAAAAAAAATCCACCAATTAAAGAATGTATTTTGATGGCAATTCTCAAATTTCAGAATGCATCAGAATCAGCTAGAGGGCATATTAAACCAGGGGCTGTAGAGCCTCACCCCAAGTTTCTTAGCAGGTCTAGGGTGGGGTCTGAGAATGTGCATTTCTCAAAAGTTCTCAGCTGATGCTCCCGGTCTGGGACTGTACTTTGAGATTGCCTGGGTACGGAGTCCAACAGCCCAGGTTCAAATCCCAGCTCTGTCAGATGCAGTTGACTCTCTACCCGAGAGGGTTTTGGGAGGACTGAAGGGCAAAACTTGGATAAAGAGCCTCATATGGTGCCCGGCATGTAATCACGTTCAGGGAATGTGTTTTCACCATGATATGGTTATTAGTAGGAGAGGCTGCAGAATTCTTGAGCTATAGCATGTGACTTTGAACTATCGTTTTAATCAGAGCCTCAGCTTCCTTATCTGTAAAATGTGGTAATAATATCCTGTGGCTCAGCCCTCCTACAGGCTGTGAAAGGATCAAAGCCGTTCCCAGATGTGAAAGTGTTTGGAAAGCTGGAAAGCCCAGTGAGGGGGTCTGATAAGACGGGGTAAGGTGGGAACGCTTCGTCCTGCAGCCATCGTGTAGGGTTCTCTGCTCTCTAGGGACACTGAAGTAGCAGTTGCACATGCTTGTGAAGCAGGTTCCAATGCCCCTCTCCAGCTGCTCATACGCCTTCCCTGCCACCCCTAGCATTTGGAATGCCAACTTGACATGCCTGGAATGCGGGAGTGGCAGGTTGGCTCTTCAGACACCTAAGGGGAAGAGATGGGGGCGTTGTCACACTCCCAGCTCACTCCCTATCCCAGCAGTATTTCTGCCAGGAAAGGGAATGTGCTGGAAGGGACCGAAGCTGTTCCATCGAAGATTCCCTCCGCAGGCCCGCACCACACAGTTCCCATCCCCGTGCCCTTCCTCCTCGACCCTTCACCTCCCTTTCCATCTGCCCACCCATGCCCCTCTGTCCACCTGGCTCCAGGGAGGGGAGATGGGCAGAAGCTGCACCCCCAGCCAAGCCAGGAGGGCAGCGAGGAGACAACCGTTCTCAGGTCAGGAGCTCATCCACTTGGTTTCACAGCCTTTCAGTTCAACTTGCAGACAGATATTGCACATCTGCTAGTATACAGCTAGTTAATATTAATGCTCTGTATTTTCTAAAATATGTATTCCAGAGGAATGTCCTCACAGGGCCTGAGTTGGAAAGAGCTGAGAGCCCTTGGCTGTAAGGACATGAGAAGTGAGGGGCCCCCACACTGCCAGTGGGGACAGGGAAACAAGTGGGTTTGACTTAATTCAGGGGCAGTTTGGCAGAACAGGTCAAAAGTCTAGAAATGTACTTGCTATGACCCAGGGATCCAGGTCTAGGTATCTGCTCTAAGGAGATATCACAAATCTCCTTAGAGATCAGCCTGCTGGGCAAGGTGGCCCATGCCTGTAATCCCAACACTTTGGGAGGCTGAGGCAGGCAGATCACCTGAGTTTAGGAGTTCGAGACCAGCCTGGCCAACATGGTGAAACCCGGTCTCTACTAAAACTTTAAAAATTAGCCGGGTGTGGTGGCTACTTGGGAGGCTGAGGCACGAGAATCACTTGAACCTAGAAGGCGGAGGTTGCAGTGAGCTGAGATGGTGCCACTGCACTCCAGCCTAGGCAACAGAGTGAGAGTGAGACCCTCCCTCCAAAAAAAACATACGAACAACCGAACAACCAAAATGATCAGCCTGGTTTGAGTCTTGGCTCTAGTGATGGGTGACTTTTTAGCTTCATCCCTAAAATGGGACTTCATGGCATTCCACCACACAGGTTTGAGGAAAAACTGAGACAATGCCTGCCTGTGAGGCGCCTGGGACACAGTAAGTGCTCAATAATATAAGCATCTTGGTTTGGGATCCTCCGGAGGCCAACCCCAAGGCAAGGATTTTGGAGGTAAGCCCAGGAAGCACAAGTGGTAATGTGGGGAATTAAGACCAGGACGAAAGGAAGTCCAGTTTCACCATGTTGGCCAAGCTGGTCTCGAACTCCAGACCTCATGATCCACCTGCCTCGGCCTTCCAAAGTGCTGGGATTACAGGCATGAGCCACTGCGTTTGACCTTGTTTTGTTTTTTGAGATAAGGTCTTGCTCTGTTGCCCAGGCTGGAGTGCTGTGGTGGAATCACCACTCACTGGAGCCTTGACCTCGTGGGCTCAAGAATTCCTCCCACCTCTGTCTCCAGAGTAGCTGGGATTACAAGTGCATGTCGCCACGCCTTAGCTAATTTTTTTTGTTTTTACTTTTTGTAGAGATGGAGTGTCACTTTGTTGCCCAGACTAGTCTCAAACTCCTGGGCTCAAGCGATTCTCTCTCCTTGACCTCCCAAAATGCCAGGATTACAGGTGTGAGCGAGCTACCATGCCCCGGCATAAGTCCTAGCTTTGTCTGCCTCCGTAATTATTTTATGTGAAACAAAAATCAAACTTTCTCTGGTTTAAGCGACTGATTTGCCTTTTTGGTTACATGTGGCTAAATTTAATCTTTATCTGATGCTGGAGACCAGTGGCTATCTCACCAGGAAGTTGTCCAAGGGACCCAACCACCTTGGAGACCCAGTGTCATGGTCAGGTGCTATGATGCCAATATCACACCAAGGAGATGATCTCACCAAGAGACGCTACTGCCTCTTGGAGCCTTATTATGCAGTGAAAAAAAGGCTCCCCAGGCAGGGATTTATCCTTTTGGCCCAAATTCCCAGGTGTCTGTTACCTCCTCACTGTCCTCTAGCTGCTCAGAGCTCTGTGGCACCTCCCCAAGCAAGTACTCCACACACCCCCAACCCTTCCCACACTCTCCCTCGAAACGTAGCTGTTCCCTCTGCCCTTCTATTTGATCTCTGCTTGTAGGCAACAGCTAGCACATCTGACATGTGAATTGGAGTTACTGGGTTAATGTGTCATTCTCCCAAGTAATAGATGTGCATTTTTGACAGGGCCCTTCTGGAAACAAGGCCTTATGCCCAGAGCTGAATGACGTAAAAATCCCCAGAAAAACAAGAGGCCGCCCTGGTGCTGGTCTCACTTCCTCTGTTCCACTCCTGTTTCCTCCTTTTTTTTTTTTTTTTTTTTTTTGAGACAGAGTCTTGCTCTGTCACCTAGGCTGGAATGCAGTGGCATGACCTTGGCTCACTGTAACCTTCATCTCCCGGGTTCAAGTGATTCTCCTGCCTCAGCCTCCCGAGTAGCTGGGATTACAGGCATGCACCACCACACCCGGCTAATTTTGTTTTTTGTTTGTTTGTTTGCATGTGTTTTTTGTTGTTGTTTTGTTTTGTTTTTTGAGATGAAGTCTCACTCTGTTGCCCAAGCTGGAGAGCAGTGGCACAATCTTGGCTCACTGCAGCCTCCACCTCCCAGGTTCAAGTGATTCTCCTGCCTCAGCCTCCCAAGTAGCCGGGATTACAGGCATGTGCCACCATGTCCGGCTAATTTTGTTGTTGTTGTGGTGGTGGTGGTTGTTTTCCTTTTTGAGACAAAGTCTCACTCCGTTGCCCAAGCTGGAGTGCAGTGGTACCATCTCAGCTCACTGCAACCTCCACCTTCTGGATTCAAGCGATTCTCCTGTCTCAGCCTCTCGAGTAGCTGAGACTACAGGCACGTGCCACCATGCCCGGCTAATTTTTGCATTTTTAGTAGAGACAGGGTTTCACAATGTTGGCCAGGCTGGTCTTGAACTCCTGACCTCGTGATCCGCCCACCTTCGCCTCCCAAAGTATTGGGATTACAGGTGTGAGCCACTGTGTCTGGCCTAATTTTGTATTTTTAGTGGAGACGGGGTTTCTCCATGTTGGTCAGGCTGGTCTCAAACTCCTGACCTCAGGTGATCCGCCCGCCTCGGCCTCCCAAAGTGCTGAGATTACAGGCGCGAGCCGCTGCACCCAGCCCCGTTTCCTCCTGTATCCTGTCCTCTCCCTTGGCACAGCTGGCCTTGGCCACAGCTCCTAACTCAGCAAATGCCAGCTCCCCACCCTCCTCCACCATTCTGCCTGAGCTCCCGTACTGAAAGCGAAAGGAGGAGTTGGAACAGAAAGAAAAAAATAATAAAACCACTGAAAGAGAAGAAACAGCTGGCAGAATATTGGAAAGATTCCCAGGCGGGAATTCCCAGCCCTCAAGGCCTATGCCAGCCAGGCTGAGGAAGTTCTTAAAGAACAATCTTGAAATCAGCTCTTGACGTCGTTCCCAGCTCATGGGAGCACCTAACCCCTTGTCCCTGCCCTGGCCCGGAGGGAGGTATGTTCCTGAAGTTGGAGTTGAGTTTTGAGGGACAGAGCAGAGCTAGGGTGGGAGGGAGAGGGGAGGGCAGGGGGGACTCCAGGGAAGAATGGACCCTGGTGGGTAGGGTCACAAGGTGCCTGAGGGTCCAGGCCCTTCTGAGCTTCCGGGAAGTGCACAGTGAAAAGGAGGTTTGGCAAAGCCATGTGCCCAATGGTACGTGTGAAGGTGTGGGGAGGGGCACTCTAAGAGGCTGAACTGACAGCAGCCAAAAAATAAAGTTGGCTGCTCTTGCCTAAGGCACAGTGAGATCCTATATCCATTCAGGAAGCACAGAGGAAAACTGGAAGAGGCTGGAACAGGGGTCAGGCTTGTGCTTGTGGGAGTCTGGATCAGGTGTGGCAGTGATGGGCAGACAGGGAGATAAGAGCAGTGGTGTCACCTGCGTAAAAGTGTGGCTCTGGCCATGCAAGGGGTCTGCAGACTGGCCACCAAGGGGCTGGTGTCCGGATTTCTCAAAAAGAAATGTGGGCCAGGCACAGTGGCTCATGCCCGTAATCCCAGCACCTTCAGAAACCAAAGCAGGCAGATCACTTGAGGTCAGGAGTTCAAGGCCAGCCTGGCCAACATGATGAAACACTCTCTCTACCAAAAATACAAAATTAGCCAGGTGTGGTGGCACACCTGTAATCCCAGCTACTCGGGAGGCTGAGGCAGGAGAATCACTTGAATCCAGGAGGCGGAGGTTGCAGTGAGCCGAGATCGCGCCACTGCACTCCAGCCTGGGTGACAGAGCAAGACTCCATCTCAAAGAAAAAAGAAATGTGAAAGGCCCAGCCATGCACAGAAGGGAAGAGGGGATGGGGGTGGGTCAGAGTGGGGAATGGGAGTGTGTGTATGACTCACCTAAACACCAAGTTTGGGGATCGGCTGAGAGAATCCGGAGAGAAGGCCTGAGGCTGGACATTATGCAAAGAATCATCACATCATCTGGCCAAGCCTGGGAGCCCCAGAAAGGCCCTCTCTCTCTTCATGAATTTCAGTGAATAAAAATAAAAACATAACCCACGGTGAACTGGTAATCAGTCCACTTTGACCAGGGAGGGAATGATTTCTGCCAAGTTCACTAATTCCTGTTAAGATATGGCCTGAGAAATGTTCCAAGCCCTATACTGATTCTTCTCTGTCTTCACTCTTTTTCTGCTCCCGAACGAGGCCCCATATCCCTCCAGCTACCTGTCCTCCCATCAACTCCACACATTTCCAGATTAATCTTCCAAAACCACCAGCTCCCCACTCCCCCTGCCCAGCGTTCACCACTCTCCAGACCTGCCCTTATTTCCTGGCCAACTGGACTTTTGGCCACTTTCTTATTGAGGGTCGTGGAGTAGGGGAGCATCATGGTCACCACATGGGCTCTGGGTTTGAATTCTGCCTCCACCATTCAATGCCTTTACTTCCTCATCCGTGAAATGGGAATAATAATGCCACTACTTCATGTGGGTGCTTTGAGGATTAAATGAATAAATATATACTTAAAATAGTGCCTGACATGTTTTGAGCTCCCAATAATTGTTCATTTTTATTGTTTATATTGTCGTTAGTCACTAAAACGTCCATAGAGGATGGATTTTGCTTTGTATACCAAACCTATCTTGGTGACTAGAACAATGTTGAGCATGTAGCAGAGGCTCAATTAATAGTGTTGATTTTTTCTATTCTGTGAACTCTGTTCCAGCCAAACTCTTTCCCATGACATACCTTGTACATTGCCACCTCTCTGCCTTTGCTCATGCCGCCCCCACCTCTTAAAGGGCCCTTGTCCCATCTCACATAACTCCTACCAGCTCCAGCGGCCCCTCCCCTCAGAAGCCCTCCCTGGGCTCAGAACCTGCACAAAACAAATGTTCAGTGGTCTGTGGCTAAGGGTTTTTTTTATGCTTTGGCTCCAAAACAGAGTTTCCTCTCTTCCTGGCACTTAGTGCTCACCACCTCCAGGGATGGCCCCTAAGAAGTGGAGCACACTAGCTACTATATATACGTCCTTTATCTTGTGGCTATGACATTCAGAAAGGGCTTCCCAGGTGAAGCCATCTGAATTACTAGACATAACCAGACATGTGGTCTCCAAGCCACATTTTCTGGGCTTCCTAATTGGTGAGTTGAGAGACACGACATCTGTTTGCCCAAGAAATCTGAGCCAGGCAGTTCCACATCAACAGGCTGCTTTCCACCCTGGACGGCACAACAGCTGCCTAAAACTTAGCTGTTTACACACTAAAAAAAGAAATTCCATGGAGACCAGTTGACTCAAGCCAGCTCCCAGTGTGAGGCAGAGAGGGATTTCAAAGCAATCCCCAATGACACCAAAAGCTCCCCACCCAGTTCTCCATAAAAAAGAAAAAAGAAAACAAGAGCGAAATTAGAGCCAAGAACGAAGACTGCCTGGAGGATGAGGTGTTGGAAGCTGGAGCTGGATTGGGAATCAGCCTGACAGTCCCCTCCAGGCAGGCTTGTCCACTGCCACCCCTGCCCCCACCCCAGGGATGGGACCCTCACCACTTCTTGAGAAAGCCCATTTCGCCATTGGGAAGGTCCTCTCTGGAAGGCTGGGAGTGCAGAGGACAGGAGACTGACCTTGCTGAGTGGAAGCCATGGGCCAGGCTCTCCCCAGGCCTCATTGCCTAGAATGTCTTCTCCACATTCACCAGACGAGTACCACTCACACTCTAGACCTTCTTCTAAGTGCATCATGTACATAGCTCTTTTCATCCTCACACACTGCCGGGAAGGTAAGCTTGGTTACTTCTGCCATTTTACAGGTGGGGAAACTGAGGCTGAGAGGTTAACTTCTGCCGGCACCACTTGGAACTGGTTGGTGTGGTTGGAAGCCAGTACCGCCGGGTCCAGGGTCTGGGGCTAAGTGGAATTCAGTGTGGGCCTTTCCTTTCCCATCAGAGCCCCTCAAGTGTCAGACCCTCTGCCCCCCCTCGCAATACCTCCGTCTTGCCTCATGCCTCCCAGGCGCTATCTCTGTGAACTTTGAGCTCTGCCCCTATTGCCCCAGAAGGGCTCGCTGATGAGGAGGAAATTGCCCAGGTTTATAGTTTCCTCCCAGCCTCTCTGGCGACACCTGAGCCTGCTGCTTCTCCCCTTCCGCCTCCCCTCACAGTCATACACACAGCCACTCATGCGTACTCACATCACACCACACTCCAACCAGCACTCCCCACGCTGCCAGTCACACATAATTACACACATATAATCACATATGTTCCCATATAGACACATTTGCACTCATACCTTCACACATGCACACGCGCGTGCACACACGGTCACTTATTTCTGTGTTAGAGATTGGGTGAGGACATTCAATGGGTGAGGACCAACAGGTGTGAAGATTGCTTTCTAGAAAATGACGCCTGTCTCTGCTGTTCTTCCCAATCCAATGGAGCTACTAGGCTTTTCCCTCATTTCATGTTTAATAAACAAGCCACTCTTGCAGGACGATGGTTGGTTCCCTCATCAACCACCACACACTCCCGACCCCACCCTGCTTCCTGCCCCTGCCAGCAAACCTGACGGGTCCAAGGCCTGGAATTGAGAACCTGTTTTCTACCCCATCCTGCCCCCTTGTGACGGGAGCCCAGAACTGCGGGCTCTGTGCCCAGAGGTTAACCGCATTTCTCAGGAAGGTTCCAGTAGCCAGGCGGGTTGTTAGGAGAGGTTTGTATCCAACTCCTCTCCTGCAGAGGGGCAAACTAACTAAATGAAGATCCTCTCTTCCTTCACCCTGATCCTCAGGGCCACCAGAAGAGCTGACTGCTGTTTCACAGGCACACTCCACTGGCACGGGAGACGGGTGGGCGCGCCAACTGGACCAGCGTATGGCAGAACCCTTATGATGATCAAGCCTACAGTCATCATACAATCATAGGATTGTTGCCCTATATCCATATTTTCTTGACATCCTAATAGTGCATTTGGCTAAACCTTGGTGAAATAGGCGTGACAGCAGGTGACTGTGCAACCTCTGACACTGACCACCCAGGCCTTTCTCTTCACTCCTTCCCTAAGGCCTTGGAGGCTCTGCCTGTGGCCTTTGGTCTGCTGTTTGAGCTCACAGAACTGGGTGTGGTTGACCCTCCCTTTGTCCTCACCCCCTCCACACACACACAGGGACGCTCTTGCAGACTCCTGGTTTGATGAGGCAGCCCAGGATGTGTCCCCACGTTTCCTCTTTGAGCCCAGGGCCAGTGTATTTCAGGCCGAGTGATTTCATCCAGGGTCTTGTTTCCATTCCATTTTATTTTTAGTCCTCAGGTGCAGTGGGATGAGTCCCTCCTATTCCCCAGGTGATGGCTGGCTGTCATCATTGGTCCTGGCTAGTCACCTCTTGCTTCATGTATTCCCCCCTCACTCTATTGTCATTTCCACGCCCCCACCCCACAGTCAGCCATTCTAGTATATCCTTTATTTGTGTGTGTTCTTGTGCAGTGCTTTGTAGGCATGGATTTTGGTATTGCAAAGTGTTGCATAGTACACATAGTATTGCATAGTGTTGCCTTATTACTATTTCTGTAACAAACTGAATGTGTTACTTTATGTTTTTGGGGACAGGGTTAATGGATAAAACATGTTGGAGTGTGGTGGCACCTTAAGAGTTTATTGAGAATCTCTGCATTAATGATTATGAAAGTGACCGCACGTTTTCACTGACTCTTATTTCCTGAACATAAACTCAAGATCCTGGACCACGGACATGTGGGAATAGCAAGAGAACTAAAATTAGAGCTTGTCACATCTCCAGACTCCACTTTTAGTTCTCTTGCTATTTCCACCACATCTTTCATTACTTCCTCCACTAAAGTAGTTGAACTCTCAAAGCCATCCATGTGAGCTGGAATCAACTTCTTGATGATGGATGAAGCCACTTCCTTGTGGCTGGAACCAACTTCTGTGTTTCCTAAAATGGGGATAGCAATAGCACCTACTCTCTAAAATTTTTGTGGGCCGGGTGCGGTGGCTCACGCCTGTAATCCTAACACTTTGGGAGGCCGAAGTGGGAGGACCACGAGGTCAGGAGATCGAGACCATCCTAGCTAACACAATGAAACCCCGTCTCTACTAAAAATACAAAAAATTAGCTGGGTGTGGTGGCATGTGCCTGTAGTCCCAGTTACTTGGGAGGCTGAGGCAGGAGAATCACTTGAACCTGGGAGGTGGAGGTTGCAGTGAGCCAAGATCATGCCACTGCACTCCAGCCTAGGCGATAGAGGGAAGACTCTGTCTCAAAAAAAAAAAAAAAAAAAAAATTTATGAATATCAAATGAGTTAATACAAGTGAAGAGTGCCTGGCACTACTAGTGCTCAGTAAACATTGTTTTTGGATGCTTTTTTCTTTTTTTTTTTTTTTTTAGGCCTTTTAATAGCCCAATGAGGTAATATAATTAGTTCCATTTTACAGATGAAGAGAACAAGGTCCAGGGAACAAAGTAACTTGCCCAGGCTTGCATCATGATACTGCCAGAAGCCAAATCTAGATCTTCAGATCCCGAGACGGTCATAGGACCTCGATCCCATGTGTTCCCTAGAGGTGTTGTTCAGAACCTTCCTGATCCCGATCTGGGTGACGAGCGGTCACCCACAGGCTGCTGGAGATGAATCCTGGCCTGGGTGGCCTTCAGTCCTCCTTGGTCCTTCTCCTGCACTGTGACCTTGACACCCACTGGCCATTTCTGAGAAAGAACCTGCCTTCTCCAGGGCTTTCGTGGGTGTCCATGTTCACCAAGCAGCCTCTCAAGTGATGTGAATCCTAGCGCCAGGCCTGTTAGTAGCACATATGCATGGTAGATGCGTGCTGGAAAAGCAGGAGCCCTAGGAGCCTGCCTTGGGTTCTAGTCCTAGCCATCCATTGCCTCACCCTGGGGTCTCATTTTCTATCTCTAAGCTTCAGTTTCCACATCTGCACAATGGGGATAGGAACTTTTCTATGAGGATCAAGTAGGTTTTAGGAGAATATTCCAATCTTGATCAAATACTAACATTCGCCTGACCCCTGCAGAACAATCCCTGTTTGTTGTACAGCCTGATGCCACTTCAGATGAACCATCACCCACTGTACGCACTGAACATTTTCCTCTCCTCTCCAGTAAGATCATCCTCTGGATCTGCCCTCCTCACAACGGCCTTATTGCTCTTCTGGAGTCACCAAATCCTAGAATATCGGTGCTGGAAAAGACCTTGAGGACCATCTAGTCCCAGTGTGGCAGACTTATCTCCTTATCAAGGACCCTCGCTGCCTCAAGCAGTGGTTGAGACTCAGTCATTGCTCCCCTCACTGCAGGGTGCAGCGTGAAGAGGGGACAGATCATCCTGTGAGTTACGGGCCACCTTCAGCCCAAATACCCCCTTTCTACAGATGGGTAAACTGAGTAAATGATGATCCCAACTTCCTTCACCTGACCCTCGCTTCAGGGCTACCGGGAGATATGAACCCCACCACCTTCCCCTTGGGCAGAGCCCTATGGGGGTCACATCTCAAGTGATTACTTACAACCATCAAACAGTTAGGGTTTACTGGCAGATGTCTTTGTCTTTTTGACATTCTGTAGAATTATGCTAACAGATTTTGGGAAACAATTTGCCCACAATCTCCGTGACTTCATCCTTGGTTTTTTGTTGTTGTTGTTTTGTTTTGTTTTTTGAGACAGGGTCTTGCTCTTTGCCCAAAATCTATGTGACTTCATCCTTTGTTTGTGTTTTTGAGACAGGGTCTTGCTCTTCACTCAGGTTGGAGTACAGTGGCGCCATCATAGCTCACTGCAGCCTTGACCTTCCAGGCTCAAGTGATTCATGTGCCTCAGCCTTCCAAGCAGCTGGGATTACAAGCGTGCACCACCACGCATGGCTTTTTTTCTTTTTTTCTTGAGACAGAGTCTTGCTCTGTTGCCCAGGCAGGAGTGCAGTGGCGCAGTCTCGGCTCACGGCAACCTCTGCCTCCCGGGTTCCAGTGATTCTTCTGCCTCAGCCTCCCAAATACCTGGGACTACAGGTGCCCCCCAACCATGCCCAGCTAATTTTTGTATTTTTAGTAGAGACGGGGTTTCACCATATTAGTCGGGCTGGTCTTGAACTCCTGACCTCGTGATCCACTGGCCTCGGCCTCCCAAAGTACTGAGATTACAGGCATGAGCCACTGCATCCGGCCATGCCTGGCTCCTTTTTGTATTTTTAGTAGAGACAGGGTTTCGCCATGTTGGCCAGGCTGTTCTCGAATGTCTGGCCTCAGATGATCTGCCTGCCTCGGCCTCCCAAAGTGCTGAGATTACAGACGTGAGCCACAGCACATGGCCTTGATTTTCGTATTTTTTGTAAAAATGCAGTTTTGCCATGTTGCCAGGGTGACTTCACCCATTTTCCATGCATAATTTTAACACTGGAGTGTACTTTAGCCAGTGAAATGTGCATGCTTACTTCTTTTAGGAAAAAATGGAAATATTTGCTGGGAACCCCAAGACAGTTGCCACAGGAAAGACCAGAAGAAAGCAAAAACAAAAACAGGGTAAGGAGCATCCTTTAAAGTGAGGGGAGGCTAAGCTCATGCCTATAATCCCAGCACTTTGGGGGGCCAAGGTGGGCAGATCACTTGAGGCCAGGAGTTCGAGACCAGCCTTAGGAACATAGCCAAACCCTGTATCTAATAAAAATACAAAAATTAGTTGGGCATGGTGGCACACACCCATAATCTCAGTTCATTGGGAAGCTGAGGCGGGAGAATCTCTTGAACCCAGGAGGTAGAGGTTGCAGTGAGCCAAGATCACACCACTGCACTCCAGCCTGGGTGACAGGGCAAGACCTTGTCTCAAAAAATAAAAAAAATAAAAATAAGTGAAGGGAAAGCCCAGAATGATAGCACTTACATGCTGGCAAATCCACGGACGGTGCATACTTAATGTCCCTGGGGGAGCAAAACTCAGGGGCCAACACCCTTTACCTAGTCAGGCGGTTTATTCACAAACTGTCCACTCCCAGGACTTCAGGATGGGGCAAGCCACAAAGCAGGATGTCTTCAGTGGCAAATGTTTAAGTACTTCAGGGGAAATACCGTATCATGGGCTTTTCAGGGACAGGTATCTGTGACCCACCTGTGTACAATGCCTCTGTAGTCCTGATATTCTGGTGCTGGGCTTGGACTCAAGCTGTGGGTTTCAACCCAGCTTAACCTTATCTGCATGACCTTGGGGAAGGCACTTCCTCTTTCTGGAATTCAGTTGTCTCGTTTGCAAAGTGGGACCATGATATCATCTCTACAACACCCTCTAAACACAAATGAAGAAACTTCCCATACCAAGCACCCAGAATAAAGAAAACAGGCTAGAAAAACCAGAAGCTATCGGGTCACTTTTTTCCTTTTTCTGCTTATATGTGCTCTCCAATTTTTCTACCATGGTCCTGGGTTACCTTTGAATTATTATAAAAGTGAGTAATTAAAGGGGGTGGAGCAGAGCTGATAATGTGAAGGAAAACGCTGAGCCTGGCAACTTTCAGGACCCTCCTCTGTGCCAGGCACAGTTGTTGATGCTTACCTATGTGACTTCATCTTTTTGTCCCAACAAGCCTGAAAGGGAGGCATATGGCTGCCACTTCCAGCTGGGGAGACTGAGGTTCTCGAAGGAGTCAAGCCCTCACGATTACGAGAGCCCCAGGTGATGGTGCTGTACCAGGAAGGGGCACACAGATGTGTGGCGGCAGCAGCAAAGTGAGCACTGCCACTCCGAGACAGCAGAGCTTCCTCTCTCTGCTGAGACACTAACTCAGAGCCTCTGAGAAAAGCCTTCCCCACTGGTGATCCGCTAGGAACCTGCTCCCGGGGGACCTGCTCTGGGTTCTTCTAAGATCAAGAAAATGTATTATTAAATAGCAGCATTGTGTCCAGTCGGAAAAGTTTCAGTGTATGAACGTACTTTTTTTTTTTTTTTTTTTTTTTGGAGACGGAATCTCCCAGGCTCTCTCTCAGGCTGGAGTGTAGTGGTAGGATCTCGGCTCACTGCAAGCTCTGCTCCCGGGTTAATGCCATTCTCCTGCCTCAGCCTCCTGAGTAGCTGGGACTACAGGCACCCGCCACCACGCCCAGCTAGTTTTTTGTATTTTTAGTAAAGACAGGTTTTCCCCGTGTTAGCCAAGGTGGTCTCGATCTCCTGACCTTGTGATCTGCCCGCCTCGGCCTCCCAAAGTGCTGGAATTACAGGCGAGAGCCACCGCGCCTGGCCTGAACGTACTTTTAAAACATGTTTCTGCTGCCAGGCACGGTGACTTACGCCTGTAATCTCAGCCCTTTGGGAGGCCAAGGTGGGTGGATCACTTGAAGTCAGGAGTTTGAGACCAGTCCAGGCAACATATCGAAACCCTGTCTCTACTAAAAATACAAAAATTGGGCATGGTGGCACATGCCTGTAGCCCCAGCTACTTGAGAAACTGAGGCAGGAGAATCACTTGAACCCAGGAGGCAGAGGTGAGCCGAGATTGCACCACTGCACTCCAGCCTGGGCAACAGAGCAAGACTCTGTCTCAAAACAAAAACAAAAACAAAAACACATGTTTCTGCATAAAAGCACTGTTTGCATGTCATATTCTCCTTCTATTGAGTAGCAACACAATTCATCCTGTAAACAAAAAAATGCTAATTATACTTTGCTAAAACATATCTCCAAATATGGACTTAATAAAATTTTAATAAATGCTTTAATAAAATGCTTTTCTCAAAAAAGAAAATAAAGGCCGGGCACGGTGGCTCAAGCCTGTAATCCCAGCACTTTGGGAGGCCGAGACGGGTGGATCACAAGGTCAGGAGATCGAGACCATCCTGGCTAACCCGGTGAAACCCCGTCTCTACTAAAAAATACAAAAAACTAGCCGGGCGAGGTGGCGGGCGCCTGTAATCCCAGCTACTCGGAGGCTGAGGCAGGAGAATGGCGTAAACCTGGGAGGCGGAGCTTGCAGTGAGCTGAGATCCGGCCACAGCACTCCAGCCTGGGCGACAGAGCGAGACTCCGTCTCAAAAAAAAAAAGAAAAGAAAAGAAAAAGGGTCCTGCCATTTGTAAGTAGATTGCTTCTTTCAAAAGGCAAATGCCATTAAATGGCATTTTATCCTGGAGGTGTGTAGTCCACCTGTTCTGTGCCCCTGAACCACCACCTGTTGCCAATGTGTCTGCAGCCAACAGGGCTAGCCCTAGTAACATGGTGCCCCACCCTACACCACTGCCCCACCCTGATACTGAAACTGCAGCTGATGGGGTAACGCTCTGAGCTACCCAGAGGAATGAGGCAGACAAGTTCTGCCTCAAAAAAGTCTCAAAAAAAGCCAGTGCAATTCTCAGGATCACAGGTATCTGCCTGTTGCTCAAGACTCCCAACCTGGCCACAGTGAGGGTAGTGAGTGAGAGAAGAGTGGAAAGCAGACAGCCTGCAGGGCTGGCTCGGGCACAAACCGCTGGTGAATCAGACCTGAATTGATTCCTGGAGCCAAGTACTGTTTGCCATCTGTCTGAGGCTTTATCTGCCAGGGAGATGGGCAAGTGGCCAGAGCCCTCTCAGGATGAGGGGTTGAACAGCCAAGCTCTGTCTGGCACACTGCCATACCAGATGTCATGACTGGTCACTCAGAAAGAGCACTGGATGGGGTGGCAGGAGGCCGAGCCCCTGGAGATGGCCCCCCTACGCTCCCTGAGTCTCAGCCACCCTCTCCTCCTCCCTGGGCCTCAGGCTCTTCATCTGTAGCATGAAGGTGTGGGCAGTATAAGGACTTCTCCCACTACGGCTGCAGAGGGCTCACAGGCACACATCTAACAATTTTTAAGTTTTCTGGGTTTTTTCCCCACATAAAGCCTATTCAACCGAATGCCTATAAACATGTTGGGGTGATGTTCTTCTGTTGTTTGTGCTTCTAGGTTGTTTGTGGGGTGGACCTTCCTATCCTGTCACCTCGGGGATTGCAAAATAAAGTGTTAAAAAATGTTACCATTTGTACTTCTCTGTACAACCAAAATAACAGAAGGAAATTGGATTTTTCCTGTCTTTATAAGCCAATACTACCTATTAGAACCTATACTTTTTATAGTTGTACCATTTTTAAGCTGTTTTATGTATGCTACATAAGATTTCATTCCAAAAATTTTAACTATATTTAAAGTTTGAAAATCACCATCCCTGGCTGGGCGTGGTGGCTCACGCCTGTAATCCCAACACTTTGGGAGACCGAGGTGGGCAGATCACCTGAGGTCAGGAGTTCCAGACCAGCCTGGTCAACATGGTGAAACACCATCTGTACTAAAAAAAACAAAAATTGGCCGGGTGCAGTGGCTCACGCCTGTAATCCCAGCACTTTGGGAGGCCAAGGCAGGCAGATCACATGGTCAGGAGATTGAGACCATCCTGGCTAACATGGTGAAAACCCATCTGCCCATCTCTACTGAAAATACAAAAAATTAGCTGGGCGTGGTGGCGGGTGCCTGTAGTCCCAGCTACTAGGGAGGCTGAGGCAGGAGAATGGCGTGAACCCAGGAGGCGGAGCTTGTAGTGAGCTGAGACTGCACCACTGTACTACAGCCTAGGCGACAGAGCAAGACTCGGTCTCAAAAAAAAAAATTCGCCAGATGTGGTGGTGGGCACCTGTAATCCCAGTTACTCAAGAGGCTGAGGCATGAGAATTGCTTGAACCCGGGAGGCAGAGGTTGCAGTGAGCCGAGATCATGTCACTCTACTCCAGCCTGGGCAATAAAGTGAGACTCAGTCTCAAAAAAAAAAAAAAAAAAGGAAAAGAAAAAGGAAATCACCATCCCTGATGATCTCTAAGGTCCCTGTAGCTCTGACATTCTACTAGTCTACCTACCATTCTAAAGCTCTGAACAAATTCATAGGGCTTTACACCTGTCAACATGGAACCTTTTAGTTTCCTGCCTTTGTGTTTTTATGCACTTGGCTCTTCATATATCCAGCTTCCTATCCAAATCCCATTCTTTGAGCACTTCAGTAAAACCCCTTCCTCACAAAGCACTTAACATGGGTCTTGGATCTAAGCCTTGGTTTCAGAATAGTTTGTAACAGAGCCTCCCTCAAGTGGTTAGGTTCAAGTGAGTGGGTGGTATGTAAAATGCTTAGCAAAATGCTGATACAGCTCAAGTATCAGTAATTATCGTTACCATTATCTTTGTTAATGTGTTATTATTGTCATGGTGGAAAAGTCAATGCAGACTCAATTCCTGAAGAGATGTGCAACCTCAGGCAAAAAGTCTGGCCCATTCTTGATGGGGTAGTACTGCCTCCTAGTGGGTGGCTGAGCATTTTTTTTTTTTTGAGACTGGGTCTCACTCTGTCACCCAGGCTGGAGTGCAGTGATGCAATCACAGCTCACTGCAACTTTGATTTCCCAGACTCAAGCGGTCCTCCCACATCAGCCTCCAGAGTAGCTGGGATAACAGGCACGTGCTACCACACCCGGCTGATTTTTTATTTTTAGTAGAGACAAGGTCTTGCTATGTTGCCCAGACTGACTCCTGAGCTCAAGCAATCCTCCCACCTCCGCCTCTCAACGTGCTGAGATTTCAGGCATGAGCCAGTGTACCCAGCCAATTTTTTTTTTTAAATGATTGTCACACTGGCCAGGAAGCTTAACTGGCTGTAGGGTGAAGAGGACAAAGATATTTAATGTCTGGCACACAAAGAATTGCCCATGCCCACAAGACTGAATCCGTTACAGGTATAAAATATAAGAAGTGCTTTAAATTTTTCAAAACCTGGCTGGGCGTGGTGGCTCACGCCTGTAATCCCAGCACTTTGGGAGGCCGAGGCAGGTGGATCACCTGAGGTCAGGAGTTCAAGACCAGCCTGGCCAACATGGTGAAAACCCGTCTCTACTAAAAATACAAAAAAATTAGCTAGGCATGGTGGCAGGTGCCTATAATCTCAGCTACTCAGGAGGCTGAGGCTAGAGAATCGCTGGATCCCAGGAGGCAGAGGTTGCAGCGAGCCAAGATCGCGCCATTGCACTCCAGCCCGGGTGATGGAGGGAGACTCCAAATTAAAAAAAAAAAAAAAAAAAAAAAAAAAAAATCCAAAAGCTGGAGAACTTAGTGCAAGGAAACATTATGTGCACACTTCACATACAGACATACCTCAGATATACATGGGTTCAGTTCCAGACCACTTCAATAAAGCAGGTCACACAATTTGTTTCCCAGTGTATATAAAAGTTATGTTTACACTGTACCATAAGTGTGCAAAAGCATTATATATTTTAAAATGTACAGGAGCTGGGCATGGTGGCTCATGCCTGTAATCCCAGCACTTTGAGAGGCCGAAACAAGTGGATGGCTTGAGCCCAAGAGTTTAAGACCAGCCTGGGCAACATGGTAAGACCTTGTCTCTAAAAAAAATACAGGCCAGACACAGTGGCTCACGCCTGTAATCCCAACGTTTTGGGAGGCCGAGGCGGGTGGATTACCTGAAGTCAGGAGTTCAAGACCAGCCTGGCCAACATGGTGAAACCCCATTTCTACTAAAGATACAACAATTAGCAGGACATGGTGGTGGCTGCCTATAATCCCAGCTACCTGGGAGGCTGAGGCAGGAGAATCACTTGAATCCAGGAGGCAGAGGTTGCAGTGAGCCAAGATCGCACACTGCACTCCAGCCTGCGTAACAGAATGAGACTCTGTCGCAAAAAAGAAAAAAAAAAAAAAGCCAGGTGCGGTGGCTCACACCTGTAATCCCAGCACTTTTGGAGGCCGACACGGGCAGACCACAAGGTCAGGAGATCAAGACCATCCTGGTGAAACCCCATCTCTACTAAAAATACAAAAAATTAGCCGGGTGTGGCGGCGGGCGCCTGCAGTCCCAGCTACTCAGTAGGCTGACGCAGGAGAATGGCATGAACTCGGGTGGCAGAGCTTGTAGCGAGCGGAAATCACGCCACTGCACTCCAGCCTGGGCGATAGAGCAAGACTCCATCTCAAAAAAAAAAAAAAAAAAAATTGCTAGGCATAGTTGTGTGGGCCTGTAGTCCCAGCTATTCAGGAGGTGAGGCAGGAGGATCACTTAAGCCCAGGAATGCTTACAATCGTATAAGCCTTCAGCCAGTCATAACCTTGCTGGTGGAGGGTCTTCCCTCAGTGTTGATGGCTGCTGACCAGGATTTCGGTTGCTGAAGGCTGGGGTGGCTGTGGCAATTTCTTGAAATAAGACAATAATGAGGTTTGCCACATTAACTGACTCTTCTTTTCCCAAGGTGTCTCTGTAGCGTCTGATACTATATGCATCTTACCCACAGTAGAACTTCTTTCAAAGTTGGAGTCAATGCTCTGAAACTCTGCCATTGCTCCTTCAACTAACTTTATGCAATATTCTAAATCTTTTATTGTCATTTCAACAGTGTGCACGGCACCTTCAGCAATAGATTCCATCTCAAGAAACCACTCTTTGCTCATCCACTGAAACAAGTCTTCATCTGTTCAAGTTTTATCAGAGATTACAGCAATTCCGTCACATCTGTAGGCTCCGTTTTTAGTTCTCTTGCTATTTTTTCCATCACATCTGTCATTACTTCCTCCACTGAAGTCTCGAACTCCTCAGTCATCCATCTGGGTTGGAATCAACTTCTTCCAAATTGCTAATGTTGATATTTTGACCACCTCCCATGAATCGCAAGTGTTGTTAATGACATGTAGAGCAGGGAATCCTTTCCAAAAGATTTTCAGTTTACTTTGCCCAGATCTATCAGAGGAATAAATATCTATAGCAGTATAGCCTTATGAAATGTGTTTCTTAATAAGACGTGAAAGCTGAAATGACTCCTTGATCCATAGGCTGCAGAGTGGATGTTGTGTCTGCAGGTATGAAACCACTAATCTCCTTGTACATCTCCAGCAGAGCTCTTGCATAACCAGGTGTATTGTCAATGAGCAGTAATACTTTGAAATAAATCTTTTTTGAGCAGGTCTCAACAGTAGGCTTAAAATATTCAGTAAACCTGGCTGGGCACAGTGGATGACACCTGTAATCCTAGCACTTTGGAAGGCTGAGGCAGGCGGATCACTTGAGGTTAAGAGTTCAAGACCAGCCTTGCCAACATGGTGAAACCTCAGCTCTACTAAAAATACAAAAAATTAGTCGGGCGTGGTGGCAAGCGCCTGTAATCCCAGCTACTTGGGAGGCTGAGGCAGGAGAATCACTTGAACCTGGGAGGCAGAGGTTGCAGTGAGCCGAGATAGCACCACTGCATTCCAGCCTGGGCGACAGAGCGAGACTCCGTCTGGGAAAAAAAAAAAAAAAAATCAGTAAACCATGCTATAAACAGATGGGCTGTCATCCAGGCTTCGTTCCATTTATAGGGCATAGGCAGAGTAAATTTAGCACAATTGAGGGTCTTGAGAATTTCAGGACGATAAATGAGCATTGGCTTCCACCAGCTGCATTAGTCCTCAACAAGAGTTAGCCTGGGTGGGGCGTGGAAGCTCCATGCCTGCAATTCCAGCACATTGGGAGGCCAGGGAACCCAGGAGTTCAGGAGTTTGGAGAGATGGGGTCTCACCAGGCTGGTCTCCTGGGCAACATGGTGAGACCCCATCTCTACAAAAAATTTTTACAAATCAGCCAGGCATGGTGGCATGTACCTATGGTCCCAGCTACTCAGGAAGCTGAGGCAGGAGAATCGCTTGAGCCCAGGTTGAGCCGTGTTTGTGCCACTGCACTCCAGCCTGAGCCACAGAGCAAGACTCTGTCCCAAAAACAAAACAAAAACCAAGAGTTAAGACTGTCCTTTGAAGCTTTGAAACCAGGCATTGGCTTCTCCTCTCTAGCTATGAAAGTCCCAGATGGCATCTTGTTCCAATGGAAGGCTTTTTTCTACAATGAAAATGTTTAGTGTAGTCACCTTCATTCGTTATCTTAGGTAGATCTTCTGGATAACTTGCAGCTTCTACATCAGCACTTGCTGCTTCACCTTGCACTTTTTGTTTTTTTTTGTTGTTGGTTTGCTTTTTTTTTTGAGACAGAGTCCTGCTCTGCCACCCAGACTGGAGTGCAATGGCATGATCTTGGTTCACTGTAACCTCTGCCTCCTGGGTTCAAGCAATTCTCCTGCCTTGGCCTCCCAAGTAGCTGGGATTACAGGTGTGCACCACCACGTCCAGCTAATTTTTGTATTTTTAGTAGAGACGGCGTTTTGCCATGTTGGCCAGGCTGCTCTCAAACTCCTGACCTCAGGTGATCTACCCACCTCAGCCTTCCAAAGTGCTGGAATTACAGGCGTGAGCCACTGCGCCCAACTCACCTTGTACTTTTTTATGTTATGGAAATGGCTTCTTTCCTTAAACCTCATGAACCAACTAGCTCCAAAGGTTTCTTCAATAAGGCTGTTTCACTTATTCATGTATTCACTGAAGTAGCACTTTTCATTTTCTTCAAGAAATTTTCCTCTGCATTCACAACTCAGCTGGCTGTTTGGCACAAGAGGCCTAGCTTTTGGTGTATCTAGGCTTTTGACATGCTTTCCTCACTAAGCTTACTCCTTTTCAACTTTTGATTTAGTGTGAGAGATGTGTCACTCTTCCTTTCATCTGAATACTTAAGAGGCCATTGTAGGGTTATTAATTAGCCTAATTTCAATATTATTTCTCAGGGAATAGGGAGGCCCGACGACAGAGTAGAGGAGTAAGGGCTGGTTGGTGAGGCAGGCAGAACACACATTTATCTTTATTATTTTATTTTTGAGGTGGAGTCTCACTCTGTCACCAAGGCTGGTGTGCAGTGGCATGATCTAAGTTCACTGCAGCCTCCGCCTCCAGGGTTCAAGCAATTCTCCTGCTTCAGCCTCCAGAGTAGCTGGGACTACAGGCACCCGCCACCACGGCCAGCTAATTTTTGTAATAACACACAAATTTATCTATTCAGTTGACCATCTTGTATTGGTGTGGTTCACAGAACCCCCCGCCACCCACAAATCACAATAGTAACATCAAAGATCACTTATCATCATAACAAGTATAGTAATAATCATGAAAAAGTTTGAGGTCAGGCATAATGGCTCACACACATAATCCCAATGGGAGGCGAGGGCAGGCAGACTGCTTGAGTCAAGAACTTGAGACCAACATGGGCAACACGGTGAAACCCTGTCTCTAAAATAAATACGAAAAATCAGCTGGGCGTGGTGGTCTGTACCCATATCCCAGCTACTCAGGAGGCTGAGGTGGGAGGATCAATTGAACCTGGAAGGTTGAGGTTGCAGTGAGCAGAGATTGCATCACTACACTCCGGCCTGGGCAACAGGCGGAGGCTCTGTCTCAAAAAAAAAAAGTCTGAAATATTCCAGGAATTAACAAAATGTGACACAGAGATACAAAGTGAGCACGTGCTGTTGGAAAAATAATGCCAAACACTTGCTTGATGCAGTGCTGCCACAAATCTTCAATTTGTGAAAAACACAATTATCTTTGAAGTGCAAAAAAAGGAATGCCTGTATCAATCCTCATTAACTCCAAGATAGGTACATCATTACACCACCCGTGTTAAAACGGGAGTTATTTGACGTAACAACTTTAAGGCCCAGTTTATGTGTGAAAAATATCACACTTCCTCATTTTCTCATTAACTCCAAGATAGGTACATCATTACACCACCCGTGTTAAAACAGGAGTTATTTGACATAACAACTTTAAGGCCCAGTTTATGTGTGAAAAATATCACACTTCCTCATTTTCTCCAGTTCAGCAGTCTGTTTGTCCTGCTATGTTATCCCCACTTCTCTGGCTTTTTTCTCCTCTTATTACAGTCAAATAACTTTTCTATCATGACTTTCTGACTCGAGTCTCCACGGTGGTTTTCTACATGTGCCTCCCCTCTTTTCCCGTACACTCTTAATTTTCCCGTAGGCACATGAAAGCACAAAATGGCTTCAAGTGGGTTCAAGCATCTGACTTACATCTTTTTTTTTTTTTTGAGATGGAGTCTCGCTCTGTCGCCCAGGCTGGAGTGCAGTGGCACAGTCTCAGCTCATTGCAACCTCCTTCCCCCTTCTGGGTTCAAGCAATTCACTTGCCTCAACCTCCTGAGTAGCTGGGATTACAGGCGCCCACCACCACGCCCGGCTAGTTTTTGTATTTTTAGTAGAGACGGGGTTTTGCCATGTTGGCCAGGCTGATCTCAAACTACTGACCTCAGATGATCCACCCGCCTTGGCCTCCCAAAGTGCTGGGATTACAGGTCTGAGCCACCATGCCCCGGCCTGACTTACATCTTCTGGCACACTCATATCTGATATTTACATACAGAACGTTTATTTTATAAACTGTTTTTTGTGTATTTTTATATTATTGTTAAGGCTTTGCATTTCTATAATCCATATAGAAAATGGATTTCACTTCAGAAGAGTCAAGGGTCATTACCAAATTTTTTTTTTTTTTTTTTTTTACAAAAAAGGGGCCCATGTCTGATTAAGTCAAGACCACTTTTCCTCTCTGAGCTTCTTGAGTACTGGGAGATAATTCCGATGTCACAAGGTTGATGGAAAAAAAGCATCATTCATGTGCTTCGCATCTATTAATTCTACTTCAGTTTTCTTCCTATCTGGTTGGCTACTTTTTCTCTCCTACACCTTGCTCAGGGGATATCCCCAGTACTGGCAATATGAGTGTGTTTAACAAAGGAGCAAAGGAAAGCATTTTCTGGTGACAAGTCTCATCTGGCTGTTCGGTGACACCAAGGCACATGCCCGGGAAACTGGTAGTTTCCAGTCTGGCACCACAGCCTCTAGAGAAACAGAACTAGGCACCTTTCCCAGCAAGTTTATGGAGCAAAAACAGGGATGGGCAGGTATCAGGCAGCAGGGGCCCAGGCTGAGGGCAGAGATGTGGCTTGTTTCCTATCTAGGCATGCCTGGAGAGAATTAGGGTAAAAAGGCAAACAGCAGGTCAAGGTAGCTTATTTGGGCCAAGGTTGAAGATTGCAGCCTGAGACACACTTCCAGGTTGCCTTAGAGAATATTCCATCAAAGGACAGGCTCAAGTTTTTACAGAAAAAAGGATGAATCAGAAGACAGGTGATTACAAAAGTTGTTCGTCAGGAATGCTCATTGGTTTACAGAAATAACATTGGTTAGTGATTGGCTATCCACTGTTGAATTTTAGGACGATGGCATTTTATGGTACTTGGCGTCACAGTCTAGAATCCACATGGCAAGTGACTTCAAGAGGTAATTATTTAGCTCAAGGAAGGAATGAAGACAGGACTGCTGTTAAATGCCTCTCTGGTCCTAATAATTTAAAAGGAATCACATTCCTCAGATTAAAGGGTGTTTTCCTTCCTTACGACAGACTGGGTCAAAGTGACCAACTGCACTTCTATGGGATCAGAAACAGACTTTAATCTTGACTGCCCAGGCAGGATTGCAGTGGCACGATCTCAGCTCACTGCAACTTCCGCCTCCCAAGTTCAAGCAATTCTCCTGCCTCAGCCTCCCCAGTAGCTGGGACTACAGGCGTGCTCCACCACGCCCAGCTAATTTTTTTTTTTTTTTTTTTTAGTAGAGATGGGGTTTTGCCATGTTGGTAAGGCTGGTCTCGAACTCCTGACCTCAAATGATCCGCCCGCGTGGGCCTCCCAAAGTGCTGGGATTACGAGCATGAGCCACCGCGCTCCAAGTGATTCCAATGTGCAGCAAAGGGGAGAGAAGACAGCATGAATACCCTGTGAAGTATATTGTTATCCCCCAACTTTTCAAACAAGGAAACTAAAGAAGTGATTTGCCCTCAGCACACAGCCAAAAAACAAAAATTTGAACTCAAGGCAGCCTCATTGGAAACACAGTTTTAAAACAGCTATTTAGCAATTTTAACCCAAGCCATCTTTCCTACCTGCCTATCCCTTCAGAATCCCCTTTCTTAACATATGCCCAAACTTGTCTGTCCACAAATGTCCCTCTTGACCTTGGACCACTCGATTCAGTAGTCCCCCTTCCGCACTCTTCAAAACTGGACAGATTCAAAAGTGGTTAAGGAGGAGCAAGGTCAGTGGAAGCACACTCCCAGCAGGCAAATTAGGGTCATTTCTGCCTGCCCAGCACCCAAAGGAGCCATTCTTAAGCCATTAGCTGAGTGCTTACTGCATGCCAACACAAGCCTGCACAGAACACCTATTATTTACTGAGCGGTGTGCTATGCCCTGTGTTGACTGCTTTACTTGCATTACACTATATTCTTGATATTAACAATAGGGGATAGTTGCTTCCTATTATAACCATTTTACAGATGAGAAAAATGAAAACCCAGAGATTACACAACTGGCCCAAAGTCACAGAGCTGTAAGGAAGCAAGGATTCAAATCTGGGCTGCTGTTTCCAAGCTTCACGGCCTTAACATTACACTGCTCCCTATAACAAGCCCTGGATTTGCTGTTGAGGCACCAGAGCCCTTCTTTGCCACTGTGTCCCTGTGTGACCTTGAACAAATCCACTTTCTCATCTCTAAACACAGAATTTGCACTATCGATTCTGAAGCCCTTTCCAGTTTATCTACACCTGGTCCTGCAACCAAATTTACAGTTCCAGCTCAATTACCACTGGGCTGCGAAGTTAGACAACTTGCCAAGCCCCTCTGAACTTAAATCTCTTCCTCAATAAATGGAGTTGCTCACATCAACCTTACTACTAACACCCTTTTGAATCATTTTATTCCTGCCAACTGCTGTCATACCCAAGAGCTGGCATTGGTTCAGGTACCAGTCTTGGATGACACACACAGTAAGTAAAAACCTTTCCTTCCATCCACTTCTGTTGATAATTAATCAAAATTATTTGAGGAAAGGAATGGAGCTTTCTTCCAGGTCAACAGTTTGCCAGCTGCTGTAGAGAGCTTGGTTTTGTTTTTGTTTTTTGTTGTTTTTGAGACAGGGCCTCACTCTGTCACCCAGGCTGGAGTGCAGTGGCACAATCTGCGCTCACTGCAACCTCTACCTCCTGGGCTCAAAGCGATCCTCCCACCTCAGCCTCCTGAGTAGCTGGCACTACAAGTACATGCCACCATGCCCAGCTAATTTTTGTATTTTTTGTAGAGACGGGGTTTTGCCATGTTGCCCAGGTTGGTCTCCTGAGCTCAGGCAATCCACCTGCCTCAGGCTCCCAAAATGCTGGGAAGAAAAACAGCTTTAATTACCAAATAAGTGAGCACTTAAATTTGTCTACTTAACTTTGACCACTAGTTTTTCAACAACAACTCAGAAATAAGACACAACAGTCTCCTAACTTGGGCTATCATTTTGAAACAAAAGAGCTCATGAATCTCTGGGGGAAAAAAAAAAGAGAGAGAGAGAGAAAAGGTTTGTATACTTTTCTCTGTAAGACTGAAAGCTAATTTAAAAGTCTTGCCTGTTTGATGTTTACCAGTTCTCATCCAAAACTCAATACTCACCAATGTGTTGCCCTAGCATGTCTAACAGTTAAAACTAGAGTGGAAACCCAGACTACTGTAGCAACAGCAGCTAGTTACAGCTTTCAATCATGCCCACGAGATTAGTAACATGGACAGACTGAAACAATGCCAACCGTTCCACGAGCACAGCTTCATCTTCCCTGACAACAGCAACACTGTTGTATTAAATTGTGCAGCCCTTTGGCATCCCTCAGGACAAAGCTAGGCAGGCCTGTCAATAAACGTCTTGCCGGGCACAGTGGCTCACACCTGTAATCCCAGCACTTTAGGAGGCCAAGGCGGGTGGATCATAAACTCGGGAGTTCGAGACCAGCCTGGCCAACATAGTGAAACCCCATCTCTACTAAAAATACAAAAAATTGGTCGGGCGCAGTGGCTCACGCCTGTAATCCCAGCACTTTGGGAGGCTGAGGTGGGCAGATCACCTGAGGTCATCGGGAGTTCAAGACCAGCCTGACCAAGATGGAGAAACTCCGTCTTTACTAAAAATACAAAATTAGCCGGGCATGGTGGTGCATGTCTGTAATCCCAGCTACTTGGGAGGCCGAGGCAGGAGAATCGCTTGAACCTGGGAGGCGGAGGTTGCAGTAAGCCAAGATCGCGCCATTGCACTCCAGCCTGGGCAACAAGAGCAAAACTCCATCTCAAAAAAACAAAAGTTGGCCGAGTGCAGTGGCTCATGCCAGTAATCCCAGTACTTTGGGAGGCTGAGGTGGGCAGACTGCGAGGTCAGGAGTTCAAGACCAGCCTGGCCAATATGGTGAAACCCCGTCTCCAATAAAAACATTAAAAAAAATTAGCCGGGCGTGGTGGCACTCGCCTGTAGTCCCAGCTACTAGGGAGGCTGAGGCAGAACTGCCTGAACCCGGGAGGCAGAGGTAGCAGTGAGCTAAGATCACAGGACTTCACTCCAGCCAGGGCGACAGAGCGAGACTCCATCTCAAAACACACACGCGCACACACACGCACACACACACACACAAAGTTAGCCGGGTGCCTGTAATTTCAGCTACTCGGGAGGCTGAGGCAGGAGAATCGCTTGAACCCAGGAGGTGAAGGTTGCAGGGAGCCAAGATCCTGCCATTGCACTCCATCCAGCCTGGGGCACAAGAGTGAAACTCCGTCTCAAAAAAAAAAACCGCCAGGTGCGGTGGCTCACGCCTGTAATCCCAGCATGTTGGGAGGCTGAGGTAGGCGGATCACGAGATCAAGATCATCCTGGCCAACATGGTGAAACCCCGTCTCTACTTAAAAACATACAAAAAATTAGCTGGGTGTGGTGGCACACGCCTGTAGTCCCAGCTACTAGGGAGGCTGAGGCAGGAGAATCACTTGAACCCAGGAGATGGAGGCTGCAGTGAGCCGGGATCACCACCACTGCACTTCAGCCTGGCAACAGAGCAAGACTCCATAGCAAAATAAAAAAAAAGAAAGAGCCGGGCGCGGTGGCTCACGCATGTAATCCCAGCACTTTGGGAGGCCAAGGCGGGCGGATCACGAGGTCAGGAGATCGAGACCATCCTGGCTAACACGGTGAAACCCCGTCTCTACTAAAAATACAAAAAATTAGCTGGGCGTGGTGGTGCGCGCCTGTAGTCCCAGCTACTTGGAGGCTGAGGCAGGAGAATGGCGTGAACCCGGGAGGTGGAGCTTGCAGTGAGCCGAGATCAGGCCACTGCACTCCAGTCCGGAGTGACAGAGCAAGACTCCATCTCAAAAAAAAAAAAAAAAAGAAACGTCTTAACTGACTGCTTAAACAATTATGGTACCTGCCCATATAATAGCATATACTATAGGTCTATACACTATATATACACCTTAGATTTACATGCTTCAGATGTATAAAAAGGAAGCTGATACAATGATTAGCATTTCTATCTGTATAAATACTTGCTCATCATAAATGCGTAACTTTTAGAATACACAATTACAGATGAGTTGACATGAGAAAAATACACAAAAGTCTTAAGTTACCTTTATAAAAGACTGGAGGAGGTAATTATTTTCCAGTGTTTGTACAATTTTTTTACTACAAGCATGCTTTATAATTGAGAAGACATGCTCTGAATCCTGACAATCAACGAGTGGCAACAAAATGGCATTTTATGATTGGGATGAGAAAGTTAAAATGTAATGGAACAGAAAACAAGGGTTTTGGAGTCAAGGCTGCCTTGGGTTCTAAACACAATCATTATTTATATTTAGTAGGACATGTAAGGCATATGGAACATTTTCTGCCCTTTTAACAGATAACCTCAGGCTGGGTGCGGTGGCTCACACCTATAATCCCAGCACCTTGGAAGGTGGGTGAATTGCTTGAGGCCAAGAGTCCAAGGACTAACCTGGCCAACATGGCAAAACCCTGTCTCTACTTAAAAATACACCAGATACCTCTCAAGTGGTTCAACAGCACATATGAAAATGGCTCTACCAAAAAAAAAAAAATCCTTTATCATCAAAAAATAAAGAAAATGGCCCTCATTTGGCAGAAATGGTGCGACATAGTTTCTTTCCTGACCACTCCAACTGTCTTCACTGAAATGTCCAGCAACCTAAAAGGCAGATACTTTTTGAGACGGAGTTGTTGCCCAGGCTGGAATGCAATGGCACGATCTCAGCTCACTGCAACCTCCGCCTCCCAGGTTCAAGCGATTCTCCTGGCTCAGCCTCCCCACGGTAGCTGAGATTACAGGCATATGCCAACACGCCTGGCTATTTTTTTTTTTTTTTTTTTAAGTAGAGATGGGGTTTCTCCATGTTGGTCAGGCTGGTCTCAAACTCCAGACCTCTGGTGATCCACCCACCTTGGCTTCCCAAAGTGCTCAGATTACAGGTGTGAGCCACAGCGCCTGGCCTAAGGCAGATACTTTCAATGATTCAGTTCTTAGCCCTCTCCTTGTCAGCGTGTTCATACTCCAACTTGCAAAGCACGTGACCTCTTCAAACCTCACTCTTTGAGGCCAATTTCATGTCAAATGGATTGCTATATATTGCCAACTGAAATCTAACCAAGACTGCCAGCTCAATAAACCTGTCCTCATTAAACTCCAAGCAGCTAGAATGAGTGAGCCAGCTATTTCATCGATGTACTCTAATACTCCCAACTTCTTGGTTTTCCTGTTAGTATTAAAGCTGGACAAGTTGTCTTAAACATGCTTGTTCAAGTACATGGCTGAAGGAAAGTAAAAAACCAATCAGATTTGGACCCACTTCAAACTCATGGCTTAAATAAACCGTTTTACCTCAATCCTAGTGCAGTTTACATTCTTAATTGTTTCTGCCTCTAAACCCGTATTTCATGATTAAGGCATTTATTTCTTCCTCTTCACCTCAGATTCGTTAGTCTTTCCTTATCATTTGAATGTGAGCTCCGGAATTGGGATGGCCAGTTGCAGTGGCTCATGCCTATAATCCCAACACTTTGGGAAGCCAAGGCTGGGGGGGGTCCTTGAGCGTAGCCTGGGCAACAGTGAAATACCATCTCACAAAAAACTGCCTGGGGCTGGGCGCAGCGGCTCACACCTGTAATCCCAGCACTTTGAAAGGCCAAGGTGGGCAGATCATGAGGTCAAGACACCGAGACCATCCTGGCCAACATGGTAAAACCCTGTCTCTACTAAAATACAAAAAAATTAGCCGGGCATGGTGGTGTGCACCTGTAGTCCCAGCTACTCGGGAGGCTGAGGCAGGGGAATTGCTTGAACCCGGGAGGCAGAGATTGCAGTAAGCCCAGATCATGTCACTGCACTGCCTGGCGGCAGAGCGAGACTCCATCTCAAAAAAAAACTAGCTGGGTGTAATGGCAAGCATCTGCCACCCAACTGCTCAGGAGGCTGAGGCTGGAGGATCACTTGAGCCCAAGAGGTCAAGGTTGTAGTGAGATATGATGGTGCCACTGCACTCCATCCAACCTGGGTGACAGAGCAAGAATGTGCTTCAAAAATACAAAAATTTAAAAACTGGGGTGAGATGAGGCATGGTGGCTCATACCTATAATCACAGTTCTTCGGGAGGCCAAGGCAGACAGATAACTTGAGGTCAGGAGTTCCAGATCAGCCTGGCCAATAGGCTGAAACACCGTTCTCTACTAAAAACACAAAACTAGCCAGACATGGCGGCTCATACCCGTAATCCCAGCTACTCGGGAGGCTGAGGCAGGATAATCACTTGAACCTGGGAAGCAGACGTTGCAGTGGGCTGACATCACACCACTGCACTCCAGCCTGGGTGACAGAGAGACTCCGTCTCAAAACCAACCAACCAACCAACAACAACAAAAAACAACTGGGGTGAAAATGAATTGCTAAAGGTCAACAGCCTAAACTTGCACTCCAGTCAAACACAAATATTATATAGATTTTTATTTCTAGATATTGAGCTGGTGTTATGATTTATCACCATATCCCATTCCTAAGTGGCTTGTGTCATGGTCTTTTGACATGTGAGGAAAATATGAAAAAATTAAATGACAAATCAACATTCCAATTTGTATTTATAAAATACTTTCATTGAAAACATAGGTAGTTTTATCTAAACTAAAAATAAATGTAACTATGAGATTCTGGTGGCAGAGAGCCAGCTGGACGAGGTGTTTAAAAGTTACCAGCTGCCTGAGCTTAAGATTTAGAATTGTTTCCCAAAGGAGTTATTCTTTCAAAAATGAAACTTCTAGGCTGGGCGCAGTGGCTTATGCCTGTAATCCCAGCACTTTGGGAGGCCGAGGCAGGCAGATCACTTGAGATCAGGAGTTCAAGACCAGCCTGGCCAACACGGTGAAACCCTGGCTCTACTAAAAATACAAAAATTAGCTGGGCGTGGTGGCACATGCCTGTAGTCCCAGCTACTCGGGAGGCTGAGGCAGGAGAATCACTTGAACCCACGAGGCGAAGGTGGCAGTGAGCCGAGATCAAGCCACTGCACTCCAGCCTGGGTAACAGATTCCATCTCAAAAAAAAAATTTAAATAAAAAATAAATTTCTATGTCTCAAGACTTATACAACTTTTTTTTTTTTAATACTCGAAGATTTCCTTCTCCAAATGACCATCTCCACCCCACCCCCTCCCGCCGCTGCCCTGCTCCAGGCGGAAATTGCACATTTCCTTCTCCAAATGACATCTCCACCCCACCCCCTCCCACCGCTGCCCTGCTCCAGGCAGCATTAGGCAACAACTTCAATAACATTCCCCTTAGGTTGACATTTTGGGGCTTTGTGAGCAAATAAAAAAACAGTAAACAATGCTAACTTGGCCAGGGCAAGGTGACTCAGGCCTGTAATTCCAGCACTTTGGGAGGCTGAGGCAGAAGGATCGCTTGAGGAGTTCCAGACCAGCCTGGGAAACATAACCACATCTCTTAAAAAACATATTTTTGTGGCGTGTGACTGTAGTCCTAGCTGCTAGGGAGACTGAGGTGGGAGGAATGCTTGAGCCCAAGAGGCCAAGGCTGCAGTAAGCCATGGCAACACTGGTCTCAAAAAACAAAACACAAACAAGAATGCTAACTTGCCCCAGATGAAATCTGAATGAAGCATATACTGAAACAAAGGTGCCCAACCACAAATTATCAAGGCTTTCAAAAGCAGACTCCAACCTATAGACTTTTCCGGAAGGTTTAATTTTGCCCTGTAAATAGTCTCCATCTCGGGATCTTCCAAATGATTAGGGAGAAGTATCAATGGTTTGATATTTCCATTTGCTCAAGACACATGTACTCACTTACAGTGAGGCACTACATGGCCATATTCTACATCTTTTGTAGTAAAACAACCATACAATGCCTTATATCAGAAATGAGGAAGACCTAAAGATTAAAAAAGCAATGTTGGTGGAGTTCCAGTTCCATCGGCTCCCATCCGGGCCATCCTGCCGCCTTATCCGCTGCTCCTCCCCAGGATGCGGGCAGAGGGCCTTTCTCCCACTACCCCCACACCCATTTCTGAGTAGCAACAGGGGTTGGAGGCTTATTTTATGGGGTAGGGGGCCGCTGGTTGGCGAAGATTGTCAGAGGGAGAGTGGGAGGATGAAGCCAGTGCGTGGCAGAGACCTGCCAGATGTTGATGCCTAAGAACCAGATTGCCATTTATGAACTCCTTTTTAAGGAGAGAGTCATGGTGGCCAAGGATGTCCACATGCCTAAGCAACTGGAGCTGGCAGACAAGAATGTGTCCAACCTTCATCTTCATGTCATGAAGGCCATGCAGTCTCTCAAGTCCCGAGGCTACGTGAAGGAAGTTTGCCTGGAGACATTTCTACTGGTACCTTACCAATGAGGGTATCTCCGTGATTTCCTTCATCTGCCCCCGGAGATTGTGCCTGCCACCCTATGCTGTAGCTGTCCAGACTGGCAGGCCTCGGCCTAAAGGTCTGGAGGGTGAGCGACCTGCAAAGCTCACAAGAGGGGAAGCTGACAGAGATACCTACAGACGGAGTGCTGTGCCACCTGGTGCTGACAAGAAAGCCGAGGCTGGGGCTGGGTCAGCAACCGAATTTCAGTTTAGAGGCAGATTTGGTCATGGACCACGTGGTCGGCCACCTCAGTAAAATTGGAGAGGATTCTTTTGCATTGAATAAACTTACAGCCAAAAAAAAAAAAAAAAATACACCAATGTTTTGCACATGTATTTCATGTGTTAGTTTAGGAATCATTTTTGGTACCTTCATCAAATCCATAGAAAATACGATACTAAATGAGAATCCAAATACTGTATTATGAAGTACTACAGTCCAACAAGGGGAAAGTTGCATGGACAAAACTAAGCAATTATACTAGGCTAACCAAAAAAAAATTTTTTTTTTTTTTTTTTTGGAGACAGAGTTTCCCTTTCACTCAGGCTGGAGTGAAGTGGCTAGATCTCAGCTTACGGCAACCTCCAACCACCAGGAATAGCGCTTCTCCTGCCTCAGCCTCCCAAGTGGCTGGGATTATAGGCGCCTGCCACTATGCCTGGCTAATTTTTTTAAGTAGAAACAGGATTTCACCACGTTGACCAGGCTGGTCTCTAACTCCTGACCACAAGTGATCCGCCTGCCTCAACCTCCTAGGGTATGGTGATTACAGGCATGAGCCATCGTGCCCAGTCAAAACAAATCTCAATGATCTTGGTCTCAGAACCTTAAGGGGTCTACAGCTGCATTCTCTTCAGGTACCCAATGAATCCTTAATAAAACAGGATGAAAAAAATTAGTGTGGACATATAAAATCAAATTCAACACTACTGGATTATTTAGAGAAAAATATACTTCCAACCCAGTTTTTCTTCAGTAACTTTAATTAGAAATCTTTCTCGAAAAGATGGAAAACCAGAAGGCAACAATCTGGCAATACAAAAATATACAACTATAAGAGATTACCACCAACTAGATATGACAACTAAATCTCATTCAGAACTCTGAAAAAAACATACTTGGACAATATACTAAACTAGTGGTTCTCACATCACCATGAGTATTTATCATGTAGAACTCCTCAAAATTACACAGGGTTAGGTCACTCTGAAAAACTAAGTCAATGAGCCAGGAGTCTGGCTGTATCTATTCTGAAATACCTCTTCAATCCAACAAAATTCCTAATTAAGCAGCACTGTACTAAAATCAATATAGTAATAACCTGGATTTCCCACTCACATATGGGTTTGAGTGAGAGCGACTGACTGCAGTCTAATAAGGTGGGGGTGTCATGGACATTGACAGATCACATGTTTGTAAGGATCTCTAAGACACTCATATGGTAGATACAGGGTACCTGTGCTTGGTCAACTACAACTTCCTTATTTTCAACTTTCTGTGAAAGACATGGAGGTCAGAAGCAAACCACAATAAACTGTGAACCAGATCAAGCTAAATATTCCTTTAAAAAAGAAAAAAAATTGAAATGTAAATCTTGTCATGCTGGGCAGACTGGCCTCAAACTCCTGGCTTCAAGAGATACTCCCACCCGCCCTAGCCTCCCAAAGTGCTAGGGATTACAAGCATCAGCCACCACGTTCAGCCAGTATCTTTGAAAACATAACCAACTATAATCCTTAATGTTTCTTTACATTGCCATCAAGTGTTAATAATAGTGATTTCTAGTGAACACCTTAATCATTACTTAAACCACAGGTCTGAGTTCAGTTTTGTGATTTCTTTCAGTTTTACACTCAACCCAGAATATGGACAAGACTGGTTAATGTGACCTGTTATTTCGGAAATTACAGGAACTTTAAAACTTCCAAAGAGCCACAATCTAAATGTGCAATTCAAAGCTTTAACAATTTCCACGTTCTAAAGTTTAAGTCTTGAGGTTGTGCTAGGGCTTCTAAAGTAACTGCAAACTGGGACTGTAAGTCACTTAAGTCAGGGTAACTCCCTGGTAAAGTCACTTTTATTTCAGGTTCTGTATTATTCCTCTTAGCCATATTATACCCATAACTGTCCTTTTTACAGAAACCCTTCCAATTTAAGAGCCTGCATATTTTGGGCATATAGTTCCAAAAAATGCCCATGTAAGTTATCCATTTATAAGAGCAATGTAATTGACATATTGCGTGGCTTCCATAACTTCTTAGCTATCTTGCCTTGTTCCTAACAGGAACAGTTTTTAGGCTATGTGGGAATACTGAGACAAAATGCCCAATGCTAGAGTTCGCAGTAAATCAACAGGCAGTCTGAAAAGTGTCCTTCTTGAACATGCTTTCACTCAGGCTGGAGTGAAGTAGCTAGATCTCAGCTCTTAAAGTTAACATGCTTAACTTCAAGGCTGAATCTTCCTGACACCAATTCTCCCCGCGAGATTTGTGTAAAAGGTGGAAATAATTTAATAATTATTTCGGCCATGTATCTTAATATATTCATATAGCTTGAACTCTTAATGCAATGACTTATCTTTCATATTTAAGACAGTCAATACAGCATAATCCAAAACTATCTTGAAAGAGCATATTTAAGGAAACTAAGCCACAAGACTGTTGCATTATGATTTAATCTAATTGCACAAAAATTTGAAATTACAACTCCTCCCATTTTCTAAGAGGAAGGTTATGCATGCCTCCATGTTCAATTCTGCACTGTTACATTTGAACCATATTGTGAACTTTACATCATGATGGATCAGCTTAGAATTCCCATGCAACACCTCAAATTAAAAAATGGAAGCAATTTTTAGACCTGTGGAAAGTTTTCATGCTAAAGATAAAAACGATTGTTAATGGGCAATTTACTTTGTGTTTAAGTACCAGGTTGCTGCTATACTTTAAAATGTTGGTCACTAAATAACATGGACCCTTAAAAAAAAAAAAAAAAAAAAGTGTTAACTATCACTTAGGTGACATCTATATTCCCTTCACTTCAGAAGACTAATCCATAGTGCCTCTCAGCTGTGTTTCTTATAAAATAAGAATCGTGTAACCAACTGCTTCCCATGGGATAAGAACAATGGTTAACAGTGGGTTCAACTGACTATTACACCATTATGCTAATATTTTATTAATTCAAAAGCACTTTACAAGAAAATATAAGTATGGCTTCCAATAGGAATGTTATACCTGGACTTGGTACCAAGCTCACAGATTTGAGTTTGCAAGGAAAAACAGGCTTTCAAGTTAAACAATAATTTGTAACCAAAACTTTAATCCCAAGGATTCTCACAAAACATATTACAAATGACAGCATGAAAAAAAAATCTCGCACAGTAACTCAAAGTTTGGCTCTACAATGTACCCTTAAACTGCAGGACATTTTTTGAAATCTCAAATTTGCACATAAAGAATGTCACGAACAGCCATGTATCCATATACAGCAATCAAATAAGGAACTTACGACCTAAAGCAAAGGTAAACTTTATTGAATAACAGATTCTATACCAACTAGGCAACCTCTGCCCAGGATGAAAGTTGGATTTTTCAAAAACCTCTAATTTAATAGTTCAGCGTTTCTTTTTACCTGATGGCTTGTGTTTCACAGCAGTTTTTAAAGACTGCTTATTCAACTATAGCTGCATCCTATATCCCAGCTATGGAAAAAAAGTAAATCTTTGTTTTTTTGCCAGTTGTTTCTGTATTTAAAAAAAAAAAAATCAGACTTCTGCTGGGCAGGTTTAGAGGTTTATTATCAGTCTATGCATAACTAAAGTTCAAAGCAAATTCAATTTTGCTTAAGGGAACATTGTAAAGTAACAATTCTTGGTATTACATGCCTCATATGATCCATTTCAAACCATAGAGAATCACACCTTTGTGTCACTGTTTCAAGAGACAAACAGATTTTGAACAGCTAAAACATCTTAAAAATGCACCAAGCTTATGAAGTCTCAAACAAAACTTGAATTTCCTGTACATACTCCCGTCAAATGAAGTAATTTCCTGTACACCACTTCTCTTGCAAACTGTCTTCTATTTCCTTTCATTTGACCTAGATCGGCTAAAAAAACAGAAAACAAAACATTACATTTGTAACTTGGTAACACTTAGTGATGTATCAAAATAGACTTTTAAAGTAAAAAATTCATGGCTTACAAAAAGGTCTTAGCATACTATGTATGCAAAGTCTTAAATATAAATTATCTTAAGATCTTACCTACGAGACCTAGAGAAGGATCGGGACGGCTTGTGATTTCTCTCCCGAGACAGAGATCTCTCTCTTCTCCTATCTCTAGAAAGGGACCTAAACGACAGAAAAAACATTAGGACCAATGAGGTATGGTAAAATTATACGTAAATATTCTCTTGATCTGGCATGGTGACTCATGCCAATAATTCCAATGTTTTGGGAGGCAGAGGCAGGAAGCTCACTTGAAGCCAAGAATTTGAGAACAGAGTGGACAACAAAGATCGATCCCATCTCCACAAAAAATAAATTAGCCAGGTGTGATAGTATGTGCCTGTAGTCTGAGCTACTCAGGAGGCTGAAGAGGTAGAATCACTCCAAGGACAGGAGTTAAAAGGACACAATGAGCTATAATCACACCACTGCACTCCAGCCTGGGTGACAGACCCTCTTTTTTAAAAAAACTAAATACTTTCTAAAAAGTCTTTGAAAACTCAAAGAAAAGTGACTCATCCTTACAACCTGTTCACTATTAAAGCCAAGGTTTATTCCCATTAACCAAGCCATCTGGAAAAGTTTAAGAACAGCAGAAACACTGCCATTTCTAAGAATGTAGCCAAAAAAGGTAGTCGTTTACCTGCTTCGGCTGCGAGAGAAGCTTCTCCTTCGTGGAGATCTAAAAGCAGAAACAGGAAAATTAGGCTCATCATCAATTAGTATTTATGGCGTGAGGCATTTCCCAACTTTTCAATCTCACTGTTGGGCCCAGTGAATGTGCCGAAGAACTGGCACCCATCGTCCAAAAAAAAAAAGAAAAGAAAAAAAAGGCACAGAAGGATTAAGGAACAAAAAGCTCAAGTGAAAAGCAGGTATTCCAACCATGGATTCACTTTAACAAAGAATGCTTCACAGCAGATCTGTCCAATGCAAAACTTCATGTCAAACTAACCTCACTACCCAAACACCACACCAAAATATAGTCCCACAAGTAGTTCCAAAAACAGTACCATAAACCAGTATTTGGAACCCATGCAAACCTGTAAGTCCATGACAAGACTTAGGTACCAGGTGGATAGTGTAATTTTGTGAAAACGCGGTAGGTGTAAATATTGATGCCATTAAGTGGTACATTAGAACTGCATTTGTGATCGTCACATTTAAGAGTGTGTTTAGGCTTACCAAAATTACCTTAGCTTGGCCCACACTTCAACCCCAAAATTTTAAATTTTGAAACTGTTAGTAAAACCATTTAAAGGTGATAGGATTCAACAAATTTTTGCCAGAAAAGAAAGCTAATCTGTTAGAGATATTAAAATTTTTTAGTTTGGCATCTCGCACATGCAAATAAGTTTCACTTGAAGGTCTAGTTACATTACGAGTTCCCTATCACCCTTAAAAGTTTTTCAAGCAATATATATGTACGTTACCATTCAATTATGCACAGCCAGCCTTTGATCCAGAAAAAAGAATTACTTTAAGCCGCTTACTCCTTATTTTAACCAGCAGTAAACTGTATAAGCAGGAAAAACTTACTAGTTTTGGGTTTCAACAAGCTAGAAATGGTGAGGTGAGGCTGCCGGACTGACGGCCAGGAAGAATTTGCTGAAAAGGTTTTGCCAGATGTTGCGTTGGATTTAGTTGGTTGGCGAAGGGGGTGTTGTGGATTTTTCCTGCTTTTTTGTTAGCCGAAGGCTGCTGCTGTAGTTGTTGTGAAGACATTTGGTAAATAAACAGCTGAGCTGATTGGCCAGGAATGTGTGGGCGGTCGAGGTGGCTGCTGCCGATTTGGTTAAGGTTGGAGAGAAGGCTGAGAGAAAACAGCATGCTCGGGAACCAAAGGGCGGTGCAACCTGACGACTGGCCAGCCTGGGTCATGTGAAACGACACCAGCCAAGCTGAATGGGGCGCGCTGGTCACATGACGCTGAAAGGGCTAGTTGACTGGCTAATGCAGATTCAGAGGGTGGTGAGAAGAGACATGATGGTGACTCTGTAACGGGGTTCATTTTTATTAATAGATGGACCAAAAAGCACAAAAAAAATGAAAAACAAGCCATCAGTACAACCATCTATTAGCTAACAAATACTCTTTATTATGATGGGCAACAGTGTGCTGTTGTTTTTCAAAATAGCAAAAGGGGCAAGATTTTGAACTCCTGTCTCCTAGAAGGACTCCACTCACCTGTAAGAGGTAAATTTAGTCCTATAGAAACTATTTTGGAGGTCTGAGGAGATGTGGAGTTAGCAACCAGACAATACTGCCTGGTCCAAGAATGATGCCATTTTCAATTATAAAAAAACTGAATTTTCTCCTATTTGGGATTGAAGAACAGATGACTGGGATTACGTCTTTTTTAGCCCCCTTTATTGGTCAGTGACTTAAGTTAGTTTCAGAATGATTTCTACTTTACCAGTTGTAACATTAAAACAGCTGCCTGTTTGATAAATATTACAATTGTGCTAGTAGTAGAAAACACAAATTTGTGAAGAGCTAGAGTTGAATGTAATGTTTGTCATTATGGAGCCAAGAAATGGAAAAAGGCCTAAATTGAAGTATAAGGGAAGATTTGGAAAGATGCAACTAGAAAGATGAACTAGAAGACAGATCCAAGATAGAAGTTACTGACTACCAACATGAACAGTGACCTAAAGACAAAAGCCAACACTCAGCACAACTCACATACCCCAAACTACACCCAACAAATGTTTCATAGAAACCTCCGAATCTTCCAAAGTTTAAAACCCACCAACAAACTTTTAAGAGAAATACCTGCTCCTACTAGCTACTCCATTACACCAATACCTCTAAACAAGCTTTCTCTCAAGTACCTGCGACGAGGTGGAGGACTCCTCCTACGATAATCATCTCGAGGGCGACGACCCCAAGAGGGAGGTGGGCCACGATTTCTACTTCTTTTTTCACCATTCGACAGTTCCACTCTTACACGGCAGCCACATAGTGTTCTGAGGAAGCAAAGATATTACACTTAAAACAGCCTAACTTTCTGACTTGTGTATTAAAGCCAAAAGTACTCCCAGTTGGCTATTCTGCAAAGAACACATCTGAATGTCTGTGAAATTTAATACCAAATTTCTAGCTCCCTTATTTTTACTAATATAAAGTGAGCTTTGGCCGGGCATGGTGGTACACGCCTGTAATCCCAACACTTTGTGAGGCTGAGGTAGGCGGATCACTAGGTCAAGAGTTCGACACCATCCTGGCCAACATGGTGAAACCCTGGCTCTACTAAAAATACAAAAAATAGCCAGGTGTGGTGGCACATGCCTGTAATCCCAGCTACTCAGGAGGCTGAGGCAGGAGAATCACTCAAACCCAGTAGGCAGAGGTTGCAGTGAGCCAAGATCACGCCACTGCACTCCAGCCTGGGCAACAGAGCAAGACTCTGTCTTGAAAAACAAAATAAGTTTGTTTCTCAGTTTCAAATTAAAATTTCAATTAATTTCAAATTAAACAATTAAATAGGATTTTCTAAAGTACCAATTCACAAGGAAGCCAACTTCTATTTTATTGCCTAATTGTTAGAGCCAGTCTGACTACTGAGCTCAATATTAATTTGTTAACAGTTGCAATTTAAGTGTGAAGATCCATTTATCCTTGAAAAACAAGTTCTTCTGTATCTTCATTACGACGACTTCTTTTGAGGTCCCAGCACTTATTTCAGTTATTTGTCAGGCTGTATTTATTGGTCTCCCCCCGCCCAACTCCAAGTAAAAAATGGGCTCAAGACAAGACAACCATTTTGGCCATTTTACAGTACCCTCTCCCCTCAATAGTCAGCACAGAACAAATTATAGCTGTGGCCAGGTGAGGTGGCTCACTCCTGTAATACCAGCGCTCAGACAGATTGAGGTAGGAGGATGGCTTGAGCCCAGGAGCTTGAAGTCAGCCTGGGCAACACAGACCGCCATCTGTATTATTTTTTAAATATACATTTTTTAAAAAAAAGAAATTATAGCTCAGAGTAGTAGAAAAGACCATTACTTCTCACCCTTCATACAACCCGTCATTAAATTTAGATAAGCTATCATATTTGGACAGTGACTGGGAAGAGGTGAGCCCTGGAAAACTTTACTACGGCCTGCTTGAATTGACCAACCTTTCATGTAGCTTTACAGTGAACGCTCAGACCCTTTTTTCCATTATATTTCCAAAGATGAGGAAAGCGGGGTGGGGGCATGGAGGTCAATACTCAGGCCTTACTTAGCCAGCTAACAGGACACTATTAACACAAAGGGAGATAGTAACTGATTCACTTTCTGGAATAAGTATTTCAAACACATAAAAGTAAAGATACAACAAACCCGCGTAACCATTTTGTAAACAATTTTTTAAACAAGTATCAGTTCACAACTACTCTTAAAAATATTTGATCCTGGCTGGGCAGAGTGGCTCACACCTGTAATTCCAGCACTTTGGGAGAGCGACCCAGGCAGGCAGACCACCTGAGGTCGGGAGTTCGAGACCTGCCTGGTCAACATGGTGAAACCCTATCTTTGCTAGAAATACAAAAATCAGCCCCGCATAATGGCACATGCCTAGAGTCCCAGTTACTCAGGAGGCTGAGGGAGGAGAATCACCTGAACCCAGGAGGCGGAGGCTGTGGTGAGCCGAGATCGTACCACTGCACTCCAGCCCAGGTGACAGAGCAAGACTCTTCTCAAAAAAAAAAAAAAAAAAATCCCAATTGTATCTAAAGATACAATTGGCCAGTGATTGGGAAAGCCAGATCTAAGAGCCACATATCCTGTACATTTTAAATATGAAAAATACAAGCAATACATTTGTATCAATTTAAATCACCTTCCATCTAGCTCTCGGACCGCATCAGCTGCATCTCGGGGATCTTCAAATTCAACAAAAGCAAAGCCGGGTGGGTTTCTAGCAACCCACACACTTCGGAGTGGTCCATAGTAGCCAAAAGCCCGTTCCAATTCGGTCTTGTTGCCATTGTTTCCAAGATTGCCTACATAAACCTTACAGTCCAATGGACAGGAATCACGATGCATTTCTGTAATGAAAAATACCAAAAATATTCATTTATCTAAACATCTACAGTTAAAACCACAGATCCTTAGAAAGAATTCCATTATGGTGCACAAAAGAGTTTAAGGTAGCATGTAAAGAGAAAAAAAAACTTAATTCCAAAATGCTAGAAACAAACAAGAAATGTTACTGCTAAGCACCTGTTCCCCCATAACTTTTACTCTCCTGACCCTCAGGAAGCCAGCAATTAGTGAAGGAAAAAACAGCTTCCTTGGAACGTGAGAACACTGGAGGAGCATTTACCATCATCTGGGCCGTGAGTTAAAGACTTAACCTGTTATTTTATTTAATCCCCCAAATAAAGCATTTCTAGAAAAGTATAAAAGAGTTCTGTTGGGGACTCAAAACCAAATACAACAATGATGAAGAAAGCTAGTCCTTTAGGTTACACTACCAGAAAAGGGATTCAAAGTGCCTACATAAGCCAAAACGTATCAGCTTTAATAAAAAGCCAACTTTTCATTTAAAAAAAAAAAAAAGCCCATGGACCGGGCTCACGCCTGTAATCCCAGCACTTTTGGGAAGCCGAGGCAGGCGGATCACGAGGTCAGGAGTTCGAGACCAGCCTAGCCAATATGGTGAAACTCCGTCTCAACTAAAAATACAGAAATTAGCCGGGCATGGTGGCAAACACCTTTAGTCCCAGCTACTCGGGAGGCTCAGGCAGAACAATCGCTTGAACCCGGGAAGCGGAGGTGGCAGTGAGCCAGATCGCGCCACTGTACTCCAGTCTGGGCGACAGAGCGAGGTTCCATCGTCAAAAAAATAAATAAATGCATGCCTATTTTGGTCATTTGAAATCATAGGAACAAGGCTGCTATCACATGTCATTAAATAGACCAAAGTCTTATGCAGTAAGAATTTCTCAAGCAACGAGACCAACTTTCCAGTTTTTTTTTTAAACGTAAGCTCATAGCAGCACTTATTCACAGTAGCCAAAAGGTGTTAACCCAAATGTCCATCAACAGAAACGGATAAGCAAAATGTGGTATAGACATAAAATGAGTATTGTTCAGAATGATGTACTGACAAATACTCCAACGTTGGAAAATCTTGAAAACATTACGCTAAAGAAGCCAGACATAAAAATACACGATTCCATAAATACTAAATATCTAAAATAGCTAAGTTCAGAGAGAGAGATTAGTGGTGGCTAGTGACTGGAGGAAGTGGGACAGGGAAACTGGGAGTAAGGGCTCAATGGGTAGGAGTCTCCTGGGGGCGGTGGGGGGTGACGGAAATGTTTTGGAACTACGTGTAAGTGATGATTACACAACACTGATTATACTAAATACCACTTTGGGATAATTTTACTTTAATAAAAAGTTACAAAGAGGTATTTGCTACTCAAAAATTCACTGCACTTTGGGGACTTATTTTTTTGTTTTTCCTTGGCGGACTTACATTTGATTAAGCTTTATTACTTAGTCGTCACTTCGGCGATGAATCTGATAAACTTGTAGACCAGTTTCAATTACATAAAAACCATATACTCAATAATTTAGCTGAAGTGCTTTCCATAAACACCACGTTCTTACTCTGGGCTTGTCTAATTAAAATATCCAGTCCAGACACATCCTACTTGCTGTGACCACACCCTGTGCCCAGGAGTTCTAAGATAAAACCACTGGTGAAAATCTTTAAAAACACTGCTGGCATCTGTCTTAAGCCTACATTTTAATGGGAGGCGGCTGAAAGAACGAATCTTAATAAGTTCAAGGAAGATCGTTCGGTCTTAGAAAAAAGTGATTAGATTCAGGCTGCAAAAACTGAAACTACATGAAAGTAAAAGTGATTACGGGGGCCATTTAACATGAATTAGAAGGTCCAGTCTTGGTTAGTGACTTTACAAAAGCATTCCGAGGAGCTTCCCAATTAAATGATGGGCCCAAAAAAAAGGCGCCATAAACATAAAAAGGCTGCGACCTGGAATACAACTCGGCTATCGGTCCCCTTTGTGGCTCCCAACTCCCGGGTAACCCCCTATCCTGGCTCATCACCCACTGAGGAATATAAACACCTCCACCCCAAGACTAGGAAACCCTCTGATGGGCCGGGAACCCCCGCCACCGCCCCGTGCTGAACGTCACAAAATGGCGGCGGCGCCTCTTTGTCTCAATCTGGCGCCGCCATTGGGCCTGGCTCCTCCTTGGTACGGTTAAACTCCACTTCCACCTCACTCCCTCTTTCGCTGGTCTCTTACCGAGATCTAGGGTTAAGAAATGCAGCGGCTCAAATCCACACGCTCCGATGGGTCTTCCTGCTTTCCTCCGACCCAACACCCACCAAAGCTCTCGCTCACCCGGCGTCCACGAAATGGCGGACCACCGCTTTCTCCTCGCCTTTATTTATACGCCATACTGGAATCACATGATTGGACGGACTCGCCCAATGAGAAGCAGAAGAGGCCGTGACGTAGTGGCTACAAACGCAGCGAGAGCCGCGGTTGCTGGGAGCGCGCTCTGGCGGTTGCGCCGGGTGGGTGGAGAAGTGCGCCGGCGCGCGCGCTCGTTGTAACAGGCCTGGCGCTCCCTCGAGCGTTCTTCCTAGTGTGTCGACCTTCAAGTTACCCACAGACCCCTCTTCCTAACCTCCAAATGGGCTGGGACTTCATAAACAGCACCGTCCCCGTCACGCCCAAACACTAATCGGAGCCGTTGGCTCCTAACAAGATTAAGAGATGAATTAATTAAGTGCTTCATCCTTGTGAGCGGTTAGGCTGGACCTAAGAGCATCGCGTTTACAAACAGGTCACGGAGCTGTTTGTGACCCAGCTGGCACCAGACTGTGGCCGCCTAGATTCCACCCTGAAGGAAAAACCTGGTTTGAAAAGTTTGCCCAACTCTTGCTGGTTTCTCGCCTCTCACGCAAACTTGCAGGACTTGGCGCTGACAGCAAAGGAGACCGGTCAGGTGACCTGGAAACTATCACCTTTAGCAAACACCGGGAAAAGGAAGTTTCTGAAGAAGATTGAATGTAAATTGTGGGCCCCCAAGCGAATGCCGGGAGGGGTATCTCGGGCCTTTCTCCTAGCAGCCCTTGCACTGCCTGGCATGTATTTTGTCCGGACCACTTCCCTTAGGAACACAGAGCCACAAGAATAATTAACTCTAAGGGGAGAGAGACTGTGATAAGCTTAGAAAAATCACCAAGGGCCGGGCGCCGGGCTCACGCCTGTAATCCCAGCACTTTGGGAAGCCGAGGCAGGCGGATCACTTGAGGTCAAGAGTTCAAAACTAGCCTGGCCAACATGGTCATTAGTTCAAAACCAGCCTGGCCAACATGGTGAAATCCCGTCTCTACTAAAAATACAAATATTGGTCGGGCGTGGTGGCGGGCGCCTGTAATCCCAGCTACTTGGGAGGAGAGCAGAAGAATCACTTGAACCCAGGAGGTGGAGGTTGCTGTGAGCTGAGATCCTCCCACAGCACTCCAGCCTGGGCCACAGAGCGAGACTTCGTGTCAAAAAAAAGGAAGAAAATAAAAATCACCAAGATTTCCTGAACAGTTCAGCTAGTCTCCTGCCCCCAAATATACCCCCACCCTAAACCCCTTTCAGTCTAGTCTGACGTATTGCTAAATTTACTTGTTATATCTGCTCTAAAAAAAAAAAAAAAAAAATGAGAAAAAGGCTGGGTGTGACGGTTCACGCCTGTAATCCCAGCACTTTGGGAGGCCAAGGCGGGCCCATCACCTGAGGTCAGGAGTTCAAGACCAGCCTGGCCAATATGGTGAAACCCCATCTCTACTAAAAACACAAAAATTAGTCCGGCGCGGTGGCACACACCTGTAATCCCAGCTACCGGGGAGGCTGAGAGAGGAGAATTGTTTGAACCCGAGAGGCAGAGGTTGCAGTGAGTTGAGATCATTCCATTGCACTCCAGCCTGGGTGACAGAGCGAGACTCCGTCTCAAAAAAAAAAAAGAGAGAGAAAGAACCTGTGTTTTTATTTATTCCCTCTTAGCTGAAAGATATGCCAATTATTACGTTTTTCCGTTTTTTGTTTTTTTAGAGATAGAGTCTTGCTCTGTAGCCTAGGCTGGAGTGCAATGGCGTGACTTCCGCTCACTGCAACCTCCGCTTCCCGGGTTCAAGCAATTCTCCTGCCTCAGCTTCCTGAGTAGCTGGGATTACAGGCATCTGTAAACACACCCGGCTAATTTTTGTATTTTTAGTAGAGACGGAGTTTCACCATGCTGGTCAGTCTGGTCTCGAACTCCCCACCTCAAGCAATCTGCCCGCCTCGGCCTCCCAAAGTGCTGGGATTACAGGCCTCAGCCACAACACCTGGCCAGCCAATTATTATGTTTTAACTTTCCCAGGTATTTTTCTTTTGAAGCCTTACCTCTTATTGTGGTTCTAAAGGTTTATCTGTAGCGAAGGAAAAATACAGATTTATTACATCTCAGCCTAGTTTCCTCACCTGTAAAAGGGGGGTAGGGGTTCCTAGCAAACCTTTTCTTATTTCTCTCTCATCTAGATTTTTTTTTCTGGCTCATTTATATTTGCCTTGATTTGTTCCCCTCCTCTATGTAAGCTTTTCTCCTCTTTTTCATTTTCTTTCCTTCTATCAAATCAAAGGCTCTGGAGTCAGGCAGTCCTGGATTTGGCCCCAGCCCCCACTGCTAGTTACTAGCTGAAGCGTCCTGAGAAGAATGTTTAACTTCTGTATTTCCTCTGTATAAAATAACCCCAGTCTTGCAGGGTTACAGCTGTTAGGTTTTGTCACTTTGGCCAATTGTGGTCACACCTGCATCCCCAGGGCTTGGAAACGACACAGCAGTCAAGCAATACATAGTTGTTTATTTTTATTTATTTATTTATTTTTGAGACTCTTGGGTCTGGCTATGTCACCCAGGCTGGAGTGCAGTGGTTCGTTCTTGCCTCACGGCAACCTTCACCTCCCAGGCTCAAGCAGTTCTCCTGCCTCAGCCTCCCCAACAACTAGGACCACAGGCGCAAGCACAAACGCCCAGCTAATTTTTGTATTTTTTGTAGAGACAGGATTTCACCATGTTGCTCAGGCTGATCTGAAACTCCTTAGCTCAAAACCATCCACCATCCTCTACCTCCCAAAGTGCTGGGATTACAGCCGTGAGCCACAGCACCTGGGCTTTTTTTTTTTTTTCCTTTCTTTCTTTCATTTACTTATTTATTTATTTTGAGACAGGGTCTTACTCTCTTACTCAGGCAGGAGGGCATTGGAGCAAACTTCACGCACCACAACCTGGACCTCGTGGGCTGGACCTCATAGGTTAAAATTAGCCACCGTGCCTGGCTAATTTTTTGACTTTTTATAGAGGAGTCTCACTTTGTTGCCTAGGTTGGTCTCGAACTCCTGGCCTCAAACGATTCTACTGCCTTGGGAGAGTTGTTTGAGTTGAGACCAATCCAACTCCTGAGATTGGTCTCTAATTCCTGACCTCAAACAAGTCTCCGGAAGTGCTGGGATTACAGGCATGAGCCACCGCGCTGGGCTGTTAAATTATTTAATTAAGAGAAATGATGTATGTAAATCGTCTGGCACAATCACTGCTTTTCAAACTGCTGGCCGGCTGGGTGCAGTGGCTCACACCTGTAATCGCAGCACTTTGGGAGGCCTAGGCTGGTGGACCACTTTAGACCAAGAGTTTGAGATCAGCCTAGGCAACATGGGGAGAACCTGTCTTTACTAAAAATACAAAAAATTAACCGTGGTGATGGGAACCTGTAGTCCAGCTACTCGGAAAGCTGAGGTGGGGGAATCGCCTGAACCCGAGAAGTTGAGGCTGCAGTAAGCCAAGATCGTGCCACTGCACTCCAGTGCATTCCAGTGCAGTCGAATGAGACCCTGTCTTATAAATAAATAAATAAATAAATAAATACATACATACATACATGCTGGCCTTTTAAAACTTTGACCATCTCATTTTCCCATTCTTTCCCACCACTTTTCCTGTTTTTTGTTTGTTTGTTTGTGTGTGTGGTGCTAGTCAAGTGTGTTGTCTTTCAGTGGAACTCTCTTAATCCCTCCACCTCTAGTAACGAAAACATTCTGAACCTCCCCTGGCCATCCACAGCTTTTCATCTTCTAGTGACTTCAGACAAATAAATTGTCCACTTGCTGTAGAGGTTTTTTTTTTTTCTTTTCTTTGTTTTTTTTTTTTTTTTTTTTTTGGTCTCACTCTGTTGCCCAGGCTGGAGTGCAGTGGCACGATCTTGGCTCACTGCAACCTCCACCTCCCGGGTTCACGCAATTCTCCTACCTCAACCTCCCGAGTAGCTGGGACTACAGGTGTGCACCACCACGCCGGGCTGATTTTTATGTTTTTAGTAGAGATAGGGTTTCATCATGTTGGCCAGGCTGGTCTCAAACTCCTGGCTTCAAGTGATCTGCCCACCTTGGCCTCCCAAAGTACTGGGATTACAGATGTGAGCCATCACACCTGGTCCTGTGGAGTATTTTAATCTTCCTTTAAACTTATATGACCACTACTCTTGTCTGGACCCTCGAATACGTGAAGCTTCAAGGAGACATATCAGAGTTTTTGGTACAGACACAGAATGGGAATCATTATGTTGTAGGAATATCTCTTGATTTTCTTTGGGAAACCACCCTTCTCACAAGTAGTACATATTATTGATTTGAATGTGGTTGGGTCCTATACCCCTCTTTTTCAGGGGTAGGGAGGTAACCATTCTGGATTAATTAAATCACCCAAGTTCTTAGTCCCTCCCTTGCACCTCCCCCACCATTAGGAATGAGGATGAATAATCCAGTCAGACCAGTCAGCTGCTGAGTCCAGCACTGTTCACAGGCCAACCAGAGAGAGGTGTGCTATTTCCCCTCATTAGCACAGTCCTGAGCTGGGCAGCCAGCCTGTTTCCAGGAGGGAAGAAGCAGCCTGAGGTAGACCTAACACAGTGGGAAGGAGAACTGCAAGGTGGGAAATAAGGAGCCATGGAGAGTCTTATTTAAGAAGCCTTGAACCCAGCTCCACTTTCTGAATTCCCAATTATTTTTTCTTTTTCTTTCTTCTTTCTTTTTTTTCTTTTTTTTTTTGAGTTGGAGTCTTGCTCTGTTGCACAGTCTGGAGTGCAGCAGCGAGGTCTCAGCTCACTGCAACCTCCGCCTCCCAAGTTCAAGCAATTCTTGTGCCTCAGCCTTCTGAGTAGCTGGGATTACAGGCATGCACCACCACATCTGGCTAATGTTTGTTATTTTTAGTAGAGACGGGTTTTCACCGTGTTGGCCAGGCTGGTCTCCAACTCCTGACCTCAGGTGATCCGCCTGCCTCAGCCTCCCAAAGTGCTGGGATTACAGGTGTGAGCCACGAAGCCCAGCCTGAATTCCCAGTTATTTGAACATACAGTCAGCCCTCTGTATCCTCAGGTTCCTGCAACCAACTGCAGATCAAAAATATTTTTTAAAAGAATAAAAAATAATACAACAGTATCAATACAGCATAACAACCATTTACCTATATTGTGTTAGCTATAATTAATGTAGAGTTGATTTAAATTATAAGGGAGGATATGCATAGATTATATGCAAATACTACATTTCATATAAGGGACTTGTGCATCCTCGGATTTTGGTATCCTCAGGGGTCCTGGAACCAGACTCCCTACCACAGAGAGATTACCATACAAGTTCCTACAGTTTCCTCAAAGTAGCTTAAGCCACTTTGAGTTGGGTTTTTTCTTGTCACTTGCCATCAGAAAGATTCTAAATACAAAAATTCTTTTTTATTTTATTTTACAGAGGTGGGGGTCCTGCTATGTTGACCAGGCTGGTCTTGAACTCCTGGGCTCAAGTGATCCTCCTGCCTCTGCCTCCCAAAATGGCCACCACACCAAGCCAAGATTTCAAATACAAAAATTATTCTGACACAGACTTCTCACTATCTCAAGTTGAGAGCATGGTACTAAGTTATCTTCCAATTCTAAAATTCACCTGTTACCAGTTCACTACATCTAAGATTTGTTTGTTTGTTTGTTTTTGAGATGGAGTCTCACTCTGTTGCCCAGGCTGGAGTTCAGTGGCGTGATCTTGGCTCACTGCAACCTTTGGCTCCTGGGTTCAAGCGATTCTTCTGCCTCAGCCTCCCAAGTAGCTGGGATTACAGGCATTTGCCACAACGCCCAACTAATTGTTTTTAGTAGAGACAGGGTTTCACCATCATGGCCAGGCTGGTCTGGAATTCCTGACCTCAAGTGATCCACCCGCCTCAGACTCCCCACTCCCAAAGTACTGGGATTATAGGTGTGAGCCACCGCACCTGGCCGCATATATATATATATATATATATTTTTTAATTTAAAATTAAAAACAAAAAATGCTGAGCACAGTGGTTTGTGCCTGTAATTCCAGTACTTTGGACGGCTGAGGCGAGAGGACCACTTCAGACTGGGAGTTTGAGACTGGCCTGGACAACATAGCAAAACGCCCCCCGCACACCTACAAAAAAATACAAAAATTAGCTGGGGATGGTGTTGTGCACCTATAGTCCCAGCTACTCAGGAGGCTGAGATGGGAAGATCACTTGAGCCTGGGAGGTAGAGGTTGCAGTGAGCTGAGATTGCACCACTTCACTCTAGCCTGGGGCACATAGTGAGACTCTGTCTCACAAAAAAAAAATATTTTCAGAAAAGAAATAAATTACTGATGGCCAGGCACTAAGAGTTTTGTATAAGGATTAATGTTTTTGTTGTTGTTGTTTGTTTGGGACGGATTCTTGCTCTGTCGCCAGGCTGGAGTTCAGTGGCGTGATCTTGGTTCACTCTAACCTCCACCTCCCAGTTGCAAGCGATTCTCCTGCCTCAGCCTCCCAAGTAGCTGGGACGACAGGCCCCTGCCACCACGTCCAGCTAATTTTTGTATTTTTAGTAGAGACGGGGTTTCACTATGTTGGCCAGGATAGTCTTGATCTCTTGACCCCGTTATCTGCCCGCCTCAGTCTCCCAAAGTGCTGGGATTACAGGCATGAACCACCATGCCCAGCCTGGTTTAATGTTTTATGTTTCGGGGGGCCAAGATGGGATAATCGCTTAAGGCCAGGGATTCTGAGACCAGCAGTTTTGTAATTATCTCTACAAAAAAATTTTTTAAAAAGTTAGCAAAGTGGTGCTGTGTGCTTGTAGTTCTAGCTACTCAAGAGGCTGAGATGGCAAGGATCTCTTGAGTACAGGTGTTTGAAGCTGCAGTGGGCTATGATTGTTTCACTGCACTCCAACTTGGGCAACAGAGCAAGACCCTGTCTCAAAAAAAAAAAAATTTGGCTGTAATTCCAGCACTGTGGCAGGCTGAGGCGGGCAGATCACCTGAGGTGTCTCATCTTTTAATGAGTTCGTGACCACCCGGGCCAACATGACAAAACCCTGTCTCTACTAAAAATACAAAAAATTAGCCAGGCATAATTGTGCGTGCCTGTAATCCCAGCTACTTGCGAGACTGAGGCAGGAGACTCGCTTGAACCCAGAGGCAGAGGTTGCAATGAGCCAAGATCACACCACTGCACTCCAGCCTGGGCAACAGAGTGAGACTCTGTCTCAAAACAAATAAATAAATAATACAATATTTAATGTTTTTTTTTTTTTTTTTTTTTTTTTTTTTGAGATGGAGTCTCGCTCTGTCGCCCAAGCTGGAGTGCAGTGGCCGGATCTCAGCTCACTGCAGCTCCGCCTTCCGGGTTCCCGCCATTCTCCTGCCTCAGCCTCCCGAGTAGCTGGGACTACAGGCGCCCGCCACCTCGCCCGGCTAGTTTTTTGTATTTTTTAGTAGAGATGGGGTTTCACCGTGTTAGCCAGGATGGTCTCGATCTCCTGACCTCGTGATCCACCCATCTCGGCCTCCCAAAGTGCTGGGATTACAGGCTTGAGCCACCGCGCCCGGCCAGTATTTAATGTTTTAAGTATTGTGATTGACTTCAAGTACCCATGAAGGAAAGTCTTAAAGAGTATGAACCTTCACAGGCTGGGCATGGTGACTCATGCCTGTAATCTCAGCACTTTGAGAGGCCAAGGCAAGTAGGTCACCTGAGGTCAGGAGTTCGAGACCAGCTTGGCCAACATGGTGAAACCCCATCTCTACTAAAAAATACAAAAATTGGCTGGGCACAGTGGCTTACGCCTGTAATCCCGGTACTTTGAGAGGCCGAGGCAGGCAGATCACAAGGTCAGGAGATCGAGACCATTCTGACTAACACTGTGAAACCCCATCTCTACTCAAAATACAAAAAATTAGCTTGGTGTGGTGGCACACGCCTGTAGTCTCAGCTACTAGGGAGGCTGAGGCAGGAGAATCGCTTGAACCGAGGAGGCGGAGGTTGCAGTGAGCTGAGATCATACCACTGCACTCCAACCTGGGCAACAAAGAGAGACTCCATCTCAAAAAAAAAAAAAAAAAAAAAACTCAAAAATTAGCCGGGCATGGTGGCTCACACCTGTAATCACAGCTACTCTGGAGGCTGAGGCAGAATCTCTTGAACCCGGGAGGCAGAGGTTGCAGTGAGCCAAGGTTGTGCCACTGCACTCCAGCCTGGGCCACAGAGTGAGACTCTATCTAAAAAAAAAAAAAAAAAGAAAAAGAAAAAGAAAAAAAAAAGAGCATGAACCATCACAACAGTTCACTAACGACATGGTTCAGTCAAGATCCTGGCAGGAAACAGATGGCACACTTAAACGGTTAACCATATAGGGAATTATGTACAGGGGTGTGGGCAGAGTTAAGGAAACCCATAGGAGAAAGGGCAATCCCAAAGGCAGCTCTTAGGCCCAATGGGGCAAGGAAGGGAGCGGGGTTACCAAAAGCAGCCAGGTGCTGTAGCCATGGGAGATGAGCTATTATAGCTTTAGATAGAGGAACTGTGGCAGCCCAGTTTTGGGGGTGTGGGGCTAGAACCACTCTCTCCATTGTCCCATCTTTTAATGGTGACATTTTTTGCTCAAAACCAACTGGAAGCCTGAGGGCAAGAGAGCTGAGTGATACAAGTCTAGAGGTTGGTTGGCCAGGGCACAGGGCAGGGCTGAGAAGGCTAGAGAACTGATCTAGGATTGTGCTGTCTGATATGTAGCCACAGGTACCTGTGGCAGGTTTAGTCCTAATTGAGATGTGCTGTAAATGAAAAATACATGCTGGATTTCAAAGACTTTGTATTAAAAAATAATAAATTATTTCATTTGATTTCAAGTTCAAATAGTTTTGATGTACTGAGTTAAAAAACTAGATTAAGGGCTGAGTACAGTGGCTCACACATCTAATCCCAGCACTTTGGGAGACCGAGGCAGGCAGATCGCTTGAGCTCAGAAGTTTGAGACCAGCTGGGCAACATGGTGAAACCCCATCTCTATCAAAAATACAAAAATTAGCTAGGCATGGTGGCAAACACCTGTAAGCCAAGCTACTAGGGAGGTTGAGGTGGGAGGATCACTTGAACTCGGGAGGCAGAGATTGCAGTGAGCCGAGATCACGCCACTGCACTCCAGCCTAGACAACAGAGAGATACGCTGTCTCAAAAAAAATAAAAACAAAAGTAAACTATATTAAAATTAATTTCAGCCGGGCGCAGTGGTTCACATCTGCAATCCCAACACTTTGGGAGGCTGAGGAGGGCAGATCACCTGAGGTCAGGAGTTCAAGTTTATTATACCGAAAATAATAAACAATAATTCCGTATTACCAAATATTCAATCAGTTTTCAAATTTCCCTTATTGTTTCGTAAGTATTTTTATTTTTATTTTTGAGACGGAGTCACTCTGTCTCCCAGGCTGGAGTGCAGTGTCATAATCTCGGCTCACTGCAACCTCCACCTCCCGAATAGCTAGGGTTTTAAATGATTCTCCTGCCTCACCCTCCCAAGGCACTTACAGGTAAGCGCCACCATGCCTGGCTAACTTTTGTATTTTTGGTAGAGATGGGGTTTCACCATGTTGGCCAGGCTGGTCTTGAATTTAACCTCAGGTGATCTGCCCACCTCGGCCTCGCAAAGTGCTGGGATTACAGGCGTGAGTCATTTGCCAGCCCAATTTTTTAAAAAGTTCATCAAAAAATGAGTAAATGAAAGCTCCCATTCACAGTCTTCCCCAGAGACTTTGCCACAATCCTGTAAGCCTTGGTTTTAGAACAGAGACTGATGCAAGGACCCATAGTGATTGTACCTTTGCTCCCTGTTTCTTTCTGTTCTATTCAAAAACATCTTGATAGCATCTGATTGCTTGTCACGTTTTTAAATTTAAATTACAAATTTACCCAGATCTTTATTCTATAGCCAGAAACCTATAACTTGCTTTACAAAGTGTTCTTGTTGATATTTGTTTTTGTTTTAACATTTTAAGGATGGTGTCAGCATATGAGGGCTCGTCATTTCGGATTATAGTTTATGATTCTATTCAAATTATACTTCCTGTCATTTACCATGTGTGTCCTGTGAAAGTGTAGTCGTCTCGAAGTATATTATAGAATCAAAATATTAGAAAACATTGAATCAGCAAAAGAGGATTTATGTATGTGAGGAAACTGGCAAGGTTAGGGGCCACTGAGTGGGTTTGCTTGTTTGTTTGTTTTGAGAAGGGTCTCACTCTGTCGCCCAGGCTGGAGTGCACTGGTGAAATTTTAGCTTACTGCAACCTCTGCCTCCTGGGCTCAAGCCATCTTCCTGCCTCAGTCTCCTAAGCAGCTGGGAATACAGGCTCGAGCCACCACATCCAGCTAATTTTTTTGGGGGGGTGTGTGTTTTATTTTTTGTAGAGACGGGGGTTTCATCATGTTGCCCAGGCTGGTCTTGAACTCCTGAGCTCAGCGATCCACCTGACTTGGCCTCCGAAAGTGCTGGCATTACAGGCGTGGGCCACCACTCCCCGCCTTGAGTGGGTTTTAAGAAGATTCAGAGTTCTTCTTTTATTTTCTTTTGAAACAAAGTTTTGCTCTTGTTGCCCAGGCTGGAACGCAATGGCATGATCTCGGCTCACTGCAACCTCTGCCTCCTGGGTTCAAGTTATTCCCCTGCCTCAGCTTCCCAAGTAGCTGGGATTACAGGCATCCGCCACCATGCCCAGCTAATTTTTTGTATTTTTAGTAGAGATGGGGTTTCACCATGTTGGCCAGGCTGTCTTGAACTCCTGACCTCAGGTGATCTGCGTGCCTCGGCCTCCCAAAGTGCTGGAATTATAGTCGTGAGCTACCACGTCTGGCAATTCAGAGCTCTTCTCACCATTCCCCCTCAAAGGGTGCAGAACAATGCAGGCATGATCCGCTTTCCAAATATACAGTATTTATATGTGTATATGTATGTCCCTATGTACATACATATAGACACAGAAAAAAAGGTATGAAAGTTTAACACTTAGCTCTAGATGATAAGACAGTTGAGGATTTTTTTTTTTTTCCTGTTTTCTGTTTGGTCTAATTTTTGTTTTTCTTGTTTCTTGTTTTCCTTTTTGGAGAGAGGATCTTGCCCTGTCACCCAGGCTGGAATGCAGTGGCATACTCACGGCTCACTACAGCCTCGACCTCCTGGGCTCATGCAATCCTCCCACCTCAGCCTTCGGAGTAGCTGAGACTACAGGCATGCACCACCACACCCAGCTAATTTTTTCACTTTTTGTAAAGACGAGGTCTCACCATATTGCTCAAGGTGGTCTCGACTCCTGGGCTCAAGCAATCCTCCTGCCTCAGTCTTTCTTTCTTTTTTTTTTTCCCAAGACTGAGTCTTGCTTCTTTACCCAGGCTGGAGTACAGTAGCGCAATCTTGGCTCACTGCAACCTCCGCCTCCTGGGTTTAAGCAATTCTCCTGCCTCAGCCTCCCCAGTAGCTGGGATTACAGGCACCACCACCACGCCCAGCTAATTTTTGTATTTTTAGTAGAGATGGGGTTTCACCATGTTGGCCAGGCTGGTCTCCAACTCCTGACCTCAAGTGATTCGCCTGCCTTGGCCTCCCAAAGTGCTGGGATTACAGGCATGAGCCACCATGCCCGGCCCTGCCTCAGCCTTTCAAAGTGCTGGGATTACAGGCATGAGCCACCATATCCAGCCTAATTTTCTATGATTAGATTTTGGTGCAAAATTAATAAAAGTTCTTTCTACTGAAGTAGAGAGCCAAAACACCTAAAAGAACAGGTTGGCTTTACAACTTTCATTTTTAATTGGTCCACAGTTAGTTTCCAACTATTGTTAGTTAATTCTCTTATTTCTCCCAATCTGGGAATGGGAATCTCACAAACACCGAAGTGTGGGAGTTTTCTGGGCACATTTGGGTAATTCTACTTTCCTGACACACCGCCCCCTCAACACATTTCTCCACATGCAACCACACCCCACCCCGACACACACATGCACACACACTAATTTTCACCCTGTCGTTTTTCCTGGAATGTACTTGATTTATAAAATGTAATTGTAGTACTTGAAACAAATGAAAACTAGGACACAGAGAAGTTAAGTAATTTGCCCAAGGTCTCACAGTTTATAAAGGACGAAGGTGGAGACCGGGCTCAGTGGCTCACGCCTAAAACCCCAGCACTTTGGGAGGCCGAGTCAGGCGGATCACCTGAGGTCAGGAGTTTGAGACCAGCCTGAGAAACATGGAGAAACCCCATCTTTACTAAAAATACAAAAGTAGCCAGGCATCGTGGTACATGCCTGTAATCCCAGCTACTTGGGAGGCTGAGGCAGGAGAATCGCTTGAACTTGGGAGGCCGAGGTTGTGGTCAGCCAAGATCGTGCCATTGCACTCCAGCCTGGGCAACAAGAGCGAAACTCCGTCTCAAAAAAAAAAAAAAAAAAAAGGATGAAGGTGGGATTCAAATTCCAGGTGAGACTCTGGAGCCTGACGTCCACTTGAGAAGCAGAAAGCAGCTATGATTGGGCCAGGCGCGGTGGTTCACACCTGTAATCCTAGTACTTTGGCAGGCCAAGGTGGCTGGATTGCTTGAACTCAGGAGTTGGAGAACAGCCTGACCAACATGGCAAAATCCTCTCTCTACCAAAAAATATATATATATAGCTGGTCATGGTGGTGCATGCCTGTGGTCCCAGCTACTCGGGAGGCTAACTCAGGAGAATCACTTGAGCCCAGCCATAAGGGAGGCTGCAGTGAGCTGAGATCGCACCCCTGTACTCCAGCCTGGGCAACAGAGGGACTCTGTCTCAAAAAAAAAAAAAAAAAAAGAAAGTAAAAGAAAGCAACAATGCTTGGAAATTGCCTGCGTTTGGTGTCTCTGGGGGATGTCCGTTTGCTTTTTCAGCCCCCCCTTTCCTTCAGGGAGCCCTAAGGAACACCATGTTACATGGACAGACGTCCTTCCTCGCGTGCTGGGCCCTCTGAGGCAGCACAGTTCCTAAGCTCCAAGACTCTTCCCAGTTTCGATTTCAGCCCCACCCTCTTTTCCCCCTCAGTGGCGCCTGGACTTCAATGCCTGCCTCGTGTGTGTTACCTTATTTGGTTCTCAGACCTACAAAGAGGTCTGGCAAAGGATCCAGGCTAGAATAAAAGGATTGCTTGTGCAGCTGGAAGATGAGAAACCTTTGTTTCGGTGACCCTAGCTGGCACTCTGGAACTCACAAATACAGGGAAGTAAGTTTAGCCTCAAAAGCAACCACAAGAAGCAACTGAAGAGGGCAGAGTAGAGATGTCAAGATGTCACAATCTTTAGTGTGTGCTTAATTCTGTGTTTTGAAAGATATTTGTCTATTTAGCTCCAGTATGGCTTGCTTTCTTTTCTTTTTTTCCCCTGAGTTTCTAGAGTTTACACACTAATCTAGTTTGTAGCCAAGAAAACTCAGGCCCAGCAAGTGATAGCTGTCATAATTCAGCATAAGCTTGTATGTAGCATTTATCACTTTTTTTTTTTTTGATATGGAGTGTCTGTCGCCTGGGCTGGAATGCAGTGTCGGATCACTGCAACCTCCACTTCCCAGGTTCAAGCGATTCTTTTTTCTTTCTTTCTTTTTAAGTATTCTATTGTTTTTATTTTTATTTTTTATTATTTTACTTTAAGTTCTAGGGTACATGTGTGCAATGTGCAGGTTTGTTACATATATACACATGTGCCATGTTGGTGTGCTGCATCCGTTAACTCATCATTTACATTAGGTATATCTCCTAATGCTATCCCTCCCTCCCCCACTTCTCGGCTGGCCCCAGTGTGTGATGTTCCCCACCCTGTGTCCATGTGTTCTCATTGTTCAGTTCCCATCTATGAGTGAGAACATGCGGTGTTTGGTTTTCTGTCCTTGTGATAGTTTGCTCAGAATGATGGTTTCCAGCTTCGTCCCTGTTCCTATAAAGGACATGAACTCATCCTTTTTTATGGCTGCATAGTATTCCATGGTGTATATGTGCTGCATTTTCTTAATCCTGTCTATCATTGATGGACATTTGGGTTGGTTCCAAATCTTTGGAACAAAGTGAATAGTGCCTCAATAAACATATGTGTTTATGTGTCTTTATAGCAGCATGATATATAATCCTTTGGGTATATGCCCAGTAATGGCAGGTTCAAGTGATTCTACTGCCTCAGCCTCCCGAGTAGCTGAGATTACAGGCGACTGCCACCATGCCCGGCTAATTTTTGTATTTTTAGTAGAGATGAGGTTTCACCATGTTAGCCAGGCTGGTCTCCCAATTACTGACCTCAAGTGATATACCCACCTCGGACTCCCAAAGTGCTGGGATTACAGGTATGAGCCACTGCGCCTGGCCCATTTGCTACATTTTTTTTTTTTTCTTGTGACGGAGTCTCACTCTGTTACCCAGGCTGGAATGCAGTGATGCAATCTTGGCTCACTGCAACTTCTGCCTCCTGGGTTCAAGAGATTCTCCTGCCTCAGCCTCCAAGTAGCTGGGATTATAGGTGTGCAACATCACGCCTGGCTAATTTTTTTGTATTTTAAGTAGAGATGGGGTCTCACCATGTTGGCCAGGCTAGTCTTGAACTCCTGACCTCAGGTGATCCGCCCACCTTGGCCTCCCAAAATGCTGGGATTACAGGTGTGAACCACCACGCCTGGCTCATTTACTACTTTTTAAACCTGGTTCAGAGCATCTCTCTCTCAATCTCCCTCTCTTTCTGGCTGTCTTTCAGTCTCTATCTTTTTCTCACTCCCTCCTCTACACACGCACACATGCATGCACACACACACACACACACACACTCATCCAATCCTTGAAACTCAGGTAAATGTTATTATCTCCATTTTATAAAGGAAAAAAACAGAGGCACAAGAGGTTAAAACACTTGCCGAAAGTCACAGAGCTCAGAATTACCAGAGCCAGATTTGACCCCTGCAGTCAGGCTACCTAACCATAGACCCATACTGCCTCTGGGGCCCAGCAGATGTCTGAGTCCTTATCTTACTGGACCCACAGCATCTCAACTGGTTAATTCTCCCTCCCAGTTTCCACGTTCCCATCTCTCGGGCACCTCTTCCTCAGTGCCCTCCAGCGTGCTCTTCCTCCTCTGCCTGCTAATGCAGGGGGCCCATAGGATTCCCTCCCATGCCCCTTCCCAGCTCCCTGTGTGCCTCTCTCCATGAAGGACTTCATCGGCTTTCAGGACCTCTGTTCTCTGCTTTATCTTTGGAGGAGTGGGGGCTCTCCCTGACCCCGAGCCATACATCCAACACACATGCTTCTTTTTCACATCCCCAACATGCTTCAGAGCCCCAATTCACCATCTTTCTATTCTGTGTCCCATATCGGAGTGTCACTGCCTCCTGGCACTCTCCACTGGGCCTCATGGCCTTCATACCTAGCCCCTGCCTACCTCCAAGGCATCTCATATTTCCTCTCCAGAAACAAGCTGTGTATCTCTGCATTCAGTCCCCTGTACCTGGAATACTCTAATCTGGATTTTTCAAACTTTTTGATCACAACAGTGAGAAATACATATGACATCACCAGTACCTAAAAGTCTGTGACCCAAGGGTAGACAGAGTTGAGGCTGTCTGAATGTTCGCAAACAGTGGTTGGTGACACTGTGTTCAAATTAGAATACCGTTGCCAAGCCAGGCACGGTAGTTCACGCCTGTAATCCCAGCACTCTGGGAGGCCGAGGCGGATGGATCATGAGGTCAGGAGTTCAAGACCAGCCTGGCCAATGTGGTGAAACCCCTCTCTACTAAAAATACAAAAAAATTAGCCAAGTGTGGTGGCACGCACTTGTAGTCCCAACTTCTTGGGAGGCTGAGGCAGGAGAATCACTTGAACCCAGGAGAAGGAGGCTGCAGTGAGCAGAGATCACGTCACTGCACTCTAGCCTAGGCAACAGAGGGAGACTCGTCTCAAAAAGAAAAAAAAAAAAAAAAAGAATACTGTTGCCAGGTCACACTAGTTAGAATTCCAATCTGGTTTGTGTCCACACCCAAGGAAGTTATTCAAAATATTTAACCACAGTTCAGCCTGGACCCTAACTAATCAAAACAGTCATCAGAGAAGATCAGAGAAGATCAGAGAAGATCAGAGAAGATCAGAGAAGAGACTGGGTGCCGAGGATGGGTGGAAGATAAGCACTGGCGTGAGGTCTCAGAGCAGCTGCTATCTACCAATGAACACACAACTATTTGAATATTTTCATGATTGCTACTCTGTTCCAGAGCCTTCCCATCACCCTGTCCACCCTTTAGCTTCTTTTTTTTTTTTTTTTCCCCCACAGGCAGCCTTCTGAGCCAGGGCAGGCTCAGAAACTCCCTCCCACTTAGCTTCTGAGTCCCTCGCTGACTCCACCATCTAGTCTCTCTTTCAGATTCCTGGCTTTTCTGCCACTTGCTACTTTTTTTTTTTTTTAATGAGATGGAGTCTTGCTCTGTTGCCCAAGCTGGAGTGCAGTGGCACGATCTCGGCTCACTGCAACCTCTGCCTCCCGGGTTCTAGCAATTCTCCTGCCTCAGCCTCCCAAGTAGCCAGGATTACAGGTGGACTCCACCACGCCTGGCTAATTTTTTGTATTTTAGTAGAGATGGGGTTTCACTGTGTTGCCGAGGCTGGTTTTGAACTCCTGAGCTCAGGCAATCCACTCGCCTCGGCCTCCCAAAGTGCTAGAATTACAGGCATGAGCCACCGCGCCCGGCCACTATTTTCTACCTCTATTCTTGCTTGGAAAAGAGCCCAGGAGGTCTAATTAATTTTAATTTCTGAAAGAAAAACAGAAAACAATGAACAGGGCTTTCATGAGAAAGGCCTGTTGGGTAATAGTGTTCAGTTTCTGTCTTATGCCAGCAGGTGCTGGAAAGGGGAACACAACAGCCTGTGAGACACAGGACTGTAGAGGCCTTGCCCAGATGAGGGAGTTCATGGCAGGGAGGTGAATGTTTCTCACTAGACTCTGACCATGTTACTAGGAAGCAGGTGTCCAGTAACAGGCATGCAGTTACAAATCTTCAAAGTACCTTGGCAACTGAGAGCTTTTATTTTATTTATTATTATTATTATTTGAGACAGAGTCTTGCTCTGTCACCCAGGCTGGAGTGCAGTGGCACGATCTTAGCTCACTGCAACCTCTGCCTCCTGGGTTCAAGCAATTCTCGTGCCTCAGTTTCCCAAATAGCTGGGATTACAGGCGTGTACCACTACACCTGGCTAATTTTTGTATTTTTAGTAGAGACAAGGTTTCACCGTGTTGGCCAGGCTAGTCTTGAACTCCTGACCTCAAGTGATCCTGCCTTGGTCTCCCAAAGGGCTGGGATTACAGATGTGAGCCATCGCACCCAACCGAGAGCTTTTATTTTAGAAGCAAATTCTTATCAGGATTCTTGGTTGTTGGCTGGGGTTAAAACCTTGAGCAACTCCTTTTTTTTTTTTTTATTGAGAAGGAGTCTTGCTCTGTCACCCAGGCTGGAGTACGGTGGTGCGATCTTGGCCCACTGCAACCTCCGCCTCACGGGTTCAAGCAATTCTCCTGCCTCAGTCTCCCGAGTAGCTGGGATTACAGGTGCTTGCCACTATGCCCGGCTAATTTTCGTAGTTTTAGTAGAGCTAGGGTTTCACCATATTGGCCAGGCTGGTCTCGAACTCCTGACCTCATGATCTTCCTGTCTCGGCCTCCCAAAGTGCTGGGATTACAGGCGTGAGCCACCGCGCCCCGCCAAGCAACTTCTTTAAACTCTTTTGAGTCTCATTGTCATATATTTTGTATTGTAAAAGGAGAAAACAAGAACAACCTAAAGCTGGGCTGATGCCTGTAATCTCAACACTTTGGGAGGCCAAGGCAGGGAAATTGCTTGAGTTCAGAAGTTGAGACCAACCTGGGCAATGTGGTGAAATCCCATCTCTACAAATAATACAAAAATTAGCCAGGCGTGCTGGTCTCAGCTACTTGGGAAACTGAGGTGAGAGGATTGTTTTAGCCCAGGAGGTCAAGGCTACAGTGAGCCAAGATTGTGCCATTGCACTGAAGCCTTTGTGATAGAGCGAGACCCTGTCTCAAAAAAGAATAAAAATAAAAAATAAGGGCCATGCACAGTGGCTCACGCCTGTAATCCCAGCACTTTGGGAGGTCGCAGCGGGTGGATCACTTGAGGCCAGGAGTTCGAGACCATCCTGACCAACATGGCAAAGCCCCATCTCTACTGAAAATACAAAAAATTAGCTGGACATGGTGGGGCATGCCTGTAATCCCAGCTACTCAGGTGGCTGAGGCATGAGAATTGCTTGAACCCGGGAGGTCGAGGTTACAGTGAACCAAGATCACACACCACTGCATTCCAGCCTGGGTGACGGAGCAAGATTGTCTTAAAAAAAAAAAAAAAAAAAGAGAGAAAAAATGAATGACCCACCTGAATCAAAAAGGTGTGTGAAGATTAAAACAACTCTTTATTTTGAAAACTGGTAATTAAAAAGACATGTTACCTTCCTTTCCAGTGGGAAATATATTTAGGGTAACTACATCATATCAGTTGATGAAAGAAGGCTCTATTTTATCAAAGAGTGCCAGGTAATCCATAGAGAAATAATGTTAGAAATGCAAAATCAGTATTTTGCAAGCTTTTTGCAAGCATTTTGCAATCCTTCAAGCAAGAATTGTCCATAGGTTTTTAAATCATGAAGTGACCTACCTATTTAGGTCAAATTAAAATGTGAAAGCCTGACCATACTAAGTGTTGGTAAGGATACGGATGAAATGAAACCCTCAAGCATTGCTGGTATAAATGTAAAATGGTACAGCCACACTGGAAAACAGTTCGGCAATTTCTTAAAAAGTTAAACATACACTTACTTTGTGACCCAGGCATTCTACTCCTTGATATTTGCTCAAGAGAAATGAAAGCATATGTCCACACAAAGACTTGTACATGAATGTTCATAGCAGCTTTACATGTAATAGCCAAAAAAGAAAAAAAAGGAATCAACCCAAATATCATTTAGTAGGTAAATGGATAATGTGGTATATTTGGGATATTACTTAGCAATAAAAGGAATGAACTACTATTATATGCAACAACATGGATCAATCTTAAAATATGCTGAGTGAAAGAAGTCAAAGAAAGGTGCATGATTCCATTTACATAAAACTCTAGAAATGCAAACTAATCTATAGTGACAGGAAACAGATTAGTGGCTATTTGAGGATGTGGAGTGGGAGGAGCAGAAGCAAGGAATTGTTATTATTTATTTATTTTTAGGCAGAGTTTCACTCTTGTTGCCCAGGCTGGAGTGCAATGGCGCAACCTTGCCTGACTGCAACCTCGGCCTCCTGGGTTCAAGTGATTCCCCTGCCTCAACCTCCCAAGTAGCTGGGATTACAGGCGCCTGACACCACACCCGGCTACTTTTTGTATTTTTAGTAGAGACGGGGTTTCGCCATCTTGGCCATACCCGGCTGAAGCAAAGAATTATTAAGGGGCAAGAGAAAACTATTGGGGGTGATGGAATACACACACACATACACACACAGTCATGCATTGCTTAAGGACGGAGGTACATTCTGAGAAACACATTGTCAGATGATTTCCTCATTGTGGGAACATCATAGAATGTAGTTACACAGGCCAGGTGTGGTGGCTCATGCCTGTAATCCCAGCACTTTGGGAGGCTGAGGTGGGCGGATCATCTGAGGTCAGGAGTTCGAGACCAGCCTGGCCAAAATGGCAAAACCCCATCTCTACTAAAAATACAAAAATTAGCCAGGTGTGGTGGCGTGTGCCTGTAACTCCAGCTATCCAGGAGGCTGAGGCAGGAGAATCACTGGAACCTGGGGGGCAGAGGCTGCAGTGAGCTGAGATTGTGCCATTGCACTCCAGCCTGGGCGACAGAGCAAGACTGTCTAAAAAAAAAAAAAAAAAAAAAAAAAAAAAAAAGAATGTACTTAACAAACCTAGATGGTATAGAGTATCACATACCTAGATTATATGGTATAGCCTATTCCTCCTAGGCAACAAACCTATGCAGCATGTTACCTACTGAATACTATAGGCAATTTTAACACAATGGTATTTGTATATCTAGACAGATTTTAGCACAGGAGAGGTACACAAAAACACAGTAAAAAAGATTTTAAAATTGCACACTTCTATAGGGCATATGTCAGGAATGGGGCTTGCAGGACTGGAAGTTGCTCTGGGTGAGTCAGTGAGTGAGTGTGAAGACCTAGGAGACTACTGTAGACTTTATAAATACTGTACATTTAGGCTACACTAGATTTATTTAATTTTTTTCTTTCTTCAGTAATAAATTAACCTTACCTTACTATAACTTTTTTTTTTTACTTTTTATCCTTTTTTTTTTTTTTTTTTTTTTAAGAGACAGGGTCTTGCTCTGTTGCTCAAGCTGGAAATCAGTGGCGCGATCATAGCTCACTGCAGCCTCGAACCCTTGTGGTCAAGGGATCCTCCCACCTCAGCCTCCGGAGTAGCTGGGACTACAGCATGTGCCACCAGGCCCAGCTAATTTTTTTTTTTGGCGAGATGGGGTCTCCCTGTGTTGCCAAGGCTGGTCTCAAACTCATAGACTCAAGACATCCTCCTGCCTCGGTCTCTCAAAGTGCTGGAATTACAGGCATGAGCCATAGTGCCAGGTGTGCTACTTTTATAAGTATTTTTTTTTTTTTTTTTGAGACAGAACTTTGCTCTTTTGCTCAGGCTGGAGTGAAGTGGCATGATCTCAGCTCACTGCAACCTCCCCCTCCCGGGTTCAAATGGTTCTCCTGCCTCAGCCTCTCAAATAGCTGGGATTATAGGTGCCCACTATCATGCTGGGCTAATTTTTGTATTTTTAGTAGAGACGGGGTTTTGCCATGTTGGCGAGGCTGATCTTGAACTCCTGACCTCAGGTGACCCACCAGCCTCGGCCTCCCAAAGTGCTGGGATTACAGGCATGAGCCACCATGCCTGACCATCTTTTTTGTGTGCGTGTGTGTGTCTTTTTTTTTTTTGGAGACAGAGTCTCACTCTCACTCAGGCTAGAGTACAGTGGTGCAATCTCGGCTCATTCCAACCTCTGCCTCCTGGGTTCAAGTGATTCTCCTGCCTCAGCCTCTGGAGTAGCTGGGATTACAGGTATGCGCCACCATGCCTGGCAAATTTTTTTGTATGTTTAGTACAGATGGAGTTTCACCATGTTGGCCAGGCTGGTCTCGAACTCCTGACCTCAGATGATCTGCCCGCCTTGGCCTCCCAAAGTGCTGGAATTACAGGCATGGGCCATCGCACCCATCTAGACCACCATCTTATACGTGGCCTGTCATTGACTGAAACGTTGCCACGCACTGCATGACTGTATATCAAAACGTATCAAATTGTACCTGTGATCGTCCTTTTGAAGTGTCAATTTAGCTAGGCTATAGTGCCAGTTATTCAGCCAAATATATCTAGGTGTTGCTGTGATGGTCTTTCGTAGCTATAAATTCCATAATCAGTCGACTTTCAGTAAGAAAGATTATCCAATCTGAGTGGGTCTGATTCAATTAGTTGAAAGGCTTCAAAAACAGAATTGAGAGCCATTTGTGGTGACTCACACCTATAACCCCAGCACTTTGGGAGGCTGAGGCAAGTGGATCACTTAAGCTCAGAAGTTTGAGACCAGTCTGGGCAACATGGTGAAACCCCATTTCTACAAAAAATACAAAAATTAGCTGGGCATGGTGGCACACACCTGTAGTCCCAGCTACTCGGGAAGCTGAGGTGGGAGGATTGCTTGAGCCCAGGAGGTCAAGGCTGCAGTAAGCTGTAATTGTGCCACTGAATTCCAGCCAGGGCAACAGATCCTGTCTCAAAAAAAAAAAAAAAAGAAAAAAGGAATGATCAGAGAGATGCAACACTGCTAACTTTTAAGATGGAGGAAGGGGCCATGAGCCAAGGAATGTGGGCAGCCTCTAAAAGCTAGGAAAAGCAAGAAATAAATTCTGCCTCAGAGCCTGGTCTCTTGGAAAGTCAATATCATGACAAAAGCATTAGAAGAGACTAAAGGCCATGACAATTAGATCAACAAATAGTCCTACATCAATACTGGTTTCAGGTCAGGCGCAGTAGCTTATGCTTGTAATTCCAGCACTTTGGGAGGCCAAGGTGGACAGATCACCTGAGGTCAGGAGTTCCAGACCAGCTTGGCCAACATGGTGAAAACTTGTCTCTTGTAAAGATACCAAAGTTAGCGGGGCATGGTGGTGCCAGCCTGTAGCCCTAGCTACTCGGGAGGCTGAGGCAGGAGAATTGCTTGAACCCGAGCGGCAAGGTTACAGTGAGCCAAGATTGCGCCAGTGCACTCCAGCCTGGGCGACAGAGAGACTCCATCTCAACAACAACAACAAAAACTGATTTCGACAGATTTGATCTAAAGGACATTTTGGGGCCGGGCACGGTGACTCATGCCTATAATCCTAGCACTTTGGGAGGCCGAGGCGGGCAGATCACAAGGTAAGGAGATAGAGCCCATCCTGGCTAAAACGATGAGACGCTGTCTCTACTAAAAAAGAAAAAAATTAGCCGGGCGTGGTGGTGGGTGCCTGTAGTCCCAGCTACTCAGGAGGCTGAGGCAGGGGAATGGCGTGAACCTGGGAGGCAGAGCTTGCAGTGAACCGAGATCGCGCTACTGCACTCCAACCAGCCTGAGCAACCCAGCGAGACTCCGTCTCAAACAAAAAAACACAAAACAAAAAAAGAAAACAACAAACAGATAAAATAATAATAATAATACTACTAAAGGACATTTTGGGGGAGATCTGAATATGGTATAGATATTAGATAAAGTGAAAGTTTACAAGAGTGAAAAGGAAGAGTTTGTTGACCAAAAAAGAAAGGTTACAAAATAGTACAAAGCTTATGATTTTATTTGGGTGAAAAAAATGTGCATTGAAAAAGTCCAGGCCAGGCACGGGGGCTCACACCTGTAATCTCCACACTTTGGGAGGCCGAGGTAGGTGAATCATTTGAGGTTAGGAGTTTGAGACCAGCCTGGCCAATATGGTGAAACCCCGTCTCTACCAAAAAATACAAAAATTAGCCGGGCATGGTGGCAGGCACTTGTAATCCCAGAAACTCGGGAGGCTGGGATTACAGGCACCAGCAATTACAGAATTGCTGGAACTCAGGAGGCAGAGGTTGTAGTCAGCCGAGATCACACCACTGCACTCCAGGCTGGGTGACAGAGCGAGACTCTGTCTCAAAAAAAAAATAAAAATACAGTTTACAGAGCAATGCAGTACACTCATGCATACACACATACTTATATACTTTCTTTTCTTTTATTTATTTATTTCTTTTTTTTTTTTTTTTTGAGACAGGTTCTGGCTCTGTCACCCAGGCCATGGCGCAGTGGTGCAATCTTGGCTCACTGCAGCCTCAACCTCCCAGGCTTAAGTCATCCTCCCACCTCACCCTCCTGAGTACCAGGACTACAGGTGTACGCCACCACACCTGGCTGATTTTCATATTTTTCTGTGGAGATGGGGTTTTGCCATTTTGCCCAGGCAGGTCTCAAACTCCTGAGCTCAAGTGATCCACCCACCTTGGCCTCCCGAGTGCTGAGATTACAGTTGTGAGCTACCGTGCCCAGCCTGCACATACTTTCATACCGTACACAACAGAAATAAAAGCTTTCAGAAAATAATTACCTGCCCTGACTATGTAACACATTCTGAGTTCTTGTATTTGATTATATTCTATCCAATTCTATTTTATTTTTTTAAAAATCTGGTTAATCTATTAAATCAATCTCATGGCCCACTAATGGGTCTTGACCTGCAGTTTGGAAGACTCTTTTAAAACTAATTTAATATGTGTACACACAGACACATACAAACCCCTATGAGGTAAGAACTATGATTGCACCAATTTTTCAGAAGAGGAAATTCTGGCATGAAGAGGTTAAATAACTTGCCTAAGCATACACTGCTAAGTAGGAGAAACAGGGTTCCAACCCAGGGAGCCAGGTCCAAAGTCTGTCCTTCGAACAGTCTGTCCTGTCTCACAGAGGCTCTCTCATTCCATCAGGCACATGTTGATAAATAAATATCTGCTTGGGCCGGGTGCAGTGGCTCATGCTTGTAATCTCAGCACATTGGGAGGCCGAGGTGGGTGGATCACCTAAGGTCAGGAGTTTGAAACCAGTCTAGCCAACATAGTGAAACCCCGTCTCTATTGAAAAATACAAAAAATTAGCTCGGTGTGGTGACGGGCACCTGTAACCCCAGCTACTCAGGAGGCTGAGGCAGGAGAATTGCTTGAACCCAGGAGGCAGAGGTTGCAGTGAGCCGAGATCATGCCATTGCACTCCAGTCTGGGCAACAAGAGTGAAACTCCATCTCAAAAATAAACAAATACATAAATATCTGCTGATACATATTTGACCCTCCAAAGGGGTGATGCAAGTAATATTTTAACAGAGAGCTCTGTTAAATTTATTGGAGTGTTCAAGTTACAGCAGATTTAGGGAGCAGAGGTTGTATTTTCTCACTTTTCTATTTCATGATGAACAGTACTACTGTGCAAAGAGCACAGACTTCAAAGTCAGATAATGCTGGGTTCAAATACTGGCTCCACACCAGGGACAGATCCAGATTCTGTGGGGACTAAAGCTTATGCAATTTTGAAAGCTCCTCTTAAGAAGAATAGGCCAGGCATGGTGGCTCACACCTGTAATTCCAACACTTTGGGAGGGTGAGGTGGGCGGATCACTTGAGCTCTGGAGTTTGAGACTGGCCTGGTCAACATGGTGAAACCCCATCTCTACTAAAAATACAAAAATTAGCCAGGTGTGGTGGCGCATGCCTGTAATCCTAGCTACTCTGGAGGCTGTGGCAGGATAATCACTTTAACCCAGGAGGCAGAGGTTGCAGTGAGCCAAGACAGCACCACTGCACTCCAGCCTGGGCAGCAGAGCAAGACGCTATCTCAAAAAACAAAGACAAAAACAACAAAAACAAAATGATGGATACAGAATTAGGTATAGGGCCTTGAATAGAGCCTATCTAAAGAAGAGTGCTTGAGGCTTGAGCTTCATTCGCTTTCTGGTTAATCTGTGTCTATCTGCCATTCATTTCTGACACTCGGTTTCTAATCTCTGAAATAAGGGTAAAAATTCCTATTTCTCATGGTTGTCAGAAGATCAACTGAGACAACCTAACTGAAGGGCCTAGTACAATGTTCATGGAGCAGGCACTCAATATATGATTGTTGACAATAATAATAATGGTAATAAATAATAAAATACTTCAATTAGAGGCCAGTTGTTTTGTTGTTTGCTTGTTTGAGATGGAGTTTCACTCTTGTTGCCCAGGCTAGTTGCAGTGACACAATCTCATCTCACTGCAACCTCTGCCTCCCAGGATCAAGCGATTCTTCTGGCTGAGCCTCCCGAGTAGTTGGGATTACAGGGCACCCATCACCACGCCCAGCTAATTTTTTTGTATTTTTAGTAGAGACGGGGTTTCATCATGTTGGCCAGGCCGATCTTGAACTCCTAACCTCAGGTCATCCACCCACCTTGGCATCCCAAAGTGCTGGGATTACAGGCATGAGTCACTGCACCCAGCCAGAAGCCAGTTTTTAATCATGGTTTTAAGATAAGAACATAATATGGAGAAAAATTATTTTGTCAGTTCATTTACACTTCAGCTCTGCAACTGCTCTCTCTAGAGGCTAATTATTTTGGTTTATCCGAAGCTGCCTCTCCAGAGAGAACACTAAGTGAGACAAGAAAATACAGCATCCAAGAACAAAGGCAGCCAGGCATGGTGGCTCATGTCTGTAATCCCAGCACTTTGGGAGGCCAAGGCGGGAAGATCACCTGAGGTCAGGAGTTCGAGACCAGCCTGACCAACATGCTGAAACCCCGTCTCTACTAAAAATACAAAAATTATGCTGGGCGCGGTGACTCACGTCTGTAATCCCAGCACTTTGGGAGGCCAAGGTACGTGGATGGTGAGGTCAGGAGATCGAGACCAGCCTGGCCAACATGGTGAAACCCCGTCTCTACTAAAAATACAAAAATTAGCAGGTCATAGTGGCGGGCACCCATAATCCCAGCTACTTGGGAGGCTGAGGCAGGAGAATCGCTTGAACCCAGGAGGCAGAGGTTGCAGTGAGTCGAGATCCTGCCACTGTACGCCAGCCTGGGCAACAGGGAGAGATTCCGTCTCAAAACAAAAACAAAAATTAGTCAGGCTTGGTGGTGGGCGCCTATAGTCCCAGCTACTTGGCTGAGGCAGGAGAATCTCTTGAACCCAGGAGGTGGAGGTTGCAGTAAGCTGAGATTGCACCACTGCACTCCAGCCTGGGCGACAAGAGCGAAAATGTCTCAAAAACCAAAAAATAAACAAAAAAACAAAGGCAGATAGAGTATTATGGGAGAGAGTCATTTGCAGGAGCCTCAAAAGGCCAGATTTCTACCATGTAGATATCAATAAGAAAAGATACTTAACCATTTCACACCTTTGTAGTCTTTCTCAGCCTAAGGAAGGCAGATTTCAAGGTGCATTTTGGTGTTGCGAGAGAAGGCAGCTGGATAGACACTATCCTGCAGCTTCAAGTTCTTAGTTACCTGCAGGCAGACTCTTGGCACTTATTCTGCTGTGTCCTGAGGGATTATCTAAAAGTAAGAGGCCCCTGGGGTCGGTTCCTGCCCCTAGAGAACCAAGAGTATTTGCAGAAAAGTTTCCACTTACATCTTATATTCTCTTCCTAGGGTTTGAGTTTCTTAAAAAGGAGGTATCTTAATTCAGATTTCAAAAACAACATGATAGGAGTCCTCCCCTACCTTGTGGCTTCTCTTGGTTATCTGTGGGCTTTTTGTTTAGCGTGATTGGGTTTTGTTTGAATAAGAAACAATAAATGGGGTATGTGGACGAGAAAGGTTGTAGGTAGGAGGCAATTAGATTAATTAGGTAATTAAAGGGACATCTGTGGGTGATTATTAACTTTGTTGCTAGCTACATTTAGGCATCAGTACATGTCTTATTTTTGTTAATATTTACAAATGACTTATACCCTTTGCTACTCAACAATCACAAAATATTCACATTTCTCCTCAGAAATTCCTCTTTGTAATATTGAAGATGAAACAGACCTTCTTTTTCTTTTTCTTTTCTTTTTTTTTTTTCCAAGATGGAGTCTTGTTGTGTCACCCACGCTGGAGTGCAGTGGCGAGATCTCAGCTCACTGCAACCTCTGCCTCTGGGGTTCAAGCAATTCTCCTGCCTCAGCTTCCCGAGTACTTGGGATTACAGGCACCCGCCACCACACCTGGCTAATTTTTGTATTTTTAGTAGAGGCGGGTTTTCACCATGTTGGCCAGGCTGGTATCTAACTCCTGGCCTCATGATTTGCCTTCTTCGTCCTCCCAAAGTGCTGGGATTACAAGCATGAGCCACCACACCCAGCCAAGACTTTTTTTTCTAATCTCTAGCAAAATGATCCTTTCTCTTCCTGCTATACCTATTTGTTTACTTCTTAAGAACATGGGGATTCATGTTCTTAAGAAGTAAGAATTGGATTCATCTATTGTCTCCAAGCCCGTTTTCCCTAGATTCTCAATATCCACAGTACATGCATGGTGCCCTGATGCTATTTTAGCATATCAACTATGGGTTTCATCCCCAGGATTTTCTTTTCTCCATAGCCTTTCCCCAGTGAACTAAGTTGTCTCAACTTAGGACAATGTGAAACCAAAGAGAAAGGAGTCTTTTGTTGGCTTTTGGACCACGATCCTGTGGGAAAGAGAAAGGACTCACGCTCAAAGACAACACATGAAGCTTGCAGGAATCTACCTCCAGATGAGATCAGGTTCTCGGACTGAGGGGAAGGTGACTGGAGAATTCAGAAGCTTGTGGCTCCCAGGCCCTGGGCTGTGCCCCCACATAACTGCACCTGGGGATTAGGAATGAGGATGAGAGGAATTCCCTGAAAACTGTTTTGGTGTCTTCAGAGGTTGTTAGGTGAAATCTTGTACAAGGAGGGTGTGTGGCCACTATCAGGCCACCGTGGGGGATTGCTGCTTTAATAATTTCCAATTATGACTTTGGACAATGTCTGGAAAAACACAGGGAAATTTGCATGCAAACAGTCCATTAACAAAGAAACACGGAAAAAATGAAAATTTGTGAGAATGAGGGGGAACATTCAGATCACTTTAATCTAGTGTGCGCGAAGACGGTGCTCGTTCAGTACATTTCAGCCCAGCCAGTATAACAGATGATATGCAGGAGCAGAAAGCACCCTCCCCCATGTCTTGCTATCAGGGAAGTCCCTGGAAATTAAATACAACCCAGGGGGAAATCTGGGAGTGTAGAATGACCTTAGCACATCTAATTGCAATCTGTGATAATTGCTACTCTGGCAAAGCCCAGGAAGCCATGCAAACCAGTCCAGGGGGACAGGGAAGGGCTCCCTGAGCAGAGACCTGAAGGGTGAGTTAGAGATAACTAGATGTTTGTGAAGGTAGAAAGAAAATCCAGTCCCTGGGCTGGCAATTACCTGGTGAGCCACTTAGAACCATTTTTAAAACATTGTCATGAGGAAGATGATGAGTAAACAGAGAACTTCAGGAAGGGACTGGTCCGTGGTGGCAAATGCTGCAGAGAGGCCAAGCAAAATAAAGACCAAGAAGAGCCCATTGATTGAAATACCATGGAGGACACTGGTGCTGACCTTGTCAAGTACAGCTGGAGCAGGTTGTGGGAAGAAGGCAATTTTTTTTTTTTTTTTTTTCCTGAGATGGAGTCTTGCTTTGTTGCCCAGGCTGGAGTGCAGGGGTACAATCTCGGCTCACTGCAACCTCTGCCTCTTGGGTTCGAGCAATTCTCCTGGCTCAGCTTCCCGAGTAGCTGGGATTACAGGTGTGCACCACCATGCCCAGCTAATTTTTGTATTTTTAGTAGAGACAAGGCTTCACCATGTTGGCCAGGCTGGTCTTGAACTCCTGACCTCATGATCCGCCTGCCTCGGTCTCCCAAAGTGCTGGGATTACAGGTGTGAGCAACTGTGCCTGGCCAGAAGTCAAAATTGCAGGGGGTCAAGACACATGGAAGGTGTAGAAATAGAGATGGTAAATGGAGAAAACTCTTCCCAGAAATTTGGCTGTGAAAGAAATGGTGAATGGCAGTAGTGAAAGCTGGACTTGAGGTCAAAGGAAGAGGCTTTTCCGATAGGGAGCCTTTGCATACGTACAAACATTAGGAGGAAGCAGCCTGTTCAGAGGGCAGGTAAAAGACAGGATGGAGACTCCTAAAGAGCCAGGAAGTGACACAAGCCAAAGCCGAGGTAGGAGCGTGGCCTAAAAGGGAGGAAAAAAGAATGGGAGTGGAGGCAGATGCCTGTACATTTGGTGGCAGAAGAGGGAGCTGTCTACAGCCTCTACTTTCTCTGTGACATGGGAGGCAATAGGATCTGCTAACTGGGGAGGGGACTCAGGAGTGTGGATGGGTTGGAAGGGCTGGCAAAACCAAAGAACTGAAGAAGGTGGAAAGGATTTGAACTAGCCATTACAGTGGTTACAAATTCCAGGTGTATAAGAAAAACTTCATCTTCCTATACTTTTCCAGTGTTTCTATTTGAAGCGCTCGTTCCTTTCGGTGGCCAATGTTTCATCTCAGTCTATTCATGCAGAGGACAGGGAGGCAGCTGGGTACATGGGTCTGGTGCTCAGAAGAGGAGTATGGGCTGAACATGTCAATTTGGGATTCATCAGAATAGTTTGTCTTCTCGAGTCTTGGGAAGTATTGACTCAGTTCAGGGAGATGGAAGAGGCTGAAAAGCCAAACTTGGGAAAACCCCAACATTTAAAGACCCCGTGGAAGAAGAAGAATCTGTGGAGAGTCAGAAGGCAGGAGGAAAAGCAGGAGAGTACCATGTCCCAGAACTAAGGGAAGCGAATATTTTAAGTAAGTGGAAATAAAAAATCAACTAGCATTAGAATTATAAAATATCCACTGGGCCAGGCGTGGTGGCCCATGCCTGTAATTCCAGCACTTTGGGAGCAGAAGTGGGAGGACTGCTTGAGGCCAAAAGTTTGAGAACAGCTTAGGCAACATAGTGAGGCTCTGTCTTTACAAAATATTTAAAAAAAAAATTCACCAGGCACGGTGGTAGTGCCTGTAGTCCCAGCTACTCAGGAGGCTAAGGCAGGAGGGTTACTTGATCCTCAGGAGGTCGAGGCTGCAGTGAGCGATGATAGTGCCACTGCTCTCCAGCATGGGTGACGGAGTGATACCTTGCTTCTAAAAAAATAATAGTAATAGGCCAGGCGTGATGGCTCATGCCTATAAATCCCAGCACTTTGGGAGGGTAGACCACTTTGGTGGGTAGATCACCTGAGGTCAGGAGTTCGAGACAAGTCTGGCCAACACGGTGAAACTCCATCTCTACTAAAAATACAAAATTTAGCCACATGTGGTAGCACATGGCTGTAATCCTAGCTATTCAGGAGGCTGAGGCAGGAGAATCGCTTGAACCCGGGCAACGGTGGTTGCAGTGAGCCAAGATCGTGCCACTGCACTCCAGCCTGGGCGACAGAGCGAGACTCTGTCTCAAATAAATAGATAAAGAATAGTAATAATAATTAATTAAATATCCACTGGATATCCTGTATTCTTCTTTCTTTGGGTTGAGGCACAAAGAACAGTGAGAAGATATCGTCATGGCAGTAATCATAATATCTACTGTTTATTGAGGACATAGCTCCTAATTATGTCATCCAACTAGCCAATCAATCAATCACATATTAACTGAGAACACACCATGTGCCAAACACTAATGACAGTGTTTCCTCTCATGGTGCTCATTAGAGCGTCTCAACCTTTTTCACTGTCACACATGAAAAGTCATACCCTTTGTACATCCCCAGAGGTAAATGAATGTTGAGGCTACTCAAGGCTGCCTGAGCCCCTTGGCTGCCCTGAGGGCTGGGAGATCAATATCTCATTATCCCCTGCCTCTGATCAGAATTCTTTCTTTCAATATCTATTCTGATATTGAATGTGACTGTGGAGGAGTTTTATTATTATGAGGGCAGAGGTGAGGACCAGCATAGGGTAAAAGCTGATAGTAGTCTTCAGTGGGTTAAGTAAGAACCTTGGAGAATGGGGCTGCTTTCAAAAGCTTGGAGCCGAAAAGAAAAAAATAGAAGCAGGATTAGCTTGTTCCGCTTTCAGTAATGAGGACAGAAAGAGAGAGGGAACCTTTTTCTAAAAATCAGGAAATGGAAAAAGTTACTCTAAAAATTAGGAAGATTAAACTGAGGATCTTTAATCTGAGATTCACTCCTAAGGTTTCAGAGGTGAAAACACTTGTGAGTTTCTGTTGGCACATCCGTTTGTAGATACTGATGCCTGCTCATTGTGCACTGTGCACAAGTGGAAGCACCCTGAGAGAATCTTGTTTCCTGCAATAGAGTGCAACTGAAAATAGGGCTGCAGGAATTAAATCAGACTGTCAATATAATAGTTGAGTTCACTGTGAAAAACAACCCCGTTTAGGTAAAATTCATTTTGATCTATCTGTCGATGGAAAATTATGAAGCCCTTAAAAAAAAAGAAGGGGGCCAGGCACAGTGGCTCACGCTTGTAATCCCAGCACTTTGGGAGGCTGAGGTGGGTGGATCACGAGGTCAGGAGTTCAAGACCAGCTTGGCCAACATGGTGAAACCCTGTCTCTACTAAAAATACAAAAATTAGCTGAGCATGGTGGCATGTGCCTGTAATCCTCAACTACTGAGGAAGCTGAGACAAGAGAATTGCTTGAACTGGGACCTGGCAGGCGGAGGTTGCAGTGAGCCGAGGTCACGCCACTGCACTCCAGCCTGGGCTACAGAGCGAGACTCCATCTCAAAAAAAAGAAAGAAAGAAAAAAAAAAAGGACTGAGGCATTTCTCCTGATCTGGAAGGCTTTCCAAGGTATATTTTTCAGGAAAGGATAATAAGGTACAAAATTGTATGTTTAGAGTGTTATTTAAAAAATATATGTATAGCTATGTTTGCATATGCAAAGAATACGGAAGGATGCGGAAGAAACTGGTAAGAGGTGACCCATGGGGAAGGGAGCTCAGTGGCTGGAGATCAAGATGGAAGGTTTTCATTGTATACTCTTTTGAATTTTGTACCAGGTATTATTTATTTAGTGAATAAATATATGCAAATACAGAAAAAAACTTTTGGTGAATCATTTTTGCAAGGTTCATTTGTAATTCAAACAGCCACTCCCTAATTTGCTTTGGAAATGTTGACATTTGTGTACTGGATTTTCTTAAAGCATGAAATACCAGTGTCTGCAAACCACACCCCAAGTGCTTAAATTTGAGGTCACTGACAAAACCAGCCATACAAGTGTGACTTTCCAAAAAGCCAAACATTGTTGAGAGAAGCAGAGTGAGTGCCAGGGCTTGATGCATCCCCAGCATCTGAGAATCTCAGAGAGAAGGGACTGTGGAGAGTTGAAGCAATCTCCTTTTTTTTTTTTTTTTTCTGAAATGGAGTCTTGCTCTGTCACCCAGCCTGGAGTGCAGTGGTGCGATCTTGGCTCACTGCAAGCTCCACCTCCCGGGTTCAAACGATTCTCTTGCCTCAGCCTCCCAAGTAGCTGGGATTACAGACACATGCCACCACGTCTGGCTAATTTTTTGTATTTTTAGTAGAGGCGGGGTTTCACTGTGTTACCCAGGATGGTCTTGATCTCCTGACCTCGTGATCCGCCTGCCTTGCCTCCCAAAGGGCTGGGATTACAGGTGTGAGCCACCGCGCCAGGCCTGCAATCTCCTTTCTTCAGAAATCAGGAAATGAGGGTCCAAACAAGAAGAGACTTGCCTAATAAAAAGATTGTGCCATTTTGTGTACAAAAAGTGAGAAACGTAAGTCTCTATATTTGCTTCCAATTGCATGAAGAACTCCAGAAGGATACACAAAAACAAATGGGAAACTGTACGGAGAGGGAAGGGGAACAATGAAAGGATGCGAGACAGAGGTAGAAATGAGATTTTCACTTTTAATCTTTTATAATCCTTGATCTATTCTTTAAAAGAATAAAAAAACATTAAAAAGAGAGATGGACCATGCCATCTCTATGACCCACAATGCAGTTTTCAAGAACGACATCATGAGACTGTGTTCAGAGACAAATTAAGAATCCTGTGTTGGGCGCGGTGGCTCACGCCTGTAATCCCAGCACTTTGGGAGGCTGAGACGGGTGGATCACCTGACATCAGGAGTTGGAGACCGGCCTGGCCAACATGGTGAAACCCCGTCTCTACTAAAAATACAAAAAATTAGCCGGCTGTGGTAGTTGGCACCTGTAGTCCCAGCTACTCGGAAGGCTGAGACAGGAGAATCACTTGAACCAGGAGGCAGAGGTTGCAGTGAGCTGAGATCGTGCCGTTGCACTCCAGCCTGGGCACCAAGAGCGAGACTCTGTCTCAAAAAAAAAAAAAAAAAAAAAAAAAAATCCTGTGTTGAAATCACAGATCAAATGCTACTGCTTCAAATACCAATGACTATCTAGAATATTTTGTCATATTGAAGTTTTGTCTTACTGAGATTTGTTTGAGATAATACAGGCCATCAGCTGGGCTTAAATGCCATTTTTAATTACAGGCAAATTTGTCAAAATTCTGTGATAACAGCCCATTGCTAGTCTGTGAATTCAGCCATATGAGGAGGTACCACAGGGCAGGAGAAAAATCAGTGGACAGGAAGTCAGGAAACCTGATTCTAACCAAGTTTTGTAATTTAACTAACGTTGTAATTTTGGGCAACTTAATTCCTCTCCTTAAGCCAGTTTCAACAACTGTAAAACAAAAGGACTACATGAAATGATCTCTAGGTTCCCTCTTAGCTCTGATATGATTGGATTCTGAAACCATTTATTAGCAATTTAGAATGAAAAGGAAATTTACGAGGTCATTTTTGACATCTAGGAGACAGTAACAGGCAGTTGGGCCTCCTTTTGCTCCTTTGACTTGTAACTACATGAGAACTAGCAGGTGATCTTCTTGGCCCCTTTCTCTTGAGCCCACACCCTGATGGTGATTATCTAGATCCAGGTTCCTGAAAGCATGAGTTTAGGAAAATGTTAATCATTCTCCACAAAGCATCTC